>NC_134406.1:120610016-121810016 GCF_038048845.1 Mixophyes fleayi | reverse complement strand
ATCGTAGATATTTTCTTATAAATCTCTAAAATGATCACCATTTAGCTTAGATAAATTTGATATCTGTTACTATATCAATACCTCCTTAACACGATGAGAAACTCAATATGTCTGCATATCTTTATATTTGGATATTTCCGAATTGCCATGATGGATAAACAGGAACTTATTATGTCAGTGGTTTAATATGAATCCAGGTCCCTATGCATTGCATTATTAGTATATAAATATTTATTCAATCTGACATATTGTTAGATGATTGTTTGTCAACAGTAAACTTACGATTTCAGATGTTCACTATATTCCGTCTTTAGGTTACTATAGTAACACCCACGCTGCAATTACCCAATAAGTAGTCCGGAGGAGGAGCTGCAGACATTCAAATCTTTTTTTGTATTGGCTCAATCTGAATCTCATCACTTGTTGCTATGAATATACTCCTTAGGGATTGGAGATAGCGGATATGATTGTCTCTTCGTATTGGCCAGTATTTATGTCTATCTCCATGCTCTCTAGATTATATTTACCTAATCACTGTTTGTCAATATTGATTAGACATGCACTTGGGTCTTTATTATAACACTTTCACAATGAGGCTATGAGATATATAGCCCGAAGGAGAAATCGTAGATATTCTCTCTTATAAATCTCTATAATGATCGCTATTTATCTCAGATGAATATGTTATTTGGTATTATACCAATACCTCCCCAGCGTGATGAGAAACTCAATATGTCTACATACCTTTACATTTGGTTATTTCCGAGGTGCCGTGATGGATAAATAGGAACTTATTATGTAAGTAATTTAATATGAACTTAGATTTTTATGCATTGCATCATTAGTATACTAATCTTTGTCAGATGATTATTTGCTAACAGCAAACTCACGAATTCCAATGGTCACTATATTCTGTCTTTAGGTTACTATAGTAACACTCACGGTGCAATTACCCAATAGGCAGTCTGGAGGAGGAGCTGCAGACATTAAAACTTTTTCGTATTGGCTCAATCTGAATCTCGTCACTTGTTGCTATGATTATACTTCTTAGAGATTGGAGACAGAAGATACGATTATGTCTCTCCGCATTGGCTAGTATTTATGTCCGTCTCCACGCTCTCTTACTATTGGCCAATTAATCACTGGTACATCATAACAACCGCCCCCATTGATAGTATTTAGGGACTGTCAGTAATTATTTCATTATGCCAAGACTATGCATACTCAACGAAACGCACGTCGGCGTCTCGCTGGATGCTTCTGCTCATTTGCTAATTTAAAAGGAGAAACTTTGCATGGACTGATAAGGTTTGCTCAATTATTCCCAGAGCTAGTGGAGCATTGGATAGGTAGACAACAATACACCTCCCATATGTGATTTTGGCCGCGGGCTACTCTGCTCTGCAGGGATTGTCTGGATTTTGTGTTGGTGCCCTACCCTAGGAGCTGCAATTATCTTTCGCAAACCAGATCCTCATTTATATATTTTTGATACATTGTAGGAGTTTTTTCTCCTTTCATTTCATACTAATTGAGACCTCCATGATATTTAATCTTGGATTCATTTATAGGGAAGGCTGTCTCCCTACAAGGTATATTTCTTGAGCCATGTCCCTGATTCTGTGCTACTCCCACATTATATATTATTAAGGCAAGCAAGCATCCAGTTAGTTTTAATACATTTTCTTTTTAATATGTCATATATCTCGCTGTTTTAATGTATTAATAAAAGCTATATTTTATTTGGATTCCACTACATCATCAACGATGTTATACTGAGCCTCATTGCACCTAATCTTTTTCGTTTCTTTTTTCATTTTGATACTTACACATTTTACTCAGACTCCCCTTGTCTGAAGATCTTGCAGTGCGAAGCGTGTATCCAGGTGTCTGTTTCTTGCACCTTCACTGCCGTGGAATTCGTCAATAAGATCTGGTATGTTCGTTCAAACCTGGGTTCAAGAGCTTTTCTCATATGTTTTCTTTATAACAACCCAATCTCCAGGTTTCAACCGATGAGTGTTATGATCCTGGTTTGGATCTGAAATAGAAGAGAATACCTAGCAGTGGATGTTAGTCAATTGTTTCTTGTTTATGCCATTAGTTTCTGCCTTTTTAATTTTAATGTACCATTCAGCCTTTCTACCCGCCCACTACTCTGGGGGTGGGTAGTGCTGACGTGATACCCACTTCTTCTAGAACCTGCTGTAGTTCCTTGACAATAAAATGGGTACCTCTGTCACTCTCTATCACTTTTAAAACCCCATATCGACATACTACTTTAAAAAAAATTCTTTGCCATTGCTTTGTTGGTTGCTGTGCTACAAGGCCACACCTCCACTCAGTGACTAAATAGGTCAATGCATATGAGGACATACTCATAGCAAGCTATATTTGGCAACCATATGAAGTCAATCTGCAGCCTTTGGAAAAGGTACAGAGTCTGAGGGGTACTTTTGGATGGGACTTATCCAGTCTTACCAGGATTGTGTAAAGCACATATCACACATCGAGATACATATGCGTGTGCAGCTTGTGCAAATCTAGGAGCCACCCAGTTTCTTTCCAGGCCCTTTAACATGGTGTCCTTGGACACATGGACCTTTCCATGTAGGGTTGTGGCATCATTGGGTACAATACTTTTGGCAAACAATAGCAATCCTGCAACTGCCATTCATTTCCTTGTTTCTCTGCCCCAAGCCTTTTCCAGGCCTGTTTTACAACACTTGGGGCTTGTTCTTGAAATGTTATGTGTGTCTCTTAAGTCTAGGATTGGGGGTAGGACCACAACATTTATGCTCACAGGATTCAGTGGCATTACAGCAGCTTACTTTGCAGCAGCATCTGCAAGGGCATTACCTTTGGCTTCTCAGGTTTGTTCCCTTGTGTGTGCTTTTACCTTTATCACCACTAGTTGCTTAGGCAGTTGAAGAGCAGCAAACAGGGATCTAATGAGTTCTGCACACCCTGGGTATGGTGTGCCATCAACATAATATCAGGAACCATCTACAAACAATTCTAAATCAGCATTCCGGAGAAAAAGTATGTATTTTCTGTGTCTTGCAGCTGCTGTGACTGACTGTCACTTTCACTATGTGTCTTTTCAATATCTGCTTCTTCTGTCAATATGCACCCCTTTTTCCCTTCTTTTGAATACAGCAGCAATAGAATAATGCTGCTTGGTTCAAAGTTGCACACCAATTTGATATTTAGAAGGGGAAAGCAAAGCCACCTCATATTTAGTGACCCTGTCTGAGGACAAGTGTTTTTTCTGTGCCTGTTTGAGAACTTCTGCCACTGAATGTGGTACCTATATAACAAGTTCATGTCCCAACACTATGGGAGCTGTTTTTTCCCATCAGTGGTGCAGCCGCGACTACTGATTTAATGCACGTTGGTGCTGCCCTGATTACATGGTCTAACTGCATAGAGTAATATGCTAAGGGACTTTCTTTCCCTCCATGTGCTTGTGTGAGCACTCCCTGGGTATTTCCCTGTGTTTCATGACAAAAACAGATTAACCAAATTGTTAAAATCTGGCAAAGCCAGTGCTGGCGCTGAGGTTACATCAGCTTTCAATTGGTTAAACATTTGTTCCTGCTCAGGAGAGAGTACAAATGACTTGCTATAATCCAGAAATTGAATGACTCTGATATCTCTACCTGAATTTCAATCATTCCATTACACAGCCCTCTCAAAAGGTTCCAGCCATTTCAAAAGCAAAACTGTCTCTCTCGCAAATCAGTGTACTCTTGTAAGGCACCTCACATTGTGCCTGCAAATCACTCAGCATTTTCTCAAGAGAATCTCCCAATCACCAAACATTCACACATATTTTCAGAATCTGTGATTTCCCTATCGAAAGTACAAATGTATTTACTTGAACAAGTCTCGCTCACAGACGGGATTTTATCTTGTAACATTTCTTTATGGGCATAACAAACCCCCCTAATTTCTGAGAAACATTGATCAGCACCATTTTTACATACATTAAAACTGCTTGTAATATCTACATGTAAAAGTTCACTTCCACCTTACTCTATTTGACAGAGATAATTATTTTTCTCTACTTCAAAAACAAGCGTCTTTATGGACCCCAGCCAGCTGGAGGTCCGTGTTTTCTCCCGACACTATTTAAACATTATTTACAGTCTTGTCCGGCCATTGATTTGTTCAGTGACTAACCACAGAGTTTAAAACTTTTTGCATGTCTTCAAAAGCTTACAATTAACCAATACAGGCATTACATTTACAGATGTACAACTTTTTCAACATTAAAACAAAAGAAAAACAAAACAATACTCACTCCCTCACTTATAGAGAAAGAAAAATTAAATGATATCTTCCAGCCTACAGTTGTGGAACTACAAGTCCCAGCATTAAACTAAATAATATGCTTCAATGTCTTGTTACCACTCTGGAAACATATAAATTACTCTTGAATCATTGAAGCATACTCAAAGAACCTTTTTATCAATTTTACATACATTGTCAGATAACCAAAACCACAACCCCCCTTCCTTTCTTCACACACTGAAGTCTTTTACACAGAAAAGACATACACTGTACAATGTTTCTCCTATATACACACATTGACAGTGCACAGATTATATGACTTTAAATTTCAACATCAAAAGTACCTGTTACAGGGAAGGTAATTTTGCTAGAAGTCTGCAAATGCCCAAGATACTTAACAACCATTAAACTAATTTTCCTATACATGTGACTAGCAACTAACTCTTCAGTAAAACATGTTTTTAACTCATTTTAGTGACAGATTCACAACACAAATAATGCTAGTCACAATAGTTACACCTTCTGCCTGGGTCCTTAAATTTACAGTATTTCACATTTTACACATATCTTTACTCTCCAATAATTCAGTCCTGTCTTACATTTACATCTCCACATATATTTCGCTTTTCCAGATCTCTTCACTTCCCTGTGCAATCTCAAACAATCTCTTGGAGTTTGGTATTGTCACATTACCACTTGCAACATCGATCGTAATGCATGCATGCAAGAAGATTTGCTTTGATTGTGTATAAGATCGGCATCAATCCACGGATAGCATAAGTTGGATTTGACAGTATATAAGACAGGATTTTAGACCTTTCTTCCTCTGCTATATATTAGATTGAGTAACAATCTTTTAAATTAATAAGAAATGGCTTCTATGCGTGTATGCTAGACAGTTTTGTCCATATAGACATTTTTAGATTTTCATTGGTGGATATAAACACTCACATCCTGATCCGATTGAATGATTGGTGTATTAGCATATACCTCAATCATACTGATTGGTAGGTAGGAGGCTATCAGGATAAGTGTTGTGGACACACTACCAACTAGGATTGACACAGCCAGAGAGCGGTGGTGCAGAGTTACTACTGGTATTCACGTGAAACTGCTGCAAGGAGGGATGTATTTGGTTGTATGTAGTAAACAGGTAATGGCCCACTAAACTGGCCAATAGAATGGTGAGCAGAGTATTACAGGCAGTAGCTCAGCAGACAGACTAGCCCAGGAGAACAGGATACAGATAACACAAACCAGAAACAGCAGGCAGGGGAATAGTCAAGAGAAGACAGTCAAAACCAATCTGTCAGTGCAATACAAAATCAGAATTCAAGTCTCACAAAAACAAGAATCAAACCAAGTGGGTCACTAATCAGGAGTCAAGTAGTAATCAGGATAATACGTTCAGGAGCTGACAACAGCAAAACTGATATTGTGAGAGGGAATGACAGGCAGAGCAAATTTAAATACTGTTTGGGAGTTCAACTGCCATCCTCTGTGATGTCAGTGATCACCTGATTGTATCTCAGTGAGCTTGAATTAGTTATATTTGCCACACTGTGAAGTGAAAGATGCAAACTGAGTCATGATTCTAAATTCAGGATTCCTGACAGAGAACAATCATGTGAGATCAGCTATCTGTCTTATGAGGGTGTGCCTGAGTGAGTTAGCTGATATTGTTTCTCTTTGACAACGATAGTTTAGTAACTTTAGCCAGTCTGTGAATGGTTACAGAGCTTCAGCTTGAAATTGTAATTTCAACTGATGCCTTTAGAGATCACCCTGCAATATCAATAACAAATGGTGCTGATTTAAATAATACTCATGACTGTTTTTAGCCAATAAGTTGCAGCATTGGTGAAGTAGATCATATTACACAGACAAGTTATTCAAGAAAAAATCACTCGTTTGCAGAACAAATGCTAAATTGCAATTGAATATTATATGTGTGACAATGAAAATATAAATATGCACCTTTCCACTCAGTAAAAGACAAGATTTATATATTGGGAACCTGTGAATAGAATAATTCATAGTATACAGAGCTACTAGTAACTTTTAATGAATAATTTGAAATTTAAGTGAATTCAAATTCAACTGTTATTCTCTGTCAATTAACATATTATTAGAAGTCAGTTACAACAATTATTAAATATATTAAATTTCTAAAATATTAAAAACCCTTAAATGTCATGGTCCTTATGTGATATTACACAGGATAATAGACGTACTCATGGATGTTATGTTCTCTGTAAAAAACATTTTCATCATTTGCCAGTTTACTTAAATTCTTGTTAACTTTTGTACACACATACATAATATGCAGAACACAGACTCAATTAAATAGTTTTCCATTGAGTACAGAAGAATGCTGGCTGTTTATATCAAAGCAAACTGTTTTTACAAGCCAATGAGTGCACAGCTCAAAAAATGTTCCACAGTGCTGTATATAGAGGTTGAGCATAATACAAATTAAACAATATTGCATAATGCAGAGACCGATACAAATAATACATAAATGCACAATACAAAGTTATACAATTATCTGTTACCAAAAAATTAACATAGTGTTAATTAGAGATGCTCACTGACCCCCGTGTTTTGGTTTTGGTTTTGGTTTTGGATCTGGATTACCGTCGTGTTTTGGTTTTGGTTTTGGTTTTCCAAACCGCCATTGCGTGTTTTGGTTTTGGATTTGGTTTTGTTTGGTTTTGTTTTGCAATTTGTTAAAAAAAAATACATTTTTTTGCCCTAAAATAACATAATTTAGGTATTATTTTGTACCTACATTATTATTACCTAACCAACACTAATTTCCAGTCATTTCCATTCAATTTTGACCACCTCCTAGGTCACAATATGATTTTCATATACTTTCAAAGAAAATTGCTGCAGTTCTTGCCAGTGATAAGAAAAAGGCCATTGTCATGCCTGGGCATAAGACCAAAAATCCACCTCTTAAGTGTGGAATTATTTTGTAAACAAATTTTGACAACAGTTCTCTAGCCATTTGTAGCATTTTTAAAGCCACACTCAGTAGAGGTAGGGACCTTAACCACCTGCGATCCTCATCCATGTTACATCATTTTTCAGCGAGTTCTTGGAAAGCTGTTGCGAAAATCAGAAACTTAGGTTAAAAAAAATAACAACAAGCAGTCCAGCATCATCTGCCTCCTTTCTCTCATCTACATCCCAGCACCTGAAATCTACCCCCCCCCTAACACCATCATAATCAATATCCCCAGAACCAATAATTTACAGTTAAACAATCCTTTGCAAGAGGAAGCAAGTATGAAATCTGTCACCCAGTCGCAAAGCGGATCACAGACACCATAAGGTCCAAGAGCTATCAACATCTTGTTTGGACGTCTTCTCCTTCAGTTTCTCTGGCAACTGCTTGTTGTACCAAAATTTGCTTCCCCAAGGCACCCAGTGGTGATGCAGATGATTCCGCACAACATTTTGATATTTGCTCTGCTGTGAAAGAATTGCCCAAAAATCGTGACAGCTCTGCCCTAAAATTAACTACTAATTCCATTCGGAAGGCCATTATCAGCAATTACATCATAGCACACAGACTTCTATGATGGTGGGATGAATTAGTATTGTTTGAGGAAGATTAGCACTGAACCCTGTCACCTCTCCTGTTTCTGACTGTGCTATAGTACAATAAAATGTAACTGCAGATTTAGACCAAGACTGTCAGCCCTATTATTTCTAGTTCACCAATTACAATTAGCAATGGAACAATGGAGCTCTTCTGTTTGGGTGTTACCTATATAACGCAGTAGAATTTGCCTGCAAATTCTACAGACAAACCTGCTTGTCTTCCTCTTCATCTATGACTCTTAGCAATTGAGCACTCGTCTTTGGGTGTATATTAAACCCAAACCTGATTAGTGCAAATTAGGACAAATACAGTTTAATCCCTGCTAGGCCCTCCACCATCCTTTGCATGTTAATAGTAGGATTGGTTGGAGTTATGGGCAAGGTCACACATTTTTTTGTCCAATCCTACAAACCAGCCCAGATGTCAAACTGTTGTGGTCTGCCACCTGCGTCATCCCTGCTTGTGTTTGGAAAGTGCAAATTGGTGCCAGAACCTCACGTGCCAGAACTGCTGCCACTGGTGCCACACTGCTGCCTCTGGTGCAGGACTTACACAATTAACTGCATCCTCATCAGCGCCCTTGTCGGCTACCCAAATTTCACCCTCATCCTCTTCTAATTCCAAAGTGTCATCCTCACTTGGTGTATCACCGGCTACACTCGGGCTGTTCAGGCACACATCAGCAGAACTGCTAAAAGGGCCCTTCTTTATGGGTACATTATCAGAATGCTCACGATTAGACATACCAATGGTGGATGGACTCTCCACAGGGATTGGTGTCATTTCTGATTCAGAGCATACATTATCCTCTAATGCCTTACTGTTTTCTTGCAGCTCGGCTTTCACGCATAATAGTAGTTGTGCACCACTTTTAGACTGCAAATTACTTGTTCTTCCTTGGTCACGAGTGACCTTACAAGAAGAAGGCTCAGTAATATTTTTAGATCTGGCAGTAATAGAGAAAGGCGAAGGCCTCATCCTTTCTTTGCTACTGCGTGTGTAGAATGGCATGTTGTCAATTTTTTTTTTATCGCCAGTTAACTTTTCCTCAGTTACACTTCTTTTTCGCTTCAACATGGTAAAAAAAATTTTGGTGTGTGTTTTTTTCCCTGATTTAAAAAGACTATGTACTTTAACATCGCCTTTCCCATATGACGTACTAGGAACACTACCATCAGGAGTGGTGACAGAACCTGGTTGCTGATTCTGCTCATATGTGGACTGCTTTGAATCTATTTTAATGAGCCGAAATCACTTGGAGTGCAAAATATTGTCTTATATAGATACTGCTGACAAATATGACTTATTTTGACAGGCAGAAAAAATTGTGTAAAACACTGGGGAATATTGGACACCCCAAATCACTTGTAGTGCAAAATATTGTCTTATATAAATATTGCTGACAAAGATGACTTTTTTTGACAGCCAGAAAAATTAGTGTAAAACACTGGGGAATATTGGACACCCCAAAAGCACTTGGAGTGCAAATTATTGTTTGAGATACTGCTGACAAATATGAGTTTTTTTGACAGCCAGAAAAGTTTAGTGTAAAACACTGGAGAATATGAGACAGCACAAAAGCACTTGGAGTGCAAAAAAAAGAAAAAAAAACCTCCTCTATCCTCCTCTATTACTGCTCTAACAATTGCAAATGGTATTAATATTAGAATTGTATAGAATAGTATAGAAACAGTTATGTGTACAATAATTGCTCTGTCCCTGCGCTAATATAGCCTGTGACCTAACCCTGCTCTCTCCATCTGTCAAATGGCGATGGATTGCTGTGGAGGCTGGTATTTCTGCTTTTCAAATCTCATGAGAACCGAGCGCAGAAATACGAATACGTCACGATGACATTTTGCCTCGATTTCGATTCCGAATGGGCGGGAGAGTACGGCTCGGTACTTGGATAGGCTAAATTCGGATGGATTCGGATCTCGGGAACAGAGCCCGCCCATCTCTAGTGTAAATAGAGAACATAAAATTGCAGATCCAGCTACTGGCAAGACAGTGAGCATAAGTGATAATTAGTACCCACATAAAGTAGGTTCAGGAGTATCGGCTTGAAAAATAGGGCTGGAGAGACAGACCAAAGGTGCAACTGTAAAAAGGAAAGCACAGAAAACATTAGGCACTGCTCATTAATGCAATGAGTGGCAGGGCAGGTAGATATATATATATATATATATATATATATATATATATATATACAGATCTGTTTTGCAAGTCAAGAGTGAGGAAGACAGCCAACTCCTTTAAACAGTCTTGGTCAAATGCTGATAACATAACAGGTCAGGATACAAACACACTAGATCAAGCAGGATCTATCACCATCATTGGTATGAAGTCAGAAGGAGTTTTATAAAGGCAGCAGCACTAATCAGAAATTGCAGGATGATTAGCTGTATGGGTGTGGTAAATGATTGCACAGCTGAGCTGCCAGACTGAGAGCTGAAGGAAGCTTGTGACTATGTATCTAGCAACCAGCTGAATCAGTGAACTGCAGGTTTGATCCTACATATGCTAGGCACAGTAATTGACCAGATGAGAGATCAGACAAACAGGAGAGATCTTTATTTTGCAACAAGAGGGATAATAAAGGAGAGGTGACCCTTAGATTTAGCAGTGAAGAGATTGTTGTGGGCAGTTCGTGCAGTGAAGAAAGCGAAAGCCAGATTGAAGTGGGTAAAAGAGTAAGTGAGAGAAGAGGAAAGAGGTTAGGTAGTTGTAAGCAACCTACCCAAGAAGCATGGATGCAAAGGGAAGAAGGGTTCAAAAATAATCAAACAAAATGTTTTTAGATAAAATGAATACTGTGATTTCAAAATCCAAAGAAGTTAACAGCGACAGTATGTTCCATAGGCTTAATGCCTATGTAGTAAAACATATAATGGAATTGGATAAATAATTTTTTTTATTATAATTTTATTACACTGAAATTAAAATGTATATTGTAATCCTCAAATATGATAAGATATGTAAGAAGAAACTAAAAGTATGTTTAAATAAACACTGAGATATTGCTTTCATTGAGGCTCATTAGTAAAATCAATTATGACTCCTTCCTAAGTAGCCCATTGTAAAAGGGTAGCTACTTTGACACTAAAGTGGGTGCTATTTTCCTGGGAGCAAAAAAAACCAGCTGATGCAGGCAATGCATTGTATCTCATGTAAAATATATTATGCCTTCTACACTGTATTGTTATTTGTGTTAAGACTGTTACTGAAAATATCTATTGTTACTAAGAATACATATTATCTTAAATGAGACTTTATGGAAAACCTTTCTTGATGTGATATGCATTATTCCCAATATTATGCTGTGGTAATCAGAGTAAATAGAGCAAACATTTACATAGAATTATCTTTTGAAAACTGGGTTTAAACTAGAACCCACCCTTTGTGAGTGATAATGAACGTAGTTATTAAATTGTAATTATGATATTAGCAATAATAGTATATTCGCCTCACCATTGAACCCTCCTCATAACAGAGAGCAATAGCTCAGGAAAATAGCACCCACTTTAGTGTCCAAATAGCTACCCTTTTACAATAAACTACTTAGATAGAAGTCATAATTGATTTTACCAATGGACCTCAATAGGACCCCAATATACTCTCACACACTGGCACATACTATGCTCCTGTTTACACACAGGTTAGCAATGCACATACCCGCAATCAAAGGGTTAACACATCAAAACTCTGTTACATAAATGTTCACATCAAGAACAACACTTATAAAATTTTAGATTTAATGTACAAAGGTACAGGACATTTGTATATAATAAAAAAAGAACATATAATAGATGAAATACAAAAAAATAAATATCATCATCAACATTTCATCAACATTTATTTATATAGCGCCAGCAAATTCCGTAGCGCTTTACAATGGGGAACAAACATTAATAAGACAATACTGGGTAATACATACAGACAGAGAGGTAAGAGAACCCTGCTCGAAAGCTTACAATCTATAGGACAATGGGAGTTAGAAACACAAGGGCATGTGCTACATCATATTGCACAATGGACCAGCCAGACTGCAAAGGTAAAAGTACTGAGTGGGCTATGTGTGTTGCAATGTTGGTCAGAAGGTTGTTGTCTTGCGTTAGCAGTGTAGAGGATGGTAATAGGGTAATCTAGGGAAATTAAGATGATGGTTGAGGAATATCATAACCTTGTCTGAAGAGGTGGGTTTTCAGTGAACGCTTGAAGACTAGAGGAAAGTCTTACTGTGCGTGGGAGGGAATTCCACAAAGTAGGTGCAGCCCGGAAAAAATCTTGTAACCGAAAATGGGAGGATGTGATGAGAGTGGAGGAGAGACGTAGATCTTGTGCAGAACGGAGGTGTCGAGTAGGGAGATATTTCGAGACAAGTGAGGAAATGTATGTCGGAGCAATTTTGTTGATGGCCTTGTATGTTAGTAGAAGAATTTTATATTGGATTCGTTGAAATACAGGCAGCCAATGTAGAGACTGACAGAGTGGCTCAGCAGAGGAATAACGTTTTGTAAGGAAAATCAGTCTAGCCGCTGCATGCAAAATAGATTGTAGGGGTTCAAGTCTGACTTTGGGAAGACCAGTAAGGAGGGAATTGCAATAGTCGATGCGGGAGATGATGAGTGCATGAATTAATGTTTTTGCGGTGTCTTTTGTCAGATATGTGCGTATTCTGGAAATGTTCTTTAGGTGTATGTAACATGATTTAGATATAGAGTTGATGTGGGGAATAAACGACAGTTGTGAATCAAGGATTACACCTAGGCAACGAGCTTGCGGGGTGGGATTTATGGTCATGTTAACGACAGAAATAGAAATGTCAGGCAGGAAGCTTCTGTTTTTGGGTGGGAATATTATTAATTTAGTTTTTGAAAGATTAAGTTTGAGCTGGCGAGAAGACATCCAAGATGAAATGACAGAAAGACAGTCAGTAACGCGAAACAACACAGATGGTGAAAGATCAGGAGAGGATAGATAAATTTGTGTATCATCCGCATAGAGATGATACTGAAATCCAAAGGAGCTTATTAGTTTTCCAAGAGAAGTGGTGTAGATAGAGAATAGCAGAGGACCTAGGACTGAGCCTTGTGGAACTCCAACTGATTAAGGAAGCGGAGCCGAGGTGGATCCAGAGAAATTAACACTGAAAGAGCGATTAGATAGGTAGGATGAAAACCAGGATAGGACAGTGCCTTCAAGACCTAGGGATTGTAGCATTTGTATGAGGAGAGAGTGGTCAACAGTGTCAAATGCAGCAGAGAGATCCAGGAGAATTAGAAGAGAGTATTGGTTATTATTTTTTGCTGTGATCAAATCATTGACAACTTTGGTGAGCGCAGTCTCTGTGGAGTGTTGAGAGCGAAAGCCTGACTGAAGAGGATGCAATAGGTTGTTTGCTGTAAGAAAGTGTGTGAGGCGTGTGTAGGCAATTCTCTCGATAAGCTTGGAGGGGCATGGGACCTGGGAGATGGGGCGGTAATTTATGAGAGAGTTAGGGTTAAAATTCTGTTTTTTTAAAATGGGAGTAATCACTGCATGTTTGAATATAGATGGAAAAATACCAGTAGAAAGAGATAGATTACAGATTTTAGTTAGAGGGGGAATGAGCACAGGAGACAGGGACATACCCATTTGTGAGGGAATGGGATCAAGAGGACAGGAGGTAGAGTAGGAAGATGAGAAGAGAGTAGAAACTTCCTCTTCATTTGTGGGATCAAATGAAGAGAGAGTGTCAGAGGGTGCTACAAAGGAATTGAGCAGATTGCTTGTCAAGGGAGATACCATTTCAAGCCTGATCTTATCAATTTTGTCCTTGAAATAGGAAGCAAGATCCTGTGCACTGATGTTAGTTGGAGGATTTGGGGCAGGAGGATTCAGAATAGAGATGAGCGCACTCGGATTTCCTGAATCCGAGCCCACCTGAACGTTTCCGATCCGAGTCGGATCCGAGACAGATCCGGGTATTGGCGCCAAATGAAAACCTGAAACCGAGGCTCTGAGTCATAATCCCGCTGTCGGATCTCGCGATACTCGGATCCTATAAATTCCCCGCTAGTCGCCGCCATCTTCACTCGGGCATTGATCAGGGTAGAGGGAGGGTGTGTTAGGTGGTCCTCTGTTCTGGTAGATCTCGTGCTGTGCTGTTAAGTTCTGTGCTGTGCTGTGCTGTGCTGTGCTGTGCTGTGTTCTGCAGTATCAGTCCAGTGGTGCTGTGTGCTGTGCTCTGTCAATTTCGAGTTCAGTGGTGCTGCTGGGTCCTGTGCTGTGTCCTGTTCAGTCCAGTGGTGCTGTGTCCTGTGCTCTGTGCTTCTAAGGGCATAAATCTTTATTTCCCCATTATTCCCAAGTGTTTAAAAAATTAAAAAAAAGTTAGAAAAAAAAATACAAAAAAATAATTAAAAAACAAATTAATTACAACAAAATTTGCAAAACCAATCCTGCAGTATAAGCCCATTGGTACTGCAATATTACCAAGTTCACACATTCAGCAGTAAAAGTCCAGTGGTACTGCAATATTACAAAGTTCACACATTCTGCAGTATCAGTCCATTGGTGCTGTGTCCTGTGCTCTGTCAATTTTGAGTTCAGTGGTACTGCTGGGTCCTGTGCTGTGTCCTGTTCAGTCCAGTGGTCCTGTGCTCTGTGCTACTAAAGGCATAGTTATTTCCCCATTATTCCCAAGTGTTTAAAAAATGAAAAAAAAATTATAAAAAAAAAATGGAAAAAAAAAGTAATTATAACAAAATTTGCAAAACCAATCCAGCAGTATAAGTCCATTGGTACTGCAATATTACCAAGTTCACACATTCTGCAGTATCTTGTGCTACATATAATGGAGACCAAAAATTTGGAGGATAAAGTAGGGTAGGATCAAGACCCACTTCCTCCTAATGCTGAAGCTGCTGCCACTAGTCATGACATAGACGATGAAATGCCATCAACGTCGTCTTCCAAGCACGATGCCCAATCTCCTAGTACAGGGCATGTAAAATCCAAAAAGCCCAAGTTAAGTAAAAGTAGCAAAAAGAGAAACTTAAAATCATCTGCGGAGAAACGTAAAGTTGCCAATATGCCATTTACGACACGGAGTGGCAAGGAACGGCTCAGGCCCTGGCCCGTGTTCATGACTAGTGGTTCAGCTTCACCCAAGGATCTTAGCCCTCCTCCTCCTTCCCCCCTACAAAAAATTGAAGAGAGTTATGCTGTCAGCAACAAAACAGCAAACAACTCTGCCTTCTAAAGAGAAATTATCACAAATCCCAAAGGCGAGTCCAAGGGTGTTGGTGGTTGTCAAGCCTGACCTTCCCATCACTGTACGGGAAGAGGTGGCTCGGGAGAAGGCTATTGATGATGTCGCTGGCGCTGTGGAGGAACTTGATGATGAGGATGGTGATGTGGTTATTGAAAATGAGGCACCAGGGGGGTAAACAGCTGATGTCCATGGGATGAAAAAGCCCATCGTCATGCCTGGTCAGAAGACCAAAAAATGCACCTCTTCGCTCTGGAGTTATTTTTATCCAAATCCGGACAACCAATGTATGGCCATATGTAGCTTATGTAAAGCTCAAATAAGCAGGGGTAAGGATCTTGCCCACCTAGGGACATCCTCCCTTATACGTCACCTGAATAACCTTCATAGTTCAGTGGTTAGTTCAGGAACTGGGGCTAGGACCGTCATCGGTACAGGGACACCTAAATCCCGTGGTCCAGTTGGATACACACCAGCAACACCCTCCTCGTCAACTTCCTCCATGATCTCCATCAGATTCAGTCCTGCAGTCCAAGTCAGCAGCCAGACTGAGTCCTCTTCAATACGGGATTCATCAGAGGAATCCTGCAGCGGTACGCCTACTACTGCCACTGCTGCTGTTGCTGCTGTTAGTCGGTCATCTTCCCAGAGGGGAAGTCGTAAGACCGCTAAGTCTTTCACAAAACAATTGACCGTCCAACAGTCGTTTGCCATGACCACAAAATACGATAGTAGTCACCCTATTGCAAAGCGTATAACTGCGGCTGTAACTGCAATGTTGGTGTTAGACGTGCGCCCGGTGTCCGCCATTAGTGGAGTGGGATTTAGAGGGTTGATGGAGGTATTGTGTCCCCGGTACCAAATCCCGTCGAGATTCCACTTCACTAGGCAGGCGATACCAAAAATGTACAGAGAAGTACGATCAAGTGTCCTCAGTGCTCTAAAAAATGCGGTTGTACCCACTGTCCACTTAACCACGGACATGTGGACAAGTGGTTCTGGGCAAACGAAGGACTATATGACTGTGACAGCCCACTGGGTAGATGCATCCCCTTCCGCAGCAACAGCTGCATCAGTAGCAGCATCTACAAAATGGCTGCTCGTGCAACGGCAGGCAACATTGTGTATTACAGGCTTTAATAAGAGGCACAACGCTGACAACATATTAGAGAAACTGAGGGAAATTATCTCCCAGTGGCTTACCCCACTTAGACTCTCATGGGGATTTGTGGTGTCAGACAATGCCAGTAACATTGTGCGGGCATTAAATATGGGCAATTTCCAGCACGTCCCATGTTTTGCCCACACCATTAATTTGGTGGTGCAACATTACCTCAAGAGTGACAGGGGTGTGCAGGAGATGCTTGCGGTGGCGCGCAAAATTGCTGGACACTTTCGGCATTCAGCCAGTGCCTACCGCAGACTAGAGGCACATCAAAAAACCATGAACCTGCCCTGCCATCACCTCAAACAAGAGGTTGTGACGCGCTGGAACTCCACCCTCTATATGCTGCAGAGGATGGAGGAGCAGCAAAAGGCCATTCAGGCCTACACAGCCACCTATGACATAGGCAAAGGAGTGGGGATGCGCCTGAGTCAAGCGCAGTGGAGACTGATTTCCGTGTTGTGCAAGGTTCTCCAGCCGTTTGAACTTGCCACACGAGAAGTCAGTTCCGACACTGCCAGCTTGAGTCAGGTCATTCCCCTGATCAGGCTGTTGCAGAAGCAGCTGGAGAAAGTGAGGGAGGAGCCGGTAAACCATTGCGATTACACCAAGCATGTAGCTCTTGTGGATGTAGCCCTTCGTACGCTTTGCCAGGATCCGAGGGTGGTCACTCTTTTAAAGTCAGAGGAATATATTCTGGCCACCGTGCTCGATCCTCAGTTTAAAGCGTATGTTGTGTCTCTGTTTCCGGTGGACACAAGTCTACAGCGGTGCAACGACCTGCTGGTCAGGAGATTGTCCTCTAAAGAGGACCGTGACATGCCAACAGCTCCACCCTCATTTTCTTCCACATCTATGGCTGCGAGGAAAAAGCTCAGTTTTCCTAAAAGAGCCGCTGTCGGGGATGCTGATAACATCTGGTCCGGACTGAAGGACCTGAAAAACCATTGCAGACATGTCTACTGTCGCTGCATTGGATGCTGTCACAATTGAAAAAATGGTGGAGTATTATTTTGCTGACACCATCCAAATAGACATGTCAGACAGTCCATATTGTTACTGGCAGGAAAAAAAGGCAGTTTGGAAGCCCCTGTACAAACTGGCTCTATTTTACCTGAGTTGTCCCCCCTCCAGTGTGTACAGAGGGACCTGTGGTTGTGGAGTCCAGCGGGGACGAATTGATAATGTGTAAGGAGGAGGAAGTACACACTGTAGGGGGAGAGGAATCAGAGGTTGAGGATGAGGATGACATCTTGCCTCAGTAGAGCCTGTTTATTTTGTACAGGGAGAGATGAATAGCTTTTTTGGTGTGGGGGCCCAAACAAACCAATTATTTCAGCCACAGTTGTTTGGTAGGCCCTGTCGCTGAAATGATAGGTTTGTTAAAGTGTGCATGTCCTATTTCAACAACATAAGGGTGGGTGGGAGGGCCCAAGGACAATTCCATCTTGCAACTCTTTTTTTGGCATTATGTGACCATTCAACAGTCGTTTGCCATGTTCAAAAAGTAAAACAAATGTCAACAAATTCAAAAAATTAAACCAAAAGTAAAATGCCCTGTCATTATTTAAAACAAGAGGTATTGACGTACTAGAATTACTGTAGTGTTATATGTTATAAACACTACACTTGGAAGTTGGAGGAGGTATTGTGGCCCCGGTACCATATTTAGTACCGGGGCCACTACACTATGCAGTCCAGATAGAGGTGTATCAGATATTAAACAACGTTGACTGTTGCTGCAAAATTTTTAAATAATATTATGGGGAACACTACACTTTGCAGTCCATAAACTTTTTTGGTGGAATTCAGACCCGTGGAGGGTTTTTTAATTATATTGTGGCCCCGGTAAAAAATTGTGTACCGGGGCCACCCCACTACGCAGTCAAGAAACTTTTTTTTTGGAATTCAGACCCGTGGAGGGTTTTTTAATTATATTGTAGGGACCACTCCTCTACGCAGTCCAGATACATTTTTTGGTGCGATTCAGACCAGTTCAGGGTTTTTAAATTATATTGTGGTGACCACTTCTCTACGCAGTCCAGGTACATTTTTTGGTGCGATTCAGACCAGTTCAGGGTTTTTAAATTATATTGTGGTGACCACTCCTCTACGCAGTCCAGGTACATTTTTTGGTGCGATTCAGACCAGTTGATGGTTTTCTTATTATATTGTGGGGACCACTCCACTACGCAGTCCAGAAATATACCTCGTTGCAACGTTTTGGACTAATAACAATATTGTGAGGTGTTCAGAATACACTGTAAATTAGTGGAAATGATTGTTATTGAATGTTATTGAGGTTAATAATAGCGTAGGAGTGAAAATAAGCCCAAAAGATTTTTGAACTTTTTATGCTTTTTTCAAAAAAAATCCAAATCCAAAACCTTAAATCCGAACCAAAACCTTTCGGCAGGTGTTTTGCGAAACAAATCCGAACCCAAAACTTAAAGAAAATCCGAATCCAAAACACAAAACACGAGACACCAAAAGTCGCCGCGGCACATCCCTAATTCAGAAGAGAGTTAAATGTGTTAAAGAGGCGTTTGGGGTTAGAAGCCTGAGCATAGATGAGAGATCGGTAGTATGCTTGTTTAGCAGTGTCCAGAGCATTTCTGTAGGAGTGCTAGATATCAGTATATGTGATGAAATCATTAGAGGCACTAGATTTACGCCAGTGACGTTCTGCTTTACGAGAAAGTTTATGTAGAGTTCGTGTTACTGTAGTGTGCCACGGTTGGCAACGAATTCTACGCGAAGTATGTAGTGTCGCTGGAGCCACTTGATCCAGGGCAGTTGCTAGGGTTTGATGAAAATGGGGTACTGCCCGATCAGGGGAGGAGAATTTAGAAATTGGGGAGAGAAGGTGTTGGAGAGAGGTGGAAAACTGTTGAAAATCAATAGCATTGATATTCCTGCGGGTACAATACAGTTATATAAACAAATGGGATGAAATTACAGAGAATAAAACTTGTGTATCATAATCTGTATGACTGGGAAAAGACAGAATCAAATGGACAGTCCTTCAATTAGATTGAGTCCCAAGAGCTGACCATCTGCCCTCTCCCACGCAGTGTATTGAATGGTATTCAGAGGGGCAGTGTATATGCTAATGTGGGGGAGAAAATGTCCCCTTGGTGTCAATTATGGTTTGTTCAAAAATAGTCCAAAAGTTATGACCTTCCATAACTTTTCTCGGACATATACCAGAGACCTAACTTCCCCTTCAATAAATCAGTCATTACCTCCCGCCCATTTACATATCAAATACGATATCTAATATTATTCAAAAGAAATGTGACTTTTGTGGTTTTTCTCAACAGTTGTTATCTATACTTCACATTCACAACCCTTGTGTGGTTTTTGCCCATAAGTAAAGAGTGGCACATTGATTTCCCAATTTCTTTGAAATTAATATTTTCTACACCTAGTGGTTTACTTTTTTTTAACAATACCTTAATAAGACTGTTTACTCTAAGTAGGAAAGGACATGAATGAGCAGAGGGATTGCATGACTGTGATCTGAATATGTTTCCTAAAGGAATGTCTGAGCTAAACCTAACTACCTCCACTTGGACCAACTGACCAAACATGTTTAAACACTTTTGGCTGAGTCCAGTTATTTGGACTCCCACCCTGACATGGAGTATTTGGAGGAATTAAAATTGGTCCCTTTATAGGTTTTATTTTTCCATTTGTACACATTTTTAAGTGCATAGTGATTTTTCTCCCTTATATATTTTATCTTATATATTTTTTTTCTATACCCTGGTTTTCAGTTTGGTCAATTTCTGTCTTATATTATGTTTGTTGGATCTTTGCTAAACCTTTATTGCTTTTAATTTTTCACTGAGTATTGTGGTTTCTTGCTCATAATCTCATGATGTTTGATGAGTATTTGGATTTGTTCATGTGACCACTTGGTGAGTGTGTTTTCCCACTTAATTTTTTTCAGTATATGTTAACAGCTTTCTTTATAGTTATACAGACTCAATGAGATAATACTCTATAGTTCCAAAAAAAAACCTCTATTATGCAATTCAAGTATTTTATATATATACCTGCCGAGTTACTCATAATACCAAGAAAGAAAGCAGTTGTTTTAAACAGGTATACTTTTGGATCCAAAAGTCAATTAAAACTTTTAAACTTAGTTAGATCTATTTAAATGCTAATATGTGCATCCCTCTAAACTGCAAAGTATTTTAAAATAATTCAGCAGATGTACAATCAAAGTTGAAAAAAGAGTAATTAAACATAATCAGTACTCCTTATTGTCAGTATTACTTTTGAAATATCAGAGATTTAATATAAAACATAGACTATGTTTAATAAATCCCCAATCTATTTTTCTATGTTTATTCTAGAAAGTATATTTGGCATAGCTAGAATTAATTTAATTTGGTTAGGCTGTAAATGCAAGCATGTTTAATTTAATTATTTTTTTAAAACTTGTTTATTGAGAGACTTTGGTTGATTTTCATGGGTCTCTCCTTCTGCCAGCACTAAGGGGTGAGACAGGTCTATACTGCCCTGGTGTTGATCCCTGTTGGGATGTCTTTATGTTGTCACTACAATAATATCTCTTCAAATTAATAAGCAGCACATATTATTTACTTTGAACATTATGGGGTATATTTACTAAACTGCAGGTTTCAAAACATGGAGATATCTATAGCAAGCAATCAGATTCTAGTTAACATTCATTTAGTACAGTCTACAAAATGACAGCTATAATCTGATTGGTTGCTATAGGCAACATCTCCACTGTTTCAAACTGCCAGTTTAGTAAATATACCCCTATGTGTTGCCATTGGGTAATCGAATAAGACTGTTCCTGATATCCTCTTTATATTTGGCTGTCATTGACAGATGAGACAAGCAGTGACACCCAAATATATTGTTAAAGCCAACAATATTAATGTTCCACTCTAAAATGAACATAGCATCCATTACTGTAAGCTCTCAAAACTAACATATTCTGTCCACCTCCAACATTGATCTCCTTACTATTTCTACCTTCCCCTGTTTTAAAGGTAATCTCTTCTGCTCATCTACAAAACTTTGGAACCTATACTTTCATTTGGCTCCTGTACTTAGGGACTAGGCTGCATGTTAAGCTTTTATCAGTATGACATCTACCTGAATGGCATATCATCTATATTCATGTGATTATATACTATTCAAAGTATCTGATGATAAAATCTAATGGTAAAATCTGTTAATCCTAATATATTAACTTTTACTTTCAACTAAAACTATAACCCAAACTCTAAATAAAGAAAAGCACATATATATTGTCATTGTTCTTTCTCACTTTTTACAGGTTGGACTGAATTCTAAACTTGTGCATAACCATCAAAGCAAGACAAGGTAACTCTATTTGTTATTTACCATAATATTCTGTAATACACTGGAATATGATACAGTATTTCTTGCCTCCTCATTATGGACACCACAAAACATTTTTCTCAACCTGAATGCTCAGATGGATAAATAATTTAATATAGCATACTGCTTCAAATTTGAACCGCATCACTGATCATGATTTGAATCCACATTTTTTATACAAAGCAATGTTAATTATGAGATTGCATCCAAACAGTCATTTTTTATTTTAGAATGATTCATTAATGTGAAGTTCCACCATTCACTCTATATCTAAAAAAGGTTTCTAAACATGTTATAGTTTGACAGAGACAGACAATATTTTTTGCAATGCTCCACAAATCCAGGGAAAATTGCATGTGTACATTTCCTTAAATATTACTTAGCGGCCCAATGAAGCTAAATATCCTTATGATCCATGTTGTTTCTGAGACATAATCCAGAATTGTTGGGTTTCATAGACAAATGGGCCTTTACATGAAGCAAAACAGTGCATCACCGGGAAGCATAGCAAAATTGGGTAGGGGCTTAGCAATGCCATTCTATTTTCTTGGCCCTTCTCTGCTCAAAAAAGCATAACTCAGGCTCCTTCTGAGCATGTGTGGACCAGAGGAGCGGGGACTTTTTTTCTGCCACTGGCCAAAAATATCTTCTTCACAAATTTCTTAAAGCTGCTCCAGTTCGGAGGGCAAATGTCTTCCTCGTAATAAAAAAGATGAGCAACTGTCTACATTCAACCTTACCATTAGAGCTAAAAAGGTGATGAGGCAGGTAAGCCAGTGATAATAATGATAAATGGCCAATCTAAAACTATGCTGCTTAACTGTAGCTATGAGACACAATACCTGAATTGTATAGCTACTCCAAAGATTATTAAGCAAAGAAGTTATCACAACATGCACCAGTTAGGGGTAAAACTTCCTATCCCAAGGTACAAGGTAAAATGTATGTTTTTCTTTTATAAACTTTTTATTGAGAAGGGTCAGTGAATACAATGAAGCAGCAAACAACATCAACTAGAAAATAAATAAAAGTGCACTAAAGTTAACATGAACAGTTGACAATGATCTTTCAAGCAAAGAATATAAATACTTTTTACGTACAGATAAATGTCAATGGGCACAAAACTGAAACTTCCTTTTTAAGAATGTAGGAAGAGGGAGTACAAATGTCTTGTGTACCTTTTGCTTTACATTGCTATTATCAGAACAAATGCATTATGATATCTTAGTACCATGACACTCCCTTTACTTAACACCAAACATTATCTTCACTCAAATACAGAAGATTTAGAACGTTGTCTCAATTATTCTTCTCTTTAACAAATGGGACTTTTACACAGCTTATTGCAAATGCTAAAGCTCCTCAATCTGGAAGACACTAATGAATAGAAATGGTTCGGCATTGAAACCTTGGCCAGCTTTGAGTGTACGCTTAAGTTGTTTGACCTTCTTATAGATTGAAGCTGGCCATGGTGTGATATTGACCATTAGAATCTATAGTGAGTGTACAGTGTTTAACCCTCACAGTAAGCGGATGCCTTATAATAATTTGATTGCCATTGACTGGATCATTATTGGACATGTTAGAAAATTCAGTCAGAAGATGAGATCTGTGGTCCTGTGTGTATGACTGGCTTTTGGTCACATTAATATTTATCAATTTCACCAATTGAACTCACCACATGCCCCTCACTTGCCACTCAGACATCTCCACATGCCTCTCACATGTCATTTAGACCATTCCACATGCCTCTCACAAGCCACTCAGATTTCCCCACATGTCAGTCAGACTACTTCACATGCCCCTCACATGTCATTCAGATCTCCCTACATGCCCCCTCAGGCCTGATCACATACCACTCAAACCTCTTCATATATTACTCACACCTCCCAAAATGTCACTAACACCTTCCCTCACTTAACTGCACAGCTGTGCCCGCAGAGAAAAGATGGAGAGATTGTGGTCCGGAATGCATTACAGTAACTCCTCTTTCTCTGTTTGGCCGTGCTGCGTGACACAATGCAATGTTCAGTGGTGGCCACATGCTGAGAAAGCCAGCTGGTTGCATTCAGTCTTAATCTCTGCTTGCAGAGATCGGGAGCAGCAGGATGGGAGTTGGTGGTGGCCCATGGGCCCCCTGTTGCTCACCATTGGTCTAGAAACTACCAGAAAAAAATTCTAGGAGGTAGCTTTATTAAAGCTTCTAAAAAGGAAAAGTGGAGGTGTTGCCCATATCAACCAGTCAGATTCTACAGCTCCATGTTTCCTTTCTAGAACCTCTAGTAAAACTATCCTTAGATGATCAAATCTCCCTTTGACGCGAACACCAATAGGTAGCACTGGATTTATATATAATTAGACATAAAGGAATAAAAAAAAACAAGTTGTACCTTATCATATATAGAAACTGACTATTTTTTTAAAGAAAATGTGTTAGTGTGAAAATATTATATCATATTAACAAACAGAATAAAACCATGTCTCTTGTTTGATGTGTTGAATGCATTTTAATTGACTCTTCCTACACTTTAAGCTATACAAAAATAATATGTATATACATTGAACTGACCTATGGACATGCCCTTTAGCTAGATGCCACGTTATTTTCAATGTGTATTATGATATTCCCAGGAAAATACTGTATTATTCTTGGGGCACATAATTGCTAATCAATTAAAAGAAAACAGTGTATCAACATGATATGGCAAGCCTTCATAGCTGTCCGTCTTGAGAACAGAGGATGTTCCAATGTATCTCAGGCTGCTTATTGGTTGTCATGACATCCCTCTGACTTCAGTGTTTCTCAGGTGCTTAGAACTACATCAGTGCTGTGAGGGCTGATTGATCCACTGCTAGTCAATCCTGAAAATAGGAGAGCGCTAAGCATAGATATATAAAAATATATCCACGTTTATGAGACAAACACAATTGCACATAAATATTACATTTGCATAAAAATATTATTAAAAATAAATCTAAAAAGTTGTGATCAACCTTCTAAATATTCACTAGTGGAGTCAAAAAGCATATGATCTCAAAATTATTAGTAATCATCTAAATGTCCAAATCATAGATCCCAAAATCCTATGGGTTCATATTCACCACCTAGAGGTATAATGTGAAACGCAGTCTTGTGGAATAATTGCCACCATCCAGAGAAATAAATTATATTAGTCACCATAAATTAGGACACTTGAGATAACAATATTCTCCTTGGCTGAAATACCAATGCGATAATTGCTGTAAACAAAAGAACCCTATAGGAACTGGGAAAAATCACAGCATACACAAAATAGTTGTGCAGGTAAATGTTGGCACTTATCCGATTCTTCAATCCATAGATAAACGGAGAAATCGAAAATCAGTTCTTACAGTGATCCGTTGGTATATATAATTATCCTCCTGGTTGTAGATGAAAAATCATAACCCCGCTGTTATACACATCCAGACTTCACCAAGTGTTAGCAAACTTGACTGGCACGTTTCTCAGCAAACATCTGTTTCATCAGAGGCACGTAAAAGTATCTTCGCGTCAGGCACGCATGCAGTGCAATTTCACATAAACGCCATCTGCCTCTTGAAATCTGTATTGCATGCCCCACAAACAATACTAGCTTGTGATACCTCAATGTTAGATGGGGTTTTTTAAGCACATCATTCAATACCACTCTTCCCTTCTTAAAAAGAGTGCACATCTGTATCTCAGACCTTCATAATACTTACATAGTACCAATTTAGACATAGTATACAAGTGACATTATTTTAATATATTACATTTTGATAATGTATCTCTATATTTTGTGAATAGCAATGTTATAACATATTAGAAAGCATTGTTGTGAACACTAAACACACCTATGTATACCTTATACAAACACCTTTTCTTTATTCAAAGTAAAACTAGAATATTATAAGTTATCCCAGAAGTCATCAATAATTTACACCTGCTTGCATAGTATGTAAAAATAAAATGCAACAGTGCAAAACAAGTGTTTGGAATAACTTTGAATTAAGAAATGTATAATGATATAATGATGAAATATCTTTAGATTCTTGCAATTGGTCAGCAGTTGTTTAGCATGAAGCAGTGCTACAATGCGGGTAAATTCTATGTTAACCTGTAAGCATGTGTCGCTGTTTCTGTCCCAGGCCAATGGAAAATAGAATCTTAAGAAAATTCAATCCAGTGATTGCATATAAAACTAGAAATGATCTACTAGCAATGTCAACCAATGTGGAAATAATTAGTATGTGTGTTTTGGCAGTGTGAAGACTTGCAGTGCTCCAGCTTCCTCTAGAGTTGTCTACTCTGTCACTCAATAAGTTGATCTTTGGGTTACTTTAATTCTATTTGATAGTGTCTGTCTGGCAAATAGAGCTGAAATGGAGAAATGAGCTAGTAATAAAAGGTTTTTTAGACTACCATTAGAAAATAGGTTATATGTACAATTAAATATCTTTTTTTCTGCTTATAAATGCATTTAAACTATATTACTTTGATGACATACTTCATTTCTTTGCAACTTTCTATCAATGACAAGTCATTTGTCCTACTGGTATTGTAAAAAACATAGGCTTGTTTGTTTGACAGTTTTTTATGTCCTTGTATATTCAAAATTATGTAAATATCTTTACCCTTCAAGGATCTGTAAATTGCATTCTTAACATCTATGTTATTCCGTAATTTGTTATATATTGTGTATTTCTGTGCGAAGGTTATTTTTTATGGCTTTGATTGACTGATATACACGCATTAATTCTGTGTCAGACATTTGGTTAGGCTTAGTTACCTTATTCTACATTTTACAGTTAAGCAATTTCTTTAGGTCCCAGCATTCACTGCCAAGTACTGCCTAAACCGCTCTACAAACTATTTTATGAATCTTGCTACAGCTAAAGGCTTTCAATTACAATGCACACATAATATCAATGGTACCCAAACCAAACTCATAGCTATGTTTTTTTTAGTTATGGCATACTTCATCATGTTGTTAAATTCATATTTTACAAATAATGTTGTATGAAGCACTTGATTTTGGGTGCAGTGTGATTTGGCCAAATATCAGTTAAACATTTACGTATTATTTGTGAATACTAGTTTGTTTTCTCAGATTCACAATTCCCTAGTTATGGGCCTGTGTAATAATTCAAGTAATATGTGCTGCAATTAAGTGGTGTGTATGTGAAACAGCTTCTTAAGATTCTAGACTAGTGGTGAGGTATAGTTTAATTTGCGAGATCATTGTGTCTCTGGTGAACATTAAAGGAAACAGAGGGATGAGAAAAGATGTTCCCTCTTCACATACTCTTCACATACTCTATGTAAAAAGACCTTCCACAAGCTTTCTGTATTTGACAATAGGCAGCGAGCAGCCAAGTGTGCAGAGCCGACACATCATCTCTGCCGTGCCAGCTGGCAGCCTGCTAGGGAAGTTTGAAAAGAAATGCATGTGGCTCACTGACCCAGTCTAAGGCAATCAACTTACCCAGAGGAAGATTGTCCTCTCGTCCCCTGGTCCAGCCTGCCCCTGTTGGTGAGGGATCCACTGTTACACATTTAGGCAGAACACATATACATCATTCATGCTAGTCAGTTCCACGCTATGGAAAAAAATGGTTGACAACCTGAATTAATTCGTTCAGCCACTCAGTTATTTGAGTTTCATTATTCACTTTAATATGACCATTTTTGTGACTACTGTCTCACCAATCAGAGCTGATGGAAGGAGAGCACCGTAGCTGAGTCCACACAGCCTAGAAAAGTTGCTATTAGACAGAAAGGGCAATGTTATTTTAGTGAGACTAAAGGTAATGGGAAGCTCTACCAATCCCTTTGATAGACCTACAAGTCTTACAGAGAAAGCTGAATTTGGCACACAGGGCTGGCAGTTTTTGCCAAAAGAGCAGGAAGAGCTGTCAGTTTACTTGAGAGGATTACCAGAATCACAAAGGGAACTGTCAATTCCAGAGGGGAATAAGTCATTGCTATAGATAAAGCTGCCAGAGATCCATTATAAGTTGCCAGAGCTAGAGAGGGAGTCCAGTTCCAGCACATATGTTCAGGTCCAAGTCAGAGGGAAATCGAAACCATTTCAGTTATTTGCAGAATATCTTTTTCCCTTTTAATTGTTCCAGGAGCTGTGCTGTTTTACTATTTTTACATTACAAACTATAGAGGCCCATTTAAGCCTTGATACATGTTTCAAGAGCCCTCAAGGTTTCCAGATATGGGAAATATCCACAGCATATGTGAGTAACCCAGCATATGTCAGTAACCCGCTACATACTGCACAACATCAAACATGAGGTAACTCCTACTACTGCCGACTCTCTGTGTACTACAGACTGCACATTTTTACATACATCTATGTTTAATTTTTAGTTTACTGTTCAGTAATACCACTTTCATACTGCCGCCCCTGCAATATCCCGGGTTTTTGAAGGGTCTCGGAGCGTCCCAGCTCAGAAACACCATTCATACTGCACCTCGGCCCCGAGAATTTCCTGGGTTGACCCCATTCATACTGCACAAGTCTGTGCCCTGGCAATTTGTGGGAGTCATCACCAGAGCAGTTTTCATTGGCTGAAAAATGGTGATGTCATTGAAAGGTGACTGGTTAATGCTGGAACACAGCATTTATATGTCTCATAATCTGGGGATGTGATGATTCACGCAATCAATATAATAATGTGTATAGTATTTGGGATCTAAGTACCTTTCTTCATCACTCAGCGACTGAACTTATCATTCGGATTCCTGCACAATATTTATAAAAAGGTATGGTAAGAAGGTGTGTACCAAGATATTGTGATTTAAAGGTGCAGGGATAATAACTATTGGTACTTAGAATTTAATTTTACTCTATGGTAATAAAACGAAGCAGCAACTTGACATGTACATTGAGCTTTCTTCTTTGTGACCCCTCTGTGGCTGAAGAATGAGCATTATACAGCTGCAGGGACTGGCTAAATGACCTTTAATTGTTGATGACCTTTATATACTACTTATATTCCAAATTTAGTGTACTTGTAGCTCTATTCTGGTTGATGTTCTTAATTTTCTCACAATCCAAACCCAATTACTACATTTTACTCTTTCCCCTTTTAATAAAGAATAAAGAAAACTGAGAGGTCACCTTGAGTTCCACAAAATGTATGTACACAGCACAGTAGAATCACTGTGAGATATGCTGCACACAGATCTGTACTATAAAACATACCCCTCACCATTGCCCCACAGTTCTTCATGATTCACTGACAGGCAGACAGCCAATCATCTTGTTTTCTGTGCAACCCGGGTTGAAAAACCCGGGTTTTTCCATTCATAGTGCAGGCGACCCGGGTCCGACCCGGGAATTACCCCTCGATAAATCCCGGGTTGAAGACCCGGGATTTTTGACTTGTACCATTCATACTGCACCAAGACCCGGGTCGTTTGAGCTCGACCTGGGAAAAACCCAGGATTTTGGTGCAGTATGAATGGGGTATAAATTACTACTATCATCAGGTCCTTGCTGAATATTATATATGCATTGGACCTGATCTATTAAGGAAAGTAAAGCAAAAAAATTGTAACTTTGCACCTTGGTAAAAGCATGCTGCATTGGAGGGGAGCTAAATTTTCATTAACGCGGTACTTGATCCTAATGGACTCTATGTGGTATGAGGAAACTTCTATGATGTTATGTTGCCATAGAGTGCCTTCACGAGCAACCCAGAGGCATTCCGTGGGGCATTGCAGGTAATTGAATTCCACTCTTTAAGTTGCTACTTCATCTATTACTTACTCAGAGAAGGAATTATACTCTTCTAATTACAAATTTCCATTTCATCAATATCTTCTTTATGAGTCACTGATGAGACTAGGATGTGGGTCTGTAGGTTTAACACAATGCCCAAGCCCAAGTCAAGTGATTTGAGGAAAGACTGGGTATTGAAAATAGCCTCAGTTTATGAAGCTAAAAGAGTTACTGCTGTTACTACTAAATTGTGGTACTGAAAGTACTGTCATTTTTGAACTTGTCACTTTATCAATGTTGATACGGATCCTCTTACTACATGCTATTGATTAAGATTACCACTAAATGCCTTAAACCTTTTTCTCTGTGCTACTGTTCAGTTAACATTTTGGAAATTTACAATGTTTACTGCATTACATATACATTCAATGTTTACATTGATCTTAGCCACTTTATTCTTGTCAGAGACAGAATCTTTTATCATTACCCTTTATTTATCAGGTTAAGGACCTTTAAGTTACGTCAAATTTTAATAAATATTTGCTAGTATGTGTGTCACCATCATCATAGGGAGTCAGTCTGTGGTTTCCCAAGTCAAACCCTGGTAGACCTTGATAAGATCTGCAATCCTGAAGAGAGAAAATGAATTGGGTAGATGTACTGCGTGTGAGAAGAGTTGAGATTTACCAAACTCCCCTTGCTAAGGAATCCATCAGCAATGGGGCTACACTCATTTGAGTATGAGCTGTTAAAATGGACACAGATCTTTATTAACATTGCTAATATGCATTCAGGGGCTGATGCTAAGTTGTGCTTATGACCATTGGATAAGTGTAAAATACAAGGAAATCTGCAGCATGAGGTTCCACTGGCCGAATTAGGGACTAGGGCCCGCAAAAAATGCAGGCCACTTTAGATGAAAATTGCCCCATGGTGAAAGCATTGGGGTTTGTCGATGGATGTTACGGTAATAAAAATAAATCTATTAAAATTAGAGATGAGCGCACTCGGATTTATGAAATCCGAGCCCACCCAAACGTTGCCGATCCGAGTCGGATCCGAGACAGATCCGGGTATTGGCGCCAAATTCAAATCTGAAACTGAGGCTCTGACTCATAATCGCGATACTCGAATCCTATAAATTCCCCGCTAGTTGCCGCCATCTTCACTCGGGCATTGATCAGGGTAGAGGGAGGGTGTGTTAGGTGGTCCTCTGTCCTGCTATATCTCGTGCTGTTCAGTTAAGTTCTGTGCTGTTCAGTTAAGTTCTGTGCTGTGCTGTGCTGTGCTGTGCTCAGTCCAGTGGTGCTGTGTCTTGTGCTCTGTCCTTCTGAGGTCAGTGGTGCTGCTGGGTCCTGTGCTGTGTCCTGTTCAGTCCAGTGGTGCTGTGTCCTGTGCTCTGTGCTTCTAAGGGCATAGTTATTTTCCCTATATTCCCAAGTGTTTAAAAAAAATAAAAAAAAGTTATTTAAAAAAAATACAAAAAACTTATTACATTTTTTTTAATTACAACAAAATTTGCACAACCAATCCTGCAGTATAAGCCCATTGGTACTGCAATATTACCAAGTTCACACATTCTGCAGTATCAGTCCAGTGGTGCTGTGTCCTGTGCTCTGTCCTGCTGAGTTCAGTAGTGCTGCTGGGTCCTGTGCTGTGTCCTGCTCAGTCCAGTGGTGCTGTGTCCTGTGCTCTGTGCTTCTAAGGGCATAGTTATTTTCCCTATATTCCCAAGTGTTTAAAAAAAATAAAAAAAAGTTATTTAAAAAAAATACAAAAAACTTATTACATTTTTTTTTAATTACAACAAAATTTGCACAACCAATCCTGCAGTATAAGCCCATTGGTACTGCAATATTACCAAGTTCACACATTCTGCAGTATCAGTCCAGTGGTGCTGTGTCCTGTGCTCTGTCCTGCTGAGTTCAGTAGTGCTGCTGGGTCCTGTGCTGTGTCCTGCTCAGTCCAGTGGTGCTGTGTCCTGTGCTCTGTGCTTCTAAGGGCATAGTTATTTCCCCATTATTCCCAAGTTTTTAAAAAATAAAAAAAAAGTTATAAAAACAATTAAAATAAAAAATTGTAAAAAAAAATAATTAGAACCAAATTTGCAAAACCAATCCAGCAGTATATAAGCCCATTGGTACTGCAATATTACCAAGTTCACACATTCAGCTGTAAAAGTCCAGTAGTACTGCTATTACAAAGTTCACTGATTCAGCAGTGTATAAGTCCAGTGGTACTCTCCTGTGCCGCATATAATTTTTAAAGGCTTTGCCGAGTGTGTGTGGCTTAGGGGTACGCTCTCTTGTGCTACATATAATGGAAAACCAAAATTTGGAGGATAAAGTAGGGAAAGATCAAGACCCACTTCCTCCTAATGCTGAAGCTGCTGCCACTAGTCATGACATAGACGATGAAATGCCATCAACGTCGTCTGGCAAGCCCGATGCCCAATCTCCTAGTACAGGGCATGTAAAATCCAAAAAGCCCAAGTTCTCCAAAAATAGCAAAAAGAGAAACTTAAAATCATCTGAGGAGAAACGTAAAGTTGGCAATATGCCATTTACGACACGTAGTGGCAAGGAACGGCTTAGGCCCTGGCCCGTGTTCATGACTAGTGGTCCAGCTTCACCCAAGGATCTATGCCCTCCTCCTCCCCCCCCTACAAAAAATTTAAGAGAGTTATGCTGTCAGCAACAACAACAAAACAGCAAAGAACTCTGCCTTCTAAACAGATGACATCACAAATCCCCAAGGCGAGTCCAAGGGTGTTGTTACTGTTTTACTCCTAGTGGAGAGGGGATCTGATGCAGACAGATACCAAACTGCCTTTGTCCATTTCTTTGTATATTTGAATTTCTAGTTCTACAGTCTATGCAGGCTGCTTTATTTATATTCAACTACAAGTGTAGGGCGGGGGGGGGGGGGGGGGCATAGATAGCCACCAAAGTAACGTGGTCCATTTAATTTCACTTTCTAGCTCCACAGTCTGTGCAGCCTGCTTTTTTTTATCTTCAAAGTATTTATATTTACAAGCCTTGCAATCTAAATTAACTAGAGGTAGTGACGTGGTAGAACTCCAAAAGGCAGTTTGGAAGCCCCTGTACAAACTGGCTCTATGTTTTAACTGAGTTGTCCCCCCTCCAGTGTGTACTCGGAAAGAGTTTTTAGTGCAGCGGGGAACCTGGTCAGTGAGCGGCGAAGGAGGTTGCTTCCTCATAAAGTTGAAAAAATGATGTTTATAAAAATGAATAATAAATTCCTCAATGAAGTACAGCACTGCCCTCCAGACAGTACAGAGGGACCTGTGGTTGTGGAGTCCAGCGGGGACGAATTGATAATGTGTGAGGAGGAGGAAGTACACACTGTAGGGGGAGAGGAATCAGAGGTTGAGGATGAGGACGACATCTTTCCTCAGTAGAGCCTGGTTAGATTGTACAGGGAGAGATGAATTGTTTTATTGGTGTGGGGGGCCCAAACAAACCAATAATTTCAGCCACAGTTGTTTGGTAGGCCCTGTCGCTGAAATGATTGGTTTGTTAAAGTGTGCATGTCCTATTTCAACAACATAAGGGTGGGTGTGAGGGCCCAAGGACAATTCCATCTTGCAACTATTTTTTTGGCATTGTGTGACCATTCAACAGTCGTTTGCCATGTTCAAAAAGTAAAAGAAAATGCCAACAAATTCAATAAATTAAATCAAAAGTTAAATGCCCTGTCATTATTTAAAACAAGAGGTTTTGACGTGCTAGAATTAGTGTAGTGTTAAGATGTTATAAACACTACACTTGGAACTTGGAGGAGGTATTGTGGCCCCGGTAACAAATTGGGTACCGGGGCCACCCCACTACGCAGTCCAGATACTTGTTTGGTGGAATTCAGACCAGTTGAGGGTGTATTTATTTTATTGTGGCCCCGGTATCAAATTGGGTACCGGGGCCACCCCACTACGCAGTCCAGATACTTGTTTGGTGGAATTCAGACCAGTTGAGGGTTTTATTATTATATTGTGGGGACCACTCTATACCACACTACCACTCTATACCACTCTATTTAATACTTTAATTCTATTTAATACTTTAATTCTATTACTAATTGCCATAAAGAGGAACTGCCGCTTCTATTTAATACTTTAATTCTATTAGTAGTTACCATAAAGAGGAACAAAATAAACAAATTTTACCAAAAGTATAATATGACTTACAAACACTACACTTGAAAGATGGGGCCTTTAAATGAAAAAGTCAGTCTTCATTGCACGACTATGTGCAACAGGGACAGTTTTTTGGTTTACAAAGTCAACCAATAACACTTCGACCCTGTCTGTCTTTAACATACTTGATGGGATCTCAATGACGAATGGTCTGTACCATGGTTGGAGGAGGTATTGTGGCCCCGGTACCAAATTGGGTACCGGGGCCACTCCACTATGCAGTCCAGATAGAGGTGTATCAGATATTAAACAACGTTGACTGTTGCTGCAAAATTTTTAAATAATATTGTGGGGAACACTACACTATGCAGTCCATAAACTTTTTGGGTGGAATTCAGACCCGTGTAGGGTTTTTTAATAATATTGTGGTGACCCACTCCTCTACGCAGTCCAGGTACATTATTCGGTGCGATTCATACAAGTTCAGGGTTTTTAATTTATATTGTGGTGACCCACTCCTCTACGCAGTCCAGGTACATTATTGGTGCGAATCATACAAGTTCAGGGTTTTTAATTTATATTGTGGTGACCCACTCCTCTACGCAGTCCAGGTACATTATTGGTGCGAATCATACAAGTTCCGGGTTTTTAATTTATATTGTGGTGACCCACTCCTCTACGCAGTCCAGGTACATTATTGGTGCGAATCATACAAGTTCAGGGTTTTTAATTTATATTGTGGTGACCCACTCCTCTACGCAGTCCAGGTACATTATTGGTGCGAATCATACAAGTTCCAGGTTTTTAATTTATATTGTGGTGACCCACTCCTCTACGCAGTCCAGGTACATTATTGGTGCGAATCATACAAGTTCAGGGTTTTTAATTTATATTGTGGTGACCCACTCCTCTACGCAGTCCAGGTACATTATTCGGTGCGATTCATACCAGTTGATGGTTTTCTTATTATATATACTGTGGTGACCCACTCCTCTACGCAGTCCAGGTACATTATTGGTGCGAATCATACAAGTTCAGGGTTTTTAATTTATATTGTGGTGACCCACTCCTCTACGCAGTCCAGGTACATTATTGGTGCGAATCATACAAGTTCAGGGTTTTTAATTTATATTGTGGTGACCCACTCCTCTACGCAGTCCAGGTACATTATTGGTGCGAATCATACAAGTTCCGGGTTTTTAATTTATATTGTGGTGACCCACTCCTCTACGCAGTCCAGGTACATTATTGGTGCGAATCACACAAGTTCAGGGTTTTTAATTTATATTGTGGTGACCCACTCCTCTACGCAGTCCAGGTACATTATTCGGTGCGATTCATACCAGTTGATGGTTTTCTTATTATATATATTGTGGTGACCCACTCCTCTACGTAGTCCAGGTACATTATTGGTGCGAATCATACAAGTTCAGGGTTTTTAATTTATATTGTGGTGACCCACTCCTCTACGCAGTCCAGGTACATTATTCGGTGCGATTCATACCAGTTGATGGTTTTCTTATTATATATATTGTGGTGACCCACTCCTCTACGCAGTTCACGTACATTATTGGTGCGAATCATACAAGTTCAGGGTTTTTAATTTATATTGTGGTGACCCACTCCTCTACACAGTCCAGGTACATGTTTTGGTGCGATTAAGACCAGTTGATGGTTTTCTTATTATATTGTGGGGACCACTCCACTACGCAGTCCAGAAAGATACCTCGTTGCAACGTTTTGGACTAATAACTATATTGTGAGGTGTTCAGAATACACAGTAAATTAGTGGAAATGCTTGTTATTGAATGTTATTGAGGTCAATAATAGCGTAGGAGTGAAAATAAGCCCAAAAACTTGATTTTTGAACTTTTTATGCTTTTTTCAAAAAAAATCCAAATCCAAAACCTTAAATCCGAACCAAAACCTTTCGGCAGGTGTTTTGCGAAACAAATCCGAACCCAAAACATCGAGAAAATCCGGATCCAAAACACAAAACACGAGACCTCAAAAGTCGCCACTGCACATCCCTAATTAAAGTAGATAAAAACACTATGGGCCTGAGTCATTAAGGAGAGTAAAGCAAAAAAGAGTAAGTTTGCTCCTGGACAAACCAAGTTATAAAGCAAGGGGTGCAAATTAGTTTATTAATTTGTACTGGCTGTTTTTTCGTGTAGCACACAAATACTTGATAGCTTTATTTTTATACTTAAATTTAAAGTAGATTTAGTACATGCCCTATCCCAACTATAACTCTCTCCCCACATTTTTAAATTTCCATCACCCTCCAATGCAACATGGTTTTGCCCAGATGAAAAGTTACTCCTTTTTTATGCTTTGCTTTTCTTAATGACTCAGGCCCTACATGTCCAGCAAGCCCTGTCATGCCTACAACATTTTGGTATGCTTGTGCTTGTAGGATATAAGTGCCATCGTACCTATGGCTGCCAGAGCATACTGACACTTGTAGAATTACAAGAAAAAGAATCCAGGGCCAACTAGGTACTGTAGGGCACCTGAAAAAATGCTGTAAAATAAACACACGCACTGTGAAAAATCTGCCACACACATCCTTGTTTTCCTCTTTATTGCTCATCTAAATCTTGAGGTATCATGTTCTAGCTAAGGATGAGCGTGCTCGGATGCCGCTAATCCGAGCCCACCCGAACAGTGTGGATCCGACGGGATCCGAGCACTGTTCGGGAACTTCCGGGCGCCAAACTAATCCAAACCGAGGCTATGACATCCAAGTCTCGCGTCGGATCTCGCGAGACTCGGATGTCATAAATGCCCCGCTCGCGGCCGCCATCTTTATTCTCCCTGTGGGTAGTGTACAGGGAGGTTGTTGAGAGATAGTGATACTGTGCTCTGTCCTGCTGATTATTTTAGTAAAGTGTGCTCTGTCCTGCTGATTATTTTAGTACAGTGTGCTCTGTCCTGCTTATCATTTTAGTACAGTGTGCTCTGTCCTGCTGATTATTTTAGTACAGTGTGCTCTGTCCTGCTGATCATTTTAGTACAGTGTGCTCTGTCCTGCTGATTATTTTTGTACAGTGTGCTCTGTCCTGCTGATTATTTTAGTAAAGTGTGCTCTGTCCTGCTGATTATTTTAGTAAAGTGTGCTCTGTCCTGCTGATTATTTTAGTAAAGTGTGCTCTGTCCTGCTGAGTCCAGTAGTACTTTGGCCAGTGCTCTGTCCTGCTGATTAGTTTAGTCAAGTGGTGCTCTGTCCTGCTGAGTCCAGTAGTACTTTGGCCAGTGCTCTGTCCTGCTGATTAGTTTAGTCAAGTGGTGCTCTGTCCTGCTGAGTCCAGTAGTACTTTGGCCAGTGCTCTGTCCTGCTGATTCCAGTGGTGCTTTGGCCAGTGTCTGTCCTGCTGAGTCCAGTGGTGCTTTACTCCTGTACTTTTTTCTGCTAAGTCCATAGTAATTTGATAATTATCCCAAAATCTTAAAAAAAAAAAAAAAAATTTTTAAAAATATAAAAAAATAATTTAAAAATTATAAAAAATATTATAGAGCAATATATTATTGCAGTCCTAAAAAATAGGTACTGCAATCTAGATTACTACGTTCACTGTTTCTGCAGTCCCAAATAATAGGAACTGCAATCTATATTACTATGTTCACTGTTTCTGCAGTCCCAAAGTGTGTGTGGTTTAGGGGTACGCTCTCTTGTGCTGCATATATTGGAGTACAAAAATTTGGAGGATAAATTAGGGAAAGATCAAGACCCACTTCCTCCTAATGCTGAAGCTGCTGCCACTATTCATGACATAAACGATGAAATGCCATCAACGTCCTCTGCCAAGGCCGATGCCCAATCTCCTAGTAGAGGGCATGTAAAATCCAAAACCCAAAGTTCACTAAAATTACCAAAAAAAGGAAATTCAAAACATCTGAGGAGAAGCGTAAACTTGCCAATATGCCATTTACGACACGGAGAGGCAAGGAACGGCTTAGGCCCTGGCCCATGTTCAGGACTAGTGGTTCAGCTTCACCCAAGGATTTAAGCCCTCCTCCCCCCCCCTCAAAAATTTTTAAAAGAGTTATGCTGTCAGCAACAACACAGCAAACAACTCTGTCTTCTAAACAGATGACATCACAAATCCCCAAGGCGAGTCCAAGGGTGTTGGTGGTTGCGAAGCCTGACCTTCCCATCACTGTACGGGAAGAGGTGGCTCCTTCCACCATTTGCAGCACGCCCTCTGCATATGCTGGAAGGAATACCCACAGTCCAGTTACAGATTTAGCTAATGAAGGTGTGAATGTTGTACATCGGGAGGAGGATATTGATGTAGCTGGCGCTGAGGAGGAACTTGACGAGGAGGATGCTGATGTGTTTATCATAAATGAGCCACCAGGGGGGGAAACAGTTGTTGTCCATGGGATGAAAAAGCCCATCGTCATGCCTGGTCAGAAGACCAAAAAATCCACCTCTTCTGTCTGGAGTTATTTTTATCCCAATACGGACAACAAATGTATGGCCATATGTAGCTTATGTAAAGCTCAAATAAGCAGGGGTAAGGATCTTGGCCACCTAGGGACATCCTCCCTTATACGTCACCTGAAGAACCTTCATAATTCAGTGTTTAGTTCAGGACCTGTGGCTAGGACCGTCATCGGTCCAGGGACACCTAAATCCCTTGGTCCTGTTGGATACACACCACCAACACCCTCCTCAGCAACCTCCTCCACGATCTCCATCAAATTTAGTCCTGCAGGCCATGTCACCAGCCAGACTAAGTCCTCTTCAATCCGGGATTCATCCGAGGAATCCTGCAGCGGTACGCCTACTACTGCCGCTGTTGCTGCTGGTAGTCGGTCATCTTCACAGAGGAGAAGTCATAAGACCGCTAGGTCTTTCACCAAACAATTGACCGTCCAACAGTCGTTGGCTATGAGCACCAAGTACGACACTAGTCATCCTATGGCAAAGCGGATAACTGCGGCCTTAACAGCTATGTTGGTGTTAGATGTAGATCCGGTGTCCGCCATCTGTGCAGTGGAATTCAGACAATTTGGAGGAGGTATTGTGGCCCCGGTACCAAATTGGGTAACGGGGCCACTCCACTACGCAGTCCAGAAAGCTTCGTATCAGATAATAAAATACGTTCACTGTTCCTGCCAAATAAAAAAATAATGAAAATGCCCTGTCATCAACGAAAACAAGAGGTAGTGACGCGCTAGAACTTCACCCTCTATATGCTGCAGAGGATGTAGGAGCAGCCATCTGTGCAGTGGAATTCAGCCAAGTTGGAGGAGGTATTGTGGCCCCGGTACCAAATTGGGTAGCGGGGCCACTCCACTACGCAGTCCAGAAAGCTTCGTATCAGATAATAAAATACGTTCACTGTTCCTGCCAAAACAAAAAAAAATGAAAATGCCCTGTCATCAACGAAAACATGAGGTAGTGACGCGCTAGAACTCCACCCAATATATGCTGCAGAGGATGGAGGAGCAGAAAAAGGCCATTCAAGCCTACACAGCCACCTACGATGGGCCACGTGTTAGTGCCGCCTACTTGTGTCGCTTAGCTTAGACATCCAGCTACCTCGGTGCAACGTTTTGGACTAAAAACAATATTGTGAGGTGTGAGGTGTTCTGAATAGACTGAAAATTAGTGGAAATGATTGTTATTGAATGTTATTGAGGTTAATAATAGCTTAGGAGTGAAAAAAAAACCAAAAAAATGGATTTTAGCACTTTTTATGCTTTTTTAAAAATAAATCAGAACCCAAAACCCAAAATTAGAACCAAAACCTTTCGTGGGGTGTTTTGGCAAAACAAATCAGAACCCAAAACCTCAAGCTAATCAGAACCCAAAACACCAAAATTGCCCGGTGCACACCCTTACTTCTAGCTTGGAAATAAATTGGGAGAAAGAAAATAACATGCACCACGAGGAGCTGCAATGCAACTGACAGGGCTGACAGCTTCTAATCAATGCAATGGTACATATAGAGTGGATTACTAAGTAGAAACCTACTGTGTCTTTAATGAGGTTTAGGTTGAGTTTTTAACATTGTATAATATGTATTTTTATGTATTTTTATGTGGAGAAGCTAACAATAAGATCTGATTGGTTGAAGTCAGGTACAAAGGGACTGTCCGTTTATTCACCTATTATGCCTGTATAAAGATTATTATGTGGAGATTCATTGTGTCCAAGATAAATATGAGGTTTAGGTTTAGGTTAGAATGTTGTATTATATGCAATTTTGGATTTTTTTGAGGGAGAAGTTAACAAAAAGACCTGATTGGTTGAAGTAATGTATAAAGGGATTGTCCGTTTGTTCACTTACAATGCCTGGATAAAGATTATTGAATCGAAACGCGTCGGCAGTAAGTGACGTCAGACGCTCCGACCGGGACTCTGTTGGTGTGAGGACCCTGCCCCCTTTTCAGGAAGCGATAGTTGCGGGAGTTCTACCCGGGACACTCCGTGCTGAGCTGTATTTGACATCATGCCTATCGTTTTCAGTTAAAGGGTAAGAGGCCACCCACCCTCGGTGCAGGAGTCTTTTAAATATTAAGAATGTATGCATGAAGTTTTTTCTGTACAAGTACGCTTTTTTAGCTTTTTATATGCTTGAAATAAATTGAAAAAGGATTTTACACTATGGAGTACTGTTTTTTCCCATGTTTATATAACAGTGGAGTGGAAACCTGGTATTTCGGATATAAAGTGAACAAGAAGACATCTGTTCAGTGATATGCCTGATTTCTAGCTGATTCTAGTGAGTACATATCCATAAGGGGTAAAGAAGATTTGATCCACGAGGTGTTTGTTTACTTATATGCTCTATTTGAGATTGGTTCTAGTAAGTGCATACCCTGAAGGGGTTTGACACCTCCCCCTTGTTCTTTCACGTGGTGTTTCCATTTACAATATTCCCACACGGTTTTTAAAGGATTTTGTCTCCTTTATATTTTTCGATATATATACAGGTTGCACTATGTTTGTTTATTCTTTTTTTCACATGCTTATTCATCTGACCAACGACCATAAAAGATTTAGAGCAACAGAGAAGAATGAATACACACAGTAATTGAACTATACAGACTTTTTTGGGTGTTTATTACCATGTAAATTGGTTTTTTACTGTCATTGCTCTATGTGTTTTGGATTCTATGCGTTAGATATTATAAGATTATTTCACAGTCTATAATCGGACAGGTTTTGATCCCATTTGTTTTTTTTTGTTTTTTTTATGTGATATCAGGTAGCACCCATTTCTCTTAATACTTTGTTATTTAAACCATTATTATTGCATAAATTGGGGATTGTGCATTTTAAGAGGAAAGGCAGCTTTGTGGATAGACCGCGCAGAGAAACATCATTATATATTTTCAGTGGAAATGATTGTTATTGAATGTTATTGAGGTTAATAATAGCGTAGGAGTGGAAACTTTTCTTGCATTTATGATCCAATTGAGTTTGTCTGACATAAAATTGCCGCATATGCTACAAGTGCAGACCTGAATATATCCTGGGATGCCTCTGACTCAGCATATGGCAGATTTTGTGGGCAAATATACATGCATCAACATCAGCTCCAAAGACCCATGCATACGTTTGTCTGTTTGAGTGCCTATTTGTACTTCTCTGTTCCTGGTATATTATTTTATATTACTAGTGTCTAGCTACTTTGGGATCCTTAGATCCCTTTATAGAAATGATGCCAGTTCAAAGTCAATGTTGAAAACCTCTGGAACAAATATTCTCATCTCATATATCCATTGGTCTCTGTTTGATTTTGGTTTCTTTCATGATCCCCACCTCCAGTTGTTATTGATTTTTTGACTACCCTGAAAGTTCAATGTTGTTGGTTCACTTTTGTGATTAGTCTTATAGTAATAGGATAGGATATGTCATCATTTATCATTACTAATGTTGCAAATATGATCAGTAATATTAATTTTAAGTTTTCTGCTTGTTCTCCCAGTATACTGCAAGCGGGAAGGGCATGTTACTAGATATATCACATTTTATATGAGGGCAAATTATCCTATTTCTGGTTGTGTATTTTTTTTGTACTCTTTGATGTAAATTCTGTCATAAGTTTCATATTGTAACTGCCCATATTTTTACATCCCATACACACGTGTTTACTGTCATTCATGTTCCTTATTGGTTAATGGTGCTAAGTGACTTGAAACTAGTTTCTGTCTTATATAGTTTGCCTTTTCGAAACTTGTTCTTTCTTTCTGGAAGCATTTGGGATAAAGCCTTGTCTTTTAACAGAGCATGCTAGGTGCAGGATCTGGCCTTGTTCCTCAAATGTCTCCAATTTCAAGCATTGTGGGTGGGGTTTGTTGGTAGCCAAGTTATAACTGTTATAATCCATTAGTTTCAAATGTGTCAGGAATTTTGTTATTCTGGTACTCGTATGAAATTTTTAGGTCAAGGAAAATGGAGTGGTTTCTAATTGTGGAGGTAGTAAATTGCAGGTTTCCGTAGTTGTTATTTAAGTATTCTAAGAATGTTTTCAATAATGATGTTGTGCCTCTCCAAATGAATATAAAATCGTCAGTGAACCAAGTTTGCGCCAAATTCAGAGTGGTTTCAGATGTAGTGCACCTCCCACCAACTCATAAAAAAGTTTGCATTACTTGGCAAAAACTTAGTTTCTCCTTCATCCACTCTGGGGGACACTGCTATCATGGGGTTGTATGAGGGCGCATGGAGTTGGTACTTAAATAGTTAACAACTAAGTTTGCTGCTGACTCCTCCCCTCTGCAATCCCACGGACCTCAGTTTTGTTTAAGTGCCCAAGGAGCTGGGCTGTGTTTAGTACTGCTTAGCAGTACTTGCGGCTTAGGTTTAGATTTTATTATTTTTATTAGATTTTTGGTATGAGTGTAGGTGAGGATGGATGTATTTAACACTTTATTCCACACAGATTTCAAATGGACCAATGCTCCGTCTTCCTTTAAAAAAGAAGAAGAAGAAGAATATTTATAAAAGAAAGGATGCACAGCTCAGTGTGGTGTTTATTGATCAAGAGCAGTGACAGCGCTAAGCGACTGTTACTGCATTGTCCCGACGGGTCCGGCGCTGCCACAGGCAGAGAGTGCCGCACTCCATCCGAGGACCGGACATACTGGGAGTTACCAAGTCCCCCGCTGAGGCGGAGGGGGGACTTGGATCTCATAGAGCCCTAGAAAGAATTCCGAATGGGCATTGATACAGGAGCACAACGCAGTGTAGCAGCCTGAGCTGATAGAGGCTTCCTATGGGCGTTTGAACCATCAGACAGCAGGGAGTGAGTGAGAGATTGTCCGGCTGTCAATGGTATGCTCCGAGGCGGAAGATATTCGCACCTTTTCCTGTCATTGCAGTTGGACTTCAGAGGCACCTCAGAGAGTTCTACTGCTGCTGGCTTCTCATCACAATTCCTCCTTGTGTCAGCTAAGTACCTCATAGGGGATATATATTAAAAAAAAACAGAAAAAAACAGTGTTGGTAGTGTAAAGGACACCCCCCCTGCTGATTGGTACACTCCAAAGGCAGGAAAATTCAGCTAGCATTTACCTCAGAGGACTCCTGACTGAAATAATTGAGAATCCATCTGCTGCTGACTTCTCTTCATTGACAATTGCACTAAGTATCCCAGTTGTTTATGATATAAGTCAGCAGAGTTTTATATATATATACACAATCAGGTCCATAAATATTGGGACATCTACACAATTCTCTTATTTTAGGCTCTATACACCACCACAATGCATTTGAAATGAAACTAACAAGTTGTGCTTTAACTACAGACTTCCAATGGAACAATGGACTCCAAAGCTATTTCATGGACATGTGTGGGCTATTCCCTCGTTATTTCATCATCAATTAAGCAGGCAAAAGCTCTGGAGTTGATTCTAGGTGTGACATTTGCATTTGGAATCTGTTGATGTCAACTCTTAATATGAGATCCAAAGAACTGTCACTATCAGTGAAGCAAGCCATCATTAGGCTGAAAAATCAAAACAAACCCATCAGAGAGACAGCAAAAACATTAGGTGTGGCCAAATCAACTGTTTGGAACATTCTTAAAAAGAAAGAATGCACCGGAGAGCTCAGGAACACCAAAAGACCCGGAAGACCACGGAAAACAACTGTGGTGGATGACAGAAGAACTTTTTCCCTGGTGAAGAAAAACCCCTTCACAACAGTTGGCCAAATCAAGAACACTCTCCAGGAGGTAGGTGTATATGTGTCAAAGTCAACAATCAAGAGAAGACTTCTCAAGAGTGAATATAGAGGGTTCACCACAAGATGTAAACCATTTGTGAGCCACAAAAACAGGAAGACCAGATTAGAGATTGGCAAACAACATCTAAAAAAGTCATTACAGTTCTCGAACAACATCCTATGGACAGATGAGACAAAGATCAACTTGTACCAGAGTAATGGAAAGAGAAGAGTATGGAGAAGGAAAGGAACTGCTCATGATCCAAAACATCCTACCTCATCAGTGAAGCATGGTGGTGGTAGTGTCATGGCATGGGCATGTATGGCTGGCAATGGAACTGGTTCTCTTGTATTTATTGATGATGATGTGATTGCTGATAAAAGCAGTAGGATGAATTCTGAAGTGTTTCGGGCAATATTATCTGCTCATATTCACTCAAATGCTTCAGAACTCACTGGAAGACGCTTCACAGTGCAGATGGACAAAGACCCAAAGCATACTGCAAAAGCAACCAAAGAGTTTTTTAAGGCTAACAAGTGGAATGTTATGCAATGGCCAAGTCAATCACCTGACCTGAATCTGATTGAGCTGCATTTCACTTGATGAAGACAAAACTGAAGGGAAAATGCCCCAAGAACAAGCAGGAACTGAAGACATTTACGTTCCAGGCTTCAGGCTGTAATTGACTGAAAAGGATTTGCAACAAAGTATTAAAAAGTGAAAGTTTGGGGGGGCGTGGCTTGGACGCCATAGTGCGAGGACGCAGTTTTTTAAGGCTCCTGTGATTGCCTTATATTTTAGCAAATTCTGGGCTCATTACCTCCCCAAGACAGCACTAAGTGACGGATTGGTGGCCCCCCAACTGTCTGGGGTCAAATGTGACATCCGCAGCTCGTCTGGAGACACAGCTTTGTGGGCTGCAGCTTGTGGCCTATGCTGCCACCTAGACCTCCATCACAGTGGCATTTCCTGCACAGCCCAGCGGTCCCTCGAGTACCCCATACACTTACCTGCGCTCCGAAGACGTCTCCATGAGTGCTGGGAGGGGCTCCTTCCATCTGTGATGTGCCTTCTGGACGGGTCTGGTGCTGGAAGAAGTGGCTTGGAAATCTGTGCCCCTGCAGCTGCTGCTCTGCACTGTAGTCTGGGAGGCTTGCTGAGTCCTGCAGTAGTCCTGTTACCAGCCTGTCTGCTGACCCTGCTGACTGTCTCCCCGCAGCGTGGCCTGGTTCACAGCAGTGAGTAACTGAATAAAAGTCGGGTCGGGACAATCTGATTGTGCAGATCAGCTCTTTCCCTTCACAAGTTACGGAACGTTGCCATCTAGTGGTCTTGAGCTGCTACTGCAGTCTTTAATCTTTAGTTTAACCCTGCAATATTATACACTGGCCTGACGTGCACTGCCACCTGCTGGCCTCCGATATTCTAATAAATTTTGCACCCATTGTAGCCTGAATTATCTATTTTAACACCCTGTAGCTGGTCTGTGCTGCATCAAGAGTCTACTTAAGGCAAGGCTTATACTTGGCCTAGAAGTTGATCAATCATGCAATAATGCATCTGACCTAAAATGTAACTATAGCTGCCACCCGCATGCATCTCTCTCCCCTCCGCTAGGTGAAGTCGCTCTACGCTACACGCTACCAATGTGTTGATTATATTTCATTGTCTTCTCCTAGAGTGGGCTATCCAAGCATAACTGTCTGAGAGCTGTTATCATTTTGCTGGAACATTGATGTAAACATGCCTCCTAAAAAGAACAAACCAGCTAATCCAGCCAAACCATTACCTTTCTTTAAACCTCAGAAGCCGACTGCCTCCTCTCTTTCCCCTAAAGAAGCTGACAGGCGTGGCGATTCACTACCCCCAGTCAGAACGGCGTCACCGGTATCACAACCACCTGGTGATGCCTCAGCTTCCATTGACCCAGATGCTCCGACCACCTTCCAAATGATGCAACACCTACTCTCTACCTTTAAAACAGACATACTTCCTGAAATGCATTCCTCTATCAACGCACTTCGGAAGGAAGTATTAGAGATTGGGAAAAGGACATGCCACCTGGAGACCAATATGGACGGGATGGTGGCCTCTCATAATGATCTGATAACTTCGCATGAACAACTCAAAGCTGAGGTGTCTAGTTTGAGAGATAAACTGGCTGATTCGGAGGATAGATCCCGTCGGAACAACGTTAAAATACGGGGCATTCCGGAGCAAGTTTCCAATGCGGATCTCCTGTCTTACACCACAGAGCTGTTTCGGAAGCTCCTGCCAACAGCTTCCACTCAGGATTTACTTATTGATCGAATACATAGATTACCTAAAGCCAGAAATGTATCAGATACTCTGCCTAGAGATAACCTTATGCGCATTCACTTTTTCCATGTAAAGGAGCAGATTTTGAGAGCAGTGAGAGAAGCAGAGGACTCAGACATTCTGCAAGGTTTACAGCTGTTTCCTGACTTTTCACAAGCTACAATTACCAAACGCCGCTCGTTTCAGTCTGTTACTAAAATACTGAGAGACAATGACATTCCCTATAGATGGGGTTTCCCAGTTAAACTCCTGGTCCATAGAAACAACAAGATGCATGTCTTCTCTACAGTGGAAGAAGGATCAAAGACATTGGAGGCCTGGAATATCCAATCACCTCGGCCTGACCCTAATTCCCGGGGCCTTCCCAGTGTCGATATGTCCATATAGGTGAAATTTGGAGTCGGGTTGAGGACATTTTCTATTCACATCGTCAATCTTTCTTGTTAGAGCTGAGGACAGCCATCCCTGGGAGTTTGTGATCCTAGGTTTCCGGTCCGGTTCTTCTGGAATTTCTCTTTATGGCTTTGGACATTCTTGCCGGGACACTATATAGTGAGAGTCTCTAAAAAGCCTGATATCCTTTTCCAATGTTGATATTTGTCTAGCTGGGCCTGCCCAGTGTGTAGGCTCCCTCATGGTTACTCATGTGTTCTATTCTCTGAAACAATAATGTGTGGGTTATAAGTCTCACTATGCGGATGCTTGGGGGGGACTGTTGCTGTTTTTGTCTTTGTTCTTTATCTTGTTCTCCCTCCAGGGTATAGTACCTGCAACAAGTCATTCCAGCCATCCCTACGGATACAATGGTTAGCTTTGCGCTTGTTTGTGCCTTAAGAATCTGTTAGTATTCTAGGGGTTGATGTCTATAAGAGGGAGGGAAAACGTTTTTTTCTGGGGGGGGGGGGGTTTGTACTTTGCAGTTAGGGTTATGCCAGTATGGGAAGCACAATATTTAATCTGTTAAGTATTGGAAAGTTATATATTTTTGTAGTTGGCAGCTTACATCGAATTAATACTCCTACTTTGAGAAGTTGAGCTTTTGGAGGGTATAAACCTAAGATCTTTCACTTCATTCGGGTAATTGGTATGGTTTTTCATATGTTCAGTTATGTCTGTCTTTGTATGCGGGTGGTGGCGCATTGTGGCCCGTGCCATGTGCCCCAAGTTAAGTATTTTGCCGGTGCCCTGTCCTTCCGGCAAATGCTTTGACCCTATGTATAGGGTTATTTTCATTTCCCCATCCTGTTGGGGGGTTCTTACCCCTTTCCCTTTTCCCCTTTGTCACCTTTCCCTTCCTTTCCTAGCGGAACACAACATCCCTTGTTTCACTCTCCTCGCCTTTTGGTTGGCATTGAAACTCCCTAGAAGTATCTCGACTCTAGTAGGTCACCCATATCCCGCAGTACACATCACCATTGATAATGGTTAAGTTTTTATCTTTAAATGTTAGGGGATTAAATTCTCCAAACAAACGTAGATTAGCTTTATCCTCTTTCTATAAACATAAAGCGGATATAGTAGGTCTGCAGGAAACTCATTTCGCAGCTAGGGCCCCCCCAGTCTTTAGGAATCACCATTATCCCACATGTTTCACCGCTAATGGGCCTCATAAAAGATGTGGAGTAGCTCTTCTAGTCAGCTCCAAATGCACTTTTACATTATCCTCAAAGGTTGAAGACAAGAGTGGCAGATTTTTGATAATTGTTGGTCAACTAGAGGGTAAATGGGTCACCCTAGTATCCCTATATGCCCCGAATTCGAGACAAGTCCCATTCCTGAAGTCGACTTTTGCACTAAAAGATTAAACGGGGTAGCGTGATATATTTGGGAGATTACAATCTAGTCATAGATCCTAGGCTTGATAGATCGCTCCCTTCTGGACCAATAAATTCCCCAACCCCGGGGAACCCGTTATTAGTGTTTGGGAGACTCCTGGCAGAACATGGTCTGTATGATGTTTGGAGGGTAGCTAATCCTAATGTTCGTGACTACACATACTATTCCTCAGTACACAACACGTACTCACGAATTGATCTCATTCTATCAGATAAATGGTCATTGCAGAATACACGTAAGGTGCAGATTCTCCCTATCTCTTGGTCAGACCATGCGCCAGTGGTATGGTCTTGGAAACCCTCGGGACAGCCCCCTCCCCTACGGCCCTGGCGTTTGGCAGCCCACCTACTTTCTTCTCTAGAAGCCAAGTTAGCAATTAAAGAGGCTCTTTTATCATTCATGCAAACAAACGACCCCAAAGAGACCTCTATCTTTACTTACTGGTGTGCCCTCAAAGCTGTAGTGAGAGGTGCAGCTATTCAGGTGGCAGCTAGAATGCGGAAAGAAAATTTTCATAGACAGTCAGAGCTAGAAACCAAGCTTAAACTCCTAGAAACACAACATAAACAACATCCTTCTAGATCTATTGGTGCAGAGATCTCCCATGTTAAATCTGAACTGCATAAGTTACTCCTGACCCGCACTTCATTAGCATTGTCTAGACTACGACAAAAAAATTCTATGTGGCAGGTAATAGAGCGGGCAGGTTATTAGCAAGAAAATTGAGGGGCTTCCAGGCCCGTAACAGAATTAAAAGCATTGTAAACTCTACAGGGTCTAAATGCTCTAACCCTCGTGATATAGCAAATACTTTCGCTTCATTTTATTCAAATTTATATAACCTCCAATTAGACCCCACTACACACCACCCATCTGAATATGATATATCCTCCTTTTTGGAAGGTCTCCCACTCCCTTCTATAGACCCATCAATACGGAAAAAGCTCAATGTTCCGTGGTCCCAGGAGGAAATTAGACAGGCAATAAAGTATCTCCCCAAAGATAAGGCGCCCGGACCAGATGGTTACACTAAAAACTTTTTTACCACCTTCCATGAAGATTTAGTGCCCATTTTGGAGCAACTATTTAATGCAGGTACAGCAGTAGGGAAATTTCCTCCTGAAATGCTGGAATCCCATATAATTGTAATTCCCAAGCCGGGTAAGGACCCTACAGATTGTAAAAATTATAGGCCTATAGCCCTACTGAATTCGGACATTAAGATCTTTGCGAAACTCATCGCTAACAGGCTCTCCCCGGTTATCCCCATGTTGATCCATCCAGACCAGGTGGGGTTTGTCAGCGGCAGACAAGCCCCAGACATCTCAAGGCGTATTTTTCACATTATAGAGCAGACCCACTTGAAGGGGGATGCACTGCTCTTGCTTTCATTGGACGCTGAAAAAGCGTTCGACAGACTCCACTGGATGTATATGACAAAGGTTTTGGAGCGTATGGGGCTGGCCGGGGAGATCCTGAGTTCTATCCTGGCGCTGTATGTCAAACCATCGGCACGAGTATTTAGCGATGGGTTTTTGTCCGATAATTTTCCAATCTCTAATGGCACCCGTCAAGGTTGCCCTTTTTCTCCTCTCATATACCTCATGGCTATTGAACCACTGGCCGCTAAAGTGAGAATTGATCAGGAGTGTGTGGGAGTGGTTGTGGAAGAAGAAGCCCACAAGTTATGCTTATTTGCAGATGATGTCCTATTATTCATTGCCAGCCCGGAGACCTCGCTACCTGCCATCCATACACTTCTAGCCCAATTTAGCGCAGCCTCTCTGTATAAATTGAATACTTCCAAAACGGAGGCTCTTCCCATTAACATTCCGCAGGAGAGATTACAGAAGTTGAAAGACAAATATCCCTATATATGGAAATCCACAGAAAGTTTGTACTTTGGTATTCAGGTTACCCCACATCTTGATAGTTTGATAGATAAGAATATCCCTTTATTACTTGACCAACTCCAGTCCTTAACTACTTCATGGATGTGCTATGAGGTCTCTTGGCTGGGGAGAATATCGGCATTCAAAATGATGCTCCTCCCAAAGATGATGTACTTGTTTCGGATGCTCCCATTCCATCTCCCACAGCGCCTGTTAAATAAACTAGTCAAGGTTATGAGGACATATGTGTGGAAGGCTAGGCCGCCTCGGATGGCCTTGCAGCGTATGGTTAGGAGGAAAGCGCAGGGGGGGTTGGCCCTCCCCGACCTGGGAAAATACCATGATGCTTGTTTACTCTCTCAGATGCGTGATTGGTTCCTCCCAGGGTGTGGGAAGCCATGGGTGGGCCTGGAAAAGGCTCGTAATCCTGATTTCCCTTTAGTTGATCTAGTTTGGGCTCTTCGGGAATGGAGACCGCAAGCCCATAACCTGCCCGCTCTCACCAGAGACGCCTTGATAGTCTGGGACCGATTGTGTGAAGGCCCTGAGGGTTTTGCTCGACCCACGGAAAATGTTTCAATACAAGCAGCATCAAAACAGATTCCTGACTTAAACTTGTCGAGATAGGTATCTAGGGGGATTCTGACTATAGGCCAATTGTTTAATTCAGGTACACTCTCCTCCTTTTCTCAGTTGAGTGAACAATATCATTTGCCGAAGAGCGACTTTTATAAATTTCTTCAGCTTAGACACTGGCTGTCAGAGCCCTCATTCAGAGTATAGTCATAGGTTCCCCCCCCGGCTATATATCAGGTAAACTTGACAAAGAGTAACAACAAAGCTAGCATAACTACCTGGTATAATATTTTAACTTCGCAAGTCGTTATCACCAAATCAAAAATTCAACTCCAATGGGAGGTAGATCTCCAGGTAGTATTCACAGAGGAGGAATGGGAACGTATTTTTCGAAACTCTTTCACAATGTCTAAATGCCTTAATCATACTGAAATGTTGGTGAAGCTTCTGAATAGATTGTACGTGACCCCTGAGAAACTGCACAAAATTTGGCTCTCAGTACCCCCGACACGTTGGCGTAATTGCACTGTGAGAGGGGATATATTCCATATCTTTTGGGCATGCCCAGTCCTACAACCCCTGTGGTTAGAGGTTTTCCAGTTGTTGGTAAAGGTTTTTAGATATCCTACATCTCCTTCCCCAGAGCTTGCTTTGTTACATCATTATCCCCCCTCCGTTCCCTCCTGGGACAGGTACATGATGGGCCAAGTGCTCATAGCAACCAGAGCTGCTATAGCTCAGGCCTGGAAACAACTGTCTCCCCCGTCTTTGGCTAAGGTGATATCTAAAGTGAACTTCAGCTTTGAGATGGAGACCCTAGGAGTTCCGTATTCTACGGCAGCTACTTCCCCATTAGTGAAATGGCGTAGCTGGCACAATTACGTCACAGACGGAGGTGGGGCCCCATCCCAGTCCCCCCATAGGCTGGATATCTCCTACTCAGTGTCTCCTGCCTTGATTTAAGAAATATTTGCTTTTGGGCCTAGGTACAAGGATGGAATGGACTAGTCTCCGTATTGTAAAGTTAAAGTGACTTATGTTTAGAGTGCCAATCTTTAGTTTTACTTGTCAACTGACTATAATTATATTTAAATACTACAAAGTGATACATGTCTAGATTGCTGGTGTTTTATGACATATTGTTGTGTTTCGTCCCCACTATGTACCCCTTTCTTATCTTAGAAAAGCCAATAAACTTTATTTCAGTAAAAAAAAAAAGTGAAAGTTTGATGTAGGATTGTTTAGTTTGTCCCATTACTTTTGTTCCCTTAAAAACTGTAAGGCACTGTCACGGGCACTAGGAGTCTTTACCCAGGGATCACCAGGTGATAGGCTTACCAGAGCAGTATAGGTGGTAATATGGTACTCTGGTAGCAGGGTGATCACGGAACAGGAAATAGCAGATGATGAGATGCTCAGGAAAGTCTATGACTAGCAGCACTGGCAATATGGAGGTAATAATACACGAGGAACTGTATGGACAAAGGACACGTGAAGGTAGTCAGTGGTCTGCGGTAGCAAGTTGTACCACTGCTATAGTGAGGAGGAATGTCCAACAGAAACGAGGAGGTGATGAGAGTCAGCGGTCTGCGGATAGCAAGTTGTACCGCTGTCTGAGTGAAGGAATGGAATCCAAGTGGAGGTATCCGGGGAGTCAGTGGTCTGCGTTAGCAAGTTGTACCACTGCTATGTGAGAGGATACTGGAACAGGTGAAACTGGAAACAGGGGTCAGTGGTCTGCCACTAGCAAGTTGTACCACTGAATATATATGTGAGGAGGTGCACGGGGAGAGACTGCAACACAAGATATACACGGGCACCTTAACTTTGATCCACAGTAATATGCACAATATATATGTATATATGACTGAACAACACTGCCAATATAGAAAGTCTCTTGAAGTAATCCAGCACGAGATAACACAGTCAATGATGGCAATAGACTCAGCGGATAGCAAACTCCAGAGGAGAACCAACACAGTCCAGCAAGGTATGCAATACACAGCACAGTCAATGAGAAGTATGCATACCGTGGTTCAGAAGCAGGCAGTCAGACAGGAGTGCAGAGATACCTGAACGGCAGGAGGCCGGCAGGATGCAAAGTCCCTGGATGGGTGAAGCGGTGGTCTAGTAGGTGCAGCGCACAGGTAGGTAGACCAGCAGCGGGTCTCTGCGGAAACACGGAGGTAGCCAATAGCAACCAGCAGGTGCAATAACGATGGGACACGGGAGAGCAGAGTTGAACTGGAACTGTTGATCACGGAGAGTAGCGGGTAGCAATAGTGGCAGCAGACTCAAGGAAACATGGGAGGGTTGACAAGAACTGAAGACTGAAGCGCACAGAGGCAGCGGATAGGAATCAGCCAAACAGTCACGATGAAACACAGACGGGTTGCAGGTTGAAGACTGTAGTGCACGGAGGCAGCGGATAGGAATCAGCTAACAGTCACGATGATGAAACACAGACGGGTTGCAGGTTGAAGACTGTAGTGCACGGTGGCAGCGGATAGGAATCAGCTAACAGTCACGATGATGAAACACAGACGAGTTGCAGGTGAGTGGATGTGGATGGAAGACTGTAGTGCACGGAGGCAGCGGATAGGCATCAGCTAACAGTCCCAATAATACACGGTAGAGTTGAAGTGGTTAGAAGGCTGTAGTGCACGGAGGCAGCAGATAGGAATCAGCTCACAGTCACGATGATGAAACACAGACGAGTTGCAGGTTGAAGACTGTAGTGCACGGAGGCAGCGGATAGGAATCAGCTAACAGTCACGATGATGAACAGGTGAGTGGATGTGGATGGAAGACTGTAGTGCACGGAGGCAGCGGATAGGCATCAGCTAACAGTCCCAATTATACACGGTAGAGTTGAAGTGGTTAGAAGGCTGTAGTGCACGGAGGCAGCGGATAGGAATCAGCTCACAGTCACGATAATACACAGAGGGGTAGCTGTGGTATGGGAACCACAGTAGAAGAAGTGGTTTGGAAACCACAGAGGTAGAAGTGGTTTGGAAACCACAGGAATCAGCTGGGCTGAATAAACGAGGAAACACAGGAACACCTTCAGAGACTCATGGGGAATGAGACTCCAAGATCAGGCAACGTGGTGTTGACCACAGGTGCTTAATATAGGGAGTGTTGCCTGATCTGCCAATTAAGTTAAAGGAACATACACTGAAGGTTTAGAAAGGGCTGCACATGCGCAGTCCCTCAGGATGGAGGACGGCCACGGTTCCTAAATGTCCGGGAAGAAGCACTCACAGTCCGGTGAGTGACAGGCACATATAGAAACCATTGTAATTCCTACACCGTTCACCTGATTTGGATGTAAATTCCCTCAAATTAAAGCTGAAAGTCTGCAGTTAAAGCACATCTTGTTTGTTTCATTTCAAATCCATTGTGGTGGTGTATAGAGCCCAAAATATGAGAATTGTTTCGATGTCCCAATACTTATGGACCTGACTGTATATATATATATATATATATATATATATATATATATGTATAAAGTCAAACAATTGATATATAATGGCGCTACAAACCACAGCGTAAGCACGACAATATAAATATCAATCGAAAACACAATATTCAAATAGAAGGAAAGTCCCAAATGTGTAGTTGGCTCATGTATGAGCGGCAGCCACGATGACCTGCAGCCAGATGGTTAGTCTGGATAGGGATAGTCACTGCGAACAAGAGACAGGCAGGGCGCCTCAATGTGTATGACCATTTATATAATATAATTCAATGTAATATGTTGCGTACCGTGCGGTTATAATAGGTCATCAATTCATATATGGAGGATCCTCCTCAGAGGCTGTTCCTCCAAGTATTCCAGAGAATAGGACAATGCAAAAAGAGAGGCCAACATAGAGTAGTATTGTCAAACAATTAAAAAACACCTCGTGTGGTTATATATACCACCTAATTAATACTGGGCCTCCTTAGCGTGAATAAACGCATGAGCCCAAGGTGAATTTATTATATGGGACACCCATGTGCAACAACCATGTATAAAAATATATAAACTGCGTACCAGATGGTCTTAGGGTGGCAACATATGAACGCTTTTGCAGGTCAATAGAGAAGTACTTCCATCCAAACCTCGTTCAACAGCAGCAGTAATGACAAGGAAAGGTATGGTATAAAAATACAATAGTAATTTATTAAAAAAGTAATTGATGCACTTACATCGAAAATTGTAACCAGGCACTGACAAAGATAAGGCTCGACGCGTTTCGTCCCGATAAAACCAAGACTTCCTCAGGAGCAAAAGTAATAGTAGATACGCATGGCACATATTTCCAGCTTTATATAAAGCAGATAGCGCCATCTTGGCGCATGCGCAGGTGCTGCCAATCACTGCGCACGGGTCAAGACAACTTTATTGCCATTAACAAAACTTGTATCAAAAGAACTTGTACCCGATGGATATAAACAGGGTATCTATATATGTAGAGCGATTGCGCCAGCTCGGCGCTTACATAGATGTCAATAGATGAATATGTATACCATATATTTCAAGCTTGATGTAAGACAGTGGCGCCAGCTTGGCGCATGCGCTGATGTCATCAACCGCAGCGCATGCGTCAAGATAACTTTATTGGCATTAACAAACGACATGTATCTAAAAGTATGTGCCCAATTAACATATATCGAGCCATCGTGCCATCTCAGCACATATATAAGTGTCGCCAACCATGGCTCATGCGTCCAAATGACTTAACAATACACAAAAAGAAGGGGGACAATAAAAACATATACCCAACTAAATATATATAAATTACACCAACATAACAATAAAATACAATTTTGTGCTTAAAAAAACAATTTGTAAAACTTTTTGTAATTACATATGTGTTCGCGGTTGTAATGTGCCCCATGATCACTCACTGACATATAAGAACACATTTCATAACCCCTAACAAGTGGTAAGCAAAGTACATGAGTAAAGTGAATGAAGAAAACAACTAAAGTCAACTACAATATCTATAACACCCATTCGTGTCAGAGACACATAGTTAATAGTAAACCTGGGAGTATTATTAATACTACATATCTAAATAAGGTTCTCTACAAGATAATACAAAAGGTGCTAAGACCATCTGGTACGCAGTTTATATATTTTTATACATGGTTGTTGTAGATGGGTGTCCCATATATTAAATTCACCTTGGGCTTATGCGTTTATTCACGCTAAGGAGGCCCAGTATTAATTAGGTGGTATATATAACCACACGAGGTGTTTTTTAATTGTTTGACAATACGCAGGTGCCGCCAATCACCGCGCACGGGTCAAGACAACTTTATTGGCATTAACAAAACTTGTATCAAAAGAACTTGTACCCGATGGATATAAACAGGGTATCTATATATGTATAGACAACTCTATATGTTGGCCTCTCTTTTTGCATTGTCCTATTCTCTGGAATACTTGGAGGAACAGCCTGTGAGGAGGATCCTCCATATATGAATTGATGACCTATTATTACCTCACGGTACGCAACATATTACATTTATTTATATTATATAATTGATCATACACATTGAGGCGCCCTGCCTGTCTCTTGTTCGCAGTGACTATCCCTATCCGGACTAACCATCTGGCTGCAGGTCATCGTGGTTGCCGCTCATACATGAGCCATCTACACATTTGGGACTTTCCTTCTATATGAATATTGTGTTTTCGATTGATATTTATATTGTCGTGCTTACACTGTGGTTATTAGTGCCATTATATATCAATTTTTTTATTTTCTATCTTCTGTGGTTATCTGATATAGGCTTCTTATACCCATGTTTTTTTAAAAAACAATTAGGACAATGTGGAAATCAGCTAACAGAATCAATCAGAGAAATGATTTTTGCCAAAAGATTTTTGATGATAATGTGGAGAATATTGACAAAAATTATGAGCTTGATCAGATGTTTTGGAACATAGAGAAATTACTGATCGAGGAGACCAAAGCATGGTGGGATATAAAATGTTTACAGTCCTATCTTGAAGTTAATAGGATCCCTCGGGGTCTTAGACTCAACAAAACACCTACATTTGGACATGAGAACCATACCTTTATTAAGGAATGTGATAATATACTACATGACTGTTCACTTAAATTAATTTAACTAATCATACTTGAAAAGTCTAACATTTTAAGGATGTTAAAAAAGAATTAGAGGCTAAAGAAGTTATTTTACAACCCTTTAGGGAAAATGAAAATTTTAAAGCCAATGAGGTTGTATTGAATAAGAAGTTAGATAGAATCGAAACTGATGTTATTAAGATTAAAGAGCGTAAGTTTCAGAGGGATAAAAGGGACTATGCGCAGGCAAGAATAAAGAAATGGTCTAAACCAAAAACTAGCCTTAAACCTTTGTATGGGAAATCGTCCCAAAGAGATTCTATAGTGTCCAATAAATGGAGTAAGGTTCCTTTGGGAAGGGGGACAGTTCCATCTAGTCCCAAATTTAGTAAGCAGGTCCATTTTGAACCCAAACTCAGTAATAGATTTTCAACTTTGTCAGTATCTGAAAGTGAGATGGACGATTTTTTTATCTCCGGGTCCTTCAAATCGAGAAAGAATACTACATCACAAAACTCATTTCAAGGAAAATATAAGATTACCCCCGAAAAAAGAGATACATAGATGACGAGGTAGACGAGGGGGAATCCAGAATTCACAAAAGAAGATTCTTATGACTTCCAGTGATGAGTTTAAGAAAAAGGGAATTTACAACCTTTCTGAACATAAACTGTCTAAATCAGAAATTTCTGTATTAAATAAGGGCCTTTCGTTTGCTCCCACTAAACATCCTAATATATTCCAGTTATACATAGACGTACACGAATTTGTCCGTAAACTAACTCTTAAAAGACATTTTGCAAGGAGGGATACGGCCTGCCTTAAAAATTTTGACTCTTCATTAAAATCAGGAATGAAATTAACATCTAAATTTTATCCCTTGGAGTCAAAGAGTAATCACCTACACATATTTCAGGACTTAGTTATTCAAGACTTATGCCGTACTGAACATAAGGATAAGGAACATGGAAATTTAACTAAATATGAGAAACAGGCATTGAATGAATTATAGTCTAATAACAACATTGTCATTAAATAGGCGGACAAGGGTGGGGGTACGATCATCCTTAACCGATCTGATTATGTGGCAGAGGCTAAAAGATTATTGGGAGATCATCTCTCATATTTACAACTAGAAAGAGACCCAACACAAGACTTTATCTCTGCATTATGAGAGTTACTATCAAAAGGTCTGCGTGACAATATTTTAACTAAAGAAGAGTTTCAGTTTTTGTTTACATCCTGCCCCATTATCCCTACTTTTCATTACCTCCCAAAAATCCACAAGGATTTGAGAAAACCACCGGGGAGACCGATAATATCGGGCATTGTCTCCCTTACGTCTAATTCGTCTAAGTATGTAGATTTTTTTCTTAGGAAATATGTTAGTTCCCTGAATTCATATCTGAAGGACACAAATAGTGTTTTACAATTATTACAAGAATTTGTCTGGGATAGTAACTAATATTGGGCAACAATTGATGTCCAATCTCTCTATACCTCTATACAACATGAAAAAGGTATTGAATCCTGTAGGGAATTCTTAAATTAAGATAATTCCATCACAGTAGAACATAAAGATTTTCTATGTGATCTCATTTATTTTATTCTTTCCCACAATTATTTTAACTTTCTGGATTTGTTCTACCTTCAAACATGGGGCACTGCCATGGGCACTACCTTTGCACCTAGCTTCGCCAACCTCCACATGGGTAGCTGGGAAGCCAAATATATATATCGATCTAATCCATTCTCAGACAAAATTAAGCTGTATAAACGCTATATTAACGACATATTGCTTGTCTGGAATGGTACTCGTGATGAGTTTGATGAGTTTCTTGAGTATATTGGTAGGAATGAGTATAATCTTAAATTCACAGCCAATATAAGTAATATACAAGTTGAATATCTGGACCTCGTTCTAACATCAAATGACACTCAGGTTATTACTAAAAATTATATTAAACATGTGGACATAAACAGCTATTTACATTTCAATAGCTGCCACCAGAGAAAGTGGAAGGCGAATATCCCTTTCTCTCAGTTTAATAGACTATAAATAAACTGTAGCCGTAATAGTGACTTTGAGGAACAACTTAATGTATATGTGGATCGGTTTAAAGAAAGAGGATACCCACATCAAGTTCTTGGCGAGGCTACCAAGAAAATTAAACAGAAAGATAGAACAGAAACGTTAAAATATACAATAAAACAAGATAAAGGTGAAATGATACCCTTTATTACAGAACTTAATAGTGGAGAAAATTTAGTCAGGTCAACCCTAAGGAAGCATTGGGGTATCCTACAGAGAGACCCAGTACTTTCTAAAATACTCCCAATACTCCGGAAAAATTGTAGTCTGAAAGATCTGATAGCTCCAAACTTACTTACAAATAACAAAGTTAATCAGAGATCTTCTAGTTTTATACCAGACAATATAGGATCGGTGAGATGTAATATATGTCAATACATGAATCCAGCAATAACCTTCTTTTACAATCATGACTACAGTAGGAAATTCAATGTTAAACATCGAATGGATTGCCTTACAACCTCCGTTATTTACATGCTGGAGTGTTCCTGTAAATTAAAGTATGTTGGTAAGACCAAACGCCCTTTGAAATTACGTATTCAGGAGCACATGCGTAATATAAAGAATGGAGTACAAAATCATTCTGTCTCTAGACACTTTGCACAAAAGCATAATAGTGATCCAAGACATCTGAAATTCATGGCATTGGAGAAAGTCACATTGAATTTAAGGGGAGGAGATTTACAACGTAGACTCTCTCAATGTGAGATGTTTTGGATTTTTCAATTAGGTACCATGACTCCATCTGGCTTAAATGAGAATTATGAGTTAGCCCCATTTTTATAATCCTTTTTAAAACCTTCTTTTATCATTTTTAGTGTTTGTATTGATGCAATCTTGATCTTATATGTGGATTGATGGTACATTATAACCCTTCTATGTTATCAACTTTACAGCACCTTTTGTATTATATTGTAGAGAAACTTATTTAGATATGTAGTATAAATAATACTCCCAGTTTTACTATTAACTATTTGTCTCTGACACGAATGGGTGTTATATATATTGTAGTTGACTTTAGTTGTTTTCTTCATTCACTGTACTCATGTACTTTACTTACCACTTGTTAGGGGTTATGAAATGTGTTCTTATATGTCAGTGAGTGATCATGGGGCACATTACAACCGTGAACACATATGTAATTACAAAAAGCTTTACAAATTGTTTTTCTAAGCACAAAATTGTATTTTATTGTTATGTTGGTGTAATTTATATATATTTAGTTGGGTATATGTTTTTATTGTCCCCTTCTTTTTGTGTATTGTTAAGTCATTTGGACGCATGAGCCATGGTTGGCGACACTTATATATGTGCTAAGATGGCTCGATATATGTTAATTGGGCACATACTTTTAGATGTATGTCTTTTGTTAATGCCAATAAAGTTATCTTGACGCATGCACTGCGGTTGATGACATCAGCGCATGTGCCAAGCTGGCGCCACTGTCTTACATCAAGCTTGAAATATATGGTATACATATTCATCTATTGACATCTATGTAAGCGCCGAGCTGGCGCGATCGCTCTACATATATAGATACCCGGTTTATATCCATCGGGTACAAGTTCTTTTGATACAAGTTTTGTTAATGCCAATAAAGTTGTCTTGACGCGTGCGCGGTGATTGGCGGCATCTGCGCATGCGCCAAGATGGCACCATCTGCTTTATATAAAGCTGGAAATATGTGCCATGCGTATCTACTATTACTTTTGCTCCTGAGGAAGTTCCGGTTTTATCGGGATGAAACGCGTCGAGCGTATCTTTGTCAGTGCCTGGTTACAATTTTCAATGTAAGTGCATCAATTACTTTTTTAATAAATTACTATTGTATTTTTATACCATACCTTTCCTTGTCATTACTGCCGCTGTTGAACGAGGCTTGGATGGAAGTATTTCTCTATTGACCTGCAAAAGCGTTCATATGTTGCTACCCTAAGACCATCTGGTACGCAGTTTATATATTTTTATACATGGTTGTTGCACATGGGTGTCCCATATATTTAATTCACCTTGGGCTTATGCGTTTATTCACGCTAAGGAGGTATTAATTAGGTGGTATATATAGCCACACAAGGTGTTTTATAATTGTTTGACAATACTACTCTATGTTGGCCGCTCTTTTTGCATTGTCCTATTCTATGGAATACTTGGAGGAACAGCCTGTGAGGAGGATCCTCCATATATGAATTGATGACCTATTATTACCGCATGGTACGCAACATATTACATTGATTTATATTATATAATTGATCATACACATTGAGGTGCCCTGCCTGTCTCTTGTTCGCAATATATATATATATATATATATATATATATATTTATTTGTTTATATATATATATATATATATATATATATATATATATATATATATGTGTGTGTTTACAAAAGGCATATAGGGTTATAACTAGACTCTATCTGCACTTAGGTAATTTTATAAAATATCTTCCACTTTTACATTATTATTACCACAGATATTTAAATTACTGTTTTTAGGCTATTAGCCAGAGTCAGAACTACATAGTTGATGAGGTTGAAAAAAGACACCAGTCCATCAAGTTCAACCTATTTTGGATCTCCTGCGATCCTGCACTTATATTTGAAATTAATCCGGAGTAGGCAACCGCCCATCTGTTTCAATTTTGAAAATCCCCCCAGACTCAATATTGCAATCCAATTTTTACCCTATATCCACTACTATCCTTTATTTTAAATTAACGGTCGTATCCCTGGATACACCTTTCCGCTAAAAATTTGTCTAACCCTTTCTTAAACATATCTATTGAATCTGCCATCACAACCTTCCCTGGCAATGAATTCCATATCTTGACTGCCCTTACTGTAAAGAACCCCTTCCTTTGCTGGTTGTGAAATTTCCTCTCCTCTAACCTTAGGGGATGACCACGTGTCCTGTGTATGGTCCTTGGGTTAAAAAGTTCCCATGAAAGCTCTCTGTATTGACCCCTAATGTATTTGTACATAGTAATCATATCTCCCCTTAGACGCCTCTTTTCTAAAGTAAACATGCCTAAACTGGCTAACCTTTCCTCATAACTTAATGACTCCATACCCTTTATCAATTTTGTCGCCCTTCTCTGAACCCTTTCTAGTTCCAAATTATCTTTTTTATAGAGTGGTGCCCAGAACTGTACTGCATATTCAAGATGAGGTCTTACCAATGATTTATACAGTGGCAAAATTACACTGTCTTCCCTTGCATCTATGCCCCTTTTTATGCATGCCAATACTTTGTTTGCCCTTGCAGCTGCTGCTTGACATTGAGCACTATTGCTAAGTCTACTGTCTACGAGCACTCCCAAATCCTTTTCCATTATAGATTCTCCCAAATTAATTCCATTTAATTTATAGATTGCGTTCTTGTTTTTGATCCCTGAATGCATAACCTTACATTTATCTGTGTTAAACCTCATATTCCATTTAGCCGCCCAATCCTCCAGTTTATTTAAGTCCCTCTGTAGAGAAGCTACATCTTGCTCTGATTTTATTACCTTACAGAGTTTAGTGTCATCTGCAAAAATAGAAACTTTACTCTCTAAACCATCACCAAGGTCATTAATAAATATATTAAAAAGGAGTGGTCCCAGCACGGAACCTTGAGGAACTCCACTTAAGACCTTTGACCAATTAGAAAATGTTCCATTTATCACAACTCTCTGTTCCCTATTCTCTAACCAGTTTTCGATCCAAGTACAAATTTTGATTTCTAGACCCAGTTCCCTTATTTTGTAAACCAACCTCTTGTGTGGCACTGTATCAAAGGCCTTTGCAAAATCTAAGTAGACCACATCTACTGTCCTGCCCTGGTCTAAGTTCCCACTAACTTCCTCGTAGAAACTAATTAGATTAGTTTGACATGACCTATCCCTCACAAATCCATGTTGATTCCCACTAATAATTTTATTGCGTACCAAGTAATCCTGAATACTGTCCCTTAAAATACCTTCCAGTAGTTTCCCCACTATTGATGTCAGGCTTACAGGTCTATAATTCTCTGGTTGTGATCTCGTCCCCTTTTTAAACAACGGCACCACATCTGCTATTCGCCAATCCCTTGGTACTGAGCCTGATGAGATTGAATCTCTGAAAATTAAGAATAGCGGTCTAGCTATTTCCGAGTTTAATTCCATAAGGACCCTTGGGTGTATGCCATCTGGACCTGGAGCTTTATTTATCTTAATATTCTTCAGTCGCCTTTGGACTTCTTCCTCTGACAACCAAGTATTAATTAATGGCATGGTTTCATTTCCATTTTTATGTATTACTCCTGCCATTTGTTCCTCTCTGGTAAATACTGAAGAAAAGAACGTGTTTAATATCTCTGCTTTTTCCTTAGTATCATTTATCAATTCACCCATCTCACTTCTTAGTGGTCCTATATTATCTTTTTTAATCCTTTTTCCATTTATATACTTAAAAAACTTTTTGGGGTTTGTCTTACTTTCTTTTGCAACGTGCCTTTCATTTTCTAATTTAGCCAATCTAATTTCCTTTTTGCATGTTTTATTACATTCCTTGTACCTATGGAAGGACTCCTCTGACCCTTCAGACTTAAACAATTTAAATGCATGCTTCTTCCTTTGCATTTCTTCTCTTACCTTTTTATTTAGCCACATTGGTTTAGACTTAATTCTTTTACATTTATTTCCCATAGGAATGAACTTATACGTGTATGTTTCCAACAACATTTTAAAGACAGCCCACATTTCTTCCGTATTTTTTCCTTCAAAGGCTTTGTCCCAGTCTATGCTCTTTATAGACTCCTTTAGCATATTAAAATTTGCCTTTTTAAAGTTTAAAGTCCTAGTTGATCCCTTATACTGTTGTTTCTGGAAACTAATTTCAAATGAGACCATATTATGATCACTGTTTCCCAAGTGCTCCTTTACTTGAATATTTGATATTACGTCTACATTGTTTGTTATTACTAGGTCCAGTATAGTCCGGTTCCTAGTTGGTTCCTCAACTAATTGGGACATGTAATGGTCTTTTAGCGTGCTCAGAAACCTATTTCCCCTAGCTGTACCGCAGGTCTCAGTACTCCAATCAATGTCCGGATAATTAAAATCCCCCATAATTAAAATTTGACCTAGTTGTGTAGCCTTTTCAATTTGCTGTAGAAGTTGGGCTTCCTCAATCGTACTAATATCTGGCGGTTTATAGCATATCCCTATCAGAAACTTCTCTGAACTTTTTCCTCCGCTGGATATTTCCACCCACAATGCCTCTATATTATCACCAATATTCTCATATATAACTTCCTGAATACTTGGTTTTAATTCTGGCTTAATATAAAGACATACTCCTCCTCCCCTTTTATTTACCCTATCCCTCCTGAAGAGAGAATAGCCTTCCAAGTTGACTGCCCAGTCATGTGTATCATCCCACCAGGTCTCAGTAATACCTATAATATCATACTGCTCATTCATTGCTACTAGTTCTAACTCCCCCATTTTACCTGTCAGGCTTCTTGCATTTGCAAGCATACACTTAAGTCTATTGGCTCCCTTAGGTATTTCTTTTTGCTTTAAAAAGGGCCGCTCCTTATCGGCTATGCTTCCCTTTCCCCCCTCTCCACCCCCTTTACTCTTGTTAAATTCCTCCTTACTACACTCAATGTCTATCCCATAAATACTTGCTTGCCCCTCCCCCCCGGAGCCTAGTTTAAAATCTCCTCCAACCTTCTAACCATTCTCTCCCCTAGCACTGCAGCCCCCTCCTCATTCAGGTGCAATCCATCACGACAATAAAGATGGCAACTGACCGAGAAATCAGCCCAGTGCTCTAAGAATCCAAAACCCTCCTTCCTACACCAATCTTTTAGCCACGCATTAACCTCCCTAATCTCCCGCTGCCTCCCTGGACTAGCGCGTGGCACAGGTAGTATTTCCGAAAATACTACCTTGGATGTCCTTGCCTTAAGTTTGCGACCTATGTCCCTGAAATCATTCTTTAGGACACCCCTTCTTCCTCTAACTCGGTCATTGGTGCCAACATGCACCAAAACCGCTGGGTCATTCCCAGCCCCTCCCAACAATCTGTCCACCCGATCCGCAATATGCCGAGCCCGAGCACCCGGGAGACAACACACTGTTCGGCATGCACGGTCCCGGTAACAGATTGCCCTATCTACCTTCCTAATAATTGAATCCCCTACCACCACAATCTGCCTGGGTCCCTGAGTAACTTTGGTCCCCTCTGTGCTGGAGAGACCATTCCCCTGGTTGCTAGAGGAAGCAGTGTCATCCAACTCTACCAATTCTGAACTGCCTTCCACAGTATCTTCATCCAATCTGGCAAATCTGCTGGGATTGCCTAGCTCAGAACTGGCCTGCCTCTTCCTCCCTCTGCTACCCCTAGTAACTGTTACCCAGCTGCCTACCTGTGCATCCTCCTCTGTCTCTGCTCCACCCTGCTCAGCTAACGCATCAACGGTGAGCTGTAAACTCTGCTCCAGGTTGGCAATGTCTCTCAATGTTGCAATGGTCTGCTTTAGATCAGTTACCTGGGCTTCCAAAGAGACCAATTGCTCACATTTCTCACAGAGGTATAAACCTTGGAACACTTGCTCCAAGTGTGCATACATATGACAAGATATGCATTGAGTGAGATCATCAAGCCTGCTACTACTCATCTTATTATGGCTAACCTAACTTCTTATAGCCTACAGTGAACTTTAGTACTAGCCTTCCCTAGCCACTTACCAGTTTAAACCCCTTCCTGGATTCAACTCCTTAATGGAACCAACTCCACACTTTAAACAAAAACAGCACTTGAAATCAAAAAAGCAGTGAAATCACAAGCTCAATGAAATCGCTTGCTACCTCCTGTTAAATAGAGCTTGCACTAACCAGCTGTATCAACTATGCAATTAAACCACACCCACTAGATCTAACAGAGAGAAGGAAAAAAAAAAAACCACTTAATAAACACACAGAAAAAACGAATCCCGTTCAATAAACACACAGAATAATTCCCCAAACTATATCACTCTCTCAGCACAGCACAGCAATCCTTAATGGAACCAACTCCACACTTTAAACAAAAACAGCACTTGAAATCAAAAAAGCAGTGAAATCACAAGCTCAATGAAATCGCTTGCTACCTCCTGTTAAATAGAGCTTGCACTAACCAGCTGTATCAACTATGCAATTAAACCACACCCACTAGATCTAACAGAGAGAAGGAAAAAAAAAAACAAAAAAAAAAAAACACTTAATAAACACACAGAAAAAACGAATCCCGTTCAATAAACACACAGAATAATTCCCCAAACTATATCACTCTCTCAGCACAGCACAGCAATCCTTAATGGAACCAACTCCACACTTTAAACAAAAACAGCACTTGAAATCAAAAAAGCAGTGAAATCACAAGCTCAATGAAATCGCTTGCTACCTCCTGTTAAATAGAGCTTGCACTAACCAGCTGTATCAACTATGCAATTAAACCACACCCACTAGATCTAACAGAGAGAAGGAAAAAAAAAAAAAAAACACTTAATAAACACACAGAAAAAACGAATCCCGTTCAATAAACACACAGAATAATTCCCCAAACTATATCACTCTCTCAGCACAGCACAGCAATCCTTAATGGAACCAACTCCACACTTTAAACAAAAACAGCACTTGAAATCAAAAAAGCAGTGAAATCACAAGCTCAATGAAATCGCTTGCTACCTCCTGTTAAATAGAGCTTGCACTAGTAATTATTTTACTGTATTTTTTATCTGTGAAAGTTGCCTAATCTGTATTTCTTTAAAAAAAATAAAAAAAAATATAATGTCTGATAAGAACAAGAGTTATTGTGCAGAATTTTGTAGCTGTTCACAATACCTGTCAAATTATCTGTGGGTTAAAGAGACCAGGGGGCCGTTTGTGCTCAGTGTGACACTGTCCTCAGCAGCAAAGTACCCCACTAGGGAATAACTAGTTAATGAGGCTCCTTGTGATAATAGAGAGAAAACTGTAATATATATCTACCTACAGTTTAGAGTTTTATTATAGAAGGATCTAAAGTTAATGGAGACAATATTTTACATGAGTGTTCAGTCAATGATTATGAGGCATAATTTTATTATTCAGAGATTAATTTCCATACTGTTTTGAGGCATTAGCCAGGATCAAAACAAACATGGTTATACTATCTATTATCTCTGTTGTCTGATTGTTTATGGCGTGTCTGTTTCTTTTTTTAAAAAAATAACTGAGGAGAAGCATGTCATTTTCCTATAGGACTGCTTCCTCTTCACAAATTGGTCTGTTCCTTTAAGCCAATTCATGGAACTGGACAGTAGACAGTTGAAGAAACTCCTGAGCAGTTTTACTTCACAAGCACTGATCAGCAGTATTTAGTGTGTGTGACTGATAGGCTGCTCTCTACCAGCAGTATATACTGTGTGTGACTGATAGGCTGCTTTCTATCTGTGGGTACTATCTGTATCACTGCTACTGATCAGCAGTATATACTGTGTGTGACTGACAGGCTGCTCTCTATCTGTGGATACTACAGGTATCACTGCTACTGATCAGCAGTATATACTGTGTGTGACTAACAGGCTGCTCTCTATCAGCAGTATACTGTGTGTGACTCACAGGCTGCTCTCTATCAGCAGTATATACTGTGTGTGACTCATAGGCTGCTCTCTGTCTGTGGGTACTACAGGTATCACTGCCACTGATCAGCAGTATTCTGTGTGTAACTGACAGGCTGCTCTCTATCAGCAGTAGACTGTGTCTGTCTGACAGGTTGTTTTCTATCTGCGGGTACTCTGCCCTAGACATGGTTCTGGAGGGATGAGTACCTTACACCAGTTTTGCCTTACACATATCTGTACAAATAGATTTCTGTAGAATATTTACTAATTCCTTCACATAGTTATCAACTTATTGTTGAGATTCTTCTATTGTGAGGATTATTCGGTTATATATACATACATATATATATATATATATATATATATATATATATTGATACAGGATTGTGTTGAGTACTATGATTAGCCAAGCAACCGCAGGTAAAGGTACTTTACTGCCGATGAATGCCCCTAAATCACGAACTACGTGTTTTGGGTCTTTTTGGAAATCCTTTCTTGCGAACACGGACTATTAAGTTCAGCCCTCCAATAGAGGTAGTCTCCTTGCAATTCGAGGACAGTTGCAAATGGGTGGAGATGCTTACTCTAGAAGATGTCCGAATCCCAAGATCTTAAAATAAAAAAGATAAAAAAATTAAAAAATATATTAATAATAAAAAAATTAAAAATTAAATACTAATCCGCATGACGGGACCTTACTCTCCTCGCGACTGCGGAGGTAGGGGGTCACCTACAATTATTCAAATATCAGTGGGCGGCGTACACCCAAGATATTTGGAACTTGGGGATCATGTACAGAGTGGAGAAACATCGGGGGCTTCATTCAAACCTGTTCTTGGTGCCCAAAGCAGGACGGATCATTTCTAAACCTCAAGGGGCTAAAACAACATTTACGAGTAGACAAGTTTTGGATGGGATCAGTCCTTTGTTTTTACAGTAGGAAGCTCCCATTATCAATTCAGGGCTTTCCCCTTTTGCTTTCCAGAGCCCAGAGACTTTTCACAAAGATTATGGCGGTAATGGCAGAACATTTACGTGCCTTGTGAGAGAACATTATTCCGCATTTGGACTATTTTCTCCTCAAAGACTTATCAGGTCCTTTTCTCCAATAGCATCTGACCCTGTCTATTCGAATTCTGGAGCAACACGGTTGAATAATTAATTATTCCAGATCCCAGTTGATGCCCTCACAGAGGATGAGGTTTCTAGGAGTAATAATGGACACCACTTTTCAGAAGTTTTTTTTCCAGAACCTTCTCTACAGATCCCTACAACTCTCTGTATGTCTAATCCTAAATCACCCTGGTCCTTCCATGTGCTTGGGCATGGAGATTCTAAGGTTGACAATCCCATACGATTGTTTCCACTCTCGCATGTTCCAGTGGAGTCTACTAAGACATTGGTCATGTCCCCCTTTTTCATCTGGTGACCCAACGAATCAAACTCTACAGGGAGATTGTCAACCTCTGAAATGGTGGCTAGTTTAAGAGCTTCTGATGATGTGCTGATCTTTTGTCCTGTGGTCTTGGATTCTGGTGACCACAGATGCCAGTCTGAAGGGCTGGGGAGCTGTTGTTCTCCAGCTTCGTCTCCAGGGTCTTTGTAAAGACAGGGAGGCGCTTTGGCCCATAGATGTTCTCGAGCTAAGAGCCATGCTGTTAGCCCTCCAGGGAGCTCAGTCTCTCCTTCAAGGAAAACCAGTCCACCTCCAATCCTTAGCTATGCAGGTAGCGGAACAGGTCTTCTTGTGGGTAGAGAAAGTTGTTCCAGCGATTTCGGCAATGTTTATTCCCGGAGTGAACAACTAGAAGCGGATTATCTCAGCAGGCATGCAAGCCTTTCGGGAGAATGGGAACTGCATTCTCAGGTGTTTCAGGAGTTAGTTTGGAAATGGACCTGCCAGATCTGGATCACTAGGTTTCAAGATTCTGCGCAAGAAACAGAGTTTCTCTGGCTGTGGAGGTAATGTCCATGAGGTTGGACTCATGTTTAGGATATCACTTTCCACCAATTCCGATGATTCCTCAGGTCCTAAGACGAGTACTGTTGGAAAGTTATCCGATCATTCTGGTGGCACCAAATTGGCTCGGTTGGCTCTGATTTGCCAACATCTTGCTGCTAGTGGAAGGGTCAGGCTGGGCTTTTCAGTCAAGAACCATTTACACCATCCACACTTGCCTCGGCTGGCTTTAATGGCGTGGCTGTTGAAGCTAATGTCTGACGGTCAAGGAGGTTCTCTTCCAGGGTAGTGCAGACCCTCATAAAGGCTTGGAAGCCGGTATCAGCTAAGATCTATCACAAAGTGTGGAGGATCTATGTACTGTAGGGAAGAAGTGTCATAACCCTACCTTTTTCAGATTAGCCGTTTTCTGGTCTTTCTTCAGGATGGGTTAGAGATGGGACTAAGACTGAGTTCTTTGAAGGATCAGGTCTTTGCGCTTTCTATTTTCTTTCAGCGCTAGTTGGCTTTCCTCCCTGACGTTTGTACTTTCCTTCAAGGGGTTATTCATGTTCAGTTTCCCAACGTTTCTCCGTTGGCCCCTGGGGAATTTGAACTTTGTTAATGAGGTTCTTCAGCGGCCTCCATTCGAACCCCTGGAGTCGACTGATCTGCGTTTCTTGACGTGGAAGGTGGTGTTTTTGCTGGCCATTGCATCTACCAACGTGTGTCGTAGCTTGGAGCCTTGTCCCGTAGGGGTCTTTATTTGGTGTTCCTTGAGAATAGCATGGTTCATAAGACTGTACCTACTGTGTTGCCTAGGGTGGTTCCTGGTTTTTATTTAAATCATGAGATAGTGCTTCCGGCCTTTAGAGAAAGGATTGCTTCTTCTGGGCCTTCTTCCTATGTTAATCTGGACGTGGTCTGGGCTTTACAGGTTTATGTGGACAGGACTTCTGCTGGTTGTAGGACTGACTCTCTTTTTGTTCTTTACGAATTTCATAGGAGAGGTTGGCCGTCCACCAAGCAGGCCATTGCTCGTCAGATCAGATCTATGATTAAGCTTGCTTATGTGTAGAAAACTACCTGTGCCTGAGGTTCTTACGGTGCACTCTACTTGTGCGGTGGGGGCTTCCTGGGCTGCTCGCCATGGAGCATCTGCAGAGCAGCTGGGTAGGGTAGCGACCTAGTCCTCAGTTCATACCTTTACAAGGTTTTGCCAGTTCAACATTTTTGCAACTGTGGACGCCAATTTCGGCCGCAGTGTTTTGCGAGCCTGTAGACCAGAGAATTTCCTCCCTTAGGGGCTACTTTAGAAGGTCCCCATGGTAGCAGTGTCCCCCAGAGTGGATAAAGGAGAAAAGAAGATTTTTGTACTTACATTAAATCTCTTTCTCCGATTCCATCTGGGGGACACTGCGTTCCCTCCCTTTTGCTGTTCTACAATTAGTTGTGTTGTTGAGCCCTTTTCTTGGGACTTTAGTATTACTGAGGTCTGTGGAATTGCAGAGGGGAGGAGTCAGCAGCAAACTTAGTTGTTAACTATTTAAGTGCCATCTCCATGCGACCTCATATAACCCCATGGTAGCAATGTCCCCCAGATGGAATCGAACAAAGAGATTTAACGTAAGTACAAAAATCTTCTTTTTTGTTGTTATTCCATGTTTTTGTATATAAGATATTTCATTAAACAAAAAATTATTTTGTGCCAATATGAAGACAACTCCTTTGATTATAAATTCTATTTGTTTTTTCGGTAAGTTACCAGACTTCTAGGGAATATTATGTACTCTCACTCCCTTGCTTATGGTCGATACTTAAGTACAAGGCTTTAATGTCATTTGTAGACATTATATAATTAGGGTCCCGTTTTTTAAATACAGACTCATCTAATCCCTAATTCATCATTTTATTAATCACCTAAATTCAAGAGGATCCTCTTTTTTCTCCAGGCCTTTGATCCAAATGAATTAAGAAAACACACATGTACAGTTCAAAGATGTGTGCTTATGGTGATGCATATTGCACCAGGAGTCAAGCCTCCACAACAGATACAACTGCTGACAGGTGTGTCCAAGTCTGACTAAGCTACAATACCTGAACACAGCCTAACTGTAAAAGACAAGAAAATAGAAGCGCCACACATAGTTATTATAAGAGAAAAAAGTTTCCAAGTGAAAGTACAAGTGAAGTAGCCTCGTACCAAAATTCAAATAATAAACAGCTTATCTGATGTTATCATTCCCCAGACGTCTGTATGACATGAGTCCCCGCATGTGTTGTCTTTATAGTCTCTGGCGATTTGAAACTGAAAGCTCAGAGAAAGAACTATTATAGTGCAATAAGCCTAAAAAAGGCTGGTATTATATTGCTAAAATAGGGACTATAGTAAACTCATCCACAATAATTTCCATAGTAAGGGGCATATTCAATTAGCTTTCCGGTCCGCGGGATCGCGCCGGAACAGCCGCGAAACTTAATCCACGTTACCGCAATAACGTGGATTTTCGTTTGCAGCCCATAGGGTTGCGTACGAAATCCGCGTTAATGCGGTACCGTATTAACGGCAATAGTGTGCAGGATTCGGGGTAACGTGCGTTACCGTGAACCGGAAAGCTAATTGAATATGCCCCTAAAAGTTTTAATAGCAAAAGTAAAAAGTATGCCCGTACAGAATAAAAGACATAATGAGGCTAATCTGTGAATTCCTCGATAGCAACTGCGGATTCCACACGTCCACCTAGCTAGGGTAAATATGGTAGTCCAGAAGGAAGAGACAAAGGAAAGCCTTATCCCCCTCATAATATAACCTTAATACATCATAAGTATACTCGAAGAATACACATACATAGGTGTAAATGCCATATTAAGACAAAAAAAGACAAATCCAATTTTACATTTGTAAATAATATAAAATAATAAGGAAAAAAAAATGAATAAAAATAAAAATTAAAATAAAAATCTAATAATAAAAATAAAAAAAAAATAATAAATATAAAAATAATAATAAACATATCTTCAAAAATAATCATACAAAAGCAGCCAGCTTAAAAGCTTCATTCAAGCCCAGTGGTGCAAGTGTATCTAGTTTGTAGATCCAAAACATTTCTCTACGTAATAGTTTATTCGCTAAATCGCCTCCTCTTGGACCTAAACAGACCTGTTCAATTGCTTTAAATTTAAGCCCCTTCGGATCAGCATTATGACATTTATTAAAGTGTCTAGGAATAGAGTGTATCTAGTTTATTTCTAAATTGATCTTATGTGCTCCTGAATGCAAAGCTTTATATTCCTTTTGGTCTTCCCAATATATTTCAGGCCAAAGGGGCATTCTAGCATATATATCACAGATGAGGCCAAACAGTTCATATGTGTTTGAATTTTAAACTCTTGTTTACTGGAAGAGTCTGTAAAGGTTTTATTAGATCCATCAGCAAACTTACATACATTACATTTTGTACATTTATAGAAACCATTAGGATGTTTCACAAAAACTAGTTTTAGCCTAACTAGCCGCATATTTTAGATTACTTGGTTCCACCAGGTCTTTCAGATTTCTAGATTTTTTTAAAGTAATATTAGGTTTGTCTGGTACTATTGAACCTAATACAGGATCCACACAAATCAAATTCCAATACCTATTCAGAACATATCTCACTCTTTTTTCATCTCTACTATATTCAGTAATAAAAAGATCATACTTTTTTTATTTTCCCTTACTTTATAGTTTAAGAGATCCTTCCTTTCAAGTTCACCAGTTTTTTTCAGTGCTTCAGAGATAATGGGTTCAGGATATTTACGTTCTCTAAATCTTCCAGCATATATCTCAAGTTGCTGGTTACACACATTCTGATTGGAACAATTACGTTTAATTCTACTAAATTGAGATAGTGGAATATTATTCTTTCATTTTACTAGATGGTTGCTACCATAATGAATGTAACTGTTGGTATCAACATTCTTAATTAAGGTTCTAGTCTCAATTTTGTCCTCTTTAATTTCCAAAACCAGGTACAAGAATTCAATACTTATCTCGTTAATAGAGGAAGTAAATTTAAGGTTTAATTGGTTGTTACTTATATATTGAAGAAAGCCTTGAAATAAATCTAAAGACCCATCCCAGATAATTATGATGTCATCAATATATCTACGATATAAAATAAGGGATTTAGAGAAAATATTCTCTGTAAAGATAAATTCCTCCTCCCATTTCCCAATATACAGATTAGTAAAAGAAGGCGCAAAGATAGCGCCCATTGCCGTCCCGCATAGTTGTAAAAAGAAGACTTCTCAAAATTTTAAGTAATTATGGGACAAGATAAAGAGGAAAAGGTCACATATGAATGTTTTTTGGGTGGCATCTAGATCCCCATCATGTTCCAAAAAATACTGTATAACTTCAAGTCCCTTTAGAAGATTAATAGAGGTATATAGAGCTTGGACATCTAGAGTAACCCATTTGTAGCCCAGTTTCCAGTCTACTGTAGCTAAAGCATGAAGTAAAGAGATAGTATCTTTTGAAAAGGCAGGCAGTTTAGCCACATATTTTTTGAGAAAAATATCCACATATTGAGAAGCATGTGATGTAAGGGAATTAATTCATGCTATTATCGGTCTGCCAGGAGCTTTTTTTTAGACATTTATGTACCTTTGGCAAATAGTAGAAAATTGGAATAATTGGAAACTCCTGTAGAAGATATCTAAATTCATTCTGATTATGAATATTGTCCCTCAGAGCCTTTTGCAGAATCTCTCTTAACTCTTGAATAAATATAGTAGTGGGGTCCCCCTCAAGAGTGTTATATAAGTCTTTATCCCCTAGAAGTCTCTCTGCTTCTATGATATAAATCTGTCCTATTCAGGATAACAATCCGCCCATCCATGTCAGTCTGTTTTATAACAATAGATTCATTTTGCATAAGGGAGTCAAGAGCTTTTTTCTCCTGAGGAGATAGATTTCCCTTAAGTTTAGGATTCTTATTCTCATCACATAATTCTTTCTTAACAAGCTGAAAGAAGACCTCTATATTCCCTCCCCTAGACTCTAATGGGTAGAATTTAGATGGCCGCTTAAGACCTGATTTGGAAATATTTATACCATCTTTCCCTAGTGTATTCTCATTTTTTAGAAAATGTCTCTTAAGAGTCAGGTGTCTAATAAATTTATTGAGGTCAATAAATGTCTGAAAATCATTTGGTCTATTGGTAGGAGCGACGGATAATCCTCTGCTAAGTAGTTTAATCTCAGAGGACGTAAATTGATAATCAGATAGATTGAATATCCCAAGTTTTGTGGGATCATCAGATTTACTTAGTAATTTTGCCTTCTTTTTCTTAGATCCTCCCCTGTGACTTCTCCTTCTAGAAACTTTCGTTTCAAGGGTGATGCAATCCTTATATTTTCTCTTAGACCTAATCTTTTGCCTGGGGGATCTTCTCCTGAATTTGGAGTTATCGCTAAAAAATCCTCATCCACACTCCAAAATCTTTCCTTCTATAGAAGTGAAAAAACGATTCCCTAGTTTAAATTATGGAAGACCATCAAACTTTTTATTTTTCCCATAATATGGGACCTTAGTCCATTCTTCTTGATTTTGATTGTTACCTCGAAATTCTCTATTGTTCCACCTCTGGGTGGATTAAGGATTATCAGGATAGGATCTAGATCTATTCCAATTAAACACCTGATTTTCATCATAATCTTTTTTATCGCCTTTGAATTTCTTCTGTTTACGTTCAATAACCTCAAGTTCAATCTTATCTAATTTCTTGTGTAACACTTTTTCATTAATTTTAAAACTTTCCTTTGATTTCAAAGTTTCAACTTTTTTCTCCTTCTCTTTTAGTTCATTTTGATAACAGATTTTTTTGCTTTTCAAAGATAATTAATTTCATCACATTAACTGAACATTCACTTAAAATATTTTCCCATTCTTTCATAAAGTGTGAATTATCTAAACCAAAGGTCGGATTCTTACGGACTCTCAGACCTCTAGGTATTCTTTTAGCCTTAATGTATTCTTCTAAGCCAGTGATATCCCACCAGGTTCTTATTTCTTTAGTTAACATTTTCTCCAGGTCCCAGAAAAGATCATCCAAAGATTCAGACTCAATATCATTCTCAATGTTAGTATCATTATTTGTTTCAGTATTTAGACTAAATATTTTCTGACAATATTGTGTTCTTAAACTTTCACTATTTTCACTATTTTCTGAAACATTTTAGAATAGGTCAACATACACCCAAACCAAATGTGTAAAATATGTGTACACCATCCAAAGTGTAAATATAATTAAACATACAATTTTTATGCAGTAGGCAGCTCCTTATTGTTTAGCACTTATTTGCAAGTGCCCAGTTAGTTCTAAAAGACAAGAAAATAGAAGCGCCACGCATAGTGTATTATAAGAGAAAAAAATCTGCAAGTGAAAGTACAAGTGAAGTAGCCTCGTACCAAAATTCAAATAATAAACAGCTTATCTGATGTTATCCTTCCCCAGACATCTGTATGATATGAGTCCTCTCATGTGTTGTCTTTATAGCCTCTGGCGATTTGAAACTGAAAGCTCAGAGAAAGAACTATTATAGTGCAATAAGCCTAAATAAGGCTGGTATTATATTGCTAAAATAGGGACTATAGTAAACTCATCCACAATAATTTCCATAGTAAAAGTTTTAATAGCAAAAGTAAAAAGTATGCCCGTACAGAATAAAATACATAATGAGGTTTATCTGTGAATTCCTTGATAACAACTGCGGATTCCTAACTGTATTTGACTTATGCTTGCCCTCCACCTCCCTCTCCTATTCCACCTCTCTAAGGAATTATAAGTGTAAGATGCAGTTGAATCTACATAAAAAGTATGCATGAGCCCAAAAGTGTTCTGTTTTCCTATGCTCTCTATTAAGTTGTTTTGCAATTACATAATATATCCTTTAATACTGTACAAAAAATACAGTTCTGTTTATTTACAACTTCAAAATTGCAATGCGCTAATAGACACATATTTCTTTGTTTATTCATTTAAAAACACTTTTAGAAAAAATAGTTGAAATCTTGAGAATGTATTTTAAATGGTAATTTAGAAAAGCACTAAATTATTTGATATTGATAACAGTTAATTATATAAAGCAGTGATGTTAAACAATAGAACTACCAAATGTGTTCTGGAAAAAAATACCTACTAACACACATTCCTTGACAGACAATTATATACACTATTGGCAAACAAAAGACCATTTTATCTAGAGTGACTCACCATATTATAGGCTGCAAGACTTATCTATCTTTTACGAAGATAGAATTATACAATAAAAAAATAACAATGGAAAATATTAAGGACATTTCTCATGAGCAACCTGATATATGTCATCACTTTCAGCATTTAGTTATGTCAGATATGATATTTGTAACTAAGTAATGCCCTTGGTCACTGCTAGTATAAAAGTATATCAGGGAAGGGCTGCAAAGAGGAATATAGGGCACCAATACAGCAACTTATGGGGTACCCTCCATAGGTTATCAGGATAAATTACGCATGGCCACATTGTGCTGGGGTGTGGTCACACTGGGGAATGCAGGGAACAGAGGAGTAAGATGGAAGGTAGAAACACAGCAGGGGGATGGACAATACATTGCGGAAAGTGAGCAACAAAGGACAGATAGAGAAAAAGAGGACATCAAGGGAGAAGAGAAGAAACAGAGGAAAACAGAGAGAGCTAGAGAGGTTGGAGAACAAAATTGGAAGAGCTAAACGATGAGGATGTTGGTGGACTTTGTTGTTCTTTCCTACCTGTTATTACAGCTTACACAACCTGTCACAATTCCACCCCCAGTTCCATTATGGTGCCACCAGCAGTCACAATGTGACTGTATGTACTTACCGTGCCCAGCTTTCTGCTTCTTGCATTCTTGCATCACTCCATGTTGAAGCTTCTTGCAGACTGTGCAGGAAAGCTTTTAGTCTCACAAGATAAGGCTTACCTCATCCCATGAGGCCAAGAGCTCCATGGCCCACACTCTCTGTGACTGTCACAGAAGGAACTTAAGCCATCAGGCAGTGGTACCAAACACCACTTGCACAGCTACTGCTGCATAAAGAACATCAGCAGTAAAAAAAAACTAAACATTTTTAAAGATTAAGAAAAAAAATACAGACTGCTTGCGGTGGGATCCAGCGCTGACCAGGGACGCCAGGCAATCTTAAAACCTGTCCCCCCTCTAGGTTCTCTTGTACCAGGGACACTGTGGTGGTGCCTTTAAAATATGTGTGTTTTGCAAAGTGACGAACTCGTCAAACAAGTACGTGCCCGATTGCACAATATGCTGTAAGTTGCTAATCAGTCTGTCAGGCATGATAAAAGCCTAAATTGGATGCTAATCACAAACTACTCCTATGATATATCAGTCATTTAGACCTGTATACTCCCAGCTTATGTGAAGCAAGGGGATGTATTTATTATTATAAACAGTAAATTATATCAGAGATGTGGGATGGTTGAGGCTTCACATGAAATGACTGTAAAATGTTTGGATCAGGCATGGTTTGAACAGATTAGAGTGTGGCCTAATTTGTCATGATAATCCATTTTGGAATATTGTGTGGTTAATGATAACAGTTTTCATTAGCATTCTTTTAAAAAATTTCCTAGGACAAGATGTTTTTCCTTAGAAAGTGCAGTGAGATGAGATGGCTAATAGTACAGGTTGTAAATGTTTTAATGAACATCTCCTGCTGTAAAGTTTAGCACCCCATAAAGGATATTATTATTTTTTTTGCTTCATGTGTTCATGTGTGTAGTAACATAACCTATTAGTACAGATGCTAGAACCATTCATATATCAATTCTGTGAGCGATTTGTTGAAACAGTTCTAAAAGTCGCCATAATTTCTTGAATTTAGATCCATTAATAAAAACAAGCTCAATTGTACACAGTCAAACAAGTTCAACCAAGTTCAAACCTATAGGACCGTATTTTTAATTGTGGATGGTGAGCAGAAATCTTGAGTGTGAACCTCAAACAATGAACTTCACCGTAGTATGGGAACCTATTGGCGATTGTACCAAAAACATATTTATGCTCATCAGACCAGTTAAATTTGATTGAATTTCATACCAGTTCAAAAGTTTCAGGTTGTTAACTTTTAGCATTTCCTTGCAATAATAAAACACAAGCTACAGCTTGTTTGCACTACTTGTTTGAAATACAATAATAATTGGGACAACAATGCTTGATTCAATTTATTGTTCTGTTGAATTAATATTAAGAACATTTAAGGCACACACATATGTTTATATGTAGATATTAAAATACTAACATTATTAATTTTTGGGGATCTGTTACGAGTGTTACAGCTGCCAACCCGTCATATCTCACCTACCAGCCGCGTCCTGGCCATCGTCATGACGACCTAAACGTCACTTCTGGTGACGTCGTCCAGACTTACTCCTGGGAAATGGTCGGGATGCCAGGTAAATTTGTAGTACCGCGCTCCGGCATGAGACAGGTGCCGGGTGCATGTGCAGGTTAGACATTATGTCATTAGCTCCTAGGGGCTTTCTCATTAATTAGGCTGCCGCTGGTTGATAACAGGGCTCTCCCCTAGGCTTCCATTGGTCCATTCCTGTATATAAGGCACGGAGGGCTTAGCCTCACTGCCAGTTATAGCATTCAGTTCCTGGTAGCTGACCTACTCCTGTCCGTTCTGCTGAATCCTTGGATTGATTTACTGTGCATGACCCTTGGCTTGTTTATTGGACTTTTGATTGCATGCTGGTTGCCCTGACCTTTGCCTTGTTACTCAGATACTCTAACTTGCCGCCAGTCCTGACCTCTTGTATGTACCTGATGACGCTAACTGCTTCAGACCCTAGACCTTAGCCTGTTTCTGACCATCATCGTTATCTCCTGTCATTACCTGTTATTCTATGCTACAGTGTTATTCATAAGCTTACACTACATTGAGTTTAAGATCTGGGGGCATCTGAGTACCTGTGAGCATAACTAGCTCTATGGGAAAGGCAGCAGCTATAGGTGAAGACCTCTACTCCTAGTTCTGCAAGCTTAAGATAATAGCTGTTAGCCGTAACATGATCTAAAAGGATATGAATAACACAGAGTGAGTACAGCATAAAATAAATATTTTCATGCCTTTTCCTGCTGTAAACACTACTAATAAATATGTCACATCAAGCTGTGATACACATGTTACAGCTTGTGATGAGAGCAGGGTGCCAGACATGTTGGAAATAAAAGCTAATCCCGCTTGACATCCCCTCTATGCCAGTGATGTATTAATTATAATGTATTGTGGAACAGTATAAATGTATGTTGGAGAATGGTGTTGTACATGTTTTAAATGTTACCAGGTGGGTTCTTTAGGTACCACTAGACTTCCCAATGTAACCCCTTAAAGAGCTACTACCACCAGGGGTTGGCTGGGTGCGCTACCCAGCCAACCAGAGGTCTGAGAGGTTGCAATAGCGGTGTGCTATATTTATGCCAGAAATTGCAGTTAGCTCTGAGGCTGTTTTCCCCAGAAAAGACACTAATGGGTTAATTCAGGGAAGAAATATAGACTTAAAAACATTCTTCTGGGTTAATTGTGTAATGCAAACATATGCGTAAAGTGATTGAAAGAAAGTTGTTAAGATACCAGGCTTATATCGCCAAACTATACAGATTTTGTGCTGCCTGAACACCCAGGGATGCCTTATTATACTAGGATTGTAAACCCAGTACCTACCAGGGTTTTTTCCAATACTCAGGCAAATATGTTGTAAAGTACAATGGTACTTTTATTATTATACATTATACAAGAACAAAGTTACACTTTAAATAAATGCCAGACAGGATTACCACACACCCTGTGGCTTACTTTCTAGGCCAAATGACTGCAGTCATCTTTTCTAATGGTTTCTTGAGTCCCTGTTTTGGCCATAACTAGCTTCCAGCTGAACAAGGCTTGCTGTAAAGGAAGGAGGATTGAATGACTGCAGTTACAGCTCCCTCACCTGAATCTTGGAAGTGGTACTCGCATGGGTTGTTCCACATTCTAGGAAGGCTCGACCTTCCCCCAAATCCATATCCAAGGTGGCCACTAACACCCTCGCCTCTGGCACATCTGGGTAGTGCTAGAGGCACCAGTCACCCCAGGGTGACCGAACCTGTGCAGACACCAGGATGTCATCATGGGCTCCCAGAGTTAGAGGTAAGGGTGGAGGTGGTTTCTTCACAGAGGTGGGGCTGGTGGTCTCCACTGAAAGACAAGAGGGCTCTCTGAATCAATGATCCTCCATAGGTCCTCCCCACCCCAGAGAGTGGCCCAAGGCAGGCAAACTTGTATTTTCTGTGTAATGCAAAGGCTCTTCTGAAGTCCCATCACCTGTTGAATTCTTGACTGGCACTCCATTGATAATCCAGTCAAGAGCTGGGACTTGTCTAGCTCCTGTTTCTTAAAACCTAAATCACCCCTCCCCATACATCCAACAAAATTATTTTTGGCTGCAGTAACATCACATTACTCTGGAGAAAATGTGAATTGTATGGAAGTCTTCTGAACTAATCCTCTATTCTAAAGGACCCTTAAACCCCCTTTGGTCTGTATTAAATACACTTGATAATCCCCTTGAAAAAATTTTAAAGATTTTTAAGACTTTTGATTTTAGTATTGTTTAATTCATTGTGTGCAATGTAAGTTGATTGACTTATGTCAGTATTTAAATGAGTGATTTCATAGACTCTCCATTCATCTTGACAAAGACTCCTATGAGTCAAAACTTGTTGGAGCAGGAGATCTGAACATTAACTTTATCCATCTTTACTGCACGACACACCCTGCCTGTATACCATCATAGATTTGGGGAACTTCCAGTGACTTGGACTTATCCTAGGGCCCAATGCTAAGCATCAGATGGAGTGGAGTAAAGCACACCGACACTGGACTGTGGAGCAGGGGAAACCTGTTCTGTGAAGTGACGAATCACGCTTCTCTGTTTGGCAGTTAGATGGGCGAGTCTGGGTTTGGCAGATGCAGGAAGAATGTTACCTACCTGACTGCATTATGCCAACTGTGAAGTTTGGTAGAGGAGGGATAATGGTATGGAACTGTTTTTCAGGGTTTGGGCTAGGCCCCTCATCTCCAGTGAAGGTTAATGTTAATGCTTCAGCATACCAAGTCATTTTGAAAAATGCTATACTTTCAACTTTGTGGCAACAGCTTGGGGACGGTCCTTTTCTATTCCAACATGACTGTGCCCCAGTGCACAAAGTAAGGACTGCAAAGATATGGTTTGAAGAGTTCGGTGTGGCAGAACTTGACTGGTCCACACAAAGCCCTGACCTCCACCCCATCGAACACCTTTGGGATGAACTGGAACAGATATTGCAAGCCTTGCCTTCTCATCCAACATGCCTGACTTCATAAATGCTCTACAGAATAAATGGGCACAAATTCCCACAAAAACACTCCATCTTGTGGAAAGCCTTCTACGAAGAGTAGAAGCTGTTATCGCTGCAAAAGGGGGACCAACTCCGTAATAAAAAATATAAATTTGAATGTAATGTCATTACAGTGCCTGTTGGGATAATGGTCAATCGTCCAAATACTTTTGTCCATATAGTGTATATATATCACTTACATGTTCCATGCCAGCACTAAATTTCCACCAATATATATATTTATAGATTGATTTTGCCTCTGTCATATCAAGTCAAACTTATTTGGAGTAAAGCAGTAGAATAATGGCCTTATTTGTGACATGGATGGAAAGATATAGCAACTGAATATGCAAGTATAGTTTCATTTTATGAATTCATATTAGATTTTGAATAAAATAAATGAGTCCATTTATTTTTGGTGTGTGAACTCAACACTGATGGGACACATATTTATGATAATAACTTGTAATTAGCAATGAAAAAACTTTTCCAGTAGTGGCAGGTCATCTTCAACATAGAGTGAGCTGACGAATGCTAACTATAAGATGAGCACAAGTAAGTATTTCACTGATATGTTTACATTATAAGTGTACAAGAAGGGAACATTACATGAAGTAAGCAGTTATGGTCATAATTATGCTCTTTTATCCAGACATCTTGTGGAGAAATGTGTTGTGTGATGGTATGAATTAGAGAGTGCAGTGACCCTATTAGGGGCTTCAACAAAAGTATTCAGTGTGACTGATGCAAAGGATTCCTCAGTCAGAGTATCAGTGTCATGAAAGCCAGATAATGGGAATGGTCCTGATCACTGCTAGATTGACAGCTTACCCCCAGAGAGGTGTGGAGTCTAACGGAGGAGAGGTGTTCACCAGGGATTCCTGCAAGGGAATATGGCCTTGGCTGCTCTCAACCGCAGGTCGCAGTCCTCTTGGGGGAGCAGAGCAGATAATGTGCAGAACCACCAAGTAGTTGTTAGGCAGAACAGAAGTAGTAGTGAGGAGATACACTGCAGAGAGCTGGAGCCCTTAGGTCCACACAGGTGTATAACGCTGGAGCAGGACCAATGATGAGTGATGCTCTGCAGTGAAGCCACAGGCCTTGACTGTGACATAGGCTGAGCCAATATGGTGGTGAAGCGATGAGCTGCTGAGAGCAATAGCATTGAGATCCACACAGATGTAATAACGCTGGAACAGGACCAATGATGAGCGATGCTCTGGGGCGATAATGCTGGGAAGTAATGCTGAGTAGCGATGAGCTGCACAGGTAATGCTGAGAAGCGATGAGCTTCACAGGTAATGCTGATAAGCGATGAGCTGCACAGGTAATTGCTGGGAAGCAGTAAGCAGCACAGGTATTGCTGAGTAGCAATGAGCTGCACAGGTAATGCTGAGTAGCGATGAGCTGCACAGGTAATGCTGAGTAGTGAAGAGCTGCACAGGTAATTGCTGAGAAGCAGTGAGCAGTACAGGAATTCTGAGTAGCGATAAGCTGCACCATGCACAATGTCAGGAACAACAGGAGTCAGAGAGAATGCTTCCTATCAGGTAGAGAGACCTGATGATCTGACACCCATTAAAGGGAGGAGGGCCCTTATAAAGGGAACTGGCTGCAGATGATATAATCACTGCGGAGCAGAGGTTTTGAAGGTTCCCAGGGTAACGCATGAGCAGACCACTAGGCAAGATGTCGTCCAAACATAGAGGACCACCAGGCTGAACAGCAGATAGCGGTAACCAAGGGAAACCAAAGCACACAATGAACCACATGGAGAGAAACTGGTGAGATGCGTGATAATCAGTTGCATAATAGTATCATACCCATCAATTAGCTATCTACATTTAAATGGCAAATGACAAGATCATTTTACCCCCAAAATGATCCCAATGTCCAAAATCCATCCCAAAAGTTGCAGTGAACAGAGGATGGACAAAAACATACTTATCCTTCATTAATAAAATATATTAATTAGAGATGCTCACTGACCCCCGTGAAGTGGTTTTGATTTTGGTTTTGGATCTGGATTAGCTTCGTGTTTTGGTTTTGGCAAAACCACCCTTGTGTGTTTCTGGTTTTGTATTTTTTTAGAAAAATTGCTAAAATATGCTAAAATCACATAATTTTGCTCTTTTTTTATCCTACATTATGATTATCCTCAATAAAACTAATTTCAAGACATTTGCAGTCAAATTTTGACCACCTCACAGGTTACATTATTATTTTCATAAACTTTAGGACAAATACTGCAGCGACCTGGCTGGATGCTAAGCGACAGAGCAATGACTCAAACACATGGCAGTTCCTACCATATCTAGGACACATTGGCACACAGCAGTGGCAGCAAAGAAAAGTCAGAAGAAAAGCCTGCAAGGACTAGTAGTTGTATTCTGCAATGAGAATTACCAATGGAGCTCTCCTTTCTGTGTGTTACCTATATAACACTAAAGAATTGGACTGCAGAATTACATCAACCCTGAAAGCACTATTATTTGTATTTTTCTGCAATGAGATTTAACACTGGAGCTATGGAGCTCTACTGAATGTCACTGATTACTTTCTTTAACACTGATACCCCCTCCTCTTTCAATTCTATCTATTTGCCTGTCCAACTGCTCTATACTCTATGCTACCCCTTCTGTGTCCCTCTCTCAAATGGCGCTAGATCGCCATAGAGGGCGGTATTTATAGATTCCAAAACTTACGAGATCCGAGATCCAACGACGTCACAATGACGTTTTGCCGAAGTTCGGGTGGGTTCGGTTTTCAGGAAACCGAGCCCGTCCATCTCTAATATTAACTGAAGTGTTTCAACATTCAACATATGTCCATCTTCTTTAACAGATGGAAAATGCTCTTGTGTACTGATACTGAAGCCAAAGACTTTTGTTGCAAGGGCTTGCTATATCCAAATAGAAGATTAATTATTACTTACTATATACAACATGTATTTTCTGACAAAAAACACCTTTGAAGATATAAATGCAGTTTGAGTGCATTTGTCATCTTTATTTGTCATTTATGAAAGACCAGAGAACTTACATCACAATTTGAGAGAATTAGATCTACCTGACAAATGTGCCAGGATGAAACCTGCTCTGTTTTTGTACAGCAATCTTTTTTAGCATTTGCATCTGCATAGAAGTTAAATCAGTTTAGTTTTGATCACTTTTCCAACTACTATACTGTTTGAAATTTACAAACATATAGGCCCTCTGAAACATTGTTCATCAGCAACATAGTTTATTTGCATGGCACTACAGATACCATAGCACCTATTGTAGCAGTACAGGCATGACATACTGTACATTAAAACAGAAAACATAATAAAATGTTCATATGAAAAAGCAGAATAATAAATGCATGGATGCAATTACCAGAACAAATAGCATGCACAAATCATCATAAGACATGACAGGGACAAGCAAGGACACCCTAGAATAGACAAACATGAGACATATGCTAGAGGACCCTGCCTGTCAGAACTTAGGAGCTAAAGGGACATTAAGCTTTGTACTCTAAATGGGAAGTAGAGGAGTTGGAGGCTAAACAGTCGAAGTGGCAGCTAAATGGTGATAGGGTGGGTTATTATTATTATTCTTTATTTATAGGGTATCACAAATAGTCCGTAACCCCATACAAAGGACAAACAACAAAACAGTACATGGTATTACAGGACAATACAGTAAAAAAATAACAATACAACTCTTAACACAGCTAATAAAAGCAATGGGGTGCAAGGGATAAGCATAAACTGGAACCTGTACCCATGAGTATGGGTGTGACTAACAGGATCAGAGCTACTGATAGATGAGTTTACACTATGGAGGATTGGAGTCAAGGGGCAGAGAGTCCAAGGAAGAAGTAAAAAGTGTAGCTGGTGAACAGAAGTCATAAGGTAATGAAAAGAGCAGCAACAGGAAGGAAGATGGTCCTGCTCAAGAGAGCTTACAATCTAAATGGAAAGAAGCAGATATATGGTTGACACATGGGGGAGACAATGTAAAGGGATCTAGAACCAGAAAGGAGAGTTGAGACAAGAATGGGTAAGATGGAGTTGAACGATGTTGAGATATTCTTTGTAGGGGACTGGTTAAATGGTGGAATGGTAGACTTCAATGAACAGGTGGGTTTTCAAGAAGCATTGAGGCTTTGCAGTGGCATTGGAAAAATCTAGGCTCAGGAGTGAGACAAGTTAACAAGAGTGGAGGTAAGGCAATGGTTTTTGGCTGACAAGAGTGGGCAGGAGGGAGTATGTATGGAGATGAGGTTGAAGATGTAAGGAGCAGTGGATTTGGTGAATGGTGTACGTGATGGGGAGGGGTTTAAAGAGAATTCTGTAGGAAAAGGGAAGCGAGAGAGGACGTCTTGCTACAGCATAAATTATAGTTTGAAGTAGAGCAAAATGGGAGTGGGGAGAGGCCAGTAAGTGAAAAGGTTGCAGTAGTCATTGAGAGATACAATCAATGAGTGGATAAGAGTTTTGGAGGCATCATGGGACAGAAAGGGTCTGATACAGGCAATGTTTTGGAGCTGTGAGCGAAAGGATTGGTCAAGAAATTGGATGTGGGGTGAAGGAGAGAGAGGAGTCAAGCAGTTCAGATTAAAGATGTTCACCGACCCCCATGTTTTGTTTTTTTGGTTTTGGTTTTGGATCAGTATTAACTTTGTGTTTTGATTTTGGTTTTGATTTTAGCTAAACCGCCCTCACATGTCTTGGTTTTAGATCTGTATTTTTGGGGGGAAAATTGCTAAAAAATTGTTCCTACATTATTATTATTAATCTTAATAACACTAATTTCCAATCATTTCCAGTCAATTTTTAATACCTCACAGATCACAATATTATTTTCATACACTTTCTGCCAAAGACTGCAGCAAGCTGGCTGTATGCTAAGCAACAGAGCAATGGTACAAACACACGACAGTTCACAGCACATCTAGGAAACATTGCCACATAGCAGTGACAGAAAAAAAAGTGGTGCAAGATGGAATTGTCCTTGGGCCCTCCCACCCACCCTTATGTTAAATATTAAAAATGACATGTACAGTTTAACAAACCAAGATCTGCAGCAACAAGAAGTGCCACTTTTGTGGCTGAAGTGCTTGGTTAGTGTTGGCCCCACAAAACAAGCTACCAATAGCTTAGCTGCCTAAAGTCCAACAGTGCTGTCAATGAACTCTACAGTGGCAAGATGTTGTTGTCATCATCCTTACCCTCATCAGTGTGTACATCATCCTTACACAATATTAAATCTACATCATTTAGGGATGATCCGGTATTTATTGAGGAGTGGAATAATATACTGGATAGTTGTTCCTTTAGTCTTATGAGACATCTGGTTATTTATAGACCTAGAAAGATTGATATGATTCAGGCAGAAATAGAAACTATCCAAACTAAATTGCTTGAGGTTGAAACTAGGAAGGAATATGAAGAATGGGATTTGAAAATGAATAGGAGAGTAGAAGAATGTGAGAAATCTCTAATACAGTCTAAAGATAAAAAATTAACACAGAATTGGGAGGTTTATGCTTATGATCAAGTAAAGACCTTCAATAGAAAAACAGAGTTATATAGTTTTAGGAGAGATAGATGCTCCTCAAATCAACTCAGCTCTAGAGGGAAGGAATGTGATCTGTATAGGAGAACTGGCCATAGATCAGGTAGGAGATCTCAATACAATAGGAACTCCCATTATAGGGATCATTTTAAAAAAAGGAAGAATTCAGTTGGGACCTTTTTTCACAAGAACAGATTTGATCCCTTACGCAAAAGATTTAGTTCAGATGACTCACAGTTTACATGTGAGGAAAAAGGGGCAAGATCGAAATTATCAAAAATGGGTATTAAGGGATCTATTTCACCAAAAAGAATTGGGTGTTCTAAAAATAGACCTCAAGAGACGAGAAACCGGAAAATTCTGAAGTTTTTACTTCAGAGGTAGAGAGTAACATATCAGCATCTATTTTTAGGACAAGGTCGGTCCCCAGTTACCTATGCAAAAAGGGTAAGATTCAAAAGTTTCCAAACCCCAAAAAGAAATTGAGATGCAGAAATAAGGGATGCAGATAAGGAGCCAATCAAACGCTCCAAAAATGTAAAGCTCCACTAAGAAATAAGGGGCTTTTTAACCTCTCATCAAAGGTTTTGGACCCGCAGGAAATAAGATTTATCCAAAGGGGTTTAAAATTCGCCCCAGCATCCCAAACCCAACCTCTTTGATTTATTTGTGGATCTTAATCGGTATATTAGAACCCTGAGTAAGAAAAGATTTTTTGCACAAAAAGCTTTAAAAAAAAAAAAAAAGTCTCTCATGTTCTCCTATTGTTTTGGATATTGATGATAGACAGGCAATAGATGACCTCAATTCACTTAGATTAGAATCCTCTAATTCCACTCAAACATTTGTTACTGAAGTTCATGATATTCAGGAACCAGGGGCATCTAGGATACTTAAAAACAAATCAAGTTTTTATCCATTAGAACATAAAGATCCTTTGATCGAAAGTTTTTACTGTAGTACAATGGAAGACTTTAAAATCCTCTGTGAGCAGTCAAATAGGAGATCCCTTAGGGATAATTTAACATGGCATTAAAGAAAGGCCCTCTTAAATTTAACATCAGATAATTCAATAATAATTAAATCCGCAGATAAGGGATGTTGTCAGTGAGGGAGAATCCTTTTTATTGCAGGGCTACCCTTAAGGATTGCTAGACCGAGCTATGGAGGAAGTTAGATGCTTGGATCGGGATGTTCTTATAGCACAGAAGAGAGAAAAGAATAAGGGGACAAGAGAAGGTGATAAATCCCTGGTTTTTGTTACAAAATTCAATTTGGATGCAAATAAAATTAGGGATATAATAATTAAAAAGAATGTTATCATTAGGCGAGCGAAAAATCTTAAAGAAATTTTAGCCCCGGGTTTTTCCAAGGAAAAACAAGATAAAAAGGAATTGGGGATTGGGAAAATAGCCAGGAATCCTTAATACATGACCGAATGGTTTTTATAAATGTGGGAAACCACGGTGTCTCACGTGTGGTTTTGTTGAACATAGGACCAGTGAATTTGTATCCTTTACAACTGGAGAGAAGTTTTCTATCAAAAGCAATATGGATTGTAGATCTAGTTATGAAGTGTCACGGTTTGGTAGATTGGATTCTTTGATCTGCCCAACTTGGCGCTACTCCTACCAAGGCGCGGAGTCTAGCGAACGGATGGTTTTTCACCAGGGACCGCTGCATGGTGGTTTGGTCTTAGCTGCATCCGTCCACAGGTCACGGCCCTTACCAGGAGTGTCAGGCGAGACCATTTAGGGGAATGAGCGGAGTGAGATAAGCAAGATACAGCAGAGAGGATGGAGTACAAGTCCTGTAGACAATGATGTAGCTGAATGGTGAAGCTTAAGCTCTTGTGGAGAATAGTGTTATGGAATGGAGAAGTGTGAGCTCTGTGGACTAGGCTTACCGTGGGATGAGATTGAGCAGGAGCTCTTATGACCTGCAAGATAGTTGAGATAGATGGAGTGTAAGCTCTTTAGCCAGCAGCACAGCGGAGACAGATGAGCGTAAGCTCTTTAGCCAGTGGCACAGCAGAGACAGATGGAGCTTAAGCTCTTTAGCCAGCGGCACAGCGGAGACAGATGGAGCATAAGCTCTTTAGCCAGCGGCACAGAGGAGACAGATGGAGCGTAAGCTCTTAGCCAGCAGCATAATGGAGAAATGAGCTCTGAAGACCAAATTGAACACGCAGGGAACAAGACAGTACGTCTATAACCAGGCAGGTAACACGATCAACAGGCACTGAGGAGAAAGGGTAAGTGCCTTTTAAAGTTTGGAGCCAGAATGTTAATCCAATAGGGAGCATGCAGAGAACATAAAAGATAGAGTCGTGCATGCGCAGAGCCGGAGACAGGACGCCAGCAGCCGGAGTATGGAATCAGTGTGAGACAGTGTGAGACAGGTGAGTGTGTCGGTCCGCCGTGTGACATGTAGTTTATTTAATTAATTGTGGATGTGGAATACAGTATAGAGGGCGCATGATCAGACCCCTCCACTTATGTTTTCTAGATCATCGTAGAAATATTTGGAAACAAGCAAAAACCCAGTTTGTCTTGCCATATTAATAATTGTTAAATAAGTTGATTGAGGGACATAAATTAGAGTTATTGAACAGGTCCATGTGACCAATAGAGGGGGGAAATGTTTCAATCTCCTGTGTAAACTGGAGGCATATTGGATCTTTAGATTAAAAACTCTTATGCCTAAGGGATTAAACGAAACAATTGAGCTGAATAACATATAATTGTCTCTTTTCCTATTAAGGATATATATATTGAGGGAATATTATCTATGTATTTTCTACTAATACATACCATAAAACGTTGTATTTGTTTAGATTGAAACCTATTAGAGGATAGTATACATGGGGATGTATCAGAATTTGTACTTTCAAACAAATAGTCAAAAACAATGGGTTAAAGACATTTATTTATGTTTATGCAGATGTTTATCATGGGATATTTATCATGGGATATTATATATGATCAGTCCGTCACACATCAATTTATGTATTGAATGTATTTTATTTATTTATTTGCACTATGGTAAATTCCATAAATGTCTACTTTGAAACAGTCTAGGGCTTATTATGATATCCCAGTAATCTGATTGGTTGTTTTAAATCATGTGATTCGGTTATGAAAACACATCTGCATAACTTACTGGCCAGACTTTTGACTGTTAAATCACATGTGCGGTCATGAGATGGCAGTATAAAGAACTAATTAAATATATGCTGGGTAAAACTTAGATGCCATATGACAGGCCAGCTAGATCACATGTCCTTTGTTTACATTTTGAATGGAAACAGCTATTGCAGGGAGAAGCCCATTATGTCTGTGTCAGACAAGTAAAGGTAGACAAATATTTGTGTATTTGAGATCATAGAACAAAGAAATTTTGAATGGCAGTTCGAAATTTTGTTGTATTGTAATGATTTGTTAAGTTAATATGAGATCGGTGATGATTGGTTTGTACAATGCATTTAATGGTATTTAAGATTGCTTGTATGGCTTCCACTTCAACCTCTGATGAAACCGCCTATTTTAGAGGTGGAGAAACGAGTCAGGTGACACTAGTGGCAAACGGATTGAACTTTCCAGCTTCTCAATTATTAACAGTAAAGTGGACCTTTCTGGCTATTGGATATTTAAACTGCACAGAATTTGTAGCGCTCCATCGGAACTAGGGTATGACATTGAGTACATCTGTTTACAGTGAAATTTTTTCTGGCTTCAAATTGTTGCCTAATAGATGGATTCTGACATGATCTCTCATTGATGGGACCTTTTCATCTAAGATATGAGCAGTGGATTGCTATTTAAATATCAATTTAACAAATTTATAGATACTTGTTGAAATACTGGATTCTTTACGTGGATTTGTTTTTGGACAATGAATTCTAACCACATAACAAATTAGAGCACCATATTGGCTTGGTTACATAAAAAGTAACTGCTACGAAACCTTCGGACCACATATTGACAATCTGTGGATCTACATATGTGTGCTTCTAGCAGTGATAAATTAATTGGAGCTGGTTAAATATCAGCATTAAGAGGAGTCTGGATTTGTCTGCAATTGCACTTTACTTTGCCATAACTAGCATGTATATTTTATTATGTCACTTACAAACTGTTCATTTTTAATATATCCGAGAGTTATTTTTTTCATCATAACCAGCTCTCTTCTGTATTTTGGCTAGTTCACACAATATTAAAATATAGGTATTGCAAAGCGAGTTTGTACATGGGTCTTCAAATTGCCATTTTTCCTTCCAGTATGTAAAGGGACAGTCTGATGTGTCTATTTGTATGCTGTCCTTAAATTAATCCTCCACCATCATTTGGATGTTGACAGTAGGATCAGGTGGAGTTACGGCAGAGGTGTCACGGTTTTTGGTCAATCTTTTAGACCAGACCAAACTTCAAAATGTTGTGCTGAATCATCTGCATCATCCCTGGGTCTTTTGGGAAAGCTAAGTTTTTTCCTAGCAGTTACCTGAGATACTAGAGCAGGAGACGCTGTCGTGTCACATACCACTTGAGCTGTCATCTTGCTCACCAGGAGCTCCTTGCATCTTTTGAGATCTGGGTCAGTTGGGAACAAAGAGAAAACATTGCTCTTAAACCTAGAATCAAGCACAGTTGCCAAAATGGAGTAATCTGATTTCATGATTTTGATAACTCTTGGATCATGGCAAAGTGAACAAAGTACTTGATCTACCAGTCCGACATACCTAGCGTAATTGCTTTTTTTCATCTCCTCCTTCAGTTTCTCAAGCTGCTTTCCAAAAGTATAATTAGGGGATCAAGCTACCAGTGTCTGAACTCACTTCACAGGTGACTACTTTGAATCGTTTCAGCACCTTGCACAACACGGAAAGTATTCTCCACTGCGCTGGACTAAAATACATTACCCCTCCTTTCCCAATGTCATGGCTTGTGGAGTAAGCATCAATGGCTATTCGCTGTTCCTCCATCCTCAGAATCTTATAAAGGGTGGAATTCCACCTTGTTTCCATCTCTTGCTTCAGTTGGTGACAGGGCAAATTAAATTGTTCTTGTAACTGTTGTAATCTCCTACATGCTGTTGCAGAATGCCAGAAATGTCCCGAAATTTTTACGAGCCACAGACAGCATCTCCTGCACATCCCTGTCATTTTTCAAAAATCTTTGCATCACCAAGATGATTGTATAAGCAAAACAGGGAATGCAATGGAATTCACACAGCTGTAATGCTCTCACAATATTGATGGCATTATCAGAAATGACATATCCTGAGGAGAGTCCAAGTGGGGTAAGCCATGTAGTAATGACATCCCTTAGTTTTTGTAGAAGATTGTGAGCTGTATGCCTCTTAGTAAAGCCACTGATACACAGAGTAGCCTGCCTCTGAAAAATGTGATGTAGTTGGGTACATGCTGCTACTGTTCCTGCTTATGAAGGTGAATCACCAACCCAGTGGGCTGTCACAGTCATATAGTCTTTAATTTGGCCAGTTCTGCTTGCCCACATATCTGTTTTGTAGCCCAATAATTTAATTTTTACAAACCTTCTGGTAGAGGTAAGGAATAGCTTTTCTAGTAAAATGGTTTAGATGGAATTAGGTAACGGGGACAAAAAACCTCAATTAACTGTCTGAAACCAGCTGCGTTAATAGTGGATATTGGACACAGATCTAATACTAGATTAGTTGCCATGGTGTGTGTCTGTGATACGCTTTTCGACTGGGAGACAGCTTTCATTCTTGCTTCCACTTGCAAAGGATTGTTTAACAGTCAATTGTTGAAAACTACTAGTAGTCTTCTTCTTAGTCTGCTTCTGGGATGAAGATCCACCCCCAGCAGAAGCAGTAGCAGCATGGGGACTAACGCTAAAGAATTCTGCTGAGGATACCTGGACAGTGGAGGAGTCATCTAGCCTTATCAACTTGGATGCAGGACTAACTCCAGTCGCCAGTGAGGATATTAATGAGGACCGTGTTGTGGGTATAGATTACAGCTTCCAGGATCTAGGTGAAAGAAGGGAGGTAGCTGATGCTGGACTGCTTGTTGTTATTTTTTTAGCATAAGTTTCTGATTTTCCCAAAAGCTTTCTATGAACTCTCTTCAAATGGCGTAACATGGATATGGTTCCTAGATTTTTAAGGTCCCTACCTCTATTGACTGTGGCTTTACAAACGCTACAAATGGCTAGACAACTGTTATCAGAATTTGGGTAAAAATAATTCACACATAAGAGGTAAATTTTTTGGTCTTATGTTCAGGCATGACAATGGCCTTCTTCTTAACACATGCAAGAACTACTTCTATTGGTGCAGGACTTACAGAAACAACATCATCGTCATCAACATCCTCATTAGTGCCGTCGTTCGGTACACAATTATCCCCTTCATCTTGTTGCAATTCCAAAGTGTTATCCTCAATTTGGGCTGTACTTGGTCTGCTCATCAACACATCTGCAGAAATGCTGAAAGGAGGCTTATTTATGGGTACAGTGTCACAAAGGTCAGGCTTACACATAGCACTCCTGGGTAGACTCTCAGGGATTTGGGTCATTCTGAATCTGAACATACAGGGCCTGAGTCATTAAGGCAAAAAAGGAGTAAATGTTCTCTGGGACAAACCATGTTACAATTCAAGGGGGTGCAAATTAGTTTATTATTTTGCACATAAGTTAAATACTGGCTGTTTTTTCATCTAGCACACAAATACTTGCTAGCTTTATAATTACACTGAAATTTAAAGTTGATCTTGGACATGTCCTACCCCAACTATAAATCTGTCCCCACATTTTAAATGTACTTCCCCCTCCAATGCAACATGGTTTTGCCCAGGTGCAAATGTTACTCCTTTTTTATGCTTTGCTCTCCTTAATAACTCAGGCCCACAGTTTCTTCTAATGCCTTACTGTTTTCTTACAGCTCTGTGACATTGCTCTGTGCCATTGGTCACACAGAAGCAGGAGGAATGGTAGAATTCTTATACGTCTCCAGTGATGTTGCTCTGCCATTGGCGACACAGAAATAGGGGTAGCAGTGTTCTTGTCTCTCCTAAGTCTCCAATCATATTGTTCTTGTCACTCTTCAGTCCCAGTGCCATTGGTCACACAGAAACAGGGGTAGCAGTGTTCTTGTTACTCTCCAGTATCCAGTCACATTGCTCTGTACAATTGATATTGATTCACATCAGTCCAGAGAAGACCAGGAGCACCAAGCAGCTGAAGGAACCAGTCACGATGATAGTAATCCCTCTACGTTATCTGCTAAAACCTATGTTCAAGTGCATAGTGGTTTTAAGTAATGGAAACAATGGATAAAGTGATTAGTCACTTTTCATACTCTCTTTGCTTGATGTAGAGATACCTAGTATACCTAGTATCACTGGTATAACTCTGAATAATGCTACGTCAATCTTTATACACTTATAAGAAAACACATTAGCCAATCTTTCCACATGAAATCTCTAGGATTGTACTGATGTCAAACTTATCTGAGGGATGTTTTTATTCACAGTTTTTATAGCACCTGCAATAAAATGTTATTGCTCTTAAATTTAGCATAAATTATTTGTGACTATTTCAGTGTGCACTGGAATTCATTGGACTGCAAATGAAAAAGATGAAAAAATATATTACATAATAAAACTAAAATTTGTGGAACAACAAGTCCCAAACGATGATATATACTTCAAATAGCAGTGTAGTGATAATTAGGTGAACGGACATAAGGTCAGAAATTTATTGTGATATTCAGTCAAACAATTTTTATGGAATAACTGGTCCCAGACAGTTCATAAATAAAATGAAGAAAATTAGTACTTGTCAGACAAAATTAACAAGAGTCAAATTTAGCATTCTATTACTTGCATAAGATGGTGATTGTCCTCCGGATTCCGACAGTACAATGTGTGATCCTCCTTCTCTGCTTTCAATACCAGAATGGAATCTAGCAAGAGATTCCCTTCAGGTGGATGAATCCTTTTCCTGATTCCAAGGCACGGTGTCAAGTCCACAATAATGATTATAAAATGCTCCTATAATTTCCAATCCCAAAAACCCGAATTGGTGAATAAATAGAAACTTGAGGTCTCAATATATCTATAAAATTACTATTAGACCTTAAACATCCTGACTGTATTATGAACATCCTGATTTATGTTTTTCATGTGGAAAATGTATTTTAATAAAGGATTATAGTAGAGTTGTTAATGTATTTCATATTTTTATTTCCATGTGCTCTGATAGGAAATGCATATCCTGCAATATGTTCTTTTTTCATATTTATTTATGGGAATGTCCAACAACCTAAGCGCTGAGGTCATGGGAAATCCTCAATTTATAATTAGCCCAAGTGGCGCTAGCTTAGCATCATTGTAATTGATTTTATTTTTCTGACACGCAAGAATCCTGTGGATGTGTTGGGAGCCCCTGGCTTATATTGGTTTATTTCTTGGACAAGCCAGAATTCAATGGATCTGTTTGGGTTTTTTGTTTACAAACACAGGATGTATATTTGTTTAATTTCTTGGACAAGTATGGATAATTGGATGTATTACAGATGAAGACCCTATATTTTGTCTTGGTGTACTACAAGTCCCAATGAGCCTGGGCATGATGTCACTTATGATTCCTCAATTGTTAGCATGCCCTGGCAGCCATGGGTATGAAGGTGCATGTAGTACTACAAGCACCAGCATGCCCAAACACTTAATGGCAGCCTTGACATGCTAAGACCTGTAGTGCACAAAGGACAAAATGGTTTATTACTATTAAATCTTTTTTTTATTACCCCACACAATGAGCTGTAGTGCTTTCATTACGGGGCTGGGAGTCCATCTCACTATGGAATCCTGTGCGGAGCGGGCTGGTGCTGGTTTGTCATTATGCCAGGGGGACTCTACACTGCAGGTTCAACTACCAGCTGGAAAAGCCTAGTGCTGGTACAACTAAAATTGGTGGGACCCACGATTTCGCTAGTACCAGCTTAGGCAGGCAGCACTAGGATTAAGCTGTTTGGTGGGGAGGGGGGGGGGGGGGGCAAGCATTTGTGTTTTTTAACATTGAGTTCCTTTTTTTTTTTTACTGTATTGTCGGCGATAGTACAGCGAGTAACTTAAGTTCAAGAAATATTCTGTCCTGAAATACTATGTTCTGCTGTGATCAGATAGCTGGTGATTCAATATCTGCAGCTGTGTAGAACCTGTGGGTTCTCAACCAAAAAGTGGACAAAAAGAAAAAATGACAGAGCTAGAAATTGAAATACACTACTGACCAATTAATGAATCCATGAAATTTGATAAATAAAATCAATCTTTAATACAAATAAATTCCTGAAACAATAAAAAGCTGATATATATTATAGAAAATAAATCAGTGCACTGATATAAACACCATTATCTTTAGAAATATGAATAGATTACATATCAAATCAGGTTCTCAGTCACATAGCTCATAGATATGATCACTGAGTTTGCCAATTACTCAAATAACACAGCCCTGTTGGAAAGAGTGTTCGCTTGTTGCTTTAAATCTCAGAGTACTCAGTGCAACATCTTTAGCCGAATACCACAATTCCTCAATATCAGCAAAGCTTGATTTAAACAACATCTGAACTTCCACAGTTACAGATGAAAATATGGATAGAACGTGATTGCAAGGGTTAATACTCAGCCTGCATATACAGTATATATGCATCCTCTCCCAGCTCAGCTATATCCACTACAGATGGGATAATAGTTCTCAATTTCAGTCACAATTGAAATGGAATATCTTTATTCGATTTGTATATTTTCCCAAAAGTTAAATCAGTGCTTAAAGGGACACATTTTGAGTCAGTTAATGCTGTAAAGAAGAAAACGGCAGATATGTTGAAGCAAGGGACAGAAATTAATTTGCTCCATGCCTCCGACCAGTGGAAAACAAGAATACAGCGATGTATTAGTGCAAATGGGGAGTATATTGAAGAGGACAAACATTAGATTTGTAATACCAATAAATATAGGTGAGTTATTTAATCAGTCTCATTGTTTAACAGACATACCTTGTATATCATTTATGTTTTTTATTGTTTTAGAAATGTATTTTTGTCAGCATCTTAAGTTATTGGGTAGGGGGGTCTTAAGCTGCTGGGGGGGCAGGCATTTGTGTTTTTTAACTGTATATTGTCAGTGGGATTGCCACTTTAAATCTAATGCATTATGATGACATTGTGACTGTTGATAATAACCCTGGCGACAGTCACAATGTCATCATTTTAAATGTGGCGACACAATGAACATGTTAACATTCTGAATGTTGTCCTTTTAACTGTGTCTACATTCTGCTTGGCCCCAGTATGGTGTCAATATTCTGCATGTTGACATTTTCATTGTCACCATATTGTATTCAACCTGCATCAGATGTAGCTTATTATCACATCTAACAACAATCCCCAGCTTGCCTATATTTGGCTGCTGTTGTAATAACCTTTTTTGGAGACGGAATCTGGTGCAGTAATACTAGAAATTGCAGCATTGCAGCATTGACAGAGCGCATAGTTCCAAGTTGGCAGTGGTATAATGTCTGATCTTATAGCAAACCACATTTATAATACACTCATATAAAGCATTTCTCTTTATATTTATTACAATGCACTATCTCTGAGCTACATAATGGGCAGCTAACCTGACTAATTTATAGTAGTGATGTAATCCTACATTTTCATAATAGACAGTAGGACAGTAAAGCAAAGAAACAAACTTGACAAAACAAGGACATCCCCCACTCACTAGACCCAACTATTACTAAATGAATGAAATCAGGTTTCTCCTAGACACCTGTATGAATGGTTGGCCATCCTATCCCTCAGATTTGTGAGACACAGTTTAAACTATTTTCTATCATTTACCATGTATCTCACTGGATAGTCCAGCCATTCTGGCAGGAAAATTATACGGTAAATCTTCTCTACAGACTTTAGTTCAGGCATTATGCAAGCATATTTTATGATTGTATTTCCATCCAAAAAATAAGCAGCTACCCATTATGGGGCTGATTTAGAGTTGGACATATGTCTGTTTCTTTACATAAGATTCACATTTGCATTCTGCACATGCTTTCAAAAAAAGTATGCATATGTATATATCAAGATTTTTGGGTAAATGCAAATTACTACTTACGTCTGGCGAGACTATACAGAGGAAGGAAGAGACGGGAAGTGCAGGCCAAGTCTTATGCTCAACACAGTTGCACATTAGGTACAGTCTATTCTTACTGTAAAGCCCATAGTTAATAGAAAAAAATCAGTGCATTCCCCAAAAAACACAAATTCCTTCTTCATACACCGATTTGTAATCCCTATATTAATCTCTCTAACATCCTGATATCTTTCAGTTGTAGCACATGACATATGTAGAATTGTAGAAAATATAGAAAAATATGTGGGGGAAGGATTCCTTGCCTCAGTTCTACAGCTTAAAAACATACAACTACCATCTTCTTGCCTCCCCCCATTCCCTTTCCTACTTCTCTATCTATATTCTCGTTTGTTTTTTCCTGACCCTCACAGAGATAAAAATGAGTCACACTCAGAATTGTTTGCTGAATTATTATGAGGTTCTTGTTAACCTGGTAAAGAATTATAAAGTTTACAGATTAAACCCAAAAATGCAGACAGGAAGGAATTTCTTGGGGCTGCATATTTTCTACACAAAATAGCTTGGTGAAATGCATCTGCTTAACTTGACTGTCCACCTTCTTTTTCATACACATATAATTTCTAAGTTTCTAACATGAGTGCAGTAACTCATAGTAGCCAATCATTAGAGTTATGAAAATATTGATTGCTATAAATTGGTGGCATTGTGCACATTTTCCCTTATTTTAGTAAATCATTCCATACTTTCCTTAGCTGTAAATAGGCAGAAAGCATAACTATAGTGAAAATGCTAAGTTACTCTCTGTTGACTGAAAAGTTTAAGAAATGCAGCTTAACTAAAAGCCATGACATCATTTTAATTGCCATAAAGTTAATAAAGAATTTCATGTATAAACTTATTGAGAAAACCCAACTAGAATTTGACTTGATACTAGATTTCTAGAGCAGTGCTTGAGGAATCCAAGTTAACGACTTGGTGCTAGCTAAATTATAATTATCGATTCATACTATTGATCTATCATAGGACATTATTTTTTAAATAATTCTGTTCAACAACTGTAAAGCAATTATCTGTTCAGTGTTACAGCCATATATGGCCTATATATATTATACAATATTATGGTGGAGACAGTACAAACTGCAAACACTGACCCAATATGTGTACTTAAGCAAACACTAATTTGTAATTATTATTTTTGTTAGAAATTCCCATAAGATAAAATATAAGAAACACTTTTAATCATATATTGTGTATTAATCAAATAAATTGAAACCAAATAAAGTCAGAATAAATACATAAATAAACTCATAAATCTTCTAGCAGCTCTTAGAGACATATAAAAGTCATTGGACATGTAACTTATCAAATAGTACTAATGTCTGACTTAAAAAAAAAATTAAAAAAAGAGTATTAGGATATATATAGTCCCCACAATGTATGAAACAAGCCACTGGATAACGCTAATGGATATGGCAAATCTTAGGAACTTGACAGTCCCAAAACAATCCTATTAGATCCAACTTATTGTAAGAACTGAGTGAAACTCCACTTAGCATGTGACAACAGGTCACTGTAGGATCCCCTATTTGAATCCTCTTGCAATATTTTCCAGTGTCAAATACTCTGAAACAATGAAGATGTAAGTGGCCAACTTACTTCTTCCATAGTCTCCATTAAAAGAACATGATTCTCCACGATTTGCTACTGTCTTGGAGTTGCGTGAGACTTTCCCAAAGAAATTCAGCTAATGAAAAGTCATGATATCATTTCAATTGCCATTGAGTTAATACAAAAATTCATATCTAAACTTATTGAGAAAATCAATGAGAATTAACCTTGGTATTAGAATTCTAAAGCAATGCTTGAGGAATCCAAGCAAACAGCTTGGTGTGTCCTAATTTATAAAAGCTATATTGATTCATACCATATTTGCCAACTTTTGAGATCTGGCCGCATCCTGGGGGCGTGATCACGCAAATAGCGTCATTAGACGCTGCCCCTCTGCTTAACTATACTTATTCATCCTATTACAGCAGGGGATCTGGTCAGAATGACATGATTAGCCCCATCCCATCCACTTCCCTAACAAAGTGTGCAGCATGCGGGAGTTACCCTGCTCTCCCGGGAGAACTACCAAAAATTCAGGAGTCTCCTGGACATTCCAGGAAGAGTAGGCAACTATGATTCATACTATTGATTTATCATAGAACATGAAGGAACCTCTTGTTGGTGACAATCATATGTAATGCTTGATGTAGTTTTTTGTGAAGATGAACAAACAGCAGAAAAAGTAAGGAGCAATAACAGATACTGCACAAATTCCAAAGAGAACAATTTTTTTCTCTGCGACATTTGAACAGTTTTAAGCAGTGCTGTTCAGCCACTCTATACCTTTGGAATATTCATTGTGTATAGCTCCCACTTTTATTAAGAGGAAACATGAGACATCCCTGTGACATTACGTTTGCTAATTTAATAAAATAAACATCTCTGGTTTGTTTATGGTTGCCAATGCATGACAATCACTGGAATCTAGGTAAATCCCTAGGTCTTCAAGACACTGTCCTATCCTATCTCTCATTCTACCTTTCTAATCTTTCTTTCAGTGTTCCTTTATCAGTTGGAGTACCACAAGGCTCAGTACTAGATCCTCTGCTGTTCTCCATCTATAAAAATAATAAAGTGTTTGATCCCACCAGTGCTTCACACCCAAATGCTGATCAAACACACCCCAAAATACAACCATACACCAATTGAAAACCAAATAAATAATGTGAAATAAGAGTAATTCAAGCACTTTTGGTTCCTCAGACCATCAACAAGTGAATTAAACAATGAAAACAATACTGAATACTTAATTCTCAATCTTGTAATTCTTGAAGAAGCTGTGTTTTCTAGTTGTCCAAATTACTCCTGTAAATAAATAAACATTATACTACTGTAATACCATAAAAACAAATAATGGTCAACAAAAAATGTGAAAGCAATGGTAAGGCCTTATAATGGCATGCTTGATTTCATCAGCTATCAATAGTCTTCCTGATGGGTTCAACTTGCTCAATGTTCAGATATCCATATAAGTATATGCAAAATGCACAAGAAAAAAGGGATCTAGAGTAATATTGTTTTAACAAGTGACTTTAATGTAGAAAATCCTTATTACACTCACATTTAAAAACTTCTTTAAAAACATATAAAAAAGTTAGATGTGCATGTAGTAAACAGAGAGGAATTACAGTTATAAGGATTAACCGATAACATAATTGTGGGTGTTACGAACGGCCAGCCTGTCTCAGATACAGCAATCTGAAACAGCTGGCCGTGACTGGAGTTATCTTGGTTACTTACCAATGAATACACTGTTTCTGCCATCACAAAGGATTTACTATGGAGTACTTGCGTTCACCAAAACCACTTATTAATATTCCACAATTAAATCACATACACATGTAACATGAGTCTCACTTGGCTTCGTAAGTTCACAAAGAATCACAGAAAATATGCTAGGTTAAATTTATTTCATCTGAAAAATGTTTCCAAGGCTTAATTGCAAAACAGTTAATAACAAGGCATACAAAATAAGGTGCACAAATAAATTTCAGAAATAAAATAGGAAATTAAACCAATGTCACTAACTTACTAGTTTAAGACTTGGTGTGAGAGGAGTACACTTTGGGAGATGGCACATTCTAACCTTAGATACAGGTGTCCTCCATAGAATGAACAACATTATCAGGTCAGGCAATGGATTTTAAATTCTCACTGCCTTCACCCCCAGCTTTGAAACATAGTCTAATCTGTCAGGGCAGATTGATTCTCAAATAAAAGAAAAATGTTGTCCGGCGCTCAGAAACAAACAAAATCTAAAAATCACTGTGTCAGCATAAACATAAAGAAGAATTTTGAGCACAATATAGCTATATTGGGGTTAAGCTCACCTGGCAGCCTCAAGGCATCTCCTGTAGGTGAGACCCTAAGCTAGTGATACAATTTTACATTCAGAGTGTTCCATTTGAAACCTTCCTCTGAACCTCCATATTATAAAGCCTGCAGCACCTGTAGGGAGTGGTCAACTCCCAAAAATCAAACTAGAAAATAGTGAAAGAGAAAAAGGCGCGCTTCTTTAAATTAATGAAATGTGTACAAGTGTATTAAAAGAATTTGAGATGGCAGCCAAGGACAAATAAGACCATGTGCAAGTGCAAATAAAAGATGGATTCTCAGAATGACACAGGGCTTTCAAAGTGAGTTATCTATCCCTGAGATATATGTCTGGCATCTCAGAGGGCAGGAGTTCTTACATCTGCTCTGCTTGACTGGCTGGACTATTTACACAACTCTGGAGCATCTCAGAGATGTTATCTGTCTAGCCCGGTTACTTTAAAAAGACTCTTGACACTTGCATAGGTTACTGGTGTCAGACAACAAAGCACACTTTACATTACAAGGTTACATACAATATACACATTCAATATACTGTACGATATTCAGGGGAAAAATGACAAACAGTGATTACATAAACGCCACAGTGGGGAATAAGGCCTAATTATAACTGAAGTTTAAATATGTTATATCAAATGATCCATTGATAAATTTAGCGACTAAGGTGTAAAATGTGAAGTCAGAGGGTCTGGTTTGTGTTTACTTGGTGATTGTGCCCACCTCTATGTTAAAAGATAACAGCAACACTCGGGTGAGCCAGTTCCTGACACAGGAGAGCTTTTTGATACCGAGAGAGACGCTAAGGAGCCATTCACAGCTTGTGGCCTTAGACAAGGATGATGGCTTGCTAAATCTTATACATACAAATATAATTCAGTTTTCAAAATGAAACTTAAAATCAACAACAGCAGTGATCTACCACATATTCCTCAATAGCATGATGAAGGGCAGCCCATATGTCAAATAAAACATTCTGTCACACAGAAAAGTTGGGTGACATAGCAGAATTGGGTAGTATATCAGGCAACATGCAAATGGTGATTGTAAACAGTGTCACAGACCACAACCCCTGGAGGTGGGGTAAGGTGTAAAGGTGTTTTTAAAAAGCTACGAACAGTTACAAGAAATGGTCAGTCTTTTGGGAAATTAATCATCATGGATAAGCTGTCCATCTTCAAGCCAATTTCCCTTGGCTCAGAATATACCACTTATCTGTAAGTTATACTCTGAATTTAATTCCTTTATTTTAAAACTGTTTCATTATGTATGTTATGTCATCTTAGTTGTTTTTATAACCTAATATATGTCTATCGGGAAAAAGAAAGGAAATAGGGAAAGGTGATCTAAATCCATCGCACCAATGATACCGAGCATATTCTCATAAATAACCACATCATGGTTCATTATTTACTATTGATACCATGTTTTAGAGAGTGCAACCATATTATTAGATATAGATTCAACAAGGAAAAGAATATAATGGATGCACTAATGCTCAGGTGTTAATGATATTGTGAAGGGATTATGAAACTATAAAACTTAACTTTTATTAGCTGTTACTTGCAGCAAAATATAAAATAATTATTCTTTAAAAACAGCTGTGTGCTTTAAAATCCACCGGCTGAACTCAACCATCGATATATTAGTTATAGGAAGTACATAGTTGGCAAGACAAGGAAAATTGAGCGTAATATATCTGCAGATCGCTTCTAAACAGAGCTATCAATGTTACTAGCTAGCAATAGGCACACGCCTCTATATTGGAAACTTGTATGGTGCTAGCTGGTATTACTGCATAAGCTGTGATCAACTACAGTGTTGATTCTATTACATAGGCCAGTGGTTCCCAAACTTTTGCAGTTCGCGGCACCCTTAGAGTCTCCAAATTTTTTCAAGGCACCCCTCCAAAATAATTATTGAGCAGTCCTGTTTTAGAAGTAGTTGGGTCAAAAAAATGTAATGAGTATTTAGGTCAGGACAGAAATACTTATTTAGTTGTATGTAAAAATGCCCCCTCTGCATCCAGACACTCTGCCCTCAGGTACTCTGCCCCCTCTGCATCCAGACACTCTGCCCCCAGGTACTCTGCCCCCTCTGCATCCAGACACTCTGGCCTCAGGCACTCTGCCCCCTCTGCATCCAGACACACTGCCCCCTCTGCATCCAGACACTCTGCCCTCAGGCACTCTGCCCCCTCTGCATCCAGACACACTGCCCCCTCTGCATCCAGACACACTGCCCCCTCTGCATCCAGACACACTGCCCCATCTGCATCCAGACACACTGCCCCCTCTGTCACGCTGTCCCCCCTCCTCTGCTCTCTGTCATGCTGTCCCCCCTCCTCTGCCCTCTCTCACGATGTCCCCCTCCTCTGCCATCTCTCACGATGTCCCCCCTCCTCTGCCCTCTCTCACGATGTCCCCCCCTCCTCTGCACTTTCTCACGCTGTCCCCTCCTCTGTCCTCTCTCACGCTGTCCCCCCCCTCTGCCCTCTCTCACGCTGTCCCCTTCCTCTGCCCCTCTCACGCTGTGTCCCCCTCTACTGCCCCTCTCATGATGTGTCCGCCTCCACTGCCCCTCTCAGGCTGTGTCCCCCTCCACTGCCCCTCTCAGGCTGTGTCCCCCTCCACTGCCCCTCTCAGGCTGTGTCCCCCTCCACTGCCCCTCTCAGGCTGTGTCCCCCTCCACTGCCCCTCTCAGGCTGTGTCCCCCTCCACTGCCCCTCTCAGGCTGTGTCCCCCTCCACTGCCCCTCTCACGCTGTGTCCCCCTCCACTGCCCCTCTCACGCTGTACTCCTCCTCTGCCGCTGTCACGATGTCCCCCCTCCATTGCCCCTCTCACAATGTCCCCCTCCTCTGACCCGCTGTCACCCTCCTTTGCCCCTCTGTCACACTCCTCTGCCCCGCTGTCACACTCCTCTGCCCCGCTGTCACACTCCTCTGCCCCGCTGTCACCCTCCTTTGCCCCTCTGTCTGCCCGCTGTCTGCCCCTCTGTCTGCCCTGCTGTCACCCTCCTTTGCCCCTCTGTCTGCCCCGCTGTCACCCTCCTTTGCCCCTCTGTCTGCCCACCATCTGCCCCTCTGTCTGCCCCGCTGTCACCCTCCTTTGCCCCTCTGTCTGCCCCGCTGTCACCCTCCTTTGCCCCTCTGTCTGCCCCTCTGTCACCCTCCTTTGTCCCTCTGTCTGCCCGCTGTCTGACCCGCTTTCTGACCCGCTGTCACCCTCCTTTGCCCCTCTGTCTGCCCCGCTGTCACACTCCTCTGCCCCTCTGACACACTCCTCTGCCCCTCTGTCACACTCCTCTGCCCCTCTGTCACACTCCTCTGCCCCGCTGTCACCCTCCTTTGCCCCTCTGTCTGCCCGCTGTCTGCCCGCTGTCACCCTCCTTTGCCCCTCTGTCTGTCCGCTGTCTGCCCCTCTGTCACCCTCCTTTGCCACTCTGTCTGCCCCGCTGTCGGCACCGCTGTCACCCTCCTTTGCCCCTCTGTCTGCCCGCTGTCTGCCCTGCTTACTGCCCCGCTGTCTGCCCCTCTGTCTGCTCCGCTGTCACCCTCCTTTGCCCCTCTGTCTGCCCTCTGTCTGCCCCTCTGTCTGCCCCGCTGTCACCCTCCTTTGCCCCTCTGTCTGCCCGCTGTCACCCTCCTTTGCCCCTCTGTCTGCCCACTGTCACCCTCCTTTGCCCCTCTGTCTGCCCCTCTGTCTCTCACTCCTCTGCCGCGAGCCAGCTATAGGAAAAAACAAAGAGCACATAAACTTACCAATCCTGACGTCGATATTCAGTGACAGCTGCGGGAGAGAGGAGTCTGCTGGGTCCCGGCGCCGCACGGATTGGTAAGTTTACATGCTCTTTGTGTTTTCCTATAGCTGGCTCGCGGCACCCCAGTGAGAGCGCCCCTGGGCGCACACTTTGGGAACCGCCGACATAGGCTGATAATGGGCTTGGATAAACAAACATTCTAATTAGCATTGAATTGCAACCTATTAGGTATTATTTAGTGTTTTCTGCCCAACCATTCCTCATGATGCCTATGAATTAACCTAAGCAGATATTTGTTCGCATATGCTGTAATAGAGATATACCATAACTAGCTGACTATCATCTGTTGCCCCTGTGGAAACGCCGGCTCCACAGATTGGCCGCAAGCCAATCACGGCGCCCGGCTGCGGACCAATCCCGGCGCCCGGCCACGGACCAATCACGGCTCCCGGCCGTGATGAGGTCATAGGGGAGCGCCCGACCCAGGGATATGGTCGGCGCCCACGTGGAGGCCAGGCAGTGCGGTGGGCAGTGGAGCTGGAGAGAGAAAGACCTGAGAGAGCAGCAGGAGCAGCAGCAGGGACACAGTCGGACCCAGCAGCAGCAGCCACCGCAGCAGACATCACCAGGACCAGTCCAGACAGAGAGCCCTTGTCAGGGCTAAGAGCTAATCTGTCTGGTGAAGGCAGAGCAGAGCAGATAGCCGCGGAGCCAGAGCACGGCAGGGAGTCCGGGTGGACAGCACTAGCAGGACCGAAGAGGAGCTACGCTGACGTCGCGAGCGGAGGACCTAGACCAGGTAAGACCCCAGTCGGGACCACCTCTCCCGGGCCCACTCCCGCATTCTAACTGTCATTATTCACTCGGGCCCAGGGCCTTCTTCCTTCGGCCATTAGGTCCGCCCTCCCGTTTGGTAGCCCTCATTAGGCCACATAGGGCACCAGGCCCTGAGTCGTCCCCATAGGGCACCTGGCCCTGAGTAGACCCCCTGGAGCGCTAGGCCCTCAGGTCACCCCCAGGCTTTAGGCCCCGGCGGTAGAAGCCTGCCTTTGTTTCCCCCTCTCCCTTTTCCTATCAGTATCACCCTTGTGGGGGCAGAGTAGGGTAGGAACGCACACACGTCTGTATTGATATTGTCTGTGGTCATTGGGGTATTGTACTGTGCAATTGAGTATTGTATTGGGGGCATTGTACTGTTGTGGGTGGGCTTGTACGGGGTAGTGGGTGGTTGGGGTGTGTTGTGTCTCCCCGCAGGGGTCGGAAGGTGGTGTGTTGGGACTGATCGCTGGGTGGGCTTAACTCGTCCCCTGGCCGTGCGTACGGCCTGGGAGGGGCAATTGGGGTGAGCTACGTCCCACCCCAGGGAGAAGGACTGCGTAGGGTCTCCCAAGCTGGTAAGTACTGCCTATCCCCCTCCCCTTCCCCTTCCGTGTAGACTCGAGGTAGGGCAGGCCCTTGGGCAGCGGTGTGGCACGACTTCTTCGCAGGCTGAGGGAGATCAGGGTCCCCCTCAATGCCTTGGAAGTAGTGTAGCACAGCCCTTCTGAGTTCCGAGGGCGGTCCGGGCATTCCGCGGTTCCACTGGGGCAGTGCAGCCCTGCCCTTGTGCGTTCCGGGGTTGGTCACGGTCGTCCACGGTTCCATTGGGGTGTCTGGCCTGGGCTCCGGCAAGGTTGCCTGACGGTCCCAGGGCAGACGGTGTCTCGAGGGGTAAGATGGAGTCCGCCCGCACGCCGGCAGAATACTGACGGTTCCGGTTGGGGACTGTGATACCCAGGGGCGCACCGCCGGCAGAGTGAGTCTTGTCCCCACATTCGGGTGGTCCTCCCCAGTGGGGAGTAGGGAGTTCGGGCGAGAACGTTCTCTACCCAGAACTCTTGTAGCCGCGTGGCTTGGCCAGAATAAAACGAAGAGTCGCCAAGCGGGGCTGAGTAACCCTCTGTTCCTGGGCGGCATTCCAGACAGCCCCTTCCTCCCCCCCCCCTGTTGTATTCGTGCCTCTGTTCCTCTCGCCTGCAGGGGGGACCGTGACTGCAGCGGAAATTTCCTCCACTTGACGGGTCCCGCCCGTAGCGACCCTCGGGATCAGGTGAGAACCTTTCCTCTAGTTACAGGGGACTCTCCGAGACGTTCTTCGGGAGTACCGCCCTCACATTTTGGCGTAGTCGGCAGGATCCCGACAGGTAGCTATGGAAGACAAGGGCGACAACACCGCCCAAGAGGATCGCCCGTCTGGAAGGGTGGCGAGCCAAGGAAGCCCGCCGATTCTTTTGGGAGAAGCGACACACAACTTGGGGCAAGTATGGGAGCCGGTAGAGCGCTCCAGAGTGGTAGCGATAGGAGCAGCTCTCTCCCACGTACCGAACTTCGATGGTGAAAATAAAACGTTTGCCGAATGGGAGGGGCAACTACGAATGGCCGTCCGACTATATGGCGTGCCCCCAGATATGCAGGCGGAGGTGGCGGTGCTCGCCCTGGAGGGGGATGCCCGCCAAGCCGCGCTTCTATGCGAGCCGGAGCAGCAGAAGACTTTGGCGGATGTTTTGAGGGTCTTACGCGACGTGTACGGAGACACGTCTACAATCGCGACCCTGCGCAAACGGTTCTTCACACGATTTCAGCGAGAGGATGAGACCGTCCCCAAATTCGCTATAGCCCTCCAAGGCCTGCTGGCGAATTTAAAGAAAAAGAATACTAAAATATTGGGAGAAACAGATACCGTACTACGAGACCAATTTATCAACGGCCTACGTAGTGAGCACCTCAGAACCTATATGCAGGACCGATTGGAATTATTGCCTAACATGTCCTTCCATCAAGCACAAACCACGGCCATCGCCCGGGACAACAATACCAGCGGCGGCTCGAGCACCGTTGCAGTGCAGCAGGCCCTCGTCCCCATCCCAGTGACCGCCGCGCCCTGGGAAGGATGCATCCGAGACCTGACAGACATAATTCTACAGATGAAGGCAGACATGGGACGAATGCAGAAGCAGATCGAGGGAAGGCCGTCCGGCCGCGAAGACAGAGAGTACACACAAAATGGACCCAGGGACGATCCACGGCGACGTCCACCGGACGGGCCCGGTGTTGGCAATGTGGGCAAGTCGGACATCTGGCCTGTAATTGCCCCAACGACGCACCCAGGCCGGCTTTAAACTAGAAACCCTTGCGGTAATGGGACCTACCACAAGGGAAGCCAACCCGGAGCGGCTGATTGTCCATTTGGCAGAATTGGTAGGAGAGTGTCTCGTAGTTGTGGCTCGCTTTCAGGTTCACAACCAGCGGTGTCTATTAGACACTGGATCCCAGGTCACCACGATGACGGCAGCCTGTTTCCAAAAACACTATCAGCATCTGCAACAGGCCCAGATGGGGGACTGGATTCATCTCACGGCTGCCAATAACCTACCCATCCCTGTGGTCGCGGTCGTGTGGATGGAGGTGGAACTCTACGGGCGCCCGTTGGGAAAACAGGGCATCGTGGTCATAGACAGCCCGGAACTACGACATGGTACCGTGATTCTGGGAATGAACATCCTCCGAGGATTGGATCATGTGCTGTGGTCCGAGAAGGGTCCTGCTTACTGGAAGAAACAGGGGGTGCAACGACCTGTCCAACAGGCACTACAGCAGGTGACCCGCCTGCGAGTCCCAGCACTCCCCAAAGGCCACCCCGCTCCCCTGGGATCCATCCGCACTAACTATCGCCAGGAGGTGGTCGTCCCGCCTCGACAGGAACTCTTGTTGTGGATGAGAGTGGGGACCAAGCAGAGACTAGAAGGCCGGGAAGTGCTCCTCGAACCGGTAGTCTCAGGCGAGGCGGAGGAGAGCCATCAGAGGGCGCCCATGGTTGGCCGCGCGCTGGCCAGGATATGGCAGGGACGAGTCCCCGTTCGCTTCTGCAATATGGGCGACCAACCGCAAAAAATAGCACCCAACACCCTGCTGGCCCTGATCCACCCGACCGCCAAGGAAGAGGTGGAAACCACTCAAGACGTGTCGTTGTCCCCGGACCCCCAGAGACCGTGGACCATGGTAGTCCAAATAGCCCCCCCGGAACAACCCACCTCCACCTGGAACGGACGGGTAATCCGCGAGAGCATGGATGTGTCGGAAGGTGACCTACCGCCGAACGAAATCCAACAACTGGAAGAGATGCTGTGGAGAAGACAGCGGGTGTTCTCCCGACACGAGGATAATTTCGGGCTAACGGATCAAATGGAACACGAGATCCATACGGGCACGGCCGTGCCGGAGAGAGAACGTTCTCGCCCGAACTCCCTACTCCACACTGGGGAGGGCCACCCGAATGTGGGGACAAGACTCACTCTTCCGGCGGTGCGCCGTGGGGTATCACAGTCCCCAACCGGAACCGTCAGTATTCTTCTGGCGTGCGGGCGGACTCCGTGTTACCCCTCGAGACACCGTCTGCCCTGGGACCGTCAGGCAACCTTGCCGGAGCCCATGCCAGACACCCCAATGGAACCGTGGATGACCGTGACCAACCCCGGAACGCACAAGGGCAGGGCTGCACTGCCCCAGTGGAACCGCGGAACGCCCGGACCACCCTCGGAACTCAGAAGGGCTGTGCTACACTACTTCCAAGGCATTGAGGGGGACCCTGATCTCCCTCAGCCCGCGAAGAAGTCGTGCCACACCGCCGCCCAAGGGCCTGCCCTACCTCGAGTCTACACGGAAGGGGAAGGGGAGGGGGATAGGCAGTACTTACCGGCTTGGGAGACCCTACGCAGTCCTTCTCCCTGGGGTGGGACGTAGCTCGCCCCAATTGCCCCTCCCAGGCCGTACGCACGGCCAGGAAACGAGTTAAGCCCACCCAGCGATCAGTCCCAACACACCACCTTCCGACCCCTGCGGGGAGACACAACACACCCCAACCACCCACTACCCCGTACAAGCCCACCCACAACAGTACAATGCCCCCAATACAATACTCAATTGCACAGTACAATACCCACGACACTATTAATGGCACAGTACAATACCCCAATGACCACAGACAATATCAATACAGACGTGTGTGCGTTCCTACCCTACTCTGCCCCCACGGGGGTGATACTGATAGGAAAAGGGAGAGGGGGAAACAAAGGCAGGCTTCTACCGCCGGGGCCTAAAGCCTGGGGGTGACCTGAGGGCCTAGCGCTCCAGGGGGTCTACTCAGGGCCAGGTGCCCTATGGGGATGACTCAGGGCCTGGTGCCCTATGTGGCCTAATGAGGGCTACCAAACGGGAGGGCGGACCTAATGGCCGAAGGAAGAAGGCCCTGGGCCTGAGTGAATAATGACAGTTAGAATACGTGCGTGGGCCCGGGAGAGGTGGTCCCCACTGGGGTCTTACCTGGTCTAGGTCCTCCGCTCGCGACTTCAGCGTAGCTCCTCTTCGGTCCTGCTAGTGCTGTCCGCCCGGACTCCCTGCCGTGCTCTGGCTCCGCGGCTATCTGCTCTGCTCTGCCTTCACCAGACAGTTTAGCTCTTAGCCCTGACAAGGGCTCTCTGTCTGGACTGGTCCTGGTGATGTCTGCTGCGGTGGCTGCTGCTGCTGGGTCCGACTGTGTCCCTGCTGCTGCTCTCTCAGGTCTTCCTCTCTCCAGTTCCACTGCCCACCGCACTGCCTGGCCTCCACGTGGGCGCCGACCATATCCCTGGGCCGGGTGCTCCCCTATGACCTCATCACGGCCGGGAGCCGTGATTGGTCCGTGGCCGGGCGCCGTGATTGGCCCGCGGCCAATCTGTGGAGCCGGCATTTCCACACCCCTACCTATCTTTGTAACTGATGGAGCAAACCAGATTTTTAAATCCCACCTATTAGTAATATGGAGAGATCACCAGCCAATATTGCGCTAAATTGCATATGCTAATTGATTAAAAATATAGCGTTTCTTGCTAACTGCCTATCTGTTGTTGCTACTTATCTTTGGAGCAAATGGAGCACAACAGATTCAAAGATTCCTCTAATTGTTAATATAAATAGGGTTACAGCCAGCGGAACGCCGACACGCGTTTCGCTGTATGCTTAGTCGTGGCAAGGCTAAGACTAAGCTGACAGGTGTTAAATACCTTCAGTATGGGATTCCCGTATAACGTTGCAAATTGTTCTCAAATCACATCAGCAATAGCTTAACTGACGTCAGAGATATGCAATCAGGACACTGATCCATTATGATGACTCCTCCTACAAGCTATCTGATTGGTTTTACCGTTTCCATGTTAACCGCTATAACGGCAATAAATAAAACACTTGTTGGATATAAAATTAAGCCATCAGTAATCACAATCTGTTGGATTTATAGTAAAACAGAAACTGAATCTGGATATCATATAATTTAATTTATTACAAATCGATTTGCAAGGATGACAACCCCTGCCACCCTCTCACAACCTACAGAAACACAACTCCATGTCTCCGAAACATATCATCAACCTCTGACAACTCCGGACTCACCACTGCATCGCAAAAGATGTCCCGCGAGTCTCCCAAAGTCTATCATAGTATATAATAGAAATGATCTATACACAGTCACTCAATTTCCGTATTTGAGCTCCTCCCCCTCTCATTTGATTGGTTCTAAGTTGCCAAGGTGACTTAGGTAAGTTAAACTATCGCTGATGTGATTTGAGAACAATTTGCAACGTCATATGGGAATCCCATACTGAAGGTATTTAACGCCTGTCAGTTTAGTCTTAGCCTTGCCACGACTAAGCATACAGCGAAATGCGCGTCGGCGTTCCGCTGGCTGTAGCCATATCTATACTAACAATTAGAGGAATCTTTGAATCTGTTGTGCTCCTTTGGCTCCAAAGATAAGTTGGAGCAACAGATGAGCAGTTAGCAAGACACGCTATATGTTTAATCATTTAGCATATGCAATTTAGCGCAATACTGGCTGGTGATCTCTCCATATTACGAATAGGTGGGTGTGAGGACACCGGGGTTATTACCAAAGCTCTCTAGATACCCGGTCCTCTAGGTTCACAGGTCACACAGGTAAGGAGACAGGAAAGAAATAATAATCCCTTTTATTAAACAAAGTGCACACACTTAGTAAAATACAACAGTGCTCCCCAAGGAGAAACTTGTTCCCCCCGCCAAATATATCAAGTGTCAGAAAATCACCAGTGCAAGTAAAACTCCCCAACAAAATCCCCAGCAGGTTACCTCCAAGCACAGAGTCCTAGCAGGCCCAAACTCCTGGTAATAAAATCCACAGCTGACAATCCAAGTGGGCCAGGGTTTCTGATCCTTAAGGTGGGTCTGTGTATCTTGCTGATCCCAGCCGCTCGGCCAACTCTCCACCAGCTTGGTGGGACCCTGGGTATCAGTCTCCCTACGGATGTAGGCTCACCAATTCCCCAGAATCTGCGAGTGTCTCCCGATGGAGTGGTAACAGAATCAGTCCTAGAGGTACACTGTCCGATCTCTGTCAAGAAGCTCCTGCCTCAAGCATTCCTTTAAGGCCCTGCGAGAATACGGTTACTCTCTAACAGGTCCTTGCTGTCTCCAGCTTCTCCAACAACACCCCCCATCCCCCAGACAGCTCCTTTTTGGTCCCTTCTCACCACCCCCCCCCACTCACTGTCCTCTTGTGATTGGTGGTGTGAAGAGTTTGGGTGGTAACCGGGGTGGAAATAGTGCATGACATCAGTGGTCACCCCTTGCTGTGATGGTGCCATTCAGACTGTGTTGCAGACTTGCTAGAACAATAGTTAGCAAACAGGGAGAGACCCCCTACTGATTTTAGATAAGGTCCTGACCCTCCTTTTTTTAACCCGTTCCACTACTTTTTGATGTCACAGGGTCCACAGCTGATTCACACTTCCTGTGAGCTGCCTCTCCCCTCCCTCTCTGGACACCACAGTAATAACAGATCTGGCCACCGGGCGGCATTTAATAACAGAGTGGGCCATGGTTGTTCAATTGGCCCACTGAGGACAGACCGGGTTGGCACGATATTCTCAATATAAGGCCCGGGTCTGTCACAGTGGGATTTAAGAATCTGGTTTGCTCCATCAGTTACAAAGATAGGTAGGGGCAACAGATAATAGTCAGCTAGTTATGGTATATCTCTATTACAGCATATGCGAACAAATATCTGCTTAGGTTAATTCATAGGCAGCATGAGGAATGGTTGGGCAGAAAACACTAAATAATACCTAATAGGTTGCAATTCAATGCTAATTAGAGTGTTTGTTTATCCAAGCCCATTATCAGCCTATGTAATACAATCAACACTGTAGTTGATCACAGTTTATGTAGTAATACCATCTAGCACCATACAAGTTAGTGATGAGAAATCTAGTTCATTTGGAAGATTCGTTCATTCTGATCTAGTTCACACAAAAGATTAGTTCAAAAGATTAGTTCATTTCACTCAGTAGTTCTTTTCACTCATTTCACTCAGTAGTTCTTTTCACTCATTTCACTCAGTAGTTAATTTAGTTCATTTAGCTCAGTTAGTTCAGTTAGATCACTGGCTCTGGAACACTGCTGAGAGAAGTGATTGGAGACATAGATCTAGTCTATTACACATACTGTAGGCATATATACTACATCTCATTAGATGAGTTATAGTCCTGTTAAAATGATCAGATAAGTTTAATATGTCAGATCATTTTTAATATTTTAAAAAGGGCAATCACTTATACAAAAACTAGTAGTGACATGTTGAGCTCTGCAAAGTTAATTACATTTTTATTTTTAATTTTTTATTTCCATAATATGCAAATGAAAAAAAACCAAATTCAGAGTATTATAAAAAAAAGTGTCACTTTTTTGTTTTTAAAATTGAGATCAGTGCAATCAGGATATAGGGGAGATGTATCAAACCTTAGGGGGGAATTCTTATTGCTGTAAAAAGACCCCAAATAGGCATTACATCACTGGGGGCGGGGCTAAAATTGCGCAATTCGTGAAACCCCGCCCCCTACGCCAATACCCCGCTCCAGGAACTCCTAGACGTAACCAACATAATGTTGGCAATTATGACTAATCAGCATCTGTCATTTATCTAGCAGAGTCTATAAAATGGCAGAAAATGATTGGTTGCTATGGACAACGTTTCCACTTTATCTCTCTTGAAGGTTTCATACATCTCCCCTGTATATATGGTGCAGTAAACAGAACTACAGTATATAACATGCAGCACTCAGCAGTGCAGTGTGTCTGCAGCTGACAGGGAAGGGAATGTATCCTGTGACTCATGAGCTAAATGATCTGAATGATTGAAAAGATTCGGTGAGTGGAAAGATTCGAAGAGTGAAATGAACTAGATGAACTATTGAACTCCTGAGTGAGGAGAATGACTCGTGACTCATAGCTCAGTGATCAGCTCCAGAGTCTCACACAATGTCTGAGCACAGCAGTGCCACCTTTGGCAGTTTAGAGGTACTGACTCATGAGTATTAAATGAGAACTGAATAGATAGAAACAAAAGAGCCAGTGTGAATGAGACAGTGAGTGAGGCTGCTGGAGCTGCTCTGCTTTATCTCTAGCTCCTCCCACTTGTTTTAGTTCCTGGTGAACTAATCTTTGCCAGAGCTGTGAACTAAATGATTTAGTTCACTTTGAAGATTAGTTCATTTGAACTAATCATTCGTGAACTACCCATCACTAATACAAGTTTCCAATATAGAGGCGTGTGCCTATTGCTAGCTAGTAACAGTGATAGCTCTGTTTAGAAATGATCTGCAGATATATTACGCTCAATTTTCCTTGTCTTGCCAACTATGTACTTCCTATAACTAATATATAGATGGTTGAGTTCAGCCGGTGGATTTTAAAGCACACAGCTGTTTTTAAAGAATAATTATTTTATATTTTGGTGAAAGTAACAGCTAATAAAAGTTAAGTTTTATATTTATAGTTTCATAATCCCTTCACAATATCATTAACACCTGAGCATTAGTGCAACCATTATATTTTTTCCCTTGTTGTATCTATATCTAATAATATGGTTGCACTCTCTAAAACATGGTATCAATAGTAAATAATGAACCATGATGTGGTTATTTATGAGAATATGCTCGGTATCATTGGTGCGATGGATTTAGATCACCTTTTCCCATTTCCTTTCTTTTTCCCGATAGACATATATTAAATTAGCATTGATTAAATTCAATTCCTCTATTTCGCACAGTGATTAATAAGTGAACAATATGGACTAAAATCCATTAAATAAGATATAACTAAATATAAAATATATTTGGGAAGAGTTTGAAACAACTAATTCGTTTTTTTAAATTTTGAGACAAAATGGCATCTTTGAACATTTTAGAAGACTTAAATCTAAGACAAGAAAAATGGGGTTCGAATACAGAAAATCTATTCAGTGAGTCACATAGCAGAGACATTGAAGTTCAGCGCTGGTCAGAAAATTTATTGGATTTGAAACATTTATTGTTTAGAGAAATAAAGACCTTCTGGAACAAAATAACCTTTGAGAGTTATATTAAGAATAAATTGGTTCCAAGAGGTCTTAGACCTAAATTATTCCCGGGATATGAACTAGCCAATGATGTATTAAAAGATGAATGGGAACAGACCCTTCTTAAGTGTTTATATGATTTGATGAAAATCTTGATCAAACATGATCAAATTAAATTAGAACAATACAAAATTGAAATTGGCAAGATAGGTGAAAAGCTTAAGGAATTTGGGAATCTGGACAAATTTCAGCGAACTTATGAAAAATATAAAAAAGAAGTAGCTGAAATGGAACATATCATTAAGGATAAAAAGAAGAAAAAATTTATCAGAGACAAAAATGACTTTGATCATAATACTATTTTTAAATGGAATAATGGGAGAGGCAAGACTACAAACCAAATGCCTCAATCAGGCTATACCACATCTGAAGTGGAAACATCAGATGGGGAGATATTTGATAGCCCTAATAGACGTTCAGATTACATATCTTCCAGAAGGAATTTTTTAGGGGGAAAAAGGAAACTAAAAGAACCCAAAAGGGATAGAAAACGAGAAGGGGTGGACTGAAGTATAAGAAAAAGAGAGATAAGAGATTGGGATACACCTTTTCAAGGACAACACAGGAAACGTCGGTACTAGAATCACAAGAAAATTCATTAAGGATCATTAAATTGTCTACGAAAAAATTAACATCAGCGCAAATTAGCATTCTTTCAAAAGGCCTTTCATTTTCACCTTCAACGAATATGAATATATTTATATTGGAAAAGGATTTACATTTGTTTGGTCGCAAATTTTTGCTTAAAAAGTTTTTTAAACATAAACAATCTTATGCTTTGGATACTAGTAATAGTGAACAACTAAGGCAATTAGATAATTTGGATGACCAGGATCAACAAATGATATCAATTCTTGAAGATTTACAACGAGAATCAATAGATTTACCTACCCATAAAGAACATGGTTCAACTCTGAGAAAAAAGTCAACATTCAGTCCAAATCCATCAATATGTCCTAAAATATAAATTTTTGTAGATCTTGTTTCCAGTGATATTGATAAACTTATGAATGATCGCAAACCGAATAATATAACAAGAGAGGAAAGACAAGCAATAAATGAGATCAGAGAATGGCAGGACAGAATAATAAAGCCCTCTGACAAAGGGGGCAATGTGGTCCTACGGCCAATTATTTACTATAAATCGGAAGTTCATAAACAATTAGGGAACATCAAATGCTACATGAAATTACCCTCTAATCCTACAAAATCTTTTCTATTGATGTATCAAAATCTTATTAGGAAAGCGTATGAGGAAGGTATTATTAACAAAACCAAATATGAGTTCTTATGGGTTGAGAATCCCAAGGTAGCAACTTTCTACATACTTACGAAAGTACATAAAAATGACAAAAAACCGCCTGGTAGACCAATAGTGTCAGGCCAAGATAACCTGACAGAAAAAGCCAGTGTATATGTCGATACGTGTCTGAGAGAATTTGTATTTTCTTTACCCTCTTATGTACGAGATATGTTAGACGTACTTAGTAAAATACAGAATTTTACTATTCATGAAAATACGTGGCTATGCACATGTGACGTGGAAGCATTATATACGAGCATAGAGCACAGTAAGGGTTTACAATCTGCAAGACAATTTCTGGAGACAAATGCAAAGAATGAACATAATGATTTCGTGTTACAATTATTGGAATTTGTTTTAACTAAAAATTATTTTACATTCGATAGCAAATTCTATCTGCAAGTAATGGGTACAGCAATGGGGACAGCATGTGCCCCTACTTATGCTAATCTGTACATGGGGTGGTGGGAAAGAGATGTAGTATTCACCCCTGAAAATGAAATTTACACGAAAGACATCATTATGTGGCTACGTTTCATCGATGACATATTCCTTATTTGGGAAGGTGTTTAAGTCATGTTGATAGCATTTATTAATCACCTAAATATAAATCAAATGAACCTTAAACTTACCTTCGATATCAGCTCAGAGAAAGTATAATTTTTAGATCTAATGATCTTTGTTACAGACAACAATGAATTATCTAGTGACATGTTTAGAAAAGAGACGGCAACAAATAGCATTTTGCATGCCTCTAGTTCTCATTACCCATCAACTATTCGTAGTATTCCGAAGAGGGAATATCTTAGAACAAGAAGAAATTGTGGTGATCTTGATCTATTTGATAAAAGAGCGACCGAACTACGTGATAGATTGTTAAGTAGAGGCTATAGCCATAATATCAACAAAAGGGCTTATAAAGTAAGCCGAAATGTACAACGAGGTGTGCTTATTTTTCCATCTCATCAGAAAACATCAGATGATACCACAGTTAGGTTCATTAGTACCTTTAGTAATCAGTGGCAATTGATTCAGGCTATTTTACAAAAACATAGTCACATTTTAAAATTAGATCCAGATGTCCAAGAAATTATAGGGGAAAAAATCTCTGCCTATTGGGGAGATCAAAAAATCTACGGGATCTATTTGTTCATAGCCACTTTCAGGATACAACTGTACCAACAATGTTCAAAGCCAATCTAATTGGATTCTACCCCTGCGGAAAATGCAAGGCCTGCAAAAACACAAAGAAAACCAAACAATTTGTAGACAAATTTGGGAATATTAAAATTATTGACCATTTAATTAATTGTGATACATCAGGCATCATATATTGCTTATCATGTCCTTGCGAGCTTCAATACATTGGCATGACAACAAGACCATTCAAACAACGTTTGTTGGAGCATATTGGAAACATACGAAATGCTGCCCAGGATTTGAAGAAGATGGAAATGCTAATTTCTGTAGCGAGACACTTTTTGAAGGTGCATGAAGGTGATCCCAGATACCTCACAGCATTTGGTATGCAAAAAATGTATCTTGGTATAAGAGGAGGCAATATTAAGCAGTCATTAAGAGAGGAGGCCAAGATGATATACTCAATGGGAACTGCAATCCCTAAAGGATTAAATGATAAAATCAACTACACAGTTTTTTTGTGATTATTATAATTTGAAGATATTAATAAGATCTATTGGTAGACATTAATGTTTTTTCAGGAGAGATCATGTAACATATAGAGCAGTAAGTACCTAAATCAAAAGGAGAAATAGGAGGTGTATCCCAAATTAAATCTAGCCACAGTATGACAGCTAATGATTTAGGTTAACTTGATAGGGGTAACTACAATCAATAGAATATAGTACTGTTATTATATAAAAAAAAAAACCCCATAATAAATAGTAAAAAATTAAATTTTTTAAATAATAAACAAAATAAAATATATATAATAATGCACATTACCTACCTTCATATTATTATTCAGCACAAGTTTAATTGATTTATATATCAATATAAATACAGCACCTTAAAGTGGATTGATCACCAATGGTCCAATTATTGGTCTCTTATTATCTTTATCACCATATAAAAAAAAAAAATCACATTTTTGTTTTTTTGCAATGTTATATTTAATTTTTTAATTGTTTGTCATAAATTACAGTTTTTTATCCTTTATAATTAGGAATTTCATGATAATAGAACTTAGGTTCTTCGTATATACAAAAATCATCATCACTAAAATTATCACTAGTTGAACTAATTCACGATACAAAATTGAAATTTATATAAACAGAAAGATGAATTGTAGTTACCCTATTTTCCCCTTTTAATAGGCGATATATTGCCTTATCCACTAGTCATATAGTGAGATTATAGAAGATCAATTGTTGAAATAATAATCAGAAGATGAATTAAGTGACTGGTTATATCAAATCTTAGCCATATTATAATAGGGAAATTCATCATTCTTTTCATAATGAATATATATCAAGAATTACCTTCAACCATCAATTTACCATCAACAATAACGCTGCAGGAGAAGCTCGGATAAAATGTTTTGCCTTATGCCCACAATGAGGTCGATGCAATGAAAAAGACAATGTATGTTTATATTGCCTATTTTGATCCACAACCAAAATTAAAATCTATGAGATTAAAGATATTTTTGCGATTCTATTCTAGAACATAGAGAGTACAATGCTTAACAATTGTAGTATCCTAAGAAAACATGTATTTCCGCACTTATATTGATGTTTATGTTTGCCATCACCTTGGCAACTTAGAACCAATCAAATGAGAGGGGGAGGAGCTTGAATACGGAAATTGAGTGACTGTGTATAGATCATTTCTATTATATACTATGATAGACTTTGGGAGACTCGCGGGACATCTTTTGTGATGCAGTGGTGAGTCCGGAGTTGTCAGAGGTTGATGATATGTTTCGGAGACATGGAGTTGTGTTTCTGTAGGTTGTGAGAGGGTGGCAGGGGTTGTCATCCTTGCAAATCGATTTGTAATAAATTAAATTATATGATATCCAGATTCAGTTTCTGTTTTACTATAAATCCAACAGATTGTGATTACTGATGGCTTAAATTTAGATCCGACAAGTGTTTTATTTATTGCTGTTATAGCGGTTAACATGGAAACGGTAAAACCAATCAGATAGCTTGTAGGAGGAGTCATCAAAATGGATCAGTGTCCTGATTGCATATCTCTGACGTCAGTTAAACTATCGCTGATGTGATTTGAGAACAATTTGCAATGTCATACGGGGATCCCATACTGAAGGTATTTAACACCTGTCAGTTTAGTGTTAGCCTTGCCACGACTAAGCATACAGCAAAACGCGTGTCGGCGTTCCGCTGGCTGTAGCCATATCTATACTAACAATTAGAGGAATCTTTGAATCAGTTGTACTCCATTTGCTCCAAAGATAATTAGGAGCAACAGATAGGCAGTTAGCAAGACACGCTATATGTTTAATCAATTAGCATATGCAATTTAGCACAATGCTGGCTGGTGATCTCTCCATATTACTAATAGGTGGGATTTAAGAATCTGGTTTGCTCCATCAGTTACAAAGATAGGTAGGGGCAACAAATGATAGTCAGCTAGTTATGGTATATCTCTATTTCAGCATATGCGAACAAATATCTGCTTAGGTTAATTCATAGGCAGCATGACGAATGGTTGGGTAGAAAACACTAAATAATACCTAATAGGTTGCAATTCAATGCTAATTAGAGTGTTTGTTTATCCAAGCCCATTATCAGCCTATGTAATACAATCAACACTGTAGTTGATCACAGCTTATGCAGTAATACCAGCTAGCACGATACAAGTTTCCAATATAGAGGCGTGTGCCTATTGCTAGCTAGTAACAGTGATAGCTCTGTTTAGAAGCGATCTGCAGATATATTACGCTCAATTTTCCTTGTCTTGCCAACTATGTACTTCATGATTGAGTTCTGCCGGTGGATTTTAAAGCACACAGTTGTTTTTAAAGGATAATTATTTTATATTTCACTGCAAGTAACAGCTAATAAAAGTTAAGTTTTATATTTATAGTTTCATAATCCCTTCACAATATCATTAACACCTGAGCATTAATGCATCCATTATATTATTTTCCTTGTTGTTTTTATAACCTGTAAGTATTGTACTTTTTGTATATTAAATCTAAAAATGTAATAGTGATGTCCAAATTGCTCTAAACGAATTCACTGCCTGTTGAGAGAGATTGCTTGGCTGGGTTATCGCTTTAGATTCCAGTGTGTGAAGGGCTAATTGTTTAGCTACCAGAGCACAGAGTATATGCAATTGGGTGATTAAGTCATAGGTTTGCTACGGGCCTTATACGTAGCTGGTGGCAGTGTGGAGAAGTGTGGAAGTGTGTGTCTGTGTTGGGAAACGGACTAGCTAAATCTGTAGCCTAAGAGATAGGTGAGAGGGAGGTTTAGGATGAAATCCAGTGTGTTTCCTTACAGTAAGTTTCTAAGTCACGAGTGCGGTTTGTGACAGATAAAGGGGATTAGAAGAGGTTTCCTACCAAATTAGAGGTGATATATTGTTTGACTGTGTGAATATAAGATAAGATATTAAATCAAGGAGTTGCTAGAAGTGGCTATATGTGACAATTGTTGGCATCTTGTGGGATTTTTCTAATTTTTAGAGCATTAAATGCTGGGTTTAAGTAATTATTCCTTGCACTTCAGAATTGGTCGTATCCATGAAAGGAATATTTTTTAATACATACATGCAAAACAGTCCCCTTCCCTTCTCTCTTTTTTTTCTTCTGTCTTTTATTTTGCAAAGTTACTGAGGAGATGGCTACAGCACATAAACTCATGGCAAAGGAGGCACTGAGGGCACAATGTAAGGAGGGAGGAATTCCCAACAGTGGCAAAAGCAAGGAGCAATTGAATGAAGCCCTCTTGCAGAGAGATCAGCACCAAGTTGGAGATTTGTCCCAAGAAGGGCACAGCCAGGATTCAGAAGAGGACATGACTGTGAATATTGTTCAAAACCATTGACTTTTACTTTCTGATGATTCTAATAGTTCAAGTGTGGACACTGCTATGGATGTTTATTTGCAAAATGCCCTAAAACATTTGACCCTAGCGTACATTGCAACCAAAATGCAGCTTATACAGTAGTTCCAAGAGAAGGAAGCTTCAGAATGCCAGCGTGCCAGGCTGTGGAGAGGTGCACTGCTATGGAGGCAGAAGAGAGGCATGTGGCTATGGAGGCAGCAGAATGCCAGGCAGAGCACCAAGCAGAAAGAGAAGCTGTCGAACGAGAGGCAGAGAGGAGATACCAGCTGGAGTTTGCCAAGCTCCAACGACAGCAAGAACCCTGAGAGGCTGTTATGGATTTTGATGCTTTTAGCGTGGATTTGAAAAGACTTGCCAACAGTATGGACTGCCCAAAGAACAGTGGGCACAGTGTTTAACCTCTGGTTTTGCGAGGGAAAGCATTACAGGCTTTTGCAGAACTTCTACCTGAGATGGACGGAGATTATGAGGCTATCAAAAGCGCCCTATTGAAGCATTTTAATGTCACCCCAGAGGCTCAAAGACAGCAGTTCCGAGATTTACAGCGCAGCGCCTCTGGCACTTATTCAGGCCTTTTGGCCCAACTGTCTGCTTCTTTCAAACAGTGGATTGGAGATTTAAAGATCACCATATTTGATCTATGAAAGATTTAATGATCGAGGAGTAGTTTCTCACCTTGTGCCCAACTGATGAGAAAGGAATGAGTAGTGGATCGGGACTCCGAATCATCTGCAGAAGCAGCTGGACTGGTTGCTGATAAGTATACTGCCACCTGGGCACCTGCAGCTAAAAGTAGGACGTTTGTGCCAGAGCAGTCTGCATGGATATGGGGACGGCCAGGAGGATCAACCATCAAAACCATCAGCCACTATTTCTTCATCTTCTGGGAGTGTGGGGGCAAAGCCTGTTTTGAGAGAAATCCACTGATGTTTTGTGTGCAGCCAGGTGGGGCACATCACTACTGCCTTTCCAGAAAAAAATAACACTTCCCCTCCTCTGAGGGGAAGTGGGGGAGTACCTTACCTGCAATCTTCTCCAGCTGTCCTGTGTGTTGCTGGACCCCAAGGGAGCAGGAAGCACAACCTGCAAACAGTCACTGTGGGGCGACAACATAACTGTGGGGTTATACTGCAGCCTAGGCTTCAGAATGTAGAATCTGAGCATGGTCTTCAAAATTAGTGAGTATTATCAGAGAAGATCACTTAGGGATTTCAAAAAGATGCCTAGGAAAAATTTCACACAAGACAAAGATATGCTGTTTTTTACATTTCTATGGTACACTTATTTTGTACAATTTTAATAAAAGATGACCCTACATATATACACATACATTTTTCATTTAAAAAAAATGAAATTAACTAATATGATGCAGAAACGTAAGATAGATTTTTTTTCATCCACTATGTTATCTGAAAACGATGGAAAAAAAGGAGGAACTGGTGGAGGACACCCATGATGTGGAGGAGACACAGATGGATAAGGAAGCAGGGGGCTGTGGGCAGCCTTCCAATATCCAAGATTTCTTTAATAAAATGTTCTGGTCCAATAAATTCTTAGAAAACACCACCCTCAAATCAGCACAACCCTAACCCATATCCTTCACACTTTCCAACACATTGGGCCTGATTCATTAAGAAAAGATAAGCAAAAAATTGAGTAAGTTTTATTACTTAAGTTTTCTGGACAAAACCATGTTGCAATGCAAGGGGTACAAATTAGTTTATTATTTTGCACATAAGGAAAATACTGGCTGTTTTTTCATGTGGCACATAAATACTTGATAGCTTATTTGTAAGTTAAAATTTAACGTTGTTCCTTAGTAAACTAATTTGCACCCATTGCATTGTAACATGGGCCTATTTCCTTAATGAAATAGGCCCATTGACAGTACTCTGCCCCATTTCACTGACCTTGTGCACAATATCTCACCACTAACCCTCCTACATCAATGGCATATTTTTCTCCTCTTGTCCCTATGTCACATGCTACCACTCCTTTTCCTATGACATATGTTAACTCTCCTTCCCCTTTGACACATATCCTCTTTTCTGCCCCTCTGTCAAAGTTCTCTTCCCAAGCCCCTATGCCCCAAGTTTATCATGTTATCCTCCCCAACTTTAACCGTCTTATCCTCCCCAAGTTTACCCGGTAGCCCCACTACTATCGCCAGCACCACTGCCTACCTCAGCCCCACTGCCCCCTGCCACCCCACCACCCACTGCTACCACACTGCCCTCTGGTACCCCACCACCCTCTGCTACCCCACTGTTCTCTGTTTACCCTACTGCCCTCTGCTGCCCACTGCTGTGCCACTGCCCTCTGTTGCCTCTCCACCCTCTCTGGCATATGCGTTGTCCCCTCTAAGCAGTAATAAGAAAATATTAGTATAGGGTAACTAAACCTAAAAATACCTAGGGAGATATTGTAATGCTACATTATTTTACAATTGATTCTAGAAGTACACCCTAATGCAAAGAGTGTTAATATTTTGCAAATTAATGTAAATGTTGCACATTAATGTTAATTTAAATTGGCAATGTCTGGACCCCGCAGGCTAAGTGGCTAAATGATGAGGCAGCTGCCGAACAGCAACCTCATCGGAATGACTGGTTGTTTGCATCTACTGCCGCCGGAAAGCTGAATCTTCGGTTTTGAGGGAAGTCTATTTAGATTGCCTTCGTTTTTTCCTGTAATCAAAATTTTCATGTAGGTGGGAAGAGTGTCAGGGTTCTAGTCCCCGTTAACACGTTTTACACCGGTTAAAGGTATGAAACCCCTTTGGATTGGTTAAAGAGGAAGAAGGCTGGATTACCTCATGCAAGGTTATGTCTGTCTAACTGTTTAAAAAAGAGCCCTGGGGGTAAATGTATCAATATGCGGGTTCTTCAACACCCGCGTGTTCAGCCTCTTCCACGATTAAATTTCAAGCGGCGCTGCATTGTTAAGGGAAGCTAACCCTTTACAATGCAGCGCCGCTTGAAATTTAATCGCGGAAGAGGCTGAACACGCGGGTGTTGAAGAACCCGCATATTGATACATTTACCCCCTGCTGTCCATGTAAAATGTATACCACCTGAACTTTTGGTTGATCACTAGTACCTTAAACTAGTGTAAATGGTCCTTATAAGGACTGTCAGGAACACCCCAGCCTGTCTCAGATACAGCAATCTGAACAGCTGGTCAAGGCTGGTGTTATCTTAGTTAATTAACAATAAATACACCTTTTCTGCTACCACGAAGGATTTATGATGGTGTCCTTGCGTTCACCAGAACCACTTATTAATGTTTCACACTTAATTCATACACATGTAGCTTGAGCTTTCTTGGGCTTCGTAAATTCAAAAAGAATCACAGAGATTACGTTAGATTAAATTTATTTAATCTGAAAAATGTTTCCAAGGCTTATTTACAAAAATTAACAACAAGACATACAAAATGTTACACAAAAGAGTTTCAAAAAATAAAATAGGAGGTAGACTGGCTGTATGTGAGGGAACACATTTGAAAAGGATGGAACAGTTCAGTCTTGATAGACCCCTTATGAAATGCACAATCTGATGTCCAAGGCAGAAGATTTTAAACCATTTTTTGTTGGCTTTTCACCCTCCACTTTAGGAATTTAGCTGGCAATAAAGACAGATTGATCTTCCAAATGTCACAGGGCTTTCGAAGAGCGCTGAGATCGGAATGTCCACATGACCTTGAAGTCTCACCTCTGCTCCTTCTTTCGGCTTGGCTAAGTCTGACTCCTCTGCATACACAAACTACTCTGAAAATTATCTGTCTCTGGGCCTGGCTACTTTCACAAGACCATTGACACTTACTTAGGTTAGACTCAAGTCAGTTAACAAAATACACTTTGAAAGGTTACATAAACTATTCACAGTGTTATACATAAATTTAACAGAAAATAACAGTCATTAGATATGCTACATTTCGTCACAAGCACCTTTTCTGACCAAATAAATTCACTGCTTCAAGGTTCTGCTTTGACGTCTACTTACTTCCTGTAATTCCTGTGACCGCTCTATTTTGTTATCTGGCTGTTCTGAGGTCTGGGACCCAGCGTCTACTAACATTGTGCTGCCCGCTACCCTGCAGCTCTAGCCACTGTGAGAGGCCAGGGGCAACCAGCCACAGCAATCCTAATCTGAAAGAAGAATTCAGCATTACTAGCGCAGGTGCCTAGCAAGGGGGTGTACTAGCTGCAAGAGCTACCCAGAAGGAGGAAGTTCAAGGTGAAGGAGCCTGATGGTGTCAGCAGACCGTCCCTTATAGTGTTTAGAGGGGGTGCATTTGGGATAAAGAAAAGGGACAGTGGCAAGGCAGGTCCAACCAGTCTCCTGCAGCAGGACAGGGGGGCATAGGAAGTCCATCCTGTCACAGTATGTTGGTCTACCTTCACTGGAGGTTTCCCAATAAATGCGTAGGCAACTATGACATGCAGACATAGAAAAACACACACAGGAGAGTAGCACCCATTTTCTTGTAGTGCACCTCTTTCTGATAAATACCTCAGTGTAAATAAAGGGAATATCCTCTTTACAGTATATATCTACAGATGTATCTTACTCTTATATTCTGTGTACAGGACAATCTCACTGGCCAGTTATTCTGAGGAAACACTGGGGAGAATTAATGACTACATCTGTGAGCTGGAGAGTGATGGAAATTTTTTTACATTACAGATCTATTTCCTGGGACATTCCTGTTTCCTAAGGTTTCCAAATAATCCGTGAGTCTCCCGGACATTATGGGAGAATAGGCAGCTAAGACAAAATAATTGAATTAATGTCAGCCCAAATGCCCCTTTAGTTTCGTAGAGTAAATAAATCAGGAGAGAAAAAACAGAAAGTTTAAATTAATGTTCAAACGTAATAGTATCCAGTGCTTTAACTTGATTTGATTTTTTTACCTTATGTACGTAGGAGCAAGCAATATCATTGAATATTGGCAGATACTTTCCAAGTTACAGTTTGTGCTAGACAGCTAAAACAAAGGAAACTTTTGTATTTTTACTGTTTTAAACAGTGGTTGAAGTGGGCTGGTATTCAGTGGCATGCCTTCTCTGTCTATATTTTTCATACTGCCATTTATAAATTTCCACTTTGACCACTGGTTTTAAAACAGAGCACTTGCATAACACATGTAATTAGATTTACACTAAGTTATTTGTAGCATTATAATTTAGAAAAGTTAATTGAATGTCTTTATTTTCAAATGTTATGAAAACACAGTTCAGGTGTTAAGCAGATAGGGAAAAGCATGACTTTACCTTTGTAGATTTTTAGAATATATTTTGCAAATACTACCTCTGACCTACCTCTTTAGTAGTTGGCTAAGCATATTGAACCCTGGGCATTCAGAGGCGAGTTCTCAAAGTATTTTCGCACACTGTATTCTGCTTGGCGTGAGATGTGATTAAAGCACTTTGAAAATACACTTTTAGGCTATCCAGTTCCACATCTCAGGTGTACTCTAAAGTTGGTGGTGAATGTATATTGGTGGAGGCCAGATTAGGTTATTACAGGCTGTGCTGTCCCTAGCTCCCTATGTAGAAACCAGGTATTGTTGTCAAAAAGTTTGATAATGCTATTTCTCAAATCAGGGGATATTGAATCGATATAGGGACCCCATTTAGCATAGAATTTTATCACTCCCTTGTCAATATCAGAGAGGGTTGCCCGCCTGTCAAAATATAATGTGTCCTAAAGTTCGGTCTTAACTTCAGAAAAGGAGGGACAGGCAGCAGTAAACCAATGTCAGAGTATGATTAATTTGGCGATGGTAAGCACCACGAATGGTAAGGAATGGTTTTACATCTTGGATCTCCCTGGGAGTAGTAATGGAGTCCAATGATCAAAGTTACAAAAAGGATGACAACTTTGTCAGGAGGCAGGGAGATACCCAAATAGGCGTTGAAAAAATTCAAAACCTTGTTTCAAAAATTTTGGATTTTTCGACATTCCAATATACTGTAGAAAAAGGAAGCCTGTGGGCATTTACATTTGACACAAGATCCCGACTCCTCTGTCACATAGTGTTTTCTTTGGTTTTGTGATACATACGCTTGGTTTATTATGTTTACATGTACCTCCTGTAGTCTAATTGTATGTAACCATTTCATAACATTATCATGATACATAACAAGATCCATGGAGAAAGGGACAGTTACAGAATCTTTGGCCCAAGCTACCTTTGTAAGTTACCAAAGTTTTGACAAATCTTGTGGAAGAAGGTTATAGTACAGATATCGAATTTTACATTTCTGGCTCTCTGAAAAATGTAATAAATGATCTAAAGCACTGGGGACATGCATAGATATTTTCCTCTCAGTGTGGAGCATGACATAATGGCGCAATTGTAAATACATGAAAAAAAGTGTATTGCTAAGCTGGAATTTTTCCTTGAGTTGCTAAAATGAGAGTAGGGTTCCCCCAAGGTCAAAGACGTCTCGGATTGAGGAAATACCTTTGTTTCTGCATAGGGAGAAAAGATTATTGTCCATGACCGGGGTAATGTATTATTTCCCCATATTGCTACATATTTAGTGGTGGCCCAAGGGTGACCTAATTTCCTAGAGATAGATGTCCATGCCTTATAAGTGTCATGAAAAAGAATGTTGTTCAAGACCCCCCTGGATAATTGAGACTTAGGATGATGTATGGGAGCCGCGGGAGAGTACAGGTGGGAAAATCATTTTCTAAAGTTGAATTTATGAAGTATTCCTACCTTAGCAATCAACCCAAGGCAGGTGGGGAGTTTGACTGGGGCGGTACACCTGTCAAACCGTAACGCAGGTGTCCTAAGGCGAGCTCAGGGAGGACAGAAACCTCCCGTGGAGCAGAAGGGCACTTGTTTATGATGGACAGTAAGCTGGAAATTGTGGACAGTTAAGCTCCATAGCTACTTTACCAAAATATCTTCCAGAAACAAAGAAAACATAACCCGAAGAGTGCTGAACACATGAACACATTGATGTCAGGAAATCCAATTCCACCGCATGTCCTTGGCTGACTAAGCTTGCCTCTCCTAATGTGTTTTTTACCATGCCACAAGTATATATTAAATAAAGTTGAACATCTATGAACATTGACCCAGGTAAGGCAGACAGAAAGCAACTGCAACTAATAGGCCATTTTGAGAAAGATAATTTATTTGAGTACAGTGTTTCTGCCTAGTAGAGAGAGGGGTAGATTCTTCTAATTCGTTAGGATGGCCTCAATTTTCTGAGTAATTTGGGGGATAGTTGTTTTTATAGAGATCACTGGCTGGGATATAGATGCCTAGATATTTAAATTTGTGTGAGACACATCTGAAACGCGACAATATGAGCGACTGTTCGGGGTGAGTGGTTGTTTAGTGAAAGTCAGAATTTCGGATTTGTGGAAATTAATTTTGTTTCCCACAAACCCCATGGGTCCCATATATCGAGATCAAATTGGTTATAGAGGGAATTGATTTCTCAGGTCAGAAGACAGCAGCATCATGTCATCTGAAAACATAACGAATTTACACTCATGATTGTGAAAAAATACACCAGAGTATTCATAGTCTGATCTAAGAACGATGGCCAAAGGTTCCAATGCCAATACAAACTATAAAGGGGACAAAGAGCACCCCAGACACGTGCCTCATTGTAAAGGAAAGGGGTTAGATATATGTCCATTAGAAACTATATTAATTTGGGGGTTGGTGTATATAGTCTGCAATGTAAGAATCAGGGCCGGACTGGGACTAAAAATCAGCCCTGGCATTTAAAGCACACAGTCCCACGTGTTGTGGGTTCTATGCACTATATTGTTGCACACTGATGCTGGCGCAGTGTGCGTTGCTGGTGCTGTACAATATGATGTAGTATGAGTGTGTGTGTGTGGGGGAGAATTATTTCTCCTAATGACCCTCAACATTACATTGTTTGCACCCCAATTACATCAATAAATTCCATGACAATACATTATTTGTGCCCAAATTACAGCAATAAATAACCCCACACACACACACTCATACTACATCAATCACCCCCACCTACAGCATCCGCAATCACCCCCCACATTACAGCATCCGGCATCACCCCCCACATTACAGCAACCAGCATCACCACCCACATTACAGCAACCAGCATCACCCCCCACATTACAGCAACCAGCATCACCTCCCACATTGCAGCAATACCCTCTCCTACTTATTAACAATACTAAGCCCCAAACACACTACAGCATTACCGCCACCACGCCACCCCATACTACAGCAATACCACAAATTATACAGGCGCCACTGTAGGAAACCAATGTTTTGCTTTTTTCAAATCTCCCACAAAATAGCAACAACAGAATACTTACACACATATAGGTAACAGGTACCCTTTTCCCTCAATTAAATAGTAATGACAGAATTTTCATGAATCATTCCACATGAAATAAAACTAACATATATTTAAAAAAAAACATAACTATTGAATGATCATTTGAACCCACACGGCCTCATTAAAAGTATTTCCATCTACAGCAAAATGTCAGAGAAAATTTTTTTTTTTACTAACTTTTTTTTTGTAACCGCATATGTGTCTTTTCTATTCATTTTAAATAACACAGTTTGTAAATTAAGGCGGATATTGGAGGTGGGTGAGAGATAATTGGTTGTGATCCATCAGTTTGATGGAAAACAGATAGGAAACAATTAGATTATTTACCTGGAGACGTCTACCCCCTTGACTCACAGGCAGGGCCGACAAGAGGAATTCTGGGCCACAATACAGCAACTTCTTTGGGCTCCCATCATATTCAACAATGAAAGACTTGCCTTTGGCAGAAATTCATATTATGCCACACCGTAGTGTCCCAAGTTCATATTAAGCCACAATAGTATCCCTACATAACATTATGCCATAGTAGTGCCCCCAAATCATTAGTAGTGCCCAGACAAAAACTCATTCACAAATAAAAATTGGTACAGCATATCAGATACTGAGAGTGTGATTCCCAGGAGCAGATTAATACACCATTTACAATGCAAACAAAAATAGATATATTGACACAATCACAGATAAAATTTATGACAAGCAATGTTTTTATCTCTTAATTAAAAATCTCTGTACAGATAGATATGCAAGAAACATTACAGCGCAATAATAAGCAATACATAGTGTTTTAAACGTCATTGGATACACAGTAGTGCCCCCAGTTCATGAAAGGATAGTTAAAAACACATTGCACACGATAAAATATATAAACTTACCTGATTATGGCATTCTGTGTTCTGTTCTCCTACTGGGCGCGCTGGGCGAGGAGAGATCCGCAGCTGTCAACTCACACAGGCAGTCGGGAGCAGGAACAGAGGGCAGTGGTCGAAGCGGGGTTATGGAAAATATAAGTGAATGGAGTATAAAGGCTTGATTTCTAATTTTTTTTAACACTTGTCCCCTCTGTGCATTCCCATTCTTCAATACTATTTGTGTTTTATGATGGCTGCATCCCTGACATTCCCATTCTGTCTCTCCCTTTACACTTTCTTTTACCTATGCCCCTGCACCATATTCTCCTTTGTCCCTCTACCTTAACCCCCTGCACCACCTTCTCCCCTGCCTCTCCCACACGTCTTCCTGCAATGTCTACCCCCCTTGCACTCACAAGTCTTCCTGCACCCCCTTCCCCCTGGCTCTCTCACCCCTCTTCCTGAACCCCCTTCCCCCCATGCTCTTTCACCCCCTCTTCCAGCGCCCCCTACCCCCTGGCTCTCTCACCCCCTCTCCCAGCACCCCCTACCCCCTGGCTCTCTCACCCCCTCTCCCAGCTTTTCCTTCCCCCTGGCTCTCTCACCCCTCTCCCAGCACCCCCTTTCCCCCTGGTGCTCTCATCCCCTCTCCTAGCACCCCCTTCCCCCCTGGCTCTCTCATCCCCTCTCCCAGCACCCCCTTCCCCTTTGGCTCTCTCATCCCCTCTCCCAGCACCCCCTTCCCCTTTGGCTCTCTCACCCCCTCTCCCAGCACCCCCTTCCCCTTTGGCTCTCTCACCCCCTCTCCCAGCAACCCCTACCACTTTGGCTTTCTCACCCACTCTCCCAGCACCCCCTACCCCACTGGCTCTCTCACACTGATGATCCCCGCAACTTGCGGCACCCCAGCAACCCCCCAATCCCACGAAAGTTGTGGCACCCACACGACCCAGGGGGGGAGGTCGCGGGGGTGCTGCGAGTTACGGGGATCATGATTGTGAGAGAGCCAGTGTGGTAGGGGCTACTGGGAGAGGGGGTGAGAGACAGTGCACAGCATAACGGGGGAGGGAGCTGAGGAGCGCGCAACCAAGGTGGCTGGTTCCCGGGGAGGAACCAGCCACCAGGAAGACAGAAGGAGTCGGGCCGGCCCATATAGCCATCGGCCCCTTCTGGCATTTGCCAGAAGTGCCAGATGGCCAGTCCGGCCCTGGTAAGAATAAACTCCTCTGGGAAAAAACCTTCTAAGAGATTCAAAGAGATGATCCCAAGTCACCAGATCAAAAGCTTTATCAGCGTCTAGTGATAAAAGCAAATGTGGTCTATGGTCCGAAGAGGAGTTCAATTGAGACATAATAGTTAATATTTTTTGAATATTTGTGACTGAATGTCTCCCCCAGACAAAGCCTGTTTGATCTTTATGGGTTATCGTAGAAAGGATGGTCTTCAGACTTTCTGCCATGATTTTAATTAGAACTTTAGAATCTACATTTAACAAAGATATTGGTCTATAAGAGTCTGGTTCATCTAGGGGTTTGCCTGTTTTGGGTATAACTTAAAGAGTAGCAAAGTTAAAATGGAGTGGTAAACTGTGGTTGGTAAGAATATGATTAAAAAATCTAGTAAGGCGTTCAGCAACAATGTTTGCCAATATCTTGTAAAATTTTTCCACTTAGACAATCTGGGGCAGGAGATTTAAAAGATTTTAACGCTTTAAGTGTGTGAGTTAAAGCGTTAAAATCTTGTGACTTCCTCCAGATTGATAGGTGCTAAGAGTAATTCAACCTTTTGGTCCGTTATGTGAGGGAGATTAACTTTATCCCAGAACAGTCACTTATTATCCATGTTCAAATTGTCTTGTTTATGCAGTTTTTCATAGAATTTGTGAAGGATATTAAGGATTTCTTTCCCCTCAGGAGACAAACCACCAGCCTTGTTTCTAAGAGCAGGGATATTAGTAGGGGGGCGTTGGCCTTTTAACAAATTAGCAAGCAGGCACCTATTTTTGTTGCCATGTCTATAAAATTGAAAATTGGATGGCTGGGATTTCCTGTCTGCTATCTGTATGAGTAAATTCCCAAACTGGGATTTTATTTTGATTATAGATGCGTCTGTCGGAATGGTCATTGCTACGTTTCCAAACTTGGTAAGCTTCTATCAGGTCATTTTGTGTATCAAGATAAAGCTGAGATTGAGATTTAGAGTATTAGCTGACATATGAGATTATGTTCTCTCTGAGAACTGCCTTGGATGTCTGCCAAAATAGAATAGGGTCAGACTGGTGAAATTCATTATTAGAAAGAAATTCATGCCGAGCGGCAATGAGTCTATTCCTAAATGATAGTGAATTAGCTAAATAGGTTGGGAATCTCCATTGTTTGTGGGAGCCCCTAGGGTTACTACTGGCAAACTCCAACCACACCAAAGCATGACCAGTTAAAGCTATGGTGTGAATGCCCGTATCAACCAAGGTGTTTAGTAGAGAGTTTGAGACTAATAAGTAATCTATCCGTGAAAAGGTTCCATGCGCTGCTGAGAGACATATGAATTCTCAGGTTCTTGGACTGTGTACGCGCCAAATGTCAAGTAAATGTAATTGTTCAGGGATATGTATTATGCCTACCCAACACCGTGGAGGCTACAACATTAACATCACTGCCTAAAATCATATTGGAGTCTGCAAATGAATAGAGTTTAGATACAATATCAAGAAAAAACTACCTATCATATTGGTTAGGAGCATATAAGCTACATAGTGTAAGTCTCATGCTATACACAGTGATGTCTAGGATAATATGGAATATGCTTCCTAAGTAGAATAGCTACCCCACCTGATTTAGTCATGAATGATGCATGTGCAACTATTTTTTGTTGTAACATATTTAACTTGTCATGTTCCACAGCAACTAGGTGCGTTTCTTGGAGGAAGGTGACATCGGCTTTGTGTATCTTTAAGTAGTTAAAAAGTTTTTTCTTTTGACTGGGGTGTGGATACCTCCCACATTCCAGGAACAAATTTTTAACTTATTCATAAGACTGAACAACCCATTCGTCATAGTGCTCTGGAGCATGAGTGTGAGCCACATGACCCATATTCTTTCACCCCCCAATCATATACTGACTGTAGTAGGATCAAAATAGCTGAATGTGGAGCCTTGGTAAAACAGTCCGCATATAATTATGTAATCAGCATGTATCTCTGAGGCCACATCTACGGTTGGAAGGGCGGGCCTGGTTTCATTTCGAATAGGCCCATTGTGCCCAACATGTCTGCTCACAGCTTTCCAAGTGATATGGTATTATTTGGAGATATATCAGTACCAATGAAGATTTTGGATTGTAAAGGGATGTAAATTCGTTGAGACAATGAGTTTAAATTATATTGTAATAATGGATAATCTCCTGTAGATGGCAGCAAATAGCGATAAATATTGTCCATTGATATGAGTGTAGGGTTGAAGAAGGAATGACCTGCAGTGAGAAGACCTACAATCGAATGTCAGAGGACCCCGGGTATGTAAAATAGGGGCCGCAGTGAGACAGATCGTGGTGTTGGGAGCCACACACAGAGGAGTTTCAGCTTTATTTTCAGCCAAAGCAGTGGCAAGGTTGTAGGCATCTGCAAACTGTATGCAATGGGAAGCCTGCTGCTGTGTTGTCTGTTGAGAGGTAAAAGTAGTAGCAAAGCTGGTTATAATAAGAGCTATTTAGTTCAGACAGTGAGCCCAGTGTGTGTAAAGCAGACAGGTATCAGGCACAGTGTATGTTTCCCAGCTGAGAGCCCCAGGTTCAGTCACCTGTATGCAGGCACAGTAGTGGACACCTGTGGAGGCTGGAAAAGATATATATGTAGTAAGATAGTTGCCTCAGCATTATGGGGATGGAGGCTTAGGGAGTGCTAAACTGCACAAAGGGGAGCTGCACAGGTCAGGAGAGTCTTCAAGTCTCTGTCCTGGGCTACACAGGTGGTATGGCAAGGGACCCAGCAGGGGGAGTTATGGACTCAAGGACAAGAAGACAGTGAAGCTCCACCTGTGTGATCGCAACCACCGGTACTCACAGTTGTAGCAGGTCCGCGGTTTCCCAAGCACCATTCGTGTCTTCTCTCTCCAGCTGTATTAGGTACGGTTACAAAAGCCATGTAACCGGGCGCCGGGCACAGCAATATCAGCAGGAGAGCCAGGTCCGCGAGTCTCCCCGGCAGTCTCACTCCTCTCCCCTGCAATGTAGTCAGGAGCAGTGCGGTCTAAAGAGAGAAGGGTCTGTCTGGGATGTGATCCTAGAGGAGCACTGGATCAATGTCACTATGTGGTGTACTGAACGGTAAAAAATTACAGTGATCTGAATGAGCACCTTTCGCGCCGAATTCGTGGAGCACCCGTCAGTCGGTGATTGTAAGCCTCCAGAGCCGAATATTGGACAAATTCAGGCTTCAAGTATGTATCCGGAGCTTCCGCAAGCCGATTGTGATATTTATCTTCTTGTGGCTGGAAATTTAACCTAGTTAGGTTGAATTTTGTGGTGGCCATGATTAGAGCTTTTAGACCGACCATCATGGCTGGCAAGCCACGCCTCCCCATAATATAATTTTAAAAGAATTGTAAGTATTATATTTTATAAACCTAAATTACTGCACTACTAGAGTATTTATAATAAGCTGAAGTAACTCTAGTGGAACACGGTTACCAGATCTTCAAAATATGTTTATTCAGTCTCAAAATTTGTTTTACAGCCCCCACTTTACTGACATGTTTTTTTCTTAATATAAAAATGTGTGATAAAGAAATAATCAATTTATGAACAATGAAGCTCAGATATGGGACATTTTAGATTTGCAACCTTACTCAGGGTCAAGCCACTTCTGAACCACCACCAAAGTGCATGCAAACGTGATACTTACCATAGGCATAATTACCTTGTGAAAATTACATTAGTTAAATTAAAATTGTTCAGGTATACCGTATATACTCGAGTATAAGTCGACCCGAATATAAGCCGAGGCACCTAATTTTACCACCAAAAACTGGGAAAAATTATTGACTCGAGTATAAGCCTAGGGTGGGAAATGCAGCAGCTACTGGTAATTTTTTATTTTTTTTTAAAAGCTCACTTCTGTTTAATTACTGTAATTTCAGTCAGAGTTTTAAACAATCAGGATAATCACAGTCTTAACAAATGATTTCATAACTCAAACATTTCTATAGGGATTCTATGCACATGGAAACACAAAACAAAAAGACAAGATGATTTGGAAATCACCTGGCAACTCCAACTAGGTAAATAAAAAACTTTTCAAATGTGTACTGTGAAACAGGAACAACAACATACAACAAAAACGAATATGATAATGGTAAAGCAAAAATCAATGTAGGGTGCTGTCACCATAACGAGGAACCCACAGGCTCTTTATCTGGGCCAACTTTTGGAGTGTGTAACCAGGGTTAACCAGCAAACACACACTGCACCAGATCACATCTTACCAGGCTAACTGCAGCCTATCATTCACCTCCAGTACCATGGAAATGGAAAAATATTTTCACATTTAAGAAAGTAAAGCATACATAAGTTTATTAATGCAAAGCACCAAGAAAGCTTTTAAGGAAGGATTAAGTTACACATGTAACATAACACATAGTACAGTACCATTCAGATGCGCTGGTAGCCAACCCTGGGGTATCCCTTTTTAAGGCGTAATCCTTTGTGACAGAGGTGTCACCCCACAGATCCACAACAGCATCGCCAGAGATTCAAGAAGAAGAAGTCCTCAAAGTCCTTCACTTTATGCTCTGATTCTTCAATCAGTTCAGCAGCAGCTGTATTCCCGCGTTAGTCCTGACATCTCTCTCTCTCTCAGCCCCGCAGTGGAACGCATGTGCGTTCCACATACAGGAAGTTCGGCATTTCTGTTACAAATGCAAAACTTCCTGTCAGTGGAACGCACATGCGTTCCACTGCGGGGCTGAGAGAGAGAGTTAACAGCTCAGGGACCGGACACCAGGTAAGTTGACCCGTGTATAAGCCGAGGGGCCTTTTTCAGCATACAAAAATGTGCTGAAAAACTCGGCTTATACACGAGTATATACGGTAATCAGTTTAAGATAGTACAACACAAAATACAGAGTGTAAAGGTTTTTGTTTTTTCATGTGCCCAAAAAAAAAAAAAGTGTTTGAAAACACACTAAAACACCACCAAAACCATAGCATGCCCCTTCTTACTGCAAATTAAAAAAAAATGTTTATGTTATTAAATTTTTCCAGTTTCCACTTACCACACACACACAGACAATATGGTGTTCTGATTACACAGATCAACACTCTCACAGGTCCATATATCAACACAGATCCAATATCTGTGGGGGAGGGTCAACAGGTAACAAATTAAGCCATGAAAAGGTATAAGATTTAGCAAATTCACTACATTCTACAGGTCTGTATGCAGTCCTGCCTCTAAGTATACACACTGGCCTAAAGATTCAAACTCTGCAGCTAACTAAACACTTTTACCACTAACCTTCAACATGAAAACCACTTTCACAGTACGTTAAGGCCTTTCAGCAGCAATTGAGGTTTCTAGCTCGCCAACACCTAGCAATGTTTTGCTAAATATTTAAACATACTGAGGGCTGAGCAAGGTACAGTTGTAAACGGCTGAAAAAAACATTTGACCATCTCAAGTCTACTTACCCAGAACTCTGAAACTCCCAACAACACAGAATTTTGAGAAAGGCATTTTTAACTACCACTGTAATTAGTGAATTAAATTCCGGTGAGTACGCCGGACAGACGCCATTAGGAGCACACAGGTGCGTTCAAATTAACTGAGTGTGTTTGTTTCTAAAAGCGATCTGGCGTGTTAGCGAAGTGTATTCAATGTATGGTAAGTCTATTTTCTAACGATTACTCACATATTTGTTAAATGAGCTTAGCTACATATTTGATAAATGAGCTTAGCTGTTTGTGTTGTTGCAATATCATGGTTTAATTAGTGTACATTTGAAAGATATGCCAGAGAAAATATTTACTATTTGTTGTAGACTACTAAGGTCAGAAGTTCGAGGCCACAAGTCAACCTTGAGCACAAAGTGGTTTAAGAGCCTACATTAAGTGTACACACAAAAAATTAAAGTATAAAAGGTAAAAAAATACGCTCATAATTTGGCCCAATATTCGCATTTGCGAGCAATCATTGTTTTTATTTGAGTATTTGAAGCTCCTGCTGGTTTAGAAAAACAGTTATTTTTGTGTGTGTGTGTGTGTCTAGGGTGATCAATTTCATAGCACGTTATCCCTCATGCTGATAATAATAAATACAACATGAAAGAGTATACAGGAACAAGACAGCAATTCAGCTAACCAGAATAAGTTGATTGCAAACACTTTTAGGATTCAACCACTAATGACAGTCGTGTCTTTTCAAACATGAGCCGCAAACCCCTTTGTCTTGAAAGTGTCCTAAATGGCTAAATAAATGTTTGACCCATATTTAAAATCTCTTTGTGATTTAATGTTTACTATGTTACACAGTGCATATCCCACTCAGTGCCATCTGTAATACGTTTTAGTTAAATAATTGCCATTATCTCTACCTATACATCACCAAAATTAGGTAAACTAGATACGGTTGCTAGTGTGTATTTAAATCTATGCAATTGTCATCATTTTTTTATCACTTGATAATTGGTGTAGTAGTTAGAGAACGCACCTTTGCACACTCTGAACCTGAGTTCAAGTCCTCCCCAATGCACTTGTGCGCGTCTTATCAGTAATTTTGCACTTGGTTTCTATGAATTAATATCTACTAAAGTGTGTCTATAGTAGAAGTTAGCTAGCTCTATTTTCTGCCACTTCTGCCGATCAAAGTGACAATGTAGCAGTATAAATCTGAGTAGCGTTTTGTTGCAATTTGGTTTACATACAATATGAAAACTATGTATATACAAGACCCATTTAACTTAAGTATAAATTACAGATTTAGTGGGTTAGGCAAAGGTTTCCAATACATATAATATGCTAGAACTTCATGTAAAAGTGAGAAAGGCCTTATTCAAGATACGAGAATGTTTTAGCAAGTACCTTTGCCATCCATTCCGTCAGCCAGAATGAATGGGGAATGCAGTGTGCACTCCATTCCGGCACCCAGAATGGATAGGGAATGCAGAGTGCACTCCATTCCGTCAGCCAGGATGAATGGGGAATGCAGTGTGCACTCCATTCCTTCAGCCGGAATGGATAGGGAGTGATAGTAGCGAACATATCTGCCTAGCATACCAAACTGCAGTGTAGAGGCCTATAAAAGCCAGGCCTCTTTACTGAAGAGCCAGCAAGCAGCATAGTGCGCTATATGAAGCTAATTAATTCCAGCGTTCTGGCATTCTGACATCTTACACTTGAAAGTGGCATTTATTAGAAAGGTGTCTGTATGGAAAAGAGGCTTCTTTTACACAAACACACTAATGGAACAATGGAACATTTGATACATACATATATATATATTGTGGCAAAAGCCCGCTACTGCAGAAGCACACGCGAACAACTTCTTCCTTTTTATGGTGCTTTATTGTCAGGATAATAAATATTTTGACACCGTATACTTGCACAGCAATCATGGGGACCCTAAACGCTAGCTATACATAGACCAGCTCTCTCTCAGGACCAGCCAGCTATCCCAGCGTTGGTCTTCCTGAACAAATGAAACAAACAAGCTTTTATACATTATGCTACTCCCCCAGCCTTAGCTTGATGGACAGGTGACACACCCACCCTCTCTTTAAAACAAAACACCCATCACTGGCTCTGTTTGCACAACCAGACGCGCCCTGTCTGTTTGCTGAGAGGAAGGATTTCAGATCATGTAAGTTTAACCAAATTTAAACTATTGCTTTTCATACATAAGTCTTCACTCTAGGTGCATTACTGCACAAATGTTTTACTCTACTTCACTGCTTTCTCTGTATATTGCCAGCTAAATGCCTCCTTTTGTTACAATATATATATATATATATATATATATATATATATATATATGTATATGTTATTTTTATTTAAAAAAAAAAATCTAAAAAATGTCTATTGATATGTATGTTTGTTTTGCATACTTGGCTGTGGTTTTTATATGCAAGGTATGCTTCTAAATGCGTTTATTAGCTGTTTTCGCTAGCTGTTTTCGACTGTTTGAACTTGTACAATTGGTATCGGAATGAGAGGTGCCCTGTACATGGGTTTGGGACAGGTTCTCTGACAAATGGGACAGGACCGGCAATACGTTTTCACAGCCATGTGTACACCGGGCCAGTAAAACCTAAGCAGAACTCGTTCCCATGTTTTATCCTCCCCTAGGTGTCCCCCACAGACATGTGTATTTGCTGCTTTTAACACTAGGGTTACATGGACCTGAGGAACCATTAATTGTTCTACTTTATCCCCCTGTACAGTAGCAACTCTATACATGAAATTATTTTTAACAATAAAATATGGTATATCTTCTGCAGGCTGGGCAGCTTTCGCTACCCCATTTACCTCAGTCACACTTTTAAAGGCATGTTTCAAAGTGGCATCATTAAGTTGGTCTCGAGCAAAGTCCTGCAGAGGAAACAAAATTGGTATTGCGGACCAGTCCGTATCCTCACTGACAGGCGGGGTGGGCTCATCTGCGACATCACCGACCAATGCTAGTTTGGACTGTCCATGTTTCCCCGCAGGTGGATGCTTTTGTGGAACTCGTGCTATGACTCCCAGGGTGGCATTCCGGTTTGGCGGTTCCCAAAGATCGATGTCCAAATGCTGTGGATTCTTAGGCGGTTCCTTTAAGACCGGGCTTCCGACCGTTGCATCAGTTGCCGGCATGTCCGGCCGGATCCGCTCACCGAGGACGTCATTAAACAGTGGGAAGTCACGCCCCAAAATGAGTGGATATGGGAGTTTAGGTGCTATGGCAGCTACCACCATAACAGTTTTGTCTTTGACTGTGACTGGTAGTATTGTTCTTTCATACTCCTCTGTCGTGCCATGTACGCAAAGAACCTTCACTTTAGGCAACCGAGAAGTTATGGTTTCGGATAAGGCAGAGCTGGACACCAATGAGAGTTCACTCCCCGAGTCAACCAAGGCCAGAACAAGGTTTTGGTTGATTAGCACAGTCACCCGGAACAAACAAGGACTTCCTGACATGGGACTCATGGTAAAACAGCTTGGAAACGCAGGCCCAATATGTGCCACGGAACAGTCCATGGGTTCCTGTAGTTTAGGACACTCTGCCTTAAAGTGGCCTGGCTCACCACATTCAAAACACTTCAGATTAGACAGCTTTGCACCTGGCCCTCTTTCCATAGCAGTTTTGCCATTGGGCCCTGTGGCAAGGATTGTTAAACCTGGCTTTTGGCGTGGCAGCGACTTTGGCACAAATGCAGGTTCTTTAGTAATTTGCTGTAGCGCACAAAACCTTTCTACCATGGTGGCAAGCTCTTCATAAGTTTGTGGGTCTGATTGCAGCACCCACCTTTGCAAATCGCGGTTCAGCCCACGGATGCAGTGATCTATCGCCAGAACTTCAATAATTTGAGAAGGCGAATTCTCCTCAGGTTGCATCCATTTCTTTAAAATTTTAGAAAGCTCAGCCACTTGCGCTCTGACCGTTTTTTCTTTATTATAGCGCCATTGGTGATAGCGCTGGGCTCGGCCTGGCCCGGAAACTCCAACGCGAGCCAATATCTCAGACTTTAGGCACAAATAATCAGAGGCCCGTTCCTCATCTAGATCCATATAAGCTCGCTGAGCTTCACCAGTCAGATATGGCGCCAATCTCTCAGCCCAATCTTTAGGAGGCCATTTTGCCCTTTTTGCAAGTCTCTCAAAGGACACCAGATATGCTTCTATGTCATCACCTGGCGACATTTTCAGGAGAACAGGACCAGGTGGCTCATTTCTGTCATGCCTCACCTGGCTTAACTCTTCCCTTAAGAGCCTTGTGTTTTCCACCTGTGCCTCGGCAACTCGTAGCATCTGAGCTTGCTGCTGTTGCTGCGCAGCGGCCACATTCACGAGATTTTCAGTACTTCCTCCATTTTGACGTCTGCGCGGGTTGGGTAGCGGAAACTTGCTTCCCGGAGCATCCCACTTCTGACACCACTTGTGGCAAAAGCCCGCTACTGCAGAAGCACACGCGAACAACTTCTTCCTTTTTATGGTGCTTTATTGTCAGGATGGTAAATATTTTGACACCGTATACTTGCATAGCAATCATGGAGACCCTAAACGCTAGCTATACATAGACCAGCTCTCTCTCAGGACCAGCCAGCTATCCCAGCGTTGGTCTTCCTGAACAAATGAAACAAACAAGCTTTTATACGTGATGCTACTCCCCCAGCCTAGCTTAATGGACAGATGACACACCCACCTTCTCTTTAAAAGAAAACACCCATCACTGGCTCTGTTTGCACAACCAGACACGCCCTGTCTGTTTGCTGAGAGGAAGGATTTCAGATCATGTAAGTTTAACCAAATTTAAACTATTGCTTTTCATACATAAGTCTTCACTCTAGGTGCATTACTGCACAAATGTTTTACTCTACTTCACTGCTTTCTCTGTATATTGCCAGCTAAATGCCTCCTTTTGTTACAATATATATATATATATATATATATATATATATATATATATATATGTATATGTAATTTTTATTTTAAAAAAAAATCTAAAAAATGTCTATTGATATGTATGTTTGTTTTGCATACTTGGCTGTGGTTTTTATATGCAAAGTATGCTTCTAAAGGCGTTTATTAGCTGTTTTCGCTAGCTGTTTTGGACTTAAACATGACCCAGAGCTTCCTTAACTTTTATCAAGGATTTGAGGCATGAGTGACGTCAGTTTCTCTTAACCGCAGAGAGGGAATGCCTACTGTGCTTAAGTTAAATTCCATAATGCCTACTTTACTCAACTGATCTCTCATCTCCACCCAGTCCGTGCCCACTCTCTTCCTATTCCCACCCCTTTCTTTTCAAGTGGTCAGCTGCCATCTCAAATGTATTTGCGTTGCAGTTTGCGGTTGAGTTGCCTTTGAGTGCCAGATCTGCTCTGTTTGAGCAGCGCATGTGGTGTTTTACGCTGCTCAAGTCCCGTTTTCGCGCATGCGCAGAGACGACTAGCAGATTATCCGCATAGACTTGCATTTGCGTACCTTGATAAATTGGGCCCCAGAGTCTGATTGCTTGCTATAGGCAACAACTCCACTTTTCAAACCCATTGGAAACTAAAACATTTATTTATATTCCCTTATAACTTATCTTATTTACAAGTTTATATGTTCTGGCAGGCAGTAGTGAGGTGCAGTATGTTCTGAAAAAAGTGAGTGCATTTTACATGTGTCAGCATTAGTTAGGCACTGTATATATGTATGTATATATGTATGTAACGTACTATGTGTATATTTACACGAGTGAGACAGCGTTGCACCTTGGACTTTAGGAATTTACGAGAGTGGCAGTGGCACTGTCAGAGAGTTGCTCTATGTCCAGGCTGGAGGAAAAAGACCAAGCGCTCCACAGCGCTTCATCTATAGTAACTCATGGAACGTCTGGGGAATGGAAGGAACACACACCCCAGTTATTCAGGACCTGCCCAATGTTACTCCTCCAAAACAAGACGTGGGGAAAAAAGCGAAATTTTCAACTTCAAATTATTCCTAATTTGTCATTTTTTTTTATTTTTTTTTTCAGAAATTTGGCATGCAGCACTCATACATGGTTTTTCATTTGGATTGCCAAATTTTGGCTTAATACTTAATGTATCCTCTCAAACACCATGCCCCCCCTCTCACAAAATTAACATGATGGAATGCAATTTATTAGTCATCCTTAATATAGGGGCATGAGTAAACACACACACACACACACACACACACACACACACACACACACACACACACACACACACACACACACACACCTGGAACCTTTTATATATACAGGCTGATACCAGGTCCCCCACACCTTCAGCAATTCAGTGCTAGTCAAGGCAGTAACAGGAAGACTGCCAGCATTTCCTGAGAAAAAGAGGGGACATGATGCCAAGTGAGAGAAGCACCTACCCCAGTGTGCGAGCAACAGTGAAAAGGAGAGATCAGTGTCAGAGAGACTTACACTAGAGAACCCATAAGCATCAGAAAGGCTACACATTTGCTATGGATGTGGGAAGTGTTTTGCCTTCAGCACACCACCTATCAGAGAGCTGAGGAATAACAAAGATTTAGAATAATTATTTTATCAACGTACAGTGCAGAAAAATAACTGAACTACTCACCGGAGAGAAGCTGTGAGTGGGATCTCTCATGCTGTGTACAGTCCATTTCCCCACACTCAACAATGTGCCAGTTGGAAAACATGCAGCAGTGTCCATAGAGGCTGCGCAAATGTCAGTATGATGTTAGCCACCTCACACTGCCTGGCAGTGACTCACTAAAGACTCCCCCAGCCTATATACTCTCTGCAATGTAATTGGATCACTGCTCTGAGGTGGAGGGGACCTGGTTGGAGGCAATAGCCGGTACAGCAGATTGATCCTCGTGCTTTGAGCTGTACTGTTACGGTTGAAGGGCAGAAAGGAGACACTGTCTGGATACATCTAACTCCCAGATGTGCACCTGGCAGCAGATGGTTCCCCTATTGCTATGTGCTGGGATGGGTTATATGGTTATATGGTGTTATATGAATTATGCCACATACTCCCTTCTCCCCACTGATGGGGCAGATTGGGAATTTAAAGCAGCCCTGGAAAATATTCTGAAAGTGGCCTTGTGATAGGTTTGGCCAAATTGTCAGTGGACAGAGTCAAATCCACAGAAGGCGGGCCACCTGAGTAAAAACAGATGTGGGCATAACCAGCTCACAAGAGTTTTAGCTTTCAATTTATCTTCCAATAACATACCCTTTAAAAACACTGGCAACGCTGTACGCACCACTTCTAGGTGCCTGTGCTCTCCACCTAAAGCACACAAGCATGAAGAGGGACATACCTCCCTGCATTCAGGACAAAGTATAATGTTCGAGACAGTCTGACCACAATCAGGACAGTTGGCTGACAGTCGCTCTCCTACTTGTTCTTGTGTCTTTCACTACCTGCTGGTGTCTTAAGCTCATTTGCTGCTTGGCCGAATACTGCATATTGGGACCCTGTTGGGGAAAAGGATAGTGTGAGAGGATGGACCGCCTATGCCACCCTGTCTGTTGTTGCTGGGAACCGGCTGGGCTTACTTTGCCACCATTCCCTTTCGTTATCCCAAATGTGCCCTCTTGCCGCAGTAGGAGGGGCTTACAAAGGCTGCCACCACTGGACTCTTATACCAGCATCCAGAACCGGGTTTCTTCTGGGTCGTTGATGCTGCTAGCGTAGCTCGTTGCCGGTGTAACTGGGCTGGTACCCCTGACCTTTCACTATAGATCAGGGTTGCTGTGGATGGATCCTCACTGGCCTATAACACTGACCAGAGCTGCAGGGTAGCGAGCAGAGCAGTGGTACTGGAAAGCTTGGGTCCAAACCTCAGAACAGCCGGCGAACGGATTAGATTTAGGGTCAAATCTATAGATCACAGGAATACAGCAATATTAAAGATGTTTTCAAGCAGGTCTTGAAGAAAGATGTTTATTTGCTCACACTGGTTTGAGGTACCAGTGATCAGGTCAGATGTTGAATTCAGAAGTCAGTGCATTTATACTTTTCAGACACATGCTATTTTTAGCATCAGGATATACTCTATTTACCCAAACATGGATTTACATGCATTGCAAAGCTAACAAAACTTGCGCTTATCTATGAAATTCGCTCTGGCAAAAGGCCACACAGTAATGACCCCCTGCTGGGCCTTTGGCCAGAGCAGGCATGACACTTCATCACAAAACTTCATTAGCACTTCCTGCTATCAGACTCCCTTGCACATATGACTAATTGGAGGTTTCCACTAGCAGCCTAACAAATTCTAAACAATGACACTTGCATACTTAATACATCCCAATACACACAAAGGCCTATTGTATCAGATATATGCATCAGAAATAAGGCACATCCTTTAGTAAGGTGAAAACAGGAAAAAACAGTTTCTACCCTGGTTGCAGAAATAACGATTTCCTGTCTCAGAATATATACAATACAAAAAATAAGTGCATTAGCAATTATATAAATATGCGCCCTGCGCTATTTCCCTTAAATAAATTGATACCACAAGTTATTTATGAGTGATCCAGTCACAGATAGGTACTATTCACCTCCTGAAAATCTGAGAAACTAAGTAACAGTCCACGCCCCCCAACTAGCTACAACATTAAACCAATAGCATTCATTTTTAACAAATAGGCCTATTTCTCCTAACGACCCTCAGCAGTACATTACAGCACTACCGCCCAGTCCCTCCACATTACAGCACTACCGCCCAGGCCCTCCACATTACAGCACTACGCCCAATCCCTCCAAATTACAGCACTAAACTCCAGTCCCTCCACATTAGAGCAATACTCCCCAGTTCCTCCACATTACAGCACTACCCCCCAGTCCTTTCACATTAGAGCACTACACCACAGTCCCTCCACACTACAGCACTACCCCCAGTCCCTCCACATTACAGCACTACCCCCCAATCCTTCCACATTATAGCAATACCCCCCAGTCCCTCCACATTACAGCGATACACCCAGCCTATCCACATTACAGCAACACCCCCAGTCCCTCCATATTACAGCAACACCACCCAGTCCCTCCACATTACAGCACAACCCCAGCTCCTCCACATTACAGCACTATCCCAAGCCCCTCCACATTACAGGGCTACCTTTCAGTCCTGCCACATTACAGCACAACCCAAGCTACTCCACATTACAATACTACCCCTAGCCCCTTTCATATTACAGCACTACTCCTCAGCCCCTCCACATTAAAGCACTATCCCGAGCATATGCATAATGCCGCACTTTCTCACACATTGCAGCAATTCACTATACAGTCGACCCACACTGTAGCAATACCACCACTGCCCCTGCACTGTGTCAAATCTAAATCAGATTGTTCACCTGTAAGTGTCAGTTTATCAGTTATGAGCTCATCAGCTGGGGATAATTTAATACACTGCATGGTTTGAGTGTACAATAAACTCTGCTTTATTAGTTACAAGTCCCTATCTATATAGCAAAAGTAACGTATTGCAGAAAACTACGCCCCAAAAGGTTTTAACCACTCATGCTCCCTTTACACAGGTGTTAATACAATCTCTCATTATCAGACAGGAAAACTCCACAGGGGGGGTCTGCTTATCTCCTGTCTGCTATGTCCAAGGTTAAAAGCATAGCCTTGCAAATAATGAATTACTCCTACAAAACCAGCTGCATCTAATTGTCTTTAAGCTATAACAGAACAAAATGGCTATAAGGCAACAAGATGGCGTCAGCTTAGCAAAATCACATTTCTCATTTCCCATCTTTTTTGCCCTAACACTACCTATCAGAGATCACATTCTTGCTGTTGCTTTTAATGGGTACTTATACGCAAACACCCTTCTAACAGAACATATGAATAGGGATGCCTAAAACTGGATACATAGAACAACCCATCCCCCTCAATAACAAGTCCATGATACCTCTTCTAGCTGATAGATGGTCAATGAGTCGACAACCATCTTGCACCCGCTACATGTCCTGATGTCAGATCTTCACATATATCAGTGAACATGAGAGGCTCTGGGGCCTCTTGTGCTTCCTTTTTTAACTATGGATTTCTTTAGGGAAGGAAAAAAGGAAATGGAGGGAGAAAATACACAGTGCGCTCGGCAAGTGTTATATGTCACTTATTTCACAATAGAAGGGATTGTCCATTGTGCTGTATATCTTCATAAGGTTAAACTTCAGTAACAAGCATGTGGATTCCAAGGAAAAGGCTCTTGGTTTCTGCAATGATCACAACTGGCAGTAGTACTGAGAGTTCCACAAGGTTCACACTCATTAGATACAGTAATTAGATTATTACATTAGATTAGGTACAGTACAGCGGTTAAGACAGATGTGGTAACTTGAATTTTTCTGGAAGAGAAACACTTAGCTTTAATACACTTGCTAATAAGCCACATCATCAGTTTTATTAGTATCATCATCATCATCATCATCATCATTTATTTATATAGCGCCACTGATTCCGCAGCGCTGTACAGAGATCTCATTCACATCAGTCCCTGCCCCATTGGAGCTTACAATCTAAATTCCTTAACATACACAAACACTCACACAGAGACAGACAGACACACAGACTAGGGTCAATTTTGATAGGAGCCAATTAACCTTCCTGTATGTTTTTTGGAGTGTGGGAGGAAACCGGAGCACCTGGAGGAAACCCACGCAAACACAGGGAGAACATACAAACTCCACACAGATAAGGCCATGGTGGGGAATTGAACTCATGACCCCAGCGCTGTGAGGCAGAAGTGCTAACCACTTAGCAATATAGTTCAACAAATCACCATGTACATGCTGTAGTTATATATATTATAATAAGGATTAGTAACAGTCCTTGAAGTACAACATGTATAAAACCTGATAACCATCCTCCTATACCCTTGAACCAATCGGCCAGGTACAGCCATGAAAACTATCCTTCTAGCTAAGCATCTCCAGTGTACTCCTTTAAAAATTTATATTTCATGTCTTATTTTTGGTAAGTGTTCATCAAACATTTTCTCTGGATCATCTGCATCACTGGTTTAAAAGGTGCAACCCTGGGCTTCAATTTACATATTTAGGGTCAGGCAGTACCTTCCAGACTAAGCTGTCAGGTAGTCCAATATTAACCTATTGTCTTGTGTAAATGTAATAATGTGTTGGGCCACAATACTCACAAATACATTTCTGTATTGGGTGTAAACCCCTACAGTCATCGGTTGCTCTTTTCTTATTTGGTTGGGTTAAACTTTCATATTAGAATTTTTCTCATTATATATAATGAACTCTACATTACTATTGGCATGAGTCTGGTTCCTCCAGACCTAGCTTTCCTTTCTAGACTAGTACACATCTACAGCCTACAGCAAAGAAACATAATGTGCAATCAATATTCCTTCTGCAAATATCAATTAATACCACTCTCTGGTCTCCCTTGGACCTTTAAAAAACTTGTAAAATACATTTTACTCAGACTCCCCTTGTCTGAAGATCTTGCAGTGGGATGCGTGTATTCAGGTGTCATTTCCCTGTACTTCCACTACCATGGGAGTCGTCAATAAGACCTGGAGAGGACTCTCGTATCTGGGTTCACGACTCTTCCTGAAATGCTTTTTCACGACCACCCAGTCCCCCGGTTGCAGTTTATGGGTACCTGCATCAAAATTATGGCCTGGAATGAAAGAAATCACTTGACCATGTATTTCAGTTCATTATTTCTATAATAAAGCAACATAGTTCAACAAATCACCATGTACATGCTGTAGTTGCTATGGAAAGTAACAGCCTGTTCTGTGTGCTGTGCCAAACAGTATCTGATTTGGTGCTAAAACTGTGTCTTTCCTAGGAGTGTTTCTTACTTTCAGACATTATTTTCTGCATTTTCAATTGCAGAGTACCATTAAGACGCTCCACACATTCCGAACTTGGGTCTGTGAGGGGTGTGAAGGGCAGATATGATTCCCATGTCTTTTAACAGTTCCTTGAATCCTTGCCCGTAAAGTCTGTCCCTCTGTCACTTTCAATGACCTCTGGTACCCCATATCAGCAGATTACCTCACTCGCAATTTTCTAGGCTAATGCATTTGCTTTTCTATACAGCCATATCTCCAGCCAGTGACTAAAGAAGTCGACACAGATTAGCACATTCACAAAGCCCGAGCATTTGGGAAGTTGTATAAAGTCTATCTGTATCCTCTTTAGGGATACTGTGTATGGGGTGTGGTTTTCCATAGGACAGACTTACCTGGGTTATTCTATGCACAGATTAAGCATCCTGCTACTAACACCTGTGCTGCTTGGACAAACCCTGGTGCCCTGTTAGTGAGTATAACCTTAGCATCTTTCCCCAGATGCTCTTTCTCGTGTGCTATATTGGCCATAATGGGATAAAGTAGTTTTGGCAGACACAAACACTGAAATTTACACCACTCCTTGCACTTCTAGTGCTCCATGTTTTGCCCAAGTCTTTTTATTATTCTCTGTTGCTTGTCTTTGCATAAGTTGGAGTGTGGTTTGGTCAAACTTTGGGTCAGGGGGTCACCATGTAAATAGACTCCCCTTGGGGTACTGGGGCTATGGCGGCTTCTCGTGCGGCCTGGTCTACCAGTCTATTTCACTTAGCTTTGGGAGTAGTATTTATGTGTGTGTCTTCACCTTCATCACTGTTTGGAGGACAGCTGGAATGCAGTGAACAGTGCCCTGGTATGTTCATCATATTGACTTGTTTGCTTGTTGAACCCATAAGGTCCCTACTTTTCCATATAGGGCCATAATCATGCGCAATTACAAACGCATAACTTGAATCAGTGTAAATATTTACTCTTTGTCCTTTTGCATATATGCATGCAAGTTTCAGGGCCTTTAATTCAGCTTCTTGTTCTGACATGTGACTCGGTAGAGTCTGTTGAATCACTCTTTCTGTGTGTGTGGTTACAGCACACCCTGTATAAGAAACACCATTTATGTGGTAGCGTAAGATGTCTGCATTTGGTAGCCGTGTATCTTTAATGTCAGATAAAACCAAAGATCCTTGTCTCATTAGTTCTACACAATCATATTTAGAAAAATTTGGTGTTTGCATTTTTATCTTCCTGTTCAAGCTGGGATAGGATTCCCCCAAATGCCTAGGGGAACCCCGATATATACAGGTACTTCTCCCATCTTTTGAAACTTGCTGCAATAAGGCTGCAGGATTCAACATTGTGCACCACTTAAGTGTAACGTTACAGGGAGTTAACAGTGCTACTTAGTCTGGCTGCTGAGAAGTGTTTTGTTTGTGCTTGATTTAAAATTTCTATTACCACATGTGGCACCATTAGGGTTAATGGGTGACCTAGCACAATATCTGTACTTTTTCCAAACACTATGGCCGCTGTAGACATTGCTCATATGACTGGGTCTAATTGTGCAGAGTAGTATGCAAGTGACCTTAGCTTGCAACCATGTATCTGTGTCAGTACTCCTTGTGCATGTGCACTTACTTTATAACAAAATAATGTGAAAGGCTTGTCATAATCTGGCAAAGTCAGTGCTGGCGCTGAAGTTAGTTCAACTAAAAATTGGTTAAACATTTGGCTCTGCTCAGAAGAGAGTATAAATGGCTTGCTATCATCCAGAAGTGCTATTGCAGGAGCACAGATAATAGCTCTTAAAGTCTTAAGGCTTTTTCATTTATATACAAACATTGAATTCCCATCAATCCATTACCATACACATGATACAAAGAGGTATTTACAGTATATGATGATTATAGCACAGTAAATAAGGGCAGTGAATGTCTTTACAACACTGATTGACTCAAAACTATTATGAGGATAAAAGAATAAAAACTTTTGTTATCTACCATAATTTGACATTACATTGCATTACTTTCTTTCAAACCATCTGATATAAAATTTGGTTAAAAAACCCCAAAAATAAACCTAAACACTATTTCATATTCAACTATGTTAGTCCATTTCTCCTTTTCTCTTTAAAAACATCTTCTCACCTTCTACAACATACAGAAAAACCACCTAGTTCATGCATTTGCTATGTGAATAGCCCATAAACTCTAATATCTCTTTCCAAAACAAGGTTATCATTACTCAGCAAGATCTACGTTCTTTAAATACTTCATTAGTTTATTCTTATGTTTGTTGTGGCTGTAGACCAAAACATATTGCAAACTTCTATTCATTGGAAGTTGGATCAATGCAATCTGAATTGCCTAAAGTGTCTTTGCAGTTGTAGACCTGTGAAGAAAAAAACTTTTTCATAGAGATTAACTAGGAATTACAGTAACTATCATGCTTGTCAGTATCAGTACACAGTTATCAGGTAACCAGTATACATTTTTGTGCAGTGAACAGCTGCTATGAAGACTCTATGCATTCCATGCCATGATTTCCTCAAAGGGGCAGTCCCTAATCTCACAAACAGGGAATGTTAAAGTGACGAGACCTGGGCGAGTGGTCAAAGCCACTCCTTTCATCACCTAGTACAGCCCCCTTGTATGACTCCATTGAAATCCAGGAAGAAACAATCTTTCATCACCAACAGCCCCTGGAAAACTTTCTAAGCATTCAGCCATTTTAAAGCAACATTGCTTCTCATAAATCAGAGTACTATCGTTAGACACCTCACATTGTGTCTGTAAATCACTCAACATTTTCTCAACAAAATCTCCCGTGACCAAATATTCACACATATTTCCAGATTCTGTGATTTCCAGGTTGAAAGTAAAAATATATATATTTAAGCAAGTCTCACTCTGACGGCATTTTATCTCGTAAAATTTCTTTAAAGGCATAACAAACCCTCATGATTTCTGAGAACATTTATCAGCGCATGTAAAAGCTCATTCCCACAATTCTCAACTTCATTATAGAGAAAGCTATTTTTCTCAACTTCAAAATTATTTTGTTCAAATACAGAAACGGCTTGTTGGATCCCAGCCAGCTTTGTTCTGACACTAGTAATAATAGTGATAATGTACATTATTTACAGTCTTGTGACGGACCAAAGATTTTAAAACTTCTTTTGTATCTCTTCATAAGCTTATCATTAAGCAATGGATGTACAACTTTTTCAACCTTGAAATGTGTCTCTTTTCAAAAACAGACAAGACAGACAAACATTGTGATTTAAACTAAATCACACATCTCCCTTACAGAGCACTAAAACAGAGAACAAACAGCGTGAACTTAACACGGATCTCCCTCACACACAGTAAGACGGAGACAAAACTCACATACAGAGAGAGAAAACTTAACTGATATCTTCCAGCCTATTGCTGTGGAACTACAGGTCCCAGCATTAGACTAAATACAAATAAGCTTCAACATGTTATTATCACTCAACACTCGACATATTTTTTCCTCTTGAATTATTGAAGTATTCTTGAAGAACCTTTTTATCAATGTTACATACATTGTAAGATAACAAAAAACAGAGTGCTTCTTATCTCAACACACTGAAATCTTTTACACAGAATAAGGGAGGGGCACATTTCACTCTTCAACTGTGCAGCCTCAAACATACATTTTATAATACACAACCTACTTGATTCATTATTTTAGTCATTATATCATTTAGCTTGTGATACATTTAGCCTATCCACATATCTTGCGACTTTCCAGTTCTCTTAACTTTCCTTTGCCACCTTAAACTATCTCTTGGGGTTTGGGTTCAATACCCCTTTGTTCTTGTCACATTACCACTTGCAACACCCTTGTTTCTCCATTAACACATATCAATTCCTTCTTTGGCTATCCCCGCTTTCTTGATAAATTACTTGCAGATCTTCTACTCCCCACACATCCTAGAAATCTGCGCATCATTTCTATGGGGGGTTGCTGTCATCTATCTGCTTACTGTCTATATTCCCCTATATTGACAGTACTTTTGAGTCCCAATAGAGACTCTGATCTTAGTTTCTGTGGGTCATTAGACTATTTGGCCAGTAACTAGACATAGCAAGATCATAACAAAAACCCAGTAAACTACTATGTGCATTTTTAGTTGGATCAATTACTAAAACATAAGTCAAACTTGTACAAACCAACTCTTTCCTCAGCAGCTCTGTTCTGTAACATAAGAAACAGCACAGTAATTTACTTAGGTGCAAAATAAGGATGGAAATTTAGAAATAAAGCATCAATTCTATATTATCCACTCCCAGGTTTCTAGGATAGATACCAGTTAAGATTTTCTATCATTTGTACTCTTGTAACAGATTCGTTCGGATGTAGCATGTGTCTGTATTATTCTGATATTTGATCACCCATACAACAGTCCGGCAGAACGCTTGGTCTGTGCACAGCATCTGTTTGTGTTCATGAGACTTTCTTGCAGCAGATGATGGAACTTATAGGCAGGACAAATTAGTTGGAAATTCTGAAAAGTAAAATGGATGTCGATCAGAGCGCATGATGTTACTGCTATCTGTGCTCTCTTCTATCATTCCTGCAAATATTTTGCCAATTGGTCATCCCTCTACATTCCAAAATGAGTATAGTATGTGTTGAGTATAAATGACTGTTCTCTTATAATATACAGTATATATATATATATATATATATATATATATAGTGGCAAGTGCCCGCTACTGCAGAAGCACACGCGAACAACTTCTTCCTTTTTATGTAGCTTTATTGTCAGATAAAAGATGATAAATGTTTTGACACCGTATACTTTCACAGCAATTATGGAGACCCTAAATGCTTGCTATACATAGACCAGCTCTCTCTCAAGACCAACCAGCTACCCCAGCGTTGGTCTCAGTGAACAAATGATACAAACAAGCTTTTATACCTGATACTCCTCCCCCAGCCTTAGCTTGATGGACAGGTGACACACCCACCTTCTCTTTAAAAAGGAAACGCCCACCCCTGGCTCTGTTTGGACTAACAGACACACCCTGTCTGTTTGCTGAGAGGAAGAATTTCAAATCATGTAAGTTTAACCAAACTTAAACTATTGCTTTTTATACATAAGTCTTCACATTCAATCTAGGTGCATTACTGCACAAATGTTTTACTCTACTTCCCTGCATATTGCCAGCTAAATGCCTCTTTTTGTTACAATATATATATATATATATATATATATATATATATATATATATATAAAATCTATCTATATATATATATATATATATATATATATATATATATATAAATAAATGTATACATAAGGCCCAGTCCGGGTCTTCTGATCTATGAGTTTCAAACAGACTGATCAAGGGATGCACCTGTGAGCTGGGATATGCAGCCAGTGTCTCAGACCTGGGAGGAGGTGAGTTGCCTCCTGAGACACTCTGCTGTAGTGAGCAACAATATACATATGGTTTGGTGTATGTGTGGGATATAAGGTCCTACACATGAGAGAGGGCCTCCATAAATGTATTAGTTAGTAGCCAGACAGATAGGATTTTGTTTATACTTTGTTTTGTTTACAAGCTGGTGAATAAACTGGCTGTGGCTGTTATCCTGAAACTTCTGAACTCGTGTGTCTTACTGCTGCTGTTCACCCAGGAGATGATACCTGTTCCCCTGATTATAGTACATATGGTGGAGAATTGGCTTGCAAAGAGCTGCGCAGATCAAGAATAACAGCAGTCTTGAAGATACCTACAGATACCAGCTCTGTGTGGGTGCTTGGAAAGTTTAAAGGGGACAGACACCATTGAGAAATACATGCATGTCTTGTCATGTGGAGAAAAGTAGCTAATATTTTTAATGTTTATGCACAACAGTGGGAAACAGAGAACCACATGGATGTGAGTAATAAATCCTACTGTGAAATACTGTTTAAACAGATTTGCTGCATATATGAACATTTGAGAAGAGTTAAATATTGTCAGTGAAAACTGGCTATTTGTGTTGGAAAAATAGAAGTGTATGCAAAGACCAATGAGAGGCAAAGAAATAAAGTGTTTCATGGACTGTGTTTGTTAATTGCTCTAAAACAGAGTCAATACAAATTTGTTTGTGAAGCCATTCTCCATGTTTACAAAGATGGATAAGTACAATCATTGCATTACAGTTGATGTGGTATATTTCAATGTTCAAGGGGCTTCCACAAAGAGCAGCAAGATATCTTAGAAAAATGAGCACATTATTGGCACATATATGTTTCTGCAATGCAAAGACTGAGTTTTGTTAACTGATTCAAAGCAGGTGTGTTCATTAAGACTGGGAAGAATACCCAAGTATGTTGCTGAAGTTATGTCTGCAAAGCACAATTTGGAAGTGGCCTGGTTCTGTGCATAAACAAAGAGCTGGAGAGTTTAAAGAGAAAAGTTTATTGAGAGTCTTTTGTCAGTGTAAAGAGGATGTTTTCTGTGTTGAAACAACAGAAGTGTGCAAATGTGTTTGCAACGCCATTGAGCAGAAGTTAAAGGAGAAGAAAAAAAATAATAATAATAACTTTTGCTCTGCAAAGGAAAAGTTTGTGATATATGCTGAGTGTTGTAGTTCCACACCTCTTAAGTCAAGTGAGGTGCTCCTTCTATAAAGAAAGTGCTTTGTTTGTATAAAGATAAAATTGGCTGCTTCTCAAGCTACAATGGGCAAGAAAAAGCAGAAGCCTACTTTCTCAACCCAAAAAGAGGGCATACAGGTGTGTGAATGTGTTGATATGGAGAGAAACAAAAATCAGAACCTGGAGCACGTTTGTGTAGCGGTAGATTATGACCCTTATCACTGTGCTAGGTTAAAAGAGGAGAATGTTTCTGATAAAGACTTATTACAGACTGTTACAGCCCAGCAGACAGCCGTTAGGCAACCGCCATTACAAGATGCTACAGTATGTCTGATAAAGGGCTAGATGCACATTTGTTTGAACTCTGGGAAAAGGCTGTGTTGCAGTGCCCTGAAAAGGAGGACATGCTTAAAGACTTCCTACAAGCTGCTATGGCCCAGCAATCTGCCATAAATCAACAACAACAGACAGCCTTCAGACAACAACAGTTAGAATTAGAGTAGATCCAGAGGCAACAGCAGGCAGCCTTTAAGGAGTCCTTGAGGCAACTACGGAGGGAACAGCAACAAGACAGTGAAGCCCTCCATAAAAACGTAAGCTCTATTAAAGCGAAAGAAAAGTCTCAGGAACAAGTCACAGAAATGCTGCAACAAGAAAAATAAATTGCGGAAACAAGGTTTTAAGCCGCACAAGTAGAATGTTTAAAATATCAGCAGCATATGGAGCAAATGGGAAGAGAAATAAATGAGCTCCAAGATAATCTGAAAACAGAGCAGGGAAAAGGTCTGGTAACTGCAGACAGGGAGAAGAAACGGGCAGATGCAAAGTGGGACACACTTAAGAAGAAATTTGATGAAATGTAAGTAAAGAGCAGTTCTCTTACTTGGGAAAAGGAGAAGCTGCAGGTGGAGGAAGTCCTGCTGCAGCGGCAGATTGAGGAGTTAAAGGGGCAAATGATAAGCAGTCATGTCCCAGCACAGCTGTACTTAGAAACCAAGAGAGCCTGCAAGGAGACCATTGCTCAACTAAGCCAAAAATGAGCAGAGTCAGAGCAGAATCACAGGAAGGCTGAGCTGGAGCAGGGCAAGTTACTGGTGGAGGAAAAGACACTAAAGGAGGGTATGATGCTTCTCCAAGCATCCTCCACTCCTCGCCAAGAGCATGGAAAAGATATGAAGGATATGTAGTTAAGGATCATACAACTTGAGAAGCAGTTGGCTGATATGTCACAGAAATGTGAAGAGGAGGCAAATAGAGCAAGCTCTCTCCTATCAGAAAATGCCAGGCTGCGGGAAAACCACATACCGCTGACAACACCCCTGCAAGCCTCTGCTGCACTGACCACAGAGTTGGAGAAAGCTAAAGCTGAGCTAGCTGTGATCAGGAAGCAACTGGAGAGTGAGACAAAAGACCTGACGGAGATACGAACAGAGCTGCAGAGAGAGGTTACTAAGCATGCAGCCCTGCAAGCACAGTTAGACAGGGAGATGGCTCTAAAATCAGAATTGCAGGTGCAGCTGAAGACTGGGGTTGAAAAAGAAGCAGGCTTGCAAGAAAGGCTAAAAAGCAAGGCTGCAGTAAATGCAGAGTTGCAATATCAAATAACTAAAGAAGCTATCATACATGTAGAATTGCAATCTCAGTTGCAGAAATGCAAAGATCTGATAAAGCAAAAGTATATAAAGGCATATGACAATTATCAGCGTGAAAAAGTGAACGGTGAAATACCGCATCTTCAAGCTAAGATAAAAAAAGCTTGAACCAAATATGTTACTGTTGCAAGAATCTACCTCCAAACTCGGCAAGAAAAGGGAAACGTTGCTGGCGGAAAAGAAGTTTCTTGAGGAAGGTGTAAAAAGGGGGAAAGCCCAAATACAGCAGCTCACTGCAGAGCATGGAAAGTTAAAAACTAATTGCAAGAATTATTGCAGCCCAGAATACAAATAAAGGTCATTGTCAATGTGCAAAAGAGCAAGCAGTAAAACTGAGGAATGAAAAGGAAAATCTGCAGAAAGAACTTGACACCAAAGTCCCATATATACAAGAGAAAATTAAGATCATGTCCCAGGTTGAAAATGTTGGAAAGCAATATAAGACTCAATACGAAGAATTAAAGATCATCATCATTATTCAGGATTACTTGGTACGCAATAAAATTATTAGTGGGAATCAACATGGATTTGTGAGGGATAGGTCATGTCAAACTAATCTAATTAGTTTCTACGAGGAAGTTAGTGGGAACTTAGACCAGGGCAGGACAGTAGATGTGGTCTACTTAGATTTTGCAAAGGCCCTTGATACAGTGCCACACAAGAGGTTGGTTTACAAAATAAGGGAACTGGGTCTAGGAATCAAAATTTGTACTTGGATCGAAAACTGGTTAGAGAATAGGGAACAGAGAGTTGTGATAAATGGAACAATTTCTAATTGGTCAAAAGTCTTAAGTGGAGTACCTCAAGGTTCCGTGCTGGGACCACTCCTTTTTAATATATTTATTAATGACCTTGGTGATGGTTTAGAGAGTTAAGTTTCTATTTTTGCAGATGACACTAAACTCTGTAAGGTAATAAAATCAGAGCAAGATGTAGCTTCTCTACAGAAGGACTTAAATAAACTGGAGGATTGGGCGGCCAAATGGAATATGAGGTTTAACACAGATAAATGTAAGGTTATGCATTCAGGGATCAAAAACAAGAACGCAATCTATAAATTAAATGGAATTAATTTAGGAGAATCTATAATGGAAAAGGATTTGGGAGTGCTCGTAGACAGTAGACTTAGCAATAGTGCTCAATGTCAAGCAGCAGCTGCAAGGGCAAACAAAGTATTGGCATGCATAAAAAGGGGCATAGATGTAAGGGAAGACAGTGTAATTTTGCCACTGTATAAATCGTTGGTAAGACCTCATCTTGAATATGCAGTACAGTTCTGGGCACCACTCTATAAAAAAGATAATTTGGAACTAGAAAGGGTTCAGAGAAGGGCGACAAAATTGATAAAGGGTATGGAGTCATTAAGTTATGAGGAAAGATTAGCCAGTTTAGGCATGTTTACTTTAGAAAAGAGGCGTCTAAGGGGGGATATGATTACTATGTACAAATACATTAGGGGTCAATACGGAGAGCTTTCATGGGAACTTTTTACCCCAAGGACCATACACAGGACACATGGTCATCCCCTAAGGTTAGAGGAGAGGAAATTTCACAACCAGCAAAGGAAGGGGTTCTTTACAGTAAGGGCAGTCAAGATATGGAATTCATTGCCAGGGAAGGTTGTGATGGCAGATTCAATAGATATGTTTAATAAAGGGTTAGACAAATTTTTAGCGGAAATGTGTATCCAGGGATACGACCGTTAATTTAAAATAAAGGATAGTAGTGGATATAGGGTAAAAATTGGATTGCAATATTGAGTCTGGGGGGATTTTCAAAATTGAAACAGATTGGCGGTTGCTTACTCTGGATTAATTTCAAATATAAGTGCAGGATCGCAGGAGATCCAAAATAGGTTGAACTTGATGGACTGGTGTCTTTTTTCAACCTCATCAACTATGTTACTATGTTACTATGTATCATCATCATTTATTTATATAGCACCACTGGACCAGCTAGAATGCAAAGGTAAAAGTACTGCGTGGGCTGTGTGTGTACCAATGTTGGTCAGATGGTTCTAGAGGGTGGTAATAGGGGAGATTAAGATGGTGGTTGAGGAATATCATAAGCTTGTCTGAAGAGGTGGGTTTTCAGAGAACACTTGAAGGTTTGGAGACTAGAGGAAAGTCTTACTGTGCCAGGGAGGGAATTTTACAAAGTGGGTGCAGCCCGAAAAAAGTCCTGTAACCGAGAATGGGAGGATGTGATGAGAGTGGAAGAGAGACGTAGATCTTGTGCAGAACAGAGGTGTCGAGTAGGGAGATATTTTGAGACAAGTGAGGAAATGTATGTCGGTGCAATTTTGTTCATGGCATTGTATGTTAGTAGAAGAATTTTATATTGGATTCGCTGAACTAAAGGAAACCAATGTAGAGACTGACAGAGTGGCTCAGCAGAGGAAGAACGGTTTTCAAGGAAAATCAATCTAGCCACTGCGTGCATAATAGATTATAGGGATTTAAGTCTGACTTTGATAAGACCAGTAAGGAGGGAATTGCAATAGTCAATGCGGGAGATGATGAGTGCATGAATTAAGGTTTTTGCGGTGTCTTGTGTGAGATATGTGCGTATTCTGGAAATGTTCTTTAGATGTATGTAACATGATTTAGATATGGAGTTGATATGGGGAATAAATGATAGTTGTGAGTCAAGGATAACACCTAGGCAGCGAGCTTGCGGGGTGAGATTTAAGGTCATGTTATCAACAGAAATAGAAATGTCAGGCAAGAAGCTTCTGTTTCTGCATGGACTGCAAGAAAAAGGTCCCGATCAGCATGCCGATTCATGCGTATACACTATACATGTTTTAAAAGATTTATCATCATATATGTGCTTTTAAACTGTCATAACTGTTGGCAGAAAAGATCATGACTCTGTAAACCCTATCGAAATCCTGATTGTGAGTGCACACATATGGCAGGATGGATAGGACGTCGTTCCATAGCAGAACAAGATTTTTAGTTCTTCTGAACAATCAAATCAAATAATGATTTATGCTTTGGAACGATCCTCGTTCATCGCTGGAGCATACACACTAATGCAGTACAGGATAAATGGGACTCACTGTACTTGGCCTATGCTTGACGCCCCTTCACACCCCTGTTCAATGTCTCACAACATTAGGAGATGCAAGTCAACAATTCACAAAAAACTATTTATGCATGTATGAGTATGGATTTTTTGTACACTGCAAAATATAATTAAAGTTATATTTTAATAAAAATAATATAGTCAACTTATAGCCAGTAAAGTAATATCTTTATTATTCTTAATTTTTAAAGCATTAACAGTTTACAAAGTGTTGTATATTAAGCAAATTGTGTTATAAACAAATTACTGACAATAGGCCAGATTTAGATTTAGGCACACATCTAAATCTAATATAGTTGCTAAGCAAACATTCATATTAAACTATAAATCAATAATTAATAGGCACAAGAACCACTACACCAAGGCAATGGCATTCTAGGGGTTTCACAGACAATGAGATAAGTGAGCGCTTCTTGTATGCTATATTACAATAAGAGTTTGATATCTGATATTAAGTGCCACATATTGCATATTGGTCTAGCCCAGAGGTAGGCAACCTGCGGCTCTCCAGGTTTTGTGAAACTACAAATCCCATCATGCCTTGCCACCTATCTGCTGGTTATCTACTGGCAAGCATGCTGGGACTTGTAGTTTCACAACACCTGGAGAGCCGCAGGTTGCCTACCCCTGGTCTAGCCAGATTACAAAGGTAAAATATGCTTAGAGTACTATTTGATCCTGTCAAATAAAATGTTAGTCTGGGGGGCAGAATGCTGTTTGATTATAGAAAGATAATAAAGGTAAGTTTAGTGTGAATTGTGTAGAAGGGTTGTAATCAAGTAGAAAAAAAGGGTATTAAATGTGTAAAAAAGCCTAGGAAAGTTAAGCTTGCCTGAAAAGCTGAGTTTTCAGGGACTGCTTGAAAGTTTAGAGACTTTGCAAGAAATAATATCCCAAGAGTGGGTTTAGATCAAAAAAGATTCCTGTACCTGGGAGCAGGAGCTCCAAAAGGGCCGGGAGGTAAAGGGTCGGGGCGGGTATCAAATTACCCAGGCCCGGGCCTGGAGCTCGATAGTTACAATTTTCTTTTTCTTTTTAAGATTTCTTTTTTGTCCGAAAGTGTCGCGCGACTAACGTGCGCACCCGCAAATGGGGGAGTGTGGGGGACCAGCTGCCTTCCATATTGGCCTTGTGATCCGTCCCCTCTTCCCTATGTGTGCCCTGTCAGTGAGAGCCCCGGGGTCACATGGGACGTGCCCCACATGTTAGGTGCCGTCCCATGTGTGAATTTGCTGCCGATTGAACAAGGTAAGGTGGAGATGTTAAAATAAAGTGTGTGTATTATGTTAATATAGTGTGTGTTATGTTAATATAGTGTATGAGTGTTATGTTAATATAGTGTATGTGTGTTATGTTAATATAATGTGTGTTATGTTAATATAGTGTATTTGTGTTTTGTTAAGATAGTGTATGTGCGTTATGTTATTATAATGTATGTGTTGTTATGTGCGTATTGTCGCTAACCAATAACGATTGTCGAACCTCGATTTGTGTTTCCAACGCACAAAGATTTATTCGCAAATAGTAGAATAATATGCTCAAGCGAAGTGATAATAAATACAGCCGTTACTTATCGCAGGCGCTCTGGATCCAGTGTGCAGTCATTCAATCCTGAAGTCTGGGGACAAGATGTCTGAACACTAGATGTGAAGCTGCTGCTTATATACACGCAGAAATACAGTAATACAATGAAGGTGGTATGGCTTGCATCTATTGGTCCAGGTCTCAGGAAGGTCCAAGGGGTTGTCAATCATTGGCTAGTTCATCCTAAGGAATCCAAAGGAGGGGGTCACCTCTCCAGGGGGTATGCTCGGCTCTTCCCGCCAAGATTCCTTAGTCTTAAGTAGTTCATAATTCGCTATCATTCATAACTTGTGTATGCACTCTGCGATTCCTTCGTGAACCAAACAGTAGGATATGTAAAGAGGTTTATTATGATACCACTCATGATATGATTCCTTCAACCTGTTCCGTGTATTTCACTAATATGCATGTAACTCTAATATAACATATAAATACTACTATATTTCGACATAACTGACTATGTGTTGCAACTACCATTAATGTGTACTATTTTATAAGTATGCGTGTTTGTGCGAATGTATGGTAAAAGACCTATTACTGTTGCTGCCACGTGTAGTGGATGCGTACGCCCTTTCACACCGTAGCATACGCATCTTTTCAGACAAAGACAACCAAGTTTGCTCGACTTTAATTGAAATTACTTTATCCAATTTGCTGACTTCGACAGCTCCACCCTTTGATAGTGTAATAAACTATCACCCAATCACCGTTTCAAGTTCAGGATTATACAATACTTCTTCACAGACCATGATCTCCGTATCTGGTACCACCCTTTCAGTCTCTTTCTCAGTGTTACTCCTATGAGACCATTTTCCACACTTCAACACAGTAGGAACACATTTGACAACTAAACCAATTGCTAAGATGACACCCAGTATAAGGAGAAGGAGCTTACCTACACTAGCAACCATTTCCTGCACCCACTCCTCCAGACCGGAGAACCATTTCACAGGGTTCAACCACGAGAACCAACCCGCCACCTTTTCCCCGACCTCATATAACGAAAAATTATGGCTCTTTCGAAATTCCCATTTCAGCTGCAAAATTTCATCCATCTTCCGGTCTATAACCTCTTTAGGGTCATCCGTATTATTAGTAATGTACGTGCAACATTTGACACCGAACTGGGTGGCCAGTGTCACACAGTACCCACCAGTAATAGAGGTGAGATAATTTAGTACCAGTCTATGTTGCACCAACTCCTTCTTGTACGCTTGTAGCTCCCTTCCAGTATACCTGAAAGTGTCATCATACATCTCAGTGATATTATCTATTAATTTACCTAGGTCTTGGATATATTTAAAGTTTAATGTTCCCCGAGCGGTCCTGGTGAGGTCTAGAGCAACCATAACTTGGAAACCAGCAGTTTCACTAATCAATTTTGTAGCTATGGGTTCCTCACCAGGAATCATATTTCTCTTGCCATGGTGTTCATACTATGTGTGTATGTATGGTGGTGATGTAGTCTTGTGAATACCAACCATTTCTTCATGAGTAATAGTCATGATTTCAGGAACCAGTTTAACTAAGAAACACAAGCCCTTGGAACTCGGAGTCACCCAGGAATAAGCTTTCCTTCCACAAACAAAATACACATCATCAGGGAGAACATAAGGAACAGTATGCCCATGAATTGTATCACACAGAGTTTTGATAAAACTACCAATGCCTAGTGTCTCCATTTGCTCTAGACACGTGTCGGCATAAATGTTACATTTATCTGTAGAGACTTTTCCAATGGATACCTTCTTATGTTTGGTTATACGCACTAATTTGTGACTTCCATCAAAATTCCTGCCTATTAGTGACCTTGTGAGTCTCCCTCTAAAATGAGTGTGGCGAGCCATTGTCTGATCTGATGGGCCAAGCCTCCCAATTCTCCAGGCGCTTTGCATGAGATATGTTTAGGCACAGCGAAGATCTGCCTATGGAGTATTGTTGAAGCGTCAGACTAGGGGACCTAGTGTTATTGTACCTCCCGTCTATGGGCCTCCCACCCCTCAATTCGAGTACTTCGGATATGTTTAGAGGGAATGGCACTAGTCCTATATTATGCTGCCCTTGCGGCACGTGAGAGCACACCCAACACTCGGTCTGGTTTAGCACCTTACCCACCAGGGAGTGATAATCCTCCAAAGGATGCCCGCCTATATTCAGAGTACTGGGGGACTGGCATCGTTGGATGCATCTCTCTTCAACTAGGGAGTCGCAGAATTTGCCGATACAATACTCGTCAGACAATAGCCCCTCACACTGCCTCCGAGTTCCTGAGCTAGCAGACCTTTTCATAACCCCCGGTCCAAGTTTGATAATGGGCTGCTCTGAGTATCCTAATAACTTTTCTTCTGTCTCCATTTTATCCGTATCACTCCCAGAACTCTCCTCCGTCCTCCATCCTCCTTCACAAAAATAGAATGTCCTAAAAAAAATAAAAACAAGGAAAATCCTGTAACAAAAGAAAAACAAAAACCGCCACCCATCGCTGGAAAGATAGTTCTGGGGCAACGTCTCTGGTTCAGGTGTCTCGACTGCAGGCTTTAGGTCTCCCGGAACAGACTCAAGAGTGACAGATCTATGTCGTTGGTCTTAGCTTTATCTTGCACTTTCACCGGATTATGGACTCTCCTGCAGTGGGTGGAATGGACCCAAGTGTCTCTCTCTGCAACCTTCAGTGATGGTCACTGGTCAGCAGCACTTGGTACGGGCCTTCCCAACGGTCTGTTAAACAACCTGAACGTAAGAAATTGCGGATCATAACATAGTCTCCAGGTTCAACATCATGACAGTTCGTTTCTGGCATACCAGGTGACAGCATTTTTAGTTTTTGTTGTTGTTGTTTTAGCTGTCTACTCATTCTTATAAGATATTGTACAGTCACTTCATTATTACACTTCAAGTCGTCTTGTGGACTCACGATCAAATGAGGTTGTCATCCGAACAGTATCTCAAAGGGGGACAGATTAAGAGGAGGTTTAGGAGTGGTCCGAATGCTATGGAGGACCAATGGCAAAGCCTCAGGCCATGCCAACCCAGTTTCAGCCATTATCTTACCAAGCTTGTTCTTTATAGTACCGTTTACTCTCTCCACCTTACCACTGGCTTGTGGTCGGTAAGGGGTGTGAAGTCTGCTACAGATTCCTATGAGTTTACACATGTTTTGGAAGATATCACCAGTAAAATGGGTACCCCTATCACTTTCAATGATTCTAGGGATACCGAACCTACACACAAAGTCTTGTACAATTTTCTTTGCAGTGAACACAGCAGTATTAGTGGCTGCCGGATATGCTTCTACCCAACCGGAAAACACATCAATACACACTAACACATACTTTAGATTCCTGCACGGTGGTAATTGGATATAGTCAATTTGTATTACCTGAAAAGGTCTGTCTGTAGGAGGGATGTGGGATGGCTCTAAGGGGGTGTCACGTATGTCGGGCCTTGCAGTAAAGGTCTGATTCAGGTGTTCCATACAGTCATGCATGTCAGTATTCTTGCCTAACTCATCATCAACCAGGGTCTCCTCACCTCCCACCCTTTGTGTCTCTAGAGACACATACGGAAGGTATGTAGCTGGATTTAAGGTGCTACATCGTTTGATGGTGATGTTTGAGGGTGCCATCAGGGCTAGTTCCCACTTTGTGAATCTAGCTGAAGAAACATGTCTGGTTTGGGCTGAATTTAACAGAGCTGATACAGCATGGGGTGTATAGATAGTTGAATTATGTCCTAATACTACGTCCTCGCTCTTACTTACCAGAAGAACCGTAGCTGCTACATTTCTGAGACATGTTGGGCGTGATCTTGCCACATTGTCTAATTGTGCACTGTAGTATGCTACTGGTCTGCTAGCATCACCATGTTTCTGTGCGAGGACACCTGCTGCACAACCATCAGCTTCTGTACAGAATAGCTCAAAAGACTTTTCATAATCAGGTATTCCCAATGCAGGTGCTTTAGTCAGACTGTCTTTAAGATTAAAGAACGCTTGCTCTGACTCTTCTGTGTGTACAACACGTTCTAGTTTTGAGGAAGAGACTAGCTCCTGCAATGGTAATGCCAGAATAGAAAAACCTGGGATCCAGGATCTACAGTATCCACACATCCCCAAGAAAGTAAGAATCTGCTTCTGGCTCTGCGGCAGAGTCATGTGTTGTATGGCATCAATTCTGTCGGTTGTCGGGTGTCTTAGCCCCTTAGTGAGGCAGTGTCCTAAGTAATTGACCTTAGTCTGACATGGCTGTAATTTATCCTTTGCCACCTTGTGCCCTGTTTGTGAAAGATGAAGCAACAACAATTTAGTATCATGTAAACATGACATAAAAGAATCAGAGCAAAACAACAAATCGTCCACATATTGAATTAGAACAGACCCATTGTGGGGTTGAAAGGATTGCAAACAGTCATGTAAGGCTTGGGAGAAAATACTGGGGCTGTCAATGAACCCCTGGGGTAGTCTGGTCCATGTGTATTGCACTCCCCTGTAGGAGAATGCAAAAAGGTATTGGCAGTCAGGGTGAAGAGGGACTGAGAAGAAAGCAGAACATAGATCAATGACAGTAAAATGACTAGCAGGCGGTGTAATCTGCATGAGGATGACAGCTGAATTCTGCACTACGGGGAATTGGCTCTCAACAACTTTATTAATTTCCCTTAAGTCCTGGACTAATCTATAGCCCCTCCCCCCATTCTTCACAGAGAAAATGGGACTATTTGCTGTACTGGCTGTACGAATTAAAATCCCTTGTTGTAACAGCCTCTCAATAACAGGGTATATCACTAGTTCCACCTCCGGTTTTAATGGATACTGTGGGATTTTTGGAGCTATCCTTCCACTTTTTAGATTCACCATGACAGGGGCTACGTTTGCCATCAGTCCAGTGTCCTGTCCATCTCTGGTCCATAGTGAACCTGGTATTTCCAGCAACATCCCCTTTACTTGAGATGGACTTTGTTCTATAACAGGAGAGTGTAACATTAACCTTTGAGGGGTGTCCAATATATCCTGCACCTCACGTGCGACCTTCTCCGGTATATCTAGGAACACACCATCTGAAGTACAGTATATGACACATCCCATTTTACATAACAAGTCTCTCCCTAGCAAGTTAGTAGGAGCCGCTGCAGCCAAGAGAAACGAATGCTTGGTATGCAGGGGCCCGATAGTAACCTCAGCTGGTTTTGTTAGTGGATAATGCAACACTTTTCCCATTACCCCGATGGCTGGAATTGTTTTACTGGTCACCTGTAGATTGAAAGGAGAGGTTATCACAGACCGGGCCGCCCCTGTATCTACAAGAAAAGTTTCTTTCCTACCAGCTATGACAACTATCATTGTTGGTTCTTCACTCTGACTCTCAGTTAACCTCACTGGTTGTAGACTACAGGTATGACCTGACCCCTAGCGCTGACTATCATTTTCCCGCGCAATATTTGTGGTTATAATATGTGCGGGTAGATGTGAGTCTTCGATTCTATGTGAATTTTTCCTTGGAGGATATCTATGTGTCCCACCTCTAGGGCTGTATCTGTCTTTTTTACAATCCCTCCTCATGTGTCCTTCTTTATTACAATTAAAACATCTGATCACTCTATGTTTCTTATAATGTGGGTTGTATGCTGCTGGTCGTGTATGCATCCCCTCTAGAGCCTGTATACTCACCATCATTAACCTATCACCTTTCTCCTCCTTTTGTCTAAAAAGGTTTTTGTTGTGCTCCACAGCAGACTCCCTAAGAGAATCTACTGTGATGCCTCTCCAATTAGGTAATGTGGTTTGTACTCTGGATTTTAAATTTTCTCTAAGGCCATCCATTAATACTCCTACAGCTACTTCACTATGATGTGGGTCCTCCCCTATGTTGGATATCCCAGTAAACCGTGTTATCGCTGCTATAGCTCTAATGAAGTAATCTGCTGCTGTTTCACTATCCTTTTGTTTAATGGTGAAAATCTTACTCCAATTTACTACTACTGGAAAATAGATGGCTAAGTGTTTGACAATTTGTTCTATATTCTTTTGGTTAATCTCATCAGTCAAGGTGTCATCTTCCTCCAACAAACAATCTTCAATAAATTTTTGTATGTTAGTATTGGGAGGAAGACACGCCCTCAACACTACACGCCAATCCTTATTGGTTGGTTCGTGGGCATTTCCTAAGTCTTTAACAAATTTCTGACATTTAGCTAACTCCTTTCTAGGATCTGGGAATTCAGTCATAATGGAACGTAATTCTGATCTAGTCCAGGGACAATGCATTGTAACATTTCTTAAAGGAACTACACCATCCTTATCCGGTTTCCCATTGGGAACTGATATTGTGCGGACTGGGTACGCACCCTCTGGTTCACTGACTTCAGGGGACACGACAGGTTTTGCTGGTTCAAGATTTAGAACGCTTTCACTCCTAGTGATCACGCTACTCTCACCTATCTCAGCCATTTTCTCATACTTGCTCTGAGCCTCTAGTACATTAACAACAAGGGCAATGGCCGAAATCACAGTGGTTTCATCTTCATCTTCTGATACACTTGTTTTAAACTGGCTTAAAACAGGATACAACTTAGCAATTTTTCTTTTTTCAGTTTTAATACCGGCTGTACTTACCGCTCCCGCCACATAAGGTGGCGGGGGCGCGCTTGCGCTGAGTTCGCCACGTTTCTCAACGGGTACTTCCGCTGTGCACGCGCTTTTTGCTACGCCTACTTCCGATTTGCATTCGCTGCTCTGCCACGTGTTACCTTCCATTTGCCACAGTTTTAAACAATCATTATGTCTATTTCTCTTTTTCGTTGACTTGATCAACCATACTTTATCCTTTACAGTATTTAGTACCTCTGCATTAAAACTTCCTATTGTTGGGAAAGGCCTATCACAATCTTTGGTCATCTTGATCCACGTGTCACAATACACAGTTGCGTATGCACCATATTTCTTACACATGAGAAACCTCGCTGAACCAATAGGACCTTCCTTAGGCAGTACACTGACCATCTCTAGCGTATTCTTAGCACCCATGTTGAACAACCCCAATCTATGCAGAATGCTTTCAACAATTTGCTACAAACACTCTACCGCTAGAGATCTCTTACTGGCCGTGGACGTATTTGCTCAAGCCGCGTCCACTCACTTCCTCTTGTATTAAACAAGGACCCCAAACACAGACAATATCACTGTGGGACCCAAGGGCTATCAGCTCCTCGATTCCCTGGCTAAACCACAAAATCTGTTGAGTTTATTATAACTGGGAGAACAAAGTCGATACAATCAACCAGCCTTTCCAATATAATTCCTCCTAGCTGCTTCAATAATTCGCACTAACGGTGCGGTTAGATCGCACTGCCTACCAATACTAATTATTAGCAAACCTTGCGATCTATTGGTAGCGCTTTGCGAAAACCCTGTTTTCGCATTCGGTATACCTGCCCTGTATACCGTCCTTCAGTTGGGCAATCCGCCTCGTCAGACAGCAACTGAGCACAATGAATAATAAACAGTGTATCTACGTTACAAAATCACACACTATACACCTTTTCTGCGCAGAAAATCAAAAGTTCCCAACAACAGTAATAATATCTCAGAGGCTTTCACAAGTAATTATATTATGCACATATAATAACTATCAAGACGATTGTTTAACCACGTGGCAAATCTACCGGAAGTTTGCGTACGCACAGCAGGAAATACACATACGCTAAGCAATGCAATACAGTTAAAACGCACAATGACAGAAAAAAGAAACAGTTTTCTCTTTTGTCCCTAGGTTCTAGTTAGCGTGCCCTAGACAATGCAAAACGGACATTCGGTTTCACAACACAGAGTAAAATTCAGGTTTTGGACACATTGCGTTCTTACTCGTATATGACGCGTCTCCACCCTTTGTTGCAGAACCGAAATCCGTTGGTCTTGCGTATCATCGGCAACGAAACCTCCAAAGCTCACAAGCCCCCAAATTGTTATGTGCGTATTGTTGCTAACCAATAACAATTGTCGAACCTCGATTTGTGTTTCCAACGCACAAAGATTTATTCGCAAATAGTAGAATAATATGTTCAAGCAAAGTGATAATAAATACAGCCGTTACTTATCACAGGCGCTCTGGATCCAGTGTGCAGTCATTCAATCCTGAAGTCTGGGGACAAGATGTCTGAACACTAGATGTGAAGCTGCTGCTTATATACACACAGAAATACAGTATTACAATGAAGATGGTATAGCTTGCATCTATTGGTCCAGGTCTCAGGAAGGTCCAAGGGGTTGTCAATCATTGGCTAGTTCATCCTAAGGAATCCAAAGGAGGGGGTCACCTCCCCAGGGGGTATGCTCGGCTCTTCCCACCAAGATTCCTTAGCCTTAAGTAGTTCATAATTCCCTATCATTCGTAACTTGTGTATGCACTCTGCGATTCCCTCGCAGAGTGAACCAAACAGTAGGATATGTAAAGAGGTTTATTATGATACCACTCATGATATGATTCCTTCAACCTGTTCCGTGTATTTCACTAATATGCATGTAACTCTAATATAACATATAAATACTACTATATTTCGACATAACTGACTATGTGTTGCAACTACCATTAATGTGTACTATTTTATAAGTATGCGTGTTTGTGCGAATGTACGGTAAAAGACCAATTACTGTTGCTGCCACGTGTAGTGGATGCGTACGCCCTTTCACGCCGTAGCGTGCCCTTGTACGTCGTAGTGTACCGTACGCATTTTTTCAGACAAAGACAACCAAGTTTGCTCGACTTTAATTGAAATGACTTTATCCAATTTGCTGACTTCGACAGTGTGTTATGTTTAATATAGTGTGTGTTATGTTAATATAGTGTGTGTGTGAGGGAGGGCAGTATGTTAATATAATATGTGAGGGAAGGTGGGTCTTAATATAGTGTGTGAGGTAGGCTATTTAATGGTGGAGTGCAGGCGGGGGCTAATTATTTAATGGGTGCTATTTTATTTGTGTGCTGATGGTGGGGCAATTTAATTTATTGGTGGGATATTTAATTTAATAGTGGTGCCTATAATTTAAGGTTAGGTGACAGGACCTTAAATTAAAAGTTGGGGTGGTTTAGGGCTATAAAATGAATATGGGGAAGAGGGTTATTCATTAAATTTGAATATGAATTATTTAATGCCGGGGATGGTTGCTGGGGCTATTTGGTGGGAGAGAAATAGGTTTATATATTAAATGGGAATACTATTAATTTAATGCTTGATGGTTGGAGGGAAATAGGTCTATTTATTAAATGTGTTTGCTATTATTTTAATGTCAGGGCTGATTGTGGGACAATAGATCTATTTAGCAAATGTGAATATTATTATTTTAATGTTGGGGATGGAGGGAGGCATAATTATAAAACATAGGTGCTACTGATTTAACACTAGGGCTGGTTGGAGTTTTCTAAATCTCATGTACCCATTTTTTTTTTTCAAAAAGGGCATCCAACATTCCAGGATCAAGACAAGCTGCAACTGAGATAACCAGTAGCCACAAGTTGTGAGAGTGAAAAGAAAAGTTGGGAGAGAGCAGGACAGTCTATCAACTGTCCTGAATCTGGTGGGACAGTCCTGAATTTGGGTGACTGTCTTGCTTAGTCAGGATTTGGTCTGACTGCAAGGACAGTTGGGAGTATGTTCAGCTTCACCTTGTACTGCTCATGAAGGCAGAACTCCATGCACCTAACAATAGTGCACACAGTATTGCCTCTGTATTGTATAAAATCTGTCTAAAATGATAACCATGTTACATCATCGGGGCCCCCCTGTCTAATGTATCCCAGACCAGGCACCCCAGAGCCTTAATTGATCACTGGGCCAGGGTGTCAGATTGATACCTAGTGCTCTTCCCAGTACCACCTCTCATATTATTTGTTTTAGGTTAACCTTGTCGCATCGTCAGCAATTGAATCTCCCTCAATATGTCATGTCTAAAGAACTGCAGCCATGTCCCCTGTTGACCACGCCCCTCCACATGTGGCCACACCGCTTTGGCAGCATACAGCACCCTTACTTATCACATGTGGAAGGAGGGTGCAAAAAAGTTGTTGTGCTGATCCCCAAATTCCTCTTGGCATTCTTGCCTGGGAGTTGAAACAGGTAATAAGTATGGATGAGAGATTCAAATCATCCACAGAGCAGAGGGATCTAGTTGTGAGATATTGTAAGTGAATCTTCAATATGTTGGTGCAGGTTTGCTGAGTAGGCATATTTTATTTTTCTATATTTTATTTTGGATTAGTAAAATACAGTCAACCAATTTATACATTACTGAGAAAATTCAAATTAAAGGTTTAAATTGTTTAGTTTAACAACTGTCAGATGTTTTGATCACAGCTTACACTATAAATAATATGTAGAAATTGCCTTTGTTAGCCTATCTGTTAAGGTTGCATTTACAACTGAAATATTGTTGGATTATCTCATTGCAAGACTGCTTGCTTTCAGGCAGTGATGAAAGCTCAAGAACTTCAACTTTTTGTTCATCTAACGCAATGTCAACCTCCTCCTCAATCTGCACCCCATGTGTGAGGGTAATATTATTAAAAATGGCAAACACAGCAATAATGTCGAACACGACATTCAGCACATACATGAAGACTCCTCCAGTCGGTTTAAGATAATGAAAACTGGCTTTGAGAAGCCCAAAGTTTCATAAATTGACTGATATGGTTGAGGTATATGCAGTATTATATGTGACTTTGTTCTCTGTGACTGAATGTAAAAGAAGAGTGAGGAGCCATGGCTTGGGAGGATAGGCACTGTCTTCTTAAAGTAAAACAAAAATATTTTAGAAAGAATTAACAATGTGTATTTCAAGCCAATGTTATACCACACGCTATTAAGTCTCTGGAATATGTGGATTTAGGTGATTTTTGCTAAAAGTGTTGGGGAAAGAAAAAAGAATTATATATTAAGTAACACTGTGATAATTGGGACCAACACTTATTGGGGTAACTATTGTGCTCTATGTACAATCATACTTACATGACAAATTTATCAAACATGCAATATATTTTTAGAAAAACAAATAAAAAAAAGTACTGGATAGTCACACATGATTAATTTGTTGTCCCATAAATAAGAAGGTATGGGCACGCCCATGACATCAGTCAAGAAGGTTACAAATAAGGAAAGACACATCACATATATCACTTGATGGAATACAAATATTTGCTGTTTTGTTAACATAGATTAATTTGTTCCCAAAGATTCCTAGGGTACATGGGTACAATCTACTACCCTTGAACACATGGATAATGTGCAATATTATAAAACTGCTGTTTTATGCCCCCACAAAATTCCTCATCCAACAGCAATTTAATAAACTGCCACATGTGTGACTTCAATCCTCGTAGCACTTGTTGTGCATCTGATTAAAAGTAATCTGTGACATCCCTGCCATTTGTGTTCTGGAAAGATCAAGATGCACAGAAATGTAAAATAGCCAACAATTTAATCTGCAGTGGTAGTATTGCTATATAGATGCCAATCGTAGATTCAAAGTCACAATGTACAAAGCTTCCAAGATGATGTGAGGTAGGAGCCTGAACTGAGAAATAACAATAATAAATGATCAATTTCAAAGGTTATAAATGTTTTTATTTTTCATTTTATTTTTTTATGTGACTGTTTCAGGATCTTACCTATTAAATAAAAAATGTGTTTAAGGTTGAACAAAAACACATATGCTACAAGTGTTTTTTTATTAAAAAAAGGCTCATTTTTTTAATTACAGGAATATTATATTTCAATTTGTTACTATTGGAAAAGGTGTTTAAATTTCTAAACAGCAAAATCTAAGAGGAAAACATTTTTCAAGAGTGTGTGTAAATTTAAATACAGAATATTGTTTTTATGTTCGTGAAAATGCCAGTACAATACACAGACGCAATTCAATCATAGTAGAGAAACATGAACATTGTTATATAAACGTCATAAGCAACAAATTAGTTTGTTGGCATTTGTACAGACAGTGAAAGACACAATCGCTATTATGTTTAAAAAATAAAAAATGGAGTATGTTTGCTTGCCTAGGGAATTGTCACTAAATAAACATGTTTCCATTAATCCTCTATCTCATATGTTATATCCAAGAGTAATGAAGAAAGTGCATCAGTTGGAAAGGTGAATCCGCTATCATTCAAGCAAAAGTGAAGGTGGTCTAGTGCTGGCGACCATCATCATTGTGCATTTGCTATTGCCCTCCAGCAGCTGCAAGTGACATGACAACTGACTGGCATATATAAGCCACTGTGCGGGTTTGCATCTGTTTGCAATTAAACAAACATGCCCTTAATGTACTTGGCCTATATGCATCTTCCTTCCCCTCTATTCGCAAGTGGTCACAAGTGTCAAAATCACATAAATCTGCATAGGCACATATGCATGCAGCTGGATTTTAGGCATATAAACAGGCATACATCACTCTCTGCATTAAGCCCTTTGTCTATAGGAGGATGTTATGTGCCAAGAACCTTGTATAAAGAGTAATAAATCCTATTTAACAAAAATTACCTTTAAATAGTAGCAGGCAGAATTATGCTAATGAAATTATAATAATTGACTCCACAATCTTACAGTAAAATAATAAAATGTTTTATTCATCAATTAAAATCAATAGCAAATACGACAATAGCACATATTCATCCCCCCCCACTACCTGCCCCCTGGATCCCATCCCCTCCCACCTTCTTCGCTCCCTTTCCCCCACCACCTGCTCCCACCTTGCTCACCTCTTTAATCTCTCCCTCTCCACTGGCATCTTCCCCTCCTCCTTCAAACATGCTCTCGTATCCCCCATTCTTAAGAAACCTAATCTCGACTCCACTTCTCTCTCGAACTATCGCCCCATATCTCTTCTCCCATTTGCCTCCAAAATTCTTGAGAGGCTCGTCTGCAGCCGTCTCACCTCCTACCTTTCTGAATACTCCCTCCTTGATCCTCTCCAGTCTGGTTTCCGCCCCCTCCACTCCACTGAAACTGCCCTGGCTAAAGTCACCAATGACCTCCTCTCTGCAAAAGCCAGGGGCCACTTCTCCCTTCTCATCCTCCTTGACCTCTCTGCAGCCTTTGACACCGTTGACCACCCCCTCCTCCTTCACACCCTCCAGTCTTTCGGCCTCTCCGGCCCAGTCCTGTCCTGGTTCACCTCTTACCTTACTCACCGTTCCTTCTCTGTCACCACCTCTGGGTCTCTCTCCCCCCCATCCACCCTTCCAGTCGGGGTCCCTCAGGGCTCTGTTCTGGGACCCTTACTTTTCTCTCTATACACCTCCTCCCTGGGTGAACTCATCAGCTCCTTCGGCTTCAGCTACCACCTTTACGCTGACGACACTCAACTATACCTCTCCTCTCCTAATCTCTCTCCCTCCCTCCTCTCTAGGGTGTCCGCCTGCCTCTCTGCCATCTCCTCCTGGATGTCCTCTCGATTCCTCAAACTTAACCTTGCCAAAACTGAGCTCATAGTTTTTCCTCCCTCTCATACCCCATCCCCTTCTGACCTCTCCATCACTGTCGACAACACCTCTATCTCCCCTGTCCCCCAACTTCGCTGCCTTGGTGTCATCCTCGACTCCTCTCTCTCCTTTGGCCCCCACATCCTCTCTCTTGCTAAATCCTGCCGCTTCCAGCTGCGCAACATCGCTCGCATCCGGCCCTTCCTCTCCCAAGATGCCACCAAATACCTTATCCACTCTCTGATCATCTCCCGCCTGGACTACTGCAACCTCCTCCTCACTGGCCTCCCCCACTCTCATCTCGATCCCCTTCGATCCGTCCTTAACGCTGCAGCTAGGCTTATTTTCCTCTCTCGCCGCTCCTCTTTTGTCTCCCCCCTCTACCTAGCCCTTCACTGGCTCCCATTCCCCTTCAGAATCCTCTTTAAGCTCCTCACACTCACCTACAAGGCCCTCGCCAACTCCACTGCGCCCTACATCTCCACCCTCCTCTCTATTCATGCTCCATCCCGCCCTCTCCGTTCTGCCTCTGACCGTCGCCTCTCTTCCCCCCTTATAACCTCCTCCCACGCGCGTATCCAAGACTTCGCCCGCGCTGCCCCCCTCCACTGGAACAAGCTCCCTCCCTCCATCAGAACTTCCCCTAATCTATCCAGCTTCAAACGGGCCCTAAAAACCCACCTTTTTCTTAAAGCCTTTCTGTCTCCCACTTAACTTCCTACCTTATCTTCTGCCTCTGTCCCCCTACTCTCCCTCTCTCCCCTGCGTCTCTCTGTCTGTCCACCCCTCCCCTTAGATTGTACGCTCCTCTGAGCAGGGCCATCTCTCCTCCTGTTTCCACCACTTCTAACTCTGCTCTCCAGCTACTTAGCCCTCCTCCTCAAAGGTCCTCCACCCCACATCCACTTTCGCTCCCTCCTCCCCCCTGGGGGTCTCCCTGTCTTCCACGCCCCCCTTCTTGGGCCCCGTCATTTTCGGATCCTCCCTCCCCCTTCCCCGCCCTCTCTAGCTGTGCATTGAGCGTACTGAGTTGCTGTGTTTACTGTACTGTGCTGTCTCCCATTGTATTGTGATTTTGTTTGTCTCTGTACGGCGCTGCGGATGCCTTGTAGCGCCTTATAAATAAATATTAATAATAATAATAATAATAATATCTCAAAAAATCACAATTGCAATCTAGTTTCCATATATATATTATCTCCCCATTGATTAAGCCAGCACATGTAGGATATATTAAAAATCTGGCAAAAATTGTACTTAAAACCCAAAACAGAAGTCCAAATCACATTTAAAAATTTCAAGACAATGTCCACAGTTTAGGAAAAAGCCATTCTACTCTATCCACAGATGCTGAATTACCCTGTCCTTGGATTATAGCCAAGTTCTCCTCTGGTTTGTAGGTACAGTGTCTCGATGAATTGCACACTTCTGATCTGAAAGTAGCAACTTCTGTCCATAAGGGCACCTTAAATGACTTAAGCCAGGATCAAAAATGTCTTTAAGTATCAGACTCAGTGGTTGAAGTGGAAATTTTGAAGTGCTGGTATGGAACTTTGAAATGAACGGCCGAGGCGGAATCCTAGGCCTCCTGAAGTTTTAGCGATTTGATGAAGTGAAATTAATTTTAGATTCATTTTAGCACTATATAGTATAATAAAAAACAATGTTAAATGATGTAATGCTATCCACCATGTGTCCGCCACCTCTCAGGGATGGTGCCCCCTCTCCTTGCCTGTCCTGCTTACTGCTGGCAAAGCTGAAGAAGTGGGATGGAGAAGTGCCAATATGTCATACTGGAGCATACCACCTCACTTCGAGCACTGATCAGACTTATATATAAAAGAATATGGTTGCTCAGATATCATCGCCAACATTAGATCCTCAGTTTTAAGTCACCTGCTGACACGTTTGATTAATATCATGTATTGGACTTTGTCAAAGGAATGTAATCTTTAATCTGTTGTGTGGTTAAATAGAGCAGGATTACGCACCCCTTCATTAATCAGTCCACACATATGAATGTTTGTAGCATCTTATAACCACTCCTAAAATTATATTTAATTACTATCATACTTAAAACACAGAATTAGTACATTGTCAAACCAATATAGAGGAATAAAATGATATATTCTGTTTCATTATTTTCATTAAGTTGCTAATTTATAAGATCACTTGAGACCTGCCTTACAGCACTGGGGTCATGAGTTCAATTCCCAACCATGGCCTTATCTGTGAGGAGTTTGTATGTTCTTCCCTTGTTTGCATGGGTTTCCTCCGGGTGGTCCGGTTTCCTCCCACACTCCAAAAACATACTGGTAGGTTAATTGGCTGCCAACAAATTGTCCCTAGTGTGTCTGTCTCTGTGTTAGGGAATTTAGACTGTAAGCCCCAACGGGGCAGGGACTGATGTGAGTGAGTTCTCTGTACAGCGCTGCGGAATTAGTGGCGCTATATAAATAAATGGTGATGATGATGACCTATAATCATGGCTTACCCATAAACAGATTGTTTCTATCAAAAAATATTTGTTATTTTCCAGCTCTTTTATTTCCACCTTTCTCGTATTCAACATACTAATATGTTGTCTTGAAATTAACATTGTTCACCTACAATATTGTATGTACAAGTCTTCTTATTTCTTACAGTCATTTCAGAGTAAGTTTGTGCAAGCACCATTTAATTATATACTCTCATTGCCATTTTTCTTTCAACTAAAATAATGTGGCATCCAAAAAGTCTCTGACCCTTCACACAATATATACCTTGAACAGATCATAAATTTTAACCTAAAAATATATACCTCCTATTTTATTATTCACCCTGATATATAATGGGCAATTCATTCAATGCTCACTGTAGCAAAACCATATTATAACTTAAGAGATCTTATTTGCTGACCCTATGTTTGTCTTTTTATTATTTTATAGAGGATGTCAGTACCGGGTGAAAGGTAATAGACACTTCCTCTGTTTTCAACCACATAGCCTTTGAAGCTATATTTCCCTCAATGAATCAATGGTGAATATTTTTAATCATATTAAATCTATAAAAATAAGCTTCTCTCAATAACTTGAAGTAGCAGAATCTTCAGGAAGACAGAAGGTCTGTCTGTACAGTATCAATTGAAATGTGATGTAAAATATGATCCCCTTCTGTGTAATCTAATTATTTCATATTCTTTACAAATATTTGGCTAGAAAAAGGATATTCTCTACCTTGACAGCTATATACAATAATTTCTTATATACCACAATTGGTATGAACAGTCAATTTCTATAAAATGAAGCCCATGTCAGACTATTCAATTTAAAGCACCTCTATCTCATAAAATTATATCTCTAATAAACTGTGTTTGACTTTCTCTTTATTTTCATCCTGATTCATTCTGATTTTCATCCTGGTTAGAGACAAAGTTGATTACTTTGATTAAAGATTAAAAATTAATATATTCTAAATTTAATCTCTCTAAATATAGAACTTTACTAAACTAATAAGCCATCGTCCTGCTTCCTGTTTGGGCATTAAATAGAAACATTTTTTTTAAATAAATAGCTCAAGTATTGTGATTGGTTGCTGCTTGTTGTTACTAAACTTTATACCAGCCTGATTTTTCTGTACTTAACTCTTGCCAGAATTGGCAGTTTGTGCAACTTGAGACCTATCTCTGCTGTGCATCACCTAGTGCAGTGTATTATATTAAATCCTTTTGACATTGCTTCTGTCTCCTGTTTCCTTTATTGAACATAGAATTCCATCATTCCTATATCCATATTGCAATGGTTTCTGAATGAACGTTAATTAGTTAAAAAAGAAACCTACTTCCACTGTGTGTAAGTCACAGGTGTACTTTAATAAGTAAGTCCTTCATATGTTTAATGAAAATCAAAAAACACATATCCACAGCATTTACATAGCATGGATGTTATTCTTGTAATGACATCACTGGACATGATCCTATGTCTTTTATTTTACATTCTTAAATTAATAACAAGCCCACAAATCTGAACAAAACATTTCTCTTGTCTAGGATTGGGTGTGTCTGTCAAACTGATTAACGGGCTCTTGGTATATTAAATAATAAAAAAATAAAAAATGTAAAGAAACTTAAATCCTATTTTCAATACCTATCTAGACCTGCGTGCTGTTTTTTGAACATTTGTAGATATTTATTGTCATTCAGACTGTCCTGCTCCTGAGTGGCGCAGGATAGAAAAGCTGTAACTCTCTATAAAGGCATTTATCAGCAAACGACCTGGCATGCTTAGTTCAGTTTAAATATTTTCATTATTTAAAGTGCTTTATTTAGCTCATTCAATACACATTCTTCAATATACCTAATGTCCAGTAATGGTTTCTATTGATCTTTTAGAGTGAGGCACATCAACCTTAAATAATTAAATATCAGTGCTAATGCAAACTCCAGAAGTGACAGCTCTACAAAGAGTTTATCAAAATCATCAACATTTTTGAAAATATATGATATGAAGATTTGTGCCACTTTAAGACACAAACGTCTTGGCAGCTAAGGGCTTTACATATAAAATTAGAACTTCAAGCATTGGATCTAATTATGCCCTAACTGGATTAATGGATTTCCTTAATTTGAGGCATGTCCCATCTTACTGGTAATGAATATGAATGTGGTGTTTTTTTTGTACCAAAACCCCTGACGAAAGGTTTTGGTTCTGATTTAGGGTTTTGGGTTCTGATTTATTTTTAAAAAAGCATAAAAAGCGCTAAAATCCGGTTTTTTAGTTTTTTTTACACTCCTACGCTATTATTAACCTCAATAACATTCAATAACAATCATTTCCACTAATTTCCAGTCTATTCTGAACACTTCACACCTCACAATATTGTTTTTAGTCCAAAACGTTGCACCGAGGTAGCCTTCTGGACTGCATAGTGGAGTTGCAGTGCATAGATGGCGGACACCGGATGCACGTCTAACACTAACAGAGCTTTTAAGGCCGCAGTTATTTTTTGGTACAGCAGCAACAGAGAATGTAGTTTGACTTTGAAATAGCAGTACCTAGTATTTTTGGTTACAGCAGCATTAGAACATAGTTTGACTTTTAAATAGCGGTACCTAGTTTTTTTTGGTACAGCAGCAACAGTGAACGTAGTTTGACTTTTAAATAGCAGTACCTAGGTTTTTTTGGTACAGCAGCAAGAGAGAACGTAGTTTGACTTTTAAATAGCAGTACCTATTATTTTTGGGTACAGCAGCAACAGAGAACGTAGTTTGACTTTTAAATAGCAGTACCTATTATTTTTGGGTACAGCAGCAACAGAGAACGCAGTTTGACTTTTAAATAGCAGTACCTATTATTTTTGGGTACAGCAGCAACAGAGAACGTAGTTTGACTTTTAAATAGCAGTACCTATTATTTTTGGGTACAGCAGCAACAGAGAACGTAGTTTGACTTTTAAATAGCAGTACCTAGCTATTTTTGGTACAGCAGCAACAGTGAACGTAGTTTGACTTTTAAATAGCAGTACCTATTATTTTTGGGTACAGCAGCAACAGAGAACGTAGTTTGACTTTTAAATAGCAGTACTTATTATTTTTGGGTACAACAGCAACAGAGAACGTAGTTTGACTTTTAAATAGCAGTACCTATTATTTTTTGGTACAGCAGCAACAGTGAACATAGTTTGACTTTTAAATAGCAGTACCTATTATTTTTTGGTACAGCAGCAACAGTGAACGTAGTTTGACTTTGAAATATCAGTACCTAGTATTTTTAAACTAATTTTTTAATGTTTTTTTTCAATTATTTTTGTATAATTTTTTAAAAATGTTTATATTTTTTTTAAAAAGTTTTTGTATAAGTTTTTTATAATTATTTTTTTGCCTAGTTTTACTAAACAGTGCAGACATGAGATTATTGACATTAGATAAAAGCGTGGAGAGAGTGTATTTTTAGGGGCATCCCTAGATGTTTGGAGGGGCATATACCATTTACATTGTTCAAAAGAACGTGATTTTTTTAGTAGCTCATAGCTTGAAGAACTCAGCTCTCGATCTATATGTTAATGAGACACTTACAGGTGCATTTTCGAATCAAAACACATTTTGTAAGTGCACTTTGACAAATACAAAAAAAAGTTTGCAACACACAAAAGTGTCACATGTAATAAAGATAACAGATAAATGCACACAAATATAAAAGATTTGTATACCTCACAGCGCTAAGTAGAGCAGGCATAGACACAAGTCATCAAATAGTAGTCACATGTAGATACTTTAACAGAACAATAAATGCACATAGAGTAGTATTGTAACCACAACAGTGAAATATAAAATGAGTCTATAAGTGTCCCATGGGGATCTGCCCTTCTCCAAGTGTATCTAGTCTATATGGCCAAATTAGATAAAAACCACGTGAAGGGGTCCCCGCAGGGGATCTGCTTACAGAATTCCTCTTGGACACAGCACATCTAATAACATCTGCTCATAGATGGAATCTTAGTCCTCCAAAATCACTCCAATGATAATCATATGATGAAGGAAACAAGGCATTCATATCATAATTACGTTTAACAATTCAACATAATAAAAATATAAAAACAATAAGGCAGGAACTAAGGTCCTCCTATTTGCGTACCATATGTGTATGGGTCACAGACACATATTATAAAGAGGCAAGATGGATTACCCGGGTCCCAGCTTCTCCCAATAATAAGTGTAATGTCCCAGATGATCACAAAAACTACCGTTAAAGCCATCCAACGCGTTTCAAATCCCATCAGATGTCTTTATCAAGGTGGTAAGCGATAGCGAAAGTTGTTCCTTTAAACTGGTAACTTCCTATCACATGTTGTTTCCCCGCGAACCAAGAGTTTGTAAAAAATCACGTGACTTCGCCATTGACCATGACGGAAAGATGTACTCAGAGCGAGGCTTGGATGGTTTATTAAAACTATAAAAGCTATAAAATCTAGACGTAAAATACTATATAAATGAACAATATAATATAATGGTCACAGAAACCATTTAAGTTCAAAGTCCACATTGAGTCCCCCCGGTACCTGGGTTTTTAGTTGATAAATCCACTTCATTTCTGCTTGTGCCAAATTCTGTAGGAGGAGGAAGTCTTTAACAGGGAAGAATGAATGTCCTTCCATATTTTAGTGAACTTACATAAAGTACTATCAGCAGCAGGTTCAGTGGCAGAAAGAAGAGCCTGAAACTCGGGTATCCTAGGATGAAGTCCATAGACCATGAAAAAGGGTGAAGACTCATAGGAGGAGTTGTACTCATTATTGAGGGAGATTTCTGCCCAGGCTAAAAGTTCTTTCCAATTATTTTGTTAAGATGAGAGATATAAACGAAGAAAAGTTTCTAAATGCTGATCCACCCTTTAAGTTTGACCATTTGTTTGGTGCAATAGGCAAAGAAAAACTTAAGCCTCACTCCTTACTTAGAGAGCTGAACACAAAGATTACCAGCACGTGGCTATGAACTGTAACTCATGATGAGATTATCTCTGAAGGCAAGCCATGGAGTCTGAAAAACTCCAGATTAACAATTGAGACAGTTTTGCTGGGTAGTCTACTGTGTGAAATAAAATAAGCCATCTTGGAGAATCTCTAAACTACAAGAAGATGATGCTGAATCCATTAGAAACTGGTAGATCTATAATGAATTCCATAGACAAATGTGTGCAGGGTTGATGAGGAATAGACAATGGTTGAAGTTGATCGGCAGGTTTCTGATGAGGTATTTTATGTAGGGCACACTTGAAGCAGGAATATATGAATTTCTGGATATTCTGCCTCAGAGTAGGCCACCAATAGGATCTTTGAACGAATTTGAAATTGTTTTGAACTCCAGAATGTCCGGAGAATAGGGAAGCATGAGCCCATCGAATCAATTTATTGCAAAGTGCTGGAGCTGTGAAAATTTTCCCTGAAGGTGGGGTAGGAACAATATTGGTGGTAGAAAAAGGCAAAGAATCAATGATAGGGCTTCTTTGGTGAGGCAGCTATCTTAATCTTGATCCATAGATCAAAAAAGGCCTTCGGACTTAAATTCTGGAATCCTGGAAGGTAGCTACCTTGAGTTACCTTGAAGTCAAGCCTGGAAAAGAACAAGGAGCTGTCACTCACCGGACTTCGGGACCTAGAGTTGGGCCAAATGTAACTATGCCGGCGCCTGTGCTGCGCCACGGCCGTCCACCATCATGATTGTGCTTCTGCGCATGTGCAGATCAGAAGGACTCTTTATAACCTTTCCTTTATTGGTATTGGCTATTCATTAGCCCTTTTCCTATTTAAGGCATCCCTGACGCCTCCTTAATTGTCTGATCTTGATTCTCACCTCCTCATGTCAGCTGTGCTCTCTGTTCCTGTGGCTGCCATTACTCTGTGTTCCAGCTTCAATGCACTGGTCTCTGATTGCTTCTCACCTGTTGGCCGGATACATCTTAGCCACATCCGTGGTTAACCTGCCTCCCGCTGTATGCTGTAGTGACTGCTGCTTCTCACCTGATGGCCAGATACTTCTTAGCCACATCCGTGGTAAACCTGCCTCCTGTTGTATGCTGTAGTGACTGCTGCTTCTCACCTGTTGGCCGGATACTTCTTAGCTACATCCGTGGTAAACCTGCCTCCCATTGTATGCTGTAGTGACTGCTGCTTCTCACCTGTTGGCCGGATACTTCTTAGCCACATCCGTGGTAAACCTGCCTCCTGTTGAATGCTGTAGTGACCACTGCTTCTCACCTGTTGGCCGGATACATCTTAGCCATATGCGTGGTAAACCTGTCTTCCGTTGTATGCTGTAGTGACTGCTGCTTCTCACCTGTTGGCCAGATACTTCTTAGCCACATTCGTGGTAAACCTGTTTCCTGTTGTATGCTGTAGTGACCGCTGCTTGTCACCTGTTGGCCGGATTCATCTTAGCCACATCCGTGGTAAACGTGCCTTCCGTTGTATGCTGTAGTGACCGCTGCTTGTCACCTGTTGGCCGGATACTTCTTTACCTGTTTCCTGCTGTGGGCTGTAGTTATCTCGTATCTGTTGGCCATCTTTCATTATTATATTTCTTACATTGGATCCTTTCACTTTAGTCTCATTGGGATAACATTACCTTGGTTTGCTTATCCTATAGTTTATGTCTCATTATTTTCCCTGGATGGACAAGTGTCGTTACCATAATCATAAATATATCTACGCTCTCCTAAGTATCTTCATTCTACTACTATTGTCTATTATATATTAAGCTGTATACCGTTGCTCTGCTGCACTCTTGAGGACCGCGACCTGCACAGTGACGCTGCGAAACCCAAACCTTCTTGCGGGTGTCCCTGGAAAAGACCAGTTACTGTGCTAGACTCTGCACTTCGAGAGTAGTGACAACAGCTAGCAGAGCACTGGGTCAAGAACAATAGTGACAGTGACTTGCTTGTTTCTGGCCTAATCCACTGAATTGACATGCTGGGTTGTTACCTGGGTCTGGGGGGATAGTAGGCCGCAGTCTATAGTTTCGGAGTTCCCCACCGGTGTCCCAGGGAGTGGGGCCAAGTAAATCCCATGGTGGAAGGAGCTGCTTGATTAGACAAGCAGAAAGGGAAACAGTACATGTCAATATGTCCGGTGGCACTACACATGTCTCAGCCAGTGAAGTCCCTGAGCAGCATTGGGGCAAATTCCAATAGCCCCATTTCTTTCTCCACTGGTCTCTGTCCAGGGAACTCACAACCCCAAACAAATCTATATGGGTAAACAAGGTCACTGAGCAGCATCCTCCACTGGCCCGTCCCACCCCCAAACAAAATGCAGTGAAGTCCTCATAGGCAGGAAATCTCCAGGGGAATGCAAAGGCTCTGCTAAAATGCCATCACCCAATGCATCCACTGACTGACCCTCCATGGATAATCCAGTCAAGACCTGGGACTCCTTTTTTGGCTCTTGTTTCTAGAAACTCACTGTCCCCTCCACAAACATCCAACAATATTCTGTTTAGCTGCAGTAACATCTCATTGCTCTGGGGCAACTGTGGATTGTGCTAGGGTCTCCTGGACAAATCCTCTGTTTAGAAGGATAACACTCTCCAGCCCAGCACCCATTTCTACTGTGTACTTCACTTCCATCACCTCTGTGCATCAGGATAGTGGGTACATTACGTCGCCTCCCCTTGTATAAGTAAAAGATGTTCAGAGGCATGCAAATGTTGGGTTTCCAAGTTAGCCAGTGATGCTGACCCGTCCTCGTCTGAAGCTCCCTCATGTATTTTGAAGACAATGGGGTTGGCTTTGGCTTCTGTGGACTTCACTATATCGTTAGTGATGTGTATCTGTAGATCAGGTTGAGAAGTTCTTACAACTTGGTCCGGAATAGGCGACTGTGTTGGCAGGGGAGTCATCAACTCCTCTTCCGGAACAATTACCTTGCCCTCCTATGGCCTTGTCTCCTCTGCGTCAACCAATTCTAACGGTTTTGTGGCTTTCTCCCTGCCTGAGGGATGATGCTGGTGCAGGCGGTGTTTCCTAGCATTCACCTGGTCGAGGTCGGCATTCCCTACTATAGCCAGTGGTTTAGCTGGTTGCAGATTCTCCTCTTTTGCTGTTTCCTTCCCAGCATTCAGTTTAACGCAGTCCTTCCCCAGCCGAGTTGGTTGGGGAGCAAGGGTAGCTGACCTAATAACATCATCAGATGGATGGGGATCTTATCCTTGGGATTGACCTCCATAGGCTTGGTGACCATTTCTTCTGCTAGTGGAAGAAGCTGTTGCAGTGCCTTTCAGCATCCAACCGTTGGCACTGGTCTTTCCAGATTGGGCTATTGAGTTGGCCTCTTTCTGTGCCAGTTTAAAACACTCCTCTAAGCATTCCAGCTACTCCAGGGGACTCATCTTGGGATCGGGCTGAAGAATCCACCTTCAGTAGTCGCTGAAAGCCTTGACCGGGTTTTATTGATCGCGGTTGAGGTCCTGGATGATTTTCCTATGATCCCGAAAACAATAGGGAACAACCCGCCGTTGATATTCAGCTACTAGCACCATCCTGTCCATCCCTTACAAAGCATCTATCGGGATTGATGACCAGGACTCTTGTTTGTCATTTGCTTCTGCGCAAGCGACAGGCCCCTTGGTAGTCTGGTTGGATTACTGGGTATGTGTGCTGAGCTTTAACACAGCTGACTTTTGCTTTGAACACTGACTCAGCAGGCTCGGATTTTCTCGAGCAGAAGTTCGGATGTCTTGAGATGATTGGCATAACTTCTAGGTGACTGATTTAACGAGTATCTTCCACTCAGGTTTTTCAGTCAGGTCTAGATTTATAGCATCCTCTTGGCACTACAAGAAGGCATCCATGAGGGCTCTAATCTGCTCCTGGATGTCAGCTCCTTTTCTCTCTGTCCAGACAACGAAGAAGTGCACCCAGGCATAAGGGCACTCGTTACGTATTGGTGAAGGTTTCAGCACCACATACTGGAGGCTTACTGTAGCGCCTTCATCTTGGACTGCCATCTTTCAGGAGGACCTATAACACTTATGTCCCTGCTTCAGTGCAATTTTTATGGTGGTGCTGGGACCCACCCTACTCGCTGTGGGGCTGGGACCCACTCTACACGCAGTTGGGCTACGACCCACTGCCGCGTATTCTGTGGGGCTGGACCCACTCTACTTACTGTGGGGTTAGAACTCACCCTTGCATAATCTGTGGGGCTGAGACCCACTTCTCGCTCTCAAATCTCACAGTGACTTGGCCCAAAATCTCACAGGTGCACAGACTTACTGTCAGGCTGGTCTGTAGTTGGATCATAGCTCCAACCTACTAAAGGTGTTACACTTCCTCAGTGGGGCCTCTACCCACTCTCATACACAGTGGGGCTGGGACCCACTACCACGCACTCTGCTCCAAGGGCTTCCGGGCCCTAAACAGTATCTGCGGCAGGGCTCTGTCCTGCTCTCACTTCACTTACTACCTCTAAGAGTGCATGCGATCGCTACTCCAGCTGGTACAATGGCCCTCTCTTGTGCTACATTTATCTCACATCTAGGTGGATCGTAATCCTAGCCTAATGCCAGGGTCACCTGTCTGTGATCCCCCTTGTGGGATACGGCCCACTATTCTGTACTTCCTGAAGGGTGAACGCACTGACCCCGAACCAGTACCCTTGTCGCCATTGGATCATTTTGCAGTTCCCAACTACTGGTTACTGGTACTCAAGCAACTATGCCACAGACTATAGTATGCAGGTTTGTTGTTTCGGATATTCACAGGGGTGGGGTACGGAATAATTATGGTGATTATTCCATACCCCACGTCGGGATAAGTCTTTTGGATCAAGATTTACCCCAACGTCTCTGCAAAGCTTTGTACATTGTCCATGGCTGCATACTTCCATTACCCCCTTAACAGCACCGATAACAGCATTGCGGTTTCCAGTGATGTCATCAAGTCTTGCCGGCTTCTTCATTCATTGCGATTGCATTAAGTCGGTGGACACATCAGTCGTCCTGCAGCCTCGTCGGAAAGGAGCCCTTCGGTGTGAAGATGTCGGAGTAAGTCTTGTCAGGGTAGTCAGCATCAATATGCTGCATACCAGCGAATCACAGAGCCCTGGATTGCACCCCGTGTGTGATCCCCTGCAGCTCTACCTGGCTTGCCTAACCGGGACTGGGTGATCCCACTGCTTGCCGCCATTTGTGATGATACCGGGTTTAATGTAGCCCTCTGTGCCACACAGCTGGCCTACCCAGTACCTATGCAAGGTTCAAAATCACCCAGACAAATATCCGAAATAAAATAAATAAGTTTATTTAACAAAATGGTAGCACCAAACAACAATAAACATATTTAAATAATAACCTGCAACAAATAACACTACAGTCCGGCACAGTCAACATACAGGGTATAATGAAAACACCTCAACAGTATCCTAGCCAGTCTCAGGGACTGCTGTCTCTCTCTTTTGAGGCTACCAGAAAGGCAGTGGTTCTGAGTCACTGTCATTTTACTTTTGGCAGACACACAGCTCCCCAAGACCTGGAGAGGTAGATCAGGGCAAAGGCAGTACTCTAAGAACCGATTGTCTCTTTCCTGTCGGGGCAGAGGCCAAGGCCACAACGCCAGCCTGATTTTAGCTAGCACTAGGTAGTGAATGCAAATTTGCTGTTCTCTGGAGCTCCTTTTTAAAGCCATAAATGACCTTCTCAGCAATTTCAGGACCTTCTTTTTTCTGTGTTTCCCTTTTCACAGGAAAACATACAGACAAAGGGATAGCAGATGAGCCACTCTTGGTATAATTAAGGGTATGTATTGTTCTGTGGATATACAGCAGAGTTTGTTTAAACAGGAGAGATCACAATCCAGACACATTACATTTAAATACACAATGCAGTCCTCTGTAATTAAATATAGAGCTCTATCTGTGGACATTTTCCCTATATTAATACATGAGACCTCCTGGTGTGAAGTACATTTATACAGGACTGGTGGACAATAATCCTTTGCCTAGGCTGAAATAATGGTCTAGTCTGCAAGATAAGAAAACCATGCTGGCAAAATTTTAATTACTTACAAATAGAATATATACAAGTTTAAATAAGACTTACAAATATGGGGAACCAGAAAGCTACAAAGAGTAGGGATGTGCACCGGACACTTTTCGTGTTTTGGGTTCTGATTACCTTCAGGTTTTGGGTTCTAATGGGTTTTGCCAAAACACCCCCTCAAGGTTTTGGGTTTTGGGTTCTGATTTTTATTTTAAAAAGCATAAAAACTGCTAAAATCCAGATGTTTGGTTTTTTTTCTGTTTTTTTTTCACTCCTACGCTATTATTAACCTCAATAACATTCATTTACACTCATTTCCAGTCTATTCTGAATACCTCACACCTCACAATTGTCACAGGCACTAGGAGTTTTACCCAGAATTCACCAGGTGTAGCTACACTTACCAGAAGTGCGGACCTCTGGGTAGTGTGGTGAATCAGTGGAATCATACAGTAGAATAGAGGAAAGGAATGTCAATAGTATAAAGGCTGAGTCTTGGCACCGTGGAACTGTGATGGTACAGCAGTTTAGTAAACAGGATAAAATGAGTAAAGAGTCCAAGTGCCTTAGCACGCAGGTAGCATATAGCAGGCCAGTACTTGATAACTGGATAAAGTTAGGGAAAGACCAATCAACAATATAGTAGAAGAGTCAGCGACTTGCAGCTACAATACAAAGGCACTTGTAGACTTTAGTCCAGCTAATAGGTACCATACAGAGTAGTAGCTATATCACAAGGAAACATGAATGGTCTACAGCTGGTAAGTTTCACCACGGATATGTAGAGAAGACTTGTCCAGCGCAGGTGTGTAACAGAATAGCGTGAGTGGTCTGCAATTGGCATGTTGTACCACCGATGTGAAGGGAAGACTTGTCCAGGCACAGGCATGGAACGGAGTAACGTGAGTGGTCTGCAATAGGCAAGTTTTACCACTGATGTGTAGAGAAGACTTGTCCAGGTGCAGGCGTGGAACGGAGTAACGTGAGTGGTCTGCAATAGGCAAGTTGTACCACTGATGTGAAGGGAAGACTTGTCCAGGTGCAGGCGTGGAACGGAGTAACGTGAGTGGTCTGCAATAGGCAAGTTGTACTACTGATGTGAAGGGAAGACTTGTCCAGGTGCAGGCATGTAACAGAGGTAGCGAGAGTAGTCTGCAATAGGTAAGTTCTACTACCCATGTGGAGAGGAGACTTGTCCAGAAGCAGGCAGGTAACGGAGGTAGCGAGAGTAGTCTGCAGCGGGTAAGTTCTACTACCGATGTGGAGAGAAGACTTGTCCAGAAGCAGGCAGGTAACGGAGGTAGCGAGAGTAGTCTGCAGCGGGTAAGTTCTACTACCAATGTGGAGAGGAGACTTGTCCAGAGCAAACGGATAACACGAGCAGAAACAGGAAACACTTCAGAGTCTCAAGGAATGAGAACCAAGAACAGGTAAAGGTAATAGGGCAACAGGTGCCTTAAGTACTGAGAGGTGATTAATTAACCAATGAGACTAGAGGCGAGGTATTAACAGTTCAGGGTTTCTGCACATGCGCAATCTTAGTCAAGATGGCGGATGGCCGCGGCTCAGGAGAGGTGCCGGCAGGAGCGAGAGAGACCCATGTCCCAACCTAGAGGCACTAACAGTTCGGTGAGTGACAGCAATATTGTTTTTAGGCTAAAAGGTTGCACCGAGGTAGCTTGATGTCTAAGCTAAGCGACACAAGTGGGCGGCACAAACACATGGCCCATCTAGGAGTGGCACTGCAGTGGCAGACAGTATAGCAGTTTGAAAAGCTAGGCCCCAAAGAGCACATAATGCCCAAAAAAGAGGTGCAAGATGGAATTGTCCTTGGGCCCTCCCACCCACCCTTTTGTTGGTGAAATAGGACATGCGCACTTTAACAAACCAATCATTTCAGTGACAGGGTCTACAAAACTGTGGCTGAAATGATTGGTTCGTGTGGACCCCCACAAAACGAGCTGGCAAAGAAAAAAAAGAGGTGCAAGATGGAATTGTCCTTGGGCCCTCCCATCCACCCTTATGTTGCGGAAAAAGGACATGCACACTTTAACAAACCAATCATTTCAGCGACAGGGCCTACCAAACTACTGTGACTGAAATGATCGGTTTGTTTGGGCCCCCACACAAAAAAAGCTATTCATCTCTCCCTGTACAAAGTAAACTGGCTCTTCTGAGGCAAGATGTCATCCTCATTGTCATCCTCTGATTCCTCGCCCCCTTCAGTGTGTACTTCCTCATCCTCACACATTATCAATTCGTCCCCGCTGGACTCCACAATCACAAGTCCCTCTGTAGTCTCTGGAGGCCATTGCTGGTCTTCATTGAAGAATTGATAATTCATTTTGATAAACATCATCTTCTCAACATTTTGCAGAAGCAAATTCCTTCGCTGCTCACTGACCAGGTTCCCCGCTGCACTAAAAACTCTTTCGGAGTACACACTGGAGGGGGGACAACTCAGGTAAAATAGAGCCAGTTTGTACAAGGGCTTCCAAACTGCCTTTTTTCCTGCCAGTACAAGTAAGGACTGTCTGACATGTCTACTTGGATGCTGTCAGCAAAGTAATCCTCCACCATTTTTTCAATGGTGACAGAATCCAATGCAGCGACAGTAGACATGTCAGCAATCGTTGGCAGGTCCTTCAGTCCGGACCAGATGTTCTCTGCATCCCCGCCAGTGGGTCGTTTAGGAAATCTCAGCTGTTTTCTCGCAGCCACAGGTGTGGAAGAAAATGAAGGAGGAGCTGTTGCCATGTCACGGTCCTCTTCAGATGACAATCTCCTGATCAGCAGGTCTTTGCACCGCTGTAGACTTGTGTCTGCCAGAAACAGAGACACAACATACGCTTTAAACCGGGGATCGAGCAATGTGGCCAGAATGTATTCCTCTGACTTTAAAAGATTGTCCACCCTCGGATCCTGGCAAAGCATACGGAGGGCTTTATCCACAAGAGCTACATGCTTTGTGTAATCGCAATGCTTTACCAACTCCTCCCTCACTTTCTCCAGCTGCTTCTGCAACAGCCTGATCAGGGGAATCACCTGACTCAAGCTGGCAGTGTCGGAACTGACTTCTTGTGTGGCAAGTTCAAACGGCTTGAGAACCTTGCACAACACGGAAATCAGTCTCCACTGCGCTTTACTCAGGCGCATCCCCACTCCTTTGCCTATGTCGTAGGTGGCTGTGTAGGCTTGAATGGCCTTTTGCTGCTCCTCCATCCTCTGCAGCATATAGAGGGTAGAGTTCCGGCGCATCACAACCTCTTGTTTGAGGTGATGGCAGGGCAGGTTCAGGCTTTTTTGATGGTGCTCCAGTCTTCGGTAGGCAGTGGCAGAATGGCGAAAGTGTCCCGCAATTTTGCGGCCACTGCAAGCATATCCTGCACACCCCTGTCACTTTTCAGATAATGCTGCACCACCAAATTTATTGTGTGGGCAAAACATGGCACGTGCTGGAAATTGCCCATATGTAATGCCCGCACAATGTTACTGGCGTTGTCCGACACCACAAATCCCCAGGAGAGTGTAAGTGGGGTAAGCCACTGCGAGATGATTTCCCTCAGTTTCTCTAAGAGGTTGTCTTACTGAAACCGGTGATACACAACGTTACCTGCCTTGGAACGAGCAGGGGTTTCGGAGATGCTGCTACTGATGCTGCTGCTGCTGTTGCGGCAGAAGGCGATGCATCTACCCAGTGGGCTGTCACAGTCATATAGTCCTTAGTTTGCCCTGAACCACTTGTCCACATGTCCGTGGTTAAGTGGACAGTGGATACAACCGCATTTTTAAGAGCACTGAGGACACTTTTTGGTACTTATCTGTACATCCCGGGTAACGCCTACCTAGTGAAGTGGAATCTAGACGGGATTTGGTACCGGGGACACAATACCTCCATTAACCCTCTAAATCCCACTCCACTGATGGCGGACACCGGACGCACGTCTAACACCAACATAGCTGTCAAGGCTGTAGTTATCCGCTTTGCTATAGGATGACTGCTGTCGTACTTCGTGGTCATGGCAAATAACTGTTGTACGGTCAATTGCTTAGTGAAAGATGTAGCGGTCTTACGACTTCCCCACTGGGAAGATGACCGACTCCCAGCAGCAACAACAGCAGCGGCAGTAGTAGGCGTACCGCTGCAGGATCCTCCGAAAGAATCCCGGATTGAAGAGGACTCAGTCATGTCGGTGACAAGACCTGCAGGACTATCTCCCATCCAGATCGAGGAGGAAATTAACGAGGAGGGTGTTGCTGGTGTGGATACAACGGCACCAAGGGATTTAGGTGTCCCTGGACTGCTGACGGTCCTAGCCACAGTTCCTGAACTAAACACACATTTATGAAGGTTCTTCAGGTGACGTATAAGGGAGGATGTCCCTAGCTGGCCAAGATCCTTACCCCTGCTTATTGCAGCATTACATAAGGTACATATGGCAATACATTTGTTGTCCGGATTGGGATAGAAATAATTCCAGACCGAAGAGGTGGATTTATTGGTCTTCTGGCCAGGCATGATGATGGGCTTTTTCATCCCATGGACAACAACTGTTTCCCCCCCCTGGTGCCTCATTTAAGAAAACCACATCAGCATCCTCCTCGTCAAGTTCCTCCTCAGCGCCAGCTACATCAATATCCTCCTCCTGGTGTACAACATTGACACCTTCATTATCCAAATCTGTAACTGCACTGTGGGTGATCCTTCCAGCATATGCAGAGGGCATGCTGCAAATGGTGGAAGGAGCCACCTCTTCCCGTACAGTGATGGGAAGGTCAGGCTTTGCAACCGCCAACACCCTTGGACTCGCCTTGGGGATTTGTGATGCCATGTCTTTAGAAGGCAGAGTTGTTTGCTGTGTTTTTGATGACAGCTTAACTCTCTTAAATTTTTTAGAGGGGGGGGAGGAGGAGGGCTTAGATCGTTGGGTGAAGCTGAACCACTAGTCATGAACACAGGCCAGGGCCTAAGCCGTTCCTTGCCACTCTGTGTCGTAAATGGCATATAGGCAAGTTTACGTTTCTCCTCAGATGATTTTAATTTCTTTTTTTTGATAATTTTAGTGAACTTTGGCTTTTTGGATTTTACATGCCCTCTACTATCACATTGGGCATCGGCCTTGGCAGACGACGTTGATGCCATTTCATCGTCTAGGTCATGACTAGTAGCAGCAGCTTCAGCATTAGGAGGAAGTGGTTCTTGATCTTTCTCTGCTTTATCCTCCAAATTTTTGTACTCCATTATATGCAGCACAAGAGAGCGTACCCCTAAACCACACACACCCGGCAAAGGCTTTAAAAATTATATGCGGCACAGGACAGTACCACTGGACTGGAGTTATACAGCAGTACCAATGGACTTATACTGCAGGATCAGTGAACTTTGTTATATAGCAGTACCAATGGACTTATACTGCAGGATCAGTGAACTTTGTTATATAGCAGTACCAATGGACTTATACTGCAGGATCGGTTAACTTTGTTGTATAGCAGTACCAATGGACTTATACTGCAGGATCAGTGAACTTTGTTATATAGCAGTACCACTGGACTTATACTGCAGGATAAGTGAACTTATATACCAGTACCACTGTACTGGACACAGGACAGCACCACTGGAATTATGGCAGCACCACCACTGGACTGAGCAGGACAGAGCACAGGACACCACCACTGGACTGAGCAGGACAGAGCACAGGACAGCACCACTGGACTCAGCAGGACAGAGCACAGGACACCACCACTGGACTGACCAGGACAGAACCACAGGAATGAGCAGGACAGAGGACACCACTAACACACCCTCCCGCTTCCCTGATCAATGCCCGAGTGAAGATGGCGGCGGGCAGCGGGGACTTATATGAATCTGGATCTCGCGAGATCCGACGGCGGGATTATGAGGTTTTGAGTTTTGCGATCGGCGGAATTCCCGAACAGCGCTCGGATCGGGCTCGGATAGGCACTGTTCGGGGGTGTTCTGATTTCTGCAATCCGAGCCCGCTCATCCCTAACAAAAAGTAAATGTTTTTATAGTCCATTTGTGAGAAACGTGGTGCAGACTAGTTGAGGTGATATTAATACCTTGTTTAATGACAGTACTTTTCTAGATATCACTAATTCTCCCAACTAGTGTATGTAACTGTCCTTTTTAGGACTTCCTGAGCTAATAAGCAATCACCACTTAAGGAACCTGCTGTAATTCCTGTGATCACAAATTAGACTAATCAAATCCGTTATCCAGCTGTTCTAAGGTTGGAACCCTGCATCCAGTACCAATGCTCTGCCCGCTACCCTGCAGCTCTGGCCAGTGTGATAGGCCAGGGAGACCCATCCACAGCAACCCTGATCTGAAGGCAAGAGGTCTGGGGTACCAGCCCAGGTAAACCATCAAGGAGGTACACTAGCGGCAACAGTTACCAAGAAGGAGGCGGTTCTGGTGCCGCAAAAGAGCCAAATGGTGGCGGCAGCAATGCCACTCCAACTGCGGTTAGAGGGTGCATTTGGGAGAAAGAAGGGAGATAGTGTCAAGGTAAGCCCTGCCGGTCCCCAGCAACACAACAGACAGGGTGGCATAAGAGGTCCATACTGTCACATATAGATAGATATTATGTTACCGTTACTTTTTAAATACCACACATGGAGCATTTCTACACCATTGGGCAAATACAAAGACCTCTACACCACTTGCATATGGACTTGACCTATTATTATTATTATTATTATTATTATTATCCTTTATTTGTTTATTTGACCTAGGAGGTTTATTACAATTTAAGTTTCTTAAAGTGAATGTAATCACATACTTATACAGAAACATCATTATGATTACAGGCTTTGCACTTTGTCCAATGATTATTGCAAGACACATTACTATCTGCAATACTTTCTCATCTACACTGAGATATAACTACAGTACATGGGCCAGATAAAACTTTAATTAGGTCATTCAAATTATTTATTCGTAATTGAACTTATGCATTGCAATTTCACTCCTCAGGTCCGCAAGGGGCTGTCTTCTACTCAAGTCAGTCCAGCGGCGCTGGAGTTGCACAATAGAGCACCTGCTGCCATACCTACGCCACAGTTACAGTTTTGCATCCCTGTATGCTGCATTTTTTCACTGCTACTAAAGTGCTGTGGGACTAAAGCTTTGGTCCATGGTGCTTGAAAGGGCCCTGAGTGCCACTCTGAAAAAGCTGCTCCCCCTCATGTTTGCAAGTTAATGAGACTTTTCAACATTCTGCTCACTGATTGGTCCTCAGACCTTGGCGTGGATCCCTTCTATACCATATCTAAAGACAATAGGGCTTTCACACATAACTAGGCGACACCTCAGCAAACACTATATAAAGCCTTGCTGTGTTATGATTGAGTCTTTATATTGGTGTAACAGACTTACCTCCCCGCCGTCCGGAAGCCGCACTTCCGCATCCAGCATAACGTGACCGCAGCCCGGAGCGGTCATGTGACAGCAACCTAGAGGCGGGGATTTTGAATCCCCGTCAGTACTTAAAGATCACTCTGACACTCTATGAGTGTCACAGCAACACTTACCTGTTCCTGGCTCCTGTGCTTCGTGGATTGCTGTGTCTTCCAGTCTCCTGTGTCTTCCTGTGTTCTGATCTCTGCCTGTTAGACTATCCTGGCTCTCCAACCCCTGTGTACCGACCCGGCTTGCTGACTATCCCTCTGCTCTTGTGACCCGTGTACCGACCCCGGCTTGATTGACTCCGAGTTGCCTCCTGATTCTGCCTGCCTCCATTCCTGTGTACAGACCCGGCTTGATTGACTCCGCATATTCTGCTCCACTCCGCTGCACTACATATTGGGGCGAACCTGAGGACCGCGACCTGCGACTTCTGGCAGCGAAGCCCACCCCGCCTTGCGGCGGTTCTTGGTGAGCACCCGGGAGACGTTAGACTGCGCACCTCAGGTAAGCCAGCGCTAATCAAGATTAGTAATAGTAATCCAGTATCTGTTACAGTTTGCTCTGACCATGGATTCAGCGGCAAAAGATCTGTTGGAGCATTTAGTGGGAATGATGGATAAGCAAGAGGCAAACCAAGAGCAACTTTTAACATTCCTCAATAGTTTATCCACTCGGTTGGATTTTGTCCAGAACACTCTGGTGGCTAGCGACCACCTGCGCCGGCGGTTGCAGCTCCAGAACCCCCGCCCGTAGCGGCAGCTTCTTCCTCGCAGTTACGGATACCTAACCCACCTAAGTTCGATGGGGACCCCAAATTTTGCAGAGGATTTTTAAATCAATGCTCCATACAATTTGAGCTGTTGCCACGGAACTTTCCTTCCAAAAAAGCTAAAGTAGCCTACGTGATTTCACTATTGTCCGGTCAAGCCTTAGCATGGGCTTCCCCTTTATGGGAGAGGAATGATCCCATTCTGTATAACTTCAACACCTTTTTGTCCACTTTCAAGAAGATATTTGATGAGCCAGGAAGGGTATCTAATGCCGTTTATTACGTCTTCGCCAAGGAAACCAGTCTGTGGGACAGTATGCAGTCCACTTCAGAACAATGGCCACTGAACTTCGCTGGAATGATGAGGCTTTAGTGGCTACTTTCTGGCAGGGCCTTTCAGACTGGATCAAAGACGAGCTGGTATCTCGGAAACTCCCTACGTCTCTGGACGATATTATCTCCTTCTGTGTCAAGGTTGATTTGCGTTTCAAGGAGCGTAGTTTCGAGAAAGAACAATCTCGGCGCAGTATGATTCGCTTGGCCCCCAACTTCCAAACACCTGTTCTTCCTCCTGAAGAACCTATGCAACTGGGGAGGACCCACCTGTCGGCCGAAGAAAGGGAGAGGAGATTTCAGATCATGTTGTGTCTGTATTGTGGAGAAGGTGGCCATCTTCTAAGTTCTTGTCCCAAATGTCCAGGAAACGACAGGGCCTAACGGGTTCAGGAGCTGTATAGTTGGGCCTCTTCTCTCAGTGTCAGTCAGTTCCTTGTAGTAATCATTGCCTTACTATTCCTATTTCCCTTCAGTTACGACATAATACTTTCCCGCAGTCTGCACTTCTTGACTCCAGAGCCGCAGGAAATTTAATCTCAGCCGCAGTAGTTAAACAATTCTCCATTCCCACACAAGCCTTGGAACAACCCATCTCACTGCTGGCCATTGATGGGAGAAGAATTCCTGAGGGGTCCGTCCTGGTACGCACCATTCCCCTCCTTCTCCAGGTTGGAGCGCTTCATCTGGAAAAGATTTCCTTTCTAGTGATTCAGAAATCGACCAACACAGTCATCCTAGGACTTCCATGGCTTCGTCTCCATTCTCCCACCCTAGACTGGAAATCAAGTCACATATTGCCCTGGGGACAGTTCTGCTTCTCTCACTGTCTCCAGAAGGTGGTACCTCTAGATATTCCCAGATGTTCCCAAACATTTCCATTGTCTCTTCTGCCTGAAGCATACCAACCCTTCTCTGATGTTTTTTGTCAACAAGAGGCCACAAGACTCCCTCCTCACAGAATCTGTGATTGTGGCATTGACCTTATGCCTGGTAAACCTATTCCAGGGGCCGTGTTTACCCCCTTTCTCTTCCGGAGTCTAAGGCTATGGAGGAGTACGTCCAAGAAAATCTAAAAAGAAGCTTCATCCGCAAGTCGGCCTCCCCAGCTGGGGCTGGCTTCTTCTTCGTAAAAAAGAAAGATGGGGGTCTCCGCCCTTGCATAGATTACAGAGGCCTGAATGCTATTACCATTAAAAATCGGTATCCTCTGCCATTGATTTCTGAATTGTTTGACCGTATTAAGGGTGCCACCATTTTCTCTAAACTTGATCTTAGAGGAGCATATAACCTCATATACATTAAGGAGGGGGGTGAATGGAAAACAGCGTTCAACACCCGAGACGGACACTTTGAATACCTGGTCATGCCCTTCGGGTTATGTAATGCCCCGGCTATCTTTCAGGGCTTTATGAATGAGCTCTTTCAAGATCTCTTGTATCAATCTGTAGTCATCTACTTGGACGAACATCCTCATCTTTTTTCAAGATTTGGTATCTCATCGCATGTATTGGAGGTTATCTCTCGTATCCGAAAAAATAATCTATTTTGCAAATTAGAGAAATGCACCTTCGAACAGAAACAAATTCCTTTCCTGGGATATGTCATTTCTGGCACCGGACTGCAGATGGATCCCACCAAATTGAAAGCCATACTTGACTATCCCCAACCTTCAGGTCTTAAGGCTACCCAACGCTTCCTAGGATTCTCCAATTACTATCGTCAGTTCATCAAAGGTTATTCTTCTCTGGTGGCCCCCATCACTGCATTGACCTGTAAATCTGCTGATGCTAGCGTATGGTCCACTGAGGCTATCCAAGCCTTTATATCATTAAAGTCTCTCTTCTCATCTGCACCCATTCTGCAACAGCCTGATTGTTCACGTCCTTTTATTCTGGAGGTAAATGCATCTTCCATTGGTACTGGAGCCGTACTTTCAAAGCGGAGCCCTTCTGGCAAACTACATCCTTGCAGATTCTTTTCCCATCACTTGTTACCTGCTGAAAGGAATTATGGGATTGGCGACAAAGTTGACTCTCTCTGAATGGAGACATCTACTAGAAGGGGCACGATTTCCAATCACCATATATACCGATCACAAGAATTTATTATACTTACGTACTGCCCGTTGTCTAAACCCTCGACAAGCAAGGTGGTCCTTATTCTTCTCACGTTTTGATTTTAACATCACTTTTCACTCTGGATCCAAGAATACGAAGGCGGACGCCTTATCTCGCTCTTTTGATCAAGCCGATATGGAACCTTTGGAGGACAGTAAATTCATTGTAGACCCCTGTCGAGTTTTGGCAACTGCACACCTTAACAAAGGTTGCCCTCCGGGCAAAACATTTATCTTGCCACATCTGTGCACACAACTCCTCAGCTGGGCTCATCGCTCTCTCTTCTCTGGGCATGCCGGCATCTGCAAAACCTGGGACTTGTTGTCCCAAAGTTACTGGTGGCCTTCTTTACTGGAGGATGTGAAGAGATTTGTTTCTGCTTGTTCCAAATGTGCTCAATACTAGACCTCTAGGAAAAGACCTTATGGATGTTTGCTCCCATTACCCATTCCTGAATACCCGTGGTCACAGATCTCGATGGACTTTATCACAGACCTTCCACTTTCCAAATCCTGTACTGTGGTGCTAGTGGTCACGGATCGCTTCTCTAAAACAGCCCACTTTATTGCTCTTAAAGGTCTTCCATCTTCCCCCTCCTTAGCCGATATTTTTATTAAAGAAATATTTCACCTCCATGGCTGTCCTCAACATATTGTTTCCGATCGTGGATCACAGTTCATATCAAAATTTTGGAGGTCCTTTTGCAGTAAGTCCGGAATTAAGCTTGACTTTTCCTCCGCATATCATCCCCAGTCCAATGGGTCTACGGAGAGAAGCAACCAAGTATTAGAAAAATTCTTAAGAATATTTATCTCAAGTAATCAAGATAACTGGGTGGATCCTCTCCCTTGGGCCGAGTACGCCCATAACAATCATTTTCATGAGGCCATCTCTAACTCCCCCTTTTGTATTCTTTATGGCTGCCATCCTAGACTACCCACCTTCTCACAAATTACACCTTCCGAAGTTCCAGCGGTGGACTCATTGTTTCGTAACTTCTCTTCTATTTGGGAACAAACCAAGAGGAATTTAAAGAGCGCAACCATTCGTTCCAAGAAATCTTACGATAAGAGGAGGAAAGTAAGCCCAAGCTTTGCTATCGGTGACAGGGTATGGCTATCCACTCAAAACATTGTATACTATTTATTTATTATGAATTAGAATAGTTACTTTACGATGATCACTCCACCGGAAGTGACCAACCGGATATGACGTATCGGGCTAAGAGATAAAACATCTCCACACTCCGGAAATCATGCTTTGATTGGCTGCGTGTTAAGAGGACTCGAGTATATAGGAGTCCACAGCTACTTCATATTTATGACTCCTTGAAAAAGTCATTTTTGTAAGATGAAATGCGTCGGTGATTGTGTTTTCTGATTCCTTGAACACCATCTGGATGTTGAAGTGTCGCCGGCTGGAACCCTCCGTTCATCTGCGAGTGTATTAAGGACAGATAAGCTGGTTTTTATTTTTATTCATTTTATTTTACTGAGTTGCAGTGTGAAATATTGTGCTGCTATTAAACTTGTAATTATCCAGAGATTTATTGCCATTTAGTTTTTATGGTATCACACTATTGTGGCATTATTTTGAGTTTGCAGATATATGCTAGCCATCCTGGTTTTTTTCGGAAGAATTACCTGCTATCTAGGATCGTTCTGACTCCCAGTCTCCCTAATTGGCATAATCAGAGGGATTTCCTCACTATATCATTTTGGCTCAAATGATTTGAACTTCCGGTACGGGAATTACCTATGTGTGGAGATTTTTCACTATGTACCACTTTTAATGCACTATGTGTGGCGCCCCCTGTCTTTTGTATGTATATATATATATATATATATATATATATATATATATATATATATATATATATGTGTGTATATACATATATATATATATATATATATATATATATATATATACAAGTTAACCCGTGCATGATACTCATGCATTCTAGTCAAATCAAGCTACTTATGGTGTTAAAAAGTTTCTTGTCATGCATTTGGGCCATAGCTCAGTTCTCCTCAGGGGAAGAGCGTTACTTCCCGACGTAAGCGCCCTTTTTTAACGTGGTTTTGTCCACATGTCACCACCTCATCATTCTTCTCCATCACCTCATCCTTCATTTTCATCGCCACATCTATCCAGATGTCTATTCAGACACAGGGACATCTCTCAGCGGTCCTGAGTATCACACTCCTCTCACTCTGTCACCCCCGGCAACCACCAACCACTCCCCACTGTCACCACCGGCAACCACCAACCACTCCCAACTGTCACTTCTCCTTCAAGAAATATATATATATATATATTTAAAATCTTTATAAACACTTTTAACAATTAGCAAATTAAATTAACAAATTAAAAACATCTTAGTATACCAAATTTCAGCCCTTTCTGATTTTTTTTTCCACACACACTAAGAATTTAGTAGGTCAGTGTATAACTCCGCCCAACAGGTGGCGCTGCAGCTTGGTTTTATTTTTTCCACACACACACAGACAGACTAACACACGCCACTAGACATTTATATTATATATATATATATATATATATATATGTATATATATATATATACAGTTATATATTTCAGGTGAAGAAGGAAAAAGGGCCCCCACTAGGAAATCAAAACCCAAAATACAAAGAAAGGTAATAATATTATGCGTACTGGATTTATAAACTAGATAAGCACATCTGTATATATATCCTGGATCCTTCTGAGAAACCTGTGTCGTTATACCTTGATCCAAAGTGCCTATACAGAGATTGAAAAGATATCAAAGACAGTGTAGTATTTTTCTATAAGGGGAATGGTTATAACTATTGCACCCGATAGTATATGTGTGTACCGAAATTTTTAAAGATTACATGCTTATTTCTGTTATTTCATGTCTTCTGCAGCATACTTCATCCCTTTGTCAGTCAATCACACAGAGCTGTATGTAATCTGTGGTATTTCACTTGATCCATTCTGTTAATCTCCAAGATATAGAAACAAATGGACCATAATTGTGTAGTAATTTTGATAAAACCAAATCTTAGTATAAGACATAAAAATGCACACCTGACAACTCAGTCAGGATTTTATGGCAAGATGTCAGTCCATAAGTCTCTTGTAGAAAAAAAAATCAGGAAACAATACTCTCACAAGGAGTGTGGGATAAGCCAAATTTATTTAATCTCCTCTTGGACATGTGAAGCTCTGGCCTTTTGACTTTTTTTGTGTGCTTATTTGCATCTCAGATTTTCTTGGGCTCATTGCCTTGAGGGATACCAGGGAGGCAGGTATGAATATTCCCACATGATTCTTTGAGAACTAAGACTCACAATTCCCGCTTCAAGGTTTACAACCAACATGTTCATACTTATTGAAAAAGGGACTTGGCTAACCCTGATAGATTATTTCCTTTCTCCTCGTGGTGGAATCACATGGCGGAGGGACTTAAACCACTTTGTTATTGATACATTTGTTAATTCAGTTGTTGTTTCTGATGTTATATTGATCTATACCTGTTCACTTTTTTTTCACCTTTTACATGCTCTCTCTATACTGTTTGGAACAATACTCCCTATTATTAATCCCTGCTAAGTACTTTTCCCAATTGTCCCAAAAACATTTATATTCATTTTTCGCCCTTAACAAGGACCACCCCCTCATTTCTGATACCAATGTTGTACCATTTACTCTTTAAGTGGACACGTTTTCCTTCCGGGAGAATTGTTATTGGTCTCAACTCTCTCACAACATTTTAAACAGCAATCATTGGTTAGTGAAACCATGCTGCCCTATACGAAGCTGTCTATTGTATTCCGGACACACCTCTCTTGATGAAGTCATTACAGACAAAATGCGTATAGGGATTGGACATTGATCATTGTCTGTGAAAGCTGCTCTGTTCTGAATCCGGCATCGAAAAAGTAGGAGTAAGCAGATTTGTAATCTTGATATGCTTCTATTTTTTTTTTTATCTCTGGTACCTGCATATTTGTATGTGTTATTGAATAAACTTTTACATTGGATAATACACTATGGAAGCGCCCCGATCTGGTTAATATTTTAAAAATCTGCAGACATAGTTACTCCTCCTGGAGACACACTTCAAAATTCCTCACCCAACAATGAACAGTGAAACTTACCCTTAAGAATACTACGTCTCTACTGACAGTTTGCAAAGAGACACACCGATACTTAGTCACAATAAAATTCCTTTAGTAGTAGATGCTTGTGTATCGGAACCATAAGTGAGATACATTATTATAATGGAATCTCTAGGGCCCACTATAGCTTTGGTTTACACCCTTAATATCGGACAGAGTACCTTCTTCATAGGTTTTTTCGAGCAGCTCACTAACCTAACACATGGAGGTAACTTTATAACAATAAATCCTAGGACCGCTCTCTCCTGCATGCTCTCCTCCCAATCACTTCAATCATGCAAAACCAAAAACTCATCATGTTTCTAAAATCGTACAACCTTTATTTATCTGCCCCACACAATCTATGTACTTTCGTAGACTTAAGTCATATTGATCACTTAATGACTCAAAAACTAGTTCAAGCAGAGATCTCCCCAGTTTTGTGGTTCAACCATGCACCAGTTTTAATTGAATTCAGAATACATGTCCCCTGCCTCCCCAAAAATGAAGGTTGGATAAAACCCTCCTCCTCAAATGGGAACATATAACTTCGATCTCCAAATCCATTAAAATAATTTGTTAATCTTTACAATTCCCTGGACATATCCCCATCAGGCATGTTAATTAGTCTTTTCTCTGCCAGAAAAAAAGTTGAAAATTAGGAGATAAATAGACCTGTAATCATGATACCTCAATGAAAACGATAAAGCAGTAATTAGGGTAATACCTAAACCGGGATGAGATCCCAACTGGTTGGGCAATTATAGACCTATCTCTTTATTAAACTTGGAACTTAAACTGTTTGCCAAAATACTGTGCAACAAATTAAATAATGTGATTACTTTACTCATACATTCAGACTAAGTGGGACAACACAAGGCATGCCATAGATTTGATCCATATATGTAATATACACAAACCCCCTACTTTGAAGGACGTTGCAAAAGCATTTGACAGGGTTGGATGGACTTACATGCACAAAGACCTAGCAGCTATAGGCATGAGATGTCCCTTCTTCAAAGTAACAGTATGCTTGAATTCCATGACCTCAGTACCATTCAAATCTTTTTAGATCAAAAAATGGAACTCGTCAAGGCTGCCTACTTGTTATGGACTGGAATAATATCAGGCCTAGTGGGCGGTTCCCACGATGGCCTGTGCACGTGACTAGCTGAGTCAGGATCATACAATGTTTAGAAAATAACACAAGACGGTGGGTCTGCTTAATAAGTACTTCAATGAATATGAGCATAAGTACATATCAACACATGGAAACAATGCAGCAAAGTTCTGTACACAGTAGAGATGGTGAGATGGCAGCTCAGAATATCACAATGATGAGCATCTGCACACTTGGCATAAAAACAAAGTCTTGTAAATTGATGCATAGAGGTACTTGCAAACAGAGTCCCAAAGATGGTGCTACCAGCACTTGGTTGATAAAGCAGGTTCACCCACAGGAAATCCAGGAGAGTTCAGGAATACACAAAGATCAGAGAATGCACATGAGTCCATGGAGACAGGCTAGCAAACAAGTTGCACTGACAGTGAGCAGTTTAAATAGAGCATGTTTGAATGGCACGCCCTGAAGTGAGTCATGTGATCCACAGGAGAACAGAGCAGACAGGAAAAGTAACAAACCTGGACAGGATTGTAACAGTACCCTCCTCCTTCAGGGTGGATTCCGGACACCTACGATAATTTTTTAGGGAATCTTTTCCAAAAGTGTTTGAGCAGGCGAGGGGCATGAATGTCAGAAGCCCATAGCCTTTCCAATCGACTAGAAATTGCAGTGAACCTCTGGATCTACGAGAGTCCAATAGTTGTTTGATCTCATATTCAGTTTGATCTTGAGAAGTAGCCAGAGGCGGAGAAGCTGTGACACTTGAAAATTGATTTTGTACCACCGGTTTTAGCAGAGAGACGTGAAACACATTGGGAATCCGTAGTGAGGATGGAAGTTCTAATCTGAAAGCTGCTGGATCGATCATCTCGGAGATTTGGTAGGGACCGATAAATTTGGGTGCTAGTTTCATACTAGGAACTTTTAAATGGATAGTTTTAGTGGATAACCAGACCTTATCCCCTGGAAGAAGTGGAGGAGCAGGACACCTTTTCTTATCGTAAAATCTTTTAGCCCGAGCAGCAGAATTCTCCAGATTACTTTTGGTTTGTGTCCAAATGAGGGAAAACTTGTGTAGCAGGGAATCTACTGCAGGAACTGAGGAGATAAGAGTTTGAGAAAAGGTAGGGGGTCTGGGATGACATCCATACATGACGAAAAAGGGTGAATTACAAACAGCTTCATGGAAATGATTGTTATGGGCGAACTCGGCCCACGGGAGGAGTTCCAGCCAATCCGCTTGGTGAGCAGACACATACATTGGTAGGAATTTTTCGAGCTCTTGGTTTGTCCGTTTGGTCAGGCCATTAGATTGAGGATGGTATGCTGAGGAAAAGTCCAATTTAATGCCTAACTGAGAACAAAAGGATCTCCAGAACCTTGAAACGAATTGTGAACCACGGTCTGACACGATATGGAGTGAACAGCCGTGGAGGCGAAATATTTCTTTGAAGGAAAGTTCTGCCAACACTGCGGAATAAGGGAGTTCTTTAAGAGGAATGAAATGAGCTGCTCTCGAAAAACGGTCTGTCACCACCCAGATAACCGTATGAGCTTTGGAGGGAGGCAGATCGGTAATAAAGTCCATAGATATTTGAGACCAGGGTATTTCAGGAACAGGTAGAGGAATAAGAGGACCGAAGGGTCTATGTCGAGGAACCTTATGTTGTGCACCTTTAGAGCAGGCAGAGACAAATGATTTCACATCTTTCAAGAGGGATGGCCACCAATAGTACCGGGTTAGGAGTTCTCCAGTCTTCTTGACTCCAGCATGACCAGAGAAATGAGATAAATGGGCCCAGCGTAGCAACTTCAGACATAGATGTGGTAATATGAAGGTTCTGCCTGGAGGGCAAGTAGATTTATGCACAGGAGTAAGGGCCAAGACACAAATAGGTTGAAGATGGGATGAATGTCTGGTCTTCGGAATGAAAGGACCTAGAAAGAGCATCTGCTTTTTTATTTTTTTATCCCGGACGGAAGGTAAGACTAATATCAAATCTTGAAAAGAACAAGGCCCATCTGGCTTGACGAGGATTCAGACAACGGGCTGAACGGAGATAAATGAGGTTCTTATGGTCGGTATATATCATAATGGGAAACAAGGCCCCTTCCAACAGATGTCGCCATTCAGACAGGGCTAATTTAATAGCCAATAATTCTTGATCTCCTATTCCATTGTTCTTTCTGCTGGGAGGAATTTACGAGAGAAAAAGCCACATGGATGTAGTTTCCCAGAAGTGTCACATTGAGACAAAACTGCACCAGTGCCCACATAAGATGCATCTACCTCCAAGAAGAAGGGACATTGGCAATCAGGTTGCTGAAGAATAGGAGCAGAAGTGAAGGCTGACTTTAAATGTTCAAAGGCTGAGATGGCCTCGGGGGACCAAAGCTTGGGATTAGCTGATTTCTTGGTAAGAGCAGTGATGGGGGCAATGATGGTAGAATACCCCTTGATGAATTGTCTGTAGTAATTGGCGAAGCCAAGGAAGGGTTGGATAGCTTTCAGACCAGTGGGCAAGGGCCAATCCACAATTGCTCTTAGTTTAGCCGAGTCCATCTGAAGGGCTGTGCCTGAGAGGATGTACCCTAAGAAATTAACCTGGGGCTGCTCGAAAAGGCACTTTTCTAATTTACAGAAGAGCTTGTGTTCTCTCAGACGGGCCAGGACTTGACCTACATGTTCCCTATGTGATGGGAGGTCTTGAGAAAATATTAGAATGTCGTCCAGGTAGATGATGACGAATTGATAGAGAAGGTCTTGAAAAATATCATTCATGAGGGTTTGGAATACAGCTGGAGCATTACAAAGCCCAAAGGGCATTACTAAATACTTAAAGTGCCCATTGTGTGTGTTAAATGCTGTTTTCCAATTTTTTCCTGATGCAGAACTCCAATCTGAAGGATGAGAGGAACAGTCCGGAACTGAATAAAGCCTCCTAGAATATTACTGCCATCGATGGCAGCAATAAAGTTACTGGCTGCAGGGGCGCACGGAGGATTGTCCCCCGACCCCAAAAAAAAAAAAAAACCCCGAGATGCGCATGCGCAGCAGCTCCGTCTTGTCAGCTCTGTCCTATACAGCAGCCGCGGCGCTGTCTAAGAAGCGTCCGCGGTGGTGCTGTATACAGACGCGTAGGACAAGTACTGATGCAATGGGCCTTCCCTCCACAATAGAGGCATAGATCATTTTTAAATCTTGTCTCCCTCTGGAGAGAGGCGGGACCTACCCACTTGCATAGGTTCTTCTGGGGGCAAAGAGGCCCCTGGGTTCTGGAAAACAGGGTGATGATTAGGACACCGGATCTGTTCCTTTTCTTGAACCCTCTCCTTGAATCGAAGATCTATTCTGACACATAGCGAGATAAGATCATCCAAGGAAGATGGGAGGTCACAGGAAGCCAACACGTCTTTTATTTTATCAGATAGGCCTTGCCAGAACGTGGCCACCAGCGCTTCATCATTCCAGCGCAACTCGGAGGCCATGGTCCTAAATATGATGGCATATTGCCTGGCAGAATGAGAACCTTGGCATAGACGAAGAATTCCTGAAGCTGCACTGGAAAGCCGACCAGGTTGATCAAAAATTAGTTTGACAGTTGTCAGAAATTCTGTATAATTTTGTAACAAGGGGTCATTCTTCTGCCATAGGGGTGAGGCCCAGGCCAGGGCTTGAACGAAAAGAAGGGACAGAATGTAGCCAATTTTAGCTCTATCCGTAGGGAAGTTCCTGGGTAATAATTCAAATTGAATTGCACATTGAGTCACAAATCCTCTACATGACTTGGGGTTCCCATCATACATTGGAGGATTAGGAATTTGTGGGTGTAAGGTAGTTGTGTTTGCAGAATCCAAAGAAGACTCAGCAGAGGTCTCAGGTTTATGGGAGGATACCAGAGTGTTCTGAAAAGAATCCAGACAAGAGAATAAACCTTGTAAGAACAGCATGAAGCGATCTTGATTGGACTCTTGCTTTTCCACTCTCCCTACTACATTTTGCAATAGGTCCTTGAGAGAGGGATCGCCCATGGTGTTCATTTTCTTTTTGATCAGTGCAAACTGTTATGGACTGGAATAATCCGGCCTAGTGGGCGGTTCCCACGATGGCCTGTGCACGTGAGTAGCTGAGTCAGGATCATACAATGTTTAGAAAATAAGAACACAAGACGGTGGGTCTGCTTAATAAGTACTTCAATGAATATGAGCATAAGTACATATCAACACATGGAAACAATGCAGCAAAGTTCTGTACACAGTAGAGATGGTGAGATGGCAGCTCAGAATATCACAATGATGAGCATCTGCACACTTGGCATAATAAACAAAGTCTTGTAAATTGATGCATAGAGATACTTGCAAACAGAGTCCCAAAAATGGTGCTACTAGCACTTGGTTGATAAAGCATGTTCACCCACAGGAAATCCAGGAGAGTTCAGGAATACACAAAGATCAGAGAATGCACAGGAGTCCATGGAGACAGGTTAGCAAACAAGTTGCACTGACAGTGAGCAGGTGTCAGTGCTGAGTTTAAATAGAGCCGGTTTGAATGGCACGCCCTGAAGTGAGTCCCGTGATCCACAGGAGAACAGAGCAGACAGGAAAAGTAACAAACCTGGACAGGATTGTTACACTTCTCTTCCCTGTGATATATGCATTAATGTTTGAACACCTCACCGTAAAACGTAAAAATCCTGACATCTCAGGTACACAGTTATGTCCCTCGGAGCACATACTTTCATTATATTCAGCATGCTTATGTCAGTCGCCAACCCACTTGTCTCTCTTCCATGTCAATCGCAAGCCAGTTGTTGTCTCTCTTTATCTAGTGAACTATTTAAAAAATCAGCGCAAATAAAATCTGAAATTTTTAATCTTACTCTTTGTCCTGAACATCTCCAACATCACATAGCTACATTTGATTTCCAGCGGAAAACCAAAAAACCTAAATATCTGTGTTGTTACCTTACAAGGACATATAATCAACTTTATGCAGCAAGCTTTTCCTCCCTATTAGAACTATTAAAATCTTATAAATTCATATGCTCAGCAAGAAAACCTAGAATCTGAATAAGCATATTTCACAAGCCTATCCAGGAAGGAGGCCTGGTTGTTCCAAACTTTCTCAAATACTACAGAGGTAGGCGGATATAGAAGCTGGTATCACTGACTCCCATTCACCACCAACCTTCATGTGGCTTAAACCACATAGACCTCATAAATCTAGTTTACCTCCCCTTTAGCATTTTCATTAAAAATATGGAACCATACAATCAATTCATATGACCGTGCCCCCGACTCATGGCCTATGACCTCCTTGGGGAACAACACACAATTTTATATGAGACTCAGTGCTACTCGGTTCTCTGAATGGATACAACATGACAACAGATTTATCAATGATCTAGCCCCCACACAACTTTTCCTGACATTTGAGTACATTCAAATACAATTCAATATCACTACCTACTGCTTTTAACAATACCTACAACTCAGGCAAGTTTATGGCACTGCCCATCGCTCCCATGCTAGTTTACATAAAACATCCTCATCAGTGTCTTTTTGTACACAAAGATCCTATTCAAAAGTCCTCATCTCAACTTTCTACCACCTAATATTGGCCCCCCAAAAGACTCACATGAATGTAAATGAGAGGAGGATATAGGGGGGTTCCTTTACCCTGAGGACTGGGATAAAATTAGACTTAGTCTCTCTAAAATCTCAATCTGTGTTAAGATTAGTGAGAATGCTTGCAAATATATACTACCACTGGTATCTTGTCCCTCACAAGCTCCACATTATTTTCCTTAATTATTCCCCATTTAGTTGGTGTCTCTGTGGTGACGAGGGTACTCTGTGCATATCTGGTGGCATTGCCTGAAAAATAGCTCCCCTCTGGAAGGAAATACACTGTTTAATTGCACATATCACTGATGCAATCATATCTTTATCCTATTCATTGGTACCCCATCACATACCAGTTATCGCTAAACACACGCAAAAGCTAAATACTCACATACTAAATGCCACAAAAAATCCAGAACCACCCTCCACTTTTTCCATTGTCAAAAGTATCTCTAAGGTCTACCGCATAGAATTTATTTCTCCAAATAAATTTCTTGCTTCTGGGGCCTTTGACTGAGTACTATAAGACCGCTCCTACAAGATTAAACTATCCTTTCTATTCCCTATAACTTTGATTTATGTAAAGGCAGCAACTTCTACTGTTTTCTCTTCCCCCTTATTCTCTTTCCCTCCTTCTATATTGATCCTTGATTATTACAACACTTAAAGTTGTATGTCTTGCTTATATACAGAAGACTTATGTTGCATGTCTATTTTAAGAGGTGATTTGCTTTTTAAACTTACCCACCCCACCCCACCCCCCTCTTTTCTATTTTCTGTATATCACCTGTTTTTCTGTTTATAAAGTATTTGAAAACTGAATAAACATATTTTAAAAAAAGAAAGCCAATTTGTTTTAAAGATATAAAATATGCATAGTGTTGCTTAATTTTTATTTGAGTTTGAGATTGATATCAAATTAAATTTATCCAGCTATCCAGTTCTGTTATTTGCGCAATGTGATTATTGCAGTGCCAAATTGTCTTGTTCACAAAGGATGCAATTTATTGAAATAAAATAATCTTGTATCTATTCCACATTTAATTAAAGTACAGTAGATGAAGCTTTGTGGTAAATTTTAACTAAGTGCCTGCAATAATAATCTATCTATCTATCTATCTATCTATCTATCTATCTCTCTCTCTGTGTATATATATATATATATATATATATATATATATATATATATATATATACTTTAGAGAGCAATGGGCACTATGTTCCTCCTGTATTAGAGGAGACACACTGATGGTCCTCTTCCACAGGAAGTATTATCAATTAAAGGTGGTCAAAACCCCATGTGCAGTAAAATATTTTTTACGATTGGACAGGGAACTTGGCAGCAGTGGTGCAAACCTGGCCAAAAAAACAGTGATAGTCATTATTCCTACAGACTACATTCTGACAGCAGTGAGAGGGTGCATGAACATGCAGACTGGTGTAATTAGGGACATGAAGTAATTTAGACTTCTTTAAACAGTGACAGAGAACAATTGTGACTGCTGTCATTACTCACATTGCATAAATCAGACTTCCAGGAAAACTGACATAGAACATATCCGACACAGCAACATACAGACACAGAGATTGAGGTCACTTTAAATGGCCAGAGTTACATTGCAATGCCAGGACCCGGCACATTATACAGACGTCGGGTCCTAGCATTGCCCCCAGCAATGTAACTCTGGCCATTTGAAGTGACATTGATTTCTGTGTCTGTATTTTCCTATATCAGTTTTCCTGGAAGTTTGATTTACGGGATGGGAGTAATGACAGCAGTTGCAATTGTTCTATGTCAGTGTTTCAAGAAGTCTAAATTTCTTCATGTCCCTAATTACACATGCATGTTCATGCCCCTCTCACTGTTGTCAGAATGTAGTATTTCCAATTTAACTTAAATGATAGTATATTCAAAATATACAGAAACGTAAATTTTTTATGTATCTCCACCAAGCTGCTTACATTTACTCAAATAGAATCATTGCTGGATATCTTCTCACACTTCTAAACATATAATTCTAGTAGTAAAGGTAATGCAGTGTAAATGGTATGAGAAATAAGCATTTAATACAGATCTGTAGGGCATGCTGTATAGGTAGTATATAAATTAATAAGGATGTTTGTTTTAGCCACTGTTGAGAGCAAAGAAATAGAAAATATAGATTTGGTTTAGTTCAAAACATTAAGTTAAATTGCAAATTCCATCTTACCTTGAATGCACCAAATCTATTGGTTTCCCCAAAGGCTGTAACAGTGCCTCACCTCCCTCCTCCTTCCTTCTATTCCACCCAAACCTAAATTCTTAGTTTTGGGTGGAGTTATTAATTAAAGATGTTTTGTGGGAAATGGACTTTTCCTGGGAAAACAGTACATATGAAAGCACTTGCTTTATAGTATTGTGATGTCCTAGTATGTCATACCTGTATGTACTGTCGAAGTCAGCATATTGGATAAAGTCATTTCAATTAAAATCGAGCAAACATGGTTGTCTTTGTCTGAAAAGATGCGTACAGTACGCTAAGGCGTAAAAGGGGAAGCTACGGCGTGGAAGGGCGTACGCAGCTGCAACATGTGGAAACAACAGTATTTAGTCTTTTACATACATTCGCACAAACACTCACACTTGTAAAATAGTACACATTAAAGGTAGTTGCAACACATAGTCATTTATGTCAAAATATAGTAGTATTTATATGTAATAATATAAATTATATGCATATCAGTAAAACATATGGTACACGTTGAAGGAATCTAGTCATGTGTGGTATCATACTAATCCTCTTCGCATTTGCGACTGTCCGGTTCACTCTGCAAACGAACCGCAGAGTGCATATGCAAGCTATTAATGTTAAGGAATTATGTACTATTATGACTGAGTAATCTTGGCGGGAAGATCAGAGCTCATCCCCTGGAGAGATGACCCCCTCCTTTGGATTCCTGAGCTTAAACTAGCCAATGATTGACAACCCCTTGGACCTTCCTGAAACCTGGACCAATAGAAGCAAAGCTATACCATCTACATTGTTTTACTGTATTTCTGTGTGCATATAAGCAGCAGCTCCTCATCTAGTGTTCAGACATCTTGTCCCCAGACTTCAGGATTGAATGACTGCACACTGGATCCAGAGCGCCTGCGATAAGTAACGGCTGTACTTATTATAATTTTCGCTTGAATATCTACTGCTACTTTAAGAGAATAAATCTTTGTGCGTTGGAAACACAAATCGAGATTCGACAATCATTATTGGTTAGCGACCATACGCACTTAACAATTTGGGGTCTCGTCAGCTTTGGAGGTTTCGTTGCCGGACGATACGCAAGACCAACGGATTTCGGTTCCGCAACAAAGGGTGGAGACGTGTCATATACGGGTAAGAACGCAATGTGTTCAAAACCTGAATTTTACTCTGTGATGTGAAACCGAATGTCCGTTTTGCATTGTCTAGGGCACGCTAACTAGAACCTAGGGACAAAAGAGAAAACTGTTTCTTTTTACTGTCATTGTGCGTTTTGATATATTGTATTGCATAGCGTATGTGTACTACCTGCTTTGCGTATGTGAACTTCCGGTAGATTTGCCACGTGGTTAAACAATCGTTTTGATAGTTATACATGCATAGTATAAATCACTTGTGAAAGTCTCTGAAACGTTATTACTATTGTTGGGAATATTGTTGATTTTCTGCGCAGAAAACTAAGGTGTATGTGTTTGGTGAAAGTTGATTTACTGTTGAAAAGACAGGGATATCGGTTGCTGCTTGACGAGGCGGGCTGGACAACCGAGGTAGTATACAAGGCAGGTATACTGGCAGCAAAAGCCCTGTTTGAAAAGAGAACAGTTAAAAAGCTTTTGGAAACTTTCCCCCCAAGAGTAATCGCAAAGTTTAGCGATAGTTAGTATTGCTAAGCGGTGCGATCGAACCACATGGTTTATTGTGCAACCGTGCTTGCGACTTGGGTTGAACGGCTGGAGGAATTACGCTGGTACAAACGGGTAAACTCCGGTACTACCAGTTCAGTAATACTCAACAGAATTTTGTGGAGAGCCAGGATATCGAGGAGCTGATATTTCTGTTGTCCATAGTGATATTTCTGTGTTAGGAGGTGTGTGGGCGCAGCCTGTGAAACCGTCCACGGATATAAATCTCTAGTAGGTTCTGTTTGAAAGAAGAACAGGTAAAAAGTCTTTTTGCGTAGCGTTGAGAAATAGGTTGTTTTCACAATGGGTGCTAAGCAAATGCTAGAGATGGTTGATGTTGTACTGCAAAAGGAAGGGCCTATTGGTTCAGCGAGATTTCTCATGTGTATTAAATATGGTGCATACGCAACTGCGTATTGCGACACGTGGGTCAAGATGACCAAAGATTGTGATAGGCCTTTCCCAACAATAGGGAGTTTTAATGCAGAGGTACTAAATACTGTTAAAGATAAAGTATGGTTGATTAAGTCAACGAAAAAGAGAAATAGACATAATGATTGTTTAAAATTGTGGGAAATGGAAGGTAACACGTGGCAGAGCAGCGAATGCACAGCGGAAGTAGGCGTAGCGAAAAGCGCGCGCACAACGGAAGTAGCCATTGCGAAGTGTGGAGAACTCAGTGCAAGCGTGCCCCCGCCACCTTATGTGGCGGGAGGGGTAAGTACAGCCGTTATTAAAACTGAAAAAAGAGAAATTGCTAAATTATATCCTGTTTTAAGTCAGTTTAAAACAAGTGTATCAAAAGATGAAGATGAGCCCACTGTGATTTCGGCCATTGCTCATGCTGTTAATATGCTAGAGGTTCAGCGTAAGTATGGGAAAGGAGCAATGGCTGAGATAGGTATGAGTAGTGTGATCACTAGGAGTGATAGCGTTCTAAGTCTTGAAACAGCAGATCCGGTAGTGACTTCTGGAGCCAGGGAACCAGTGGGTGCATACCCAGTCCGCACAATATCAGTTCCCAATGGGAAAGCGGATAAGGATGGTGTAATCCCTTTAAAAAATGTTACAATGCATTGTCCCTGGACTAGATCAGAATTACGTTCCATTATGACTGAATTCCCAGACCCTAGAAAGGAGTTGGCTAAGTGTCAGAAATTTGTTAAAGACTTAGGAAATGCACACGAACCAACCAATAAGGATTGGCGTGTAGTGTTGAGGGCTTGTCTTCCTCCCAATACTGACATACAAAAATTTATTAAAGATTGTTTGTTGGACGAAGATGACACCTTGACTGATGAGATTAACCAAGAGAATATAGAACAAATTGTCAAAGATTTAGCCATCTATTTTCCAGTAGTGGTAAATTGGAGTAAGATTTTCACCATAAAACAAAAAGATAGTGAAACTTCAGCGGACTATTTTGGTAGAGCTCTTGCATCAATGACACAGTTTACTGGGGTATCAGATATAAGGGAGAACCCACATCATAGGGAAGTAGCGGTAACAGTACTGATGGATGGTTTAAAGGGAAATCTAAAAACAAGAGTACAAACCTCAACCCCTGGTTGAAGAGGCAGCACGGTATATTCTCTTAGAGAAATTGCTGTGGAACATGATAAAAATATCTTTAGAAAGAAAGAAGAGAAAGGTGATAGGTTGATGATGGTGAGTATTCAGGCTTTGGAGGGAATACGCACACAACCACAAACATACCAAGCATACGACACAGGTAAGAAGGTAATGGTATGTTTTCGCTGTCATAAAGAGGGACACATAAGGAGATTCTGTCCAGAAGCAAGGAAAGAAACATCAAGGGAGGGAATCATATAGGTATCCTCCACGGAGAAACACACATAGGCAAGAGAACACACAGCTACCTGCGCATGTTATAGCAGCAAATATTGCGTGGGAAAATTATAGTCAGCGCTAGGGGTCAGGTCATACCTGTAGTCTACAGCCAGTGAGGTTAACTGAGAGTCTGAGGGAAGAACCAACAATGATAGTTCACATAGCTGGTAGGAAACAAACTTTTCTTGTAGATAAAGGGGCGGCCAGATCTGTGATAACCTCTCCTTTTAATCTACAGGTGACCAGTAAAACTATTCCAGCTATGGGGGTAACGGGAAGAGTGTTACATTATCCTCTAACTAAACCCGCTGAAGTTACTATCGGGCCTCTGCATACTAAGCATTCGTTTCTCTTGGCTGCAGCGGCTCCTACTAACTTGCTAGGGAGAGACTTGTTATGTAAAATGGGATGTGTCATATACTGTACTTCAGATGGTGTGTTCCTAGATATACCCAAGAAGGTCGCTCATGAGGTACAGGACATATTGGACACCCCTCAAAGGTTAATGTTACACTCTACTGTTATAGAACCAAGTCCATCTCAAGTAAAGGGGATGTTGCTGTAAATACCAGGTGCACTATGGACCAGAGATGGACAGGACACTGGACTGATGGCAAATGTAGCCCCTGTCATGGTAAATCTAAAAAGTGGTAGGATAGCTCCAAAAATCCCACAGTATCCATTAAAACCAGAGGTGGAACTAGGGGTATGTCCTATTATTAAGAGGCTGTTACAACAAGGGATTTTAATTCGTGCAGCCAGTACAGCAAATAGTCCCATTTTTCCTGTGAAGAAGAGTGAAGGGGGGGGCTATAGATTAGTCCAGGACTTAAGGGGAATTAATAAAGTTGTTGAGAGCCAATTCCCCACAGTGCTAAATCCAGCTGTCATCCTCATGCAGATTCCACCGTCTGCTAGTCATTTTACTGTCATTGACCTAAGTTCTGCTTTCTTCTCAGTCTCCCTTCACCCTGACTGTCAATACCTTTTTGCATTCTCCTACCGGGGAGTGCAATACACATGGACCAGACTACCCCAGGGGTTCATTGACAGCCCCAGTATTTTCTCGCAAGCCTTACATGGCTGTTTGCAATCCTTTCAAACCCACAATGGGTCTGTTCTAATTCAATATGTGGACGATTTGTTGCTGTGCTCTGATTCTTTTATGTCATGTTTACATGATACTAAATTGTTGTTGCTCCATCTCTCACAAACAGGGCACAAGGTGGCAAAGGACAAATTACAGCCATGTCAGATTAAGGTCAAATACTTAGGACACTGCCTCACTAAAGGGCTAAGACACCTGACAACCGAAAGGATTGAGGCCATACAACACATGACTCTGCCGCAGAGCCAGAAGCAGATTCGTACTTTCCTGGGGATGTGTGGATACTGTAGATCCTGGATCCCAGGTTTTTCTATTCTGGCATTACCATTGCAGGAGCTAGTCTCTTCCTCAAAACCAGAATGTGTTGTACAGACAGAAGGGTCAGAGCAAGCGTTCTTTAATCTTAAAGATAGTCTGACTAGAGCACCTGCATTGGGAATACCTGATTATGAAAAGCCTTTTGAGCTATAATGTACGGAAGCTGATGGTTGTGCAGCAAGGGTCCTCACACAGAAACATGGTGACGCTAGCAGACCAGTAGCATACTACAGTGCACAATTTGACAATGTGGCAAGATCACGCCCAACATGTTTCAGAAGTGTAGCAGCAACTGCTCTTCTGGTAAGTAAGAGCGAGGACGTAGTATTAGGACATAATTCAACTGCTTATACACCCCATGCTGTATCAGCTCTGTTAAATTCAGCCCAAACCAGACATGTTTCTTCAGCTAGATTCACAAAGTGGGAACTAGCCCTGATGGCACCCTCAAACATCACCATCAAATGATGTAGCACCTTAAATCCAGCTACATACCTTCCATATGTGTCTCTAGAGACACAAAGGGTGGGAGTTGAGGAGACCCTGGTCGATGATGAGTTAGGCAAGAATACTGACACGCATTACTGTATGGAACACCTGAATCAGACCTTTACTGCAAGGCCCGACATACGTGACATCCCCTTAGAAAATGTAGATTTTACGTTTTATACAAACGGAAGTTGTCATAGACAGACAGAGATGGGAGAGCTATGTACTGGTTACGCTGTGGTAGACGATCAGGATGTGGTAGAAGCTAAACCCCTTGGCCCACCTCACTCAGCCCAGGTGGCGGAACTTGTAGCATTAAGGAGAGCGTGTGAGTTGGCAGAGGGTAAATAAGCCAATATATATACTGACTCTAGGTACGCCTTCGGGGTAGTGCATGATTTTGGGGCCCTTTGGCGTCTTAGAAACTTTACGACAGCAGCAGGTACGCCAGTGGCACACTCACAACACATAAAAGGACTTCTGACAGCGATACAGTTAAGCAGAACAGTAGCCATCATAAAGTGCAAAGCCCATACCTTTGAAGAAGACCCAGTGTCATTGGGCAACAACAGGGCAGACAAAGCTGCTAAATGGGCAGCAGGGCAACCTATGACTGTATCGATCAAGACTATGATGGTTTTTCAGACATTAGACATGCAGAAATTAATTGAAATGCAAGATTTGTGTTCCATGCAGGAAAAGGCGGTCTGGAAGGCGAAGGGATGTGGTCAAGAGTCCTCAGGACTCTGGAGGGATGGACAAGGTAAGCCTGTAGCTCCCCGAACATACTTTTCAAGTCTGGCTGAAGCAGCACACGGTCTGACTCACCTGGGTAAAGAAGGTATGTGCAAACTGGTGAGAGCATACTGGTGTGCTCCTGGATTTTCCTCTCAGGCTGGTAAGAAAGCAATGTCATGTTTTACTTGTTTGAGGAAAAATGTCGGGACAACTATTCCAACTGAGCCATCCCACATCCATCCTACAGACGGACCTTTTCAGGTAATACAAATTGACTATATCCAATTACCACCGTGCAGGAATCTAAAGTATGTATTAGTGTGTATTGATGTGTTTTCCGGTTGGGTAGAAGCATATCCGGCAGCCACTAATACTGCTGTGTTCACTGCAAAGAAAATTGTACAAGATTTTGTATGTAGGTTCGGTATCCCTAGAATCATTGAAAGTGATAGGGGTACCCACTTTACTGGTGATATCTTCCAAAATATGTGTAAACTCATGGGAATCGGTAGCAGACTTTACACCCCTTACCGACCACAAGCCAGTGGTAAGGTGGAGAGAGTAAACGGTACTATAAAGAACAAGCTTGGTAGGGTAATGGCTGAAACTGGGTTGGCATGGCCCCAGGCTTTGCCATTGGTTCTCCATAGCATTCGGACCACTCCCAGACCTCCTCTTAATCTGTCCCCCTTTGAGATACTGTACGGACAACAACCTCATTTGATCATGAGTCCACTAGACGACTTGAAGTGTAATAATGAAGTGACTGTACAATATCTTATAAGAATGAGTAGACAGCTAAAGCAACAACAACAAAAACTAAAAATGCTGTCACCTGGTATGCCAGAAACGAACTGTCATGATGTTGAACCTGGAGACTATGTTATGATCCGCAATTTCTTACGTTCAGGTAGTTTAACAGCCCGTTGGGAAGGCCCGTACCAAGTGCTGCTGCCCAGTACTACATGGCTGAAAGTTGCAGAGAGAGACACTTGGGTCCATTCCACCCACTGCAGGAGAGTCCATAATCCGGAGAAAGTGCAAGATAAAACTGAGACCGACGACAAAGATTTGTCACTTGTGAGTCTGTTCCGGGAGACCTAAAGCCTGCAGTCGAGACACCTGAACCAGAGACGTTGCCCCAGAACTATCTTTCCAGAGATGGAGTGGGGGTTTTTGTTTTTGTTTTGTTCCAGGATTTTCCTTGTTTTTACTTTTTCTAGGACATTCTATTTTTGTGAAGGAGGATGGAGGACGGAGGAGAGTTCTGGTAGTGATGCGGATGAGATGGAGGCAGAGAAAAAGTTATTAGAATACTCAGAGCAGCCCATTATCCAGATTGGTCCGGGGGTTATCAAAAGGTCTGCTAGCTCAGGAACTCGGAGGCAGTGTGAGGGGCTATTGTCTGATGAGTATTGTATCTGCAAGTTCTGCGACTCTTTCATTGAAGAGAGATGCATCCAGCAATGTCAGTCCGCCGGTAATCTGAATGTGGCCGGGCATCCTTTGGAGGATTATCACTCCCTGGTGGGTAAGGTGCTAAACCAAACCTAGTGCTGGGTGTGCTCTCATGTGCCACAGGGGCAGCATAACATAGGACTAGTGCCATTCCCTTTAAACATCTCCGAAGTACTCGAATTGAGGGGTGGGAGGCCCATAGAGGGAAGGTACAATAACACTAAGTCCCCTAGTCTAACGCTTCGACAATACTCTGTAGACAGATCTTTGCTGTGCCTGAATATCTCTCATGCAAAACGTCTGGAGAATTGGGAAGCTGATCCATCAGATCAGACAATGGCTCGCCCCACTCATTTTAGAGGGAGACTCACAAGGTCACCAATAGGCAGGAATGTTGATGGAAGTTATAAATTAGGGCGTATAACCAAACATAAGAAAATGTCCATTGGCAAAGTCTCTATAGATAATTGTGAGAATGTGATCCATGCTGACACGTGTCTTGAGCAAATAAAGACTCTAGGCATGGGTAGTTTTGTCAAAACTCTGTGTGATATAATTAATGGGCATACTGTTCCTTATGTTCTCCCTGATGATGTATATTTTGTTTGTGGAAGAAAAGCTTATTCCTGGGTGACTCTGAGTTCCAAGGGCTTGTGTTTTTTAGCTAAACTAGTTCCTGAAATCTTGACTATTACTCATGAGGAAATGGTTGGTATTCACAAGACTACATCACCACCATACATACACACACAGTATGAACACCGTGACAAGAGAAATATGATTCCTGGTGAGGAACCCATAGCTACAAAATTGATTAGCGAAACCGCTGGGTTTCAAGTTATGGTTGCTCTAGATGCACCAGGACCGCTCTGGGAACATTAAACTTTAAATATATCCAAGACCTAGCTAAATTAATAGATAATATCACTGAGATGTATGATGACACTTTCAGGTATACTGGAAGGGAGCTACAAGAGTACAAGAAGGAGTTGGTGCAACATAGACTGGTACTAAATTATCTCACCTCTATTACTGGTGGGTACTGTGTGACACTGGCCACCCAGTTCGGTGTAAAATGTTGCACGTACATCACCAATAATACGGATGACCCTTAGGAGGTTATAGACCGGAAGATGGATGAAATTCTGCAACTGAAATGGGAATTTCGAAGGAATAATAATTCTTCGTTATATGAGGTCGGGGAAAAGGTGGCAGGTTGTTCTCATGGTTGAACCCTGTGAAATGGTTCTCTGGTCTGGGGGAATGGGTACAGGAAATGGTTGCTAGTGTAGGTAAGCTCCTTCTCCTTATACTGGGTGTCATCTTAGCAATTGGTTTATTTGTCAAATGTGTTCCTACTGTGTTGAAGTGTGGGAAACAGTCTTCTAGAAGAAACACTGAGAACGAGACAGAAAGGGTGGTGCAAGACACCGAGATCATGGTATGTGAAGAAGTGTTGTATAACCCTGAACTTGAAACGGTGATTAGGTGATAGTTTATTATACTATCAAAGGGTGGAGCTGTCAAAGTCAGCATATTGGATAAAGTCATTTCAATTAAAATCGAGCAAACTTGGTTGTCTTTGTCTGAAAAGATGCGTGCGGTACGCTAAGGCGTAAAAGGGCACGCTACGGCGTGGAAGGGCGTATGCAGCTGCAACACGTGGAAACAACAGTATTTAGTCTTTTACATACATTCGCACACTCACACTTGTAAAATAGTACACATTAAAGGTAGTTGCAACACATAGTCATTTATGTCGAAATATAGTAGTATTTATATGTAATAATATAAATTATATGCATATCAGTAAAACATATGGTACACGTTGAAGGAATCTAGTCATGTGTGGCATCATACTAATCCTCTTCGCATTTGCGACTGTCCGGTTCACTTTGCGAAGGAATCGCAGAGTGCATATGCAAGCTATTAATGTTAAGGAATTATGGACTATTATGACTGAGTTATCTTGGCGGGAAGATCAGAGCTCATCCCCTGGAGAGATGACCCCCTCCTTTGGATTCCTGAGCTTAAACTAGCCAATGATTGACAACCCCTTGGACCTTCCTGAAACCTGGACCAATAGAAGCAAAGCTATACCATCTACATTGTTTACTGTATCTCTGTGTGTATATAAGCAGCAGCTCCTCATCTAGTGTTCAGACATCTTGTCCCCCAGACTTCAGGATTGAATGACTGCACACTGGATCCAGAGCGCCTGCGATAAGTAACGGCTGTACTTATTATAATTTTCGCTTGAATATCTACTGTTACTTTAAGAGAATAAATCTTTGTGCGCTGGAAACACAAAATTGAGATTCGACAATCATTATTGGTTAGCGACAGTACGCACTTAACAGTACATTTATACTAGGGGTTTTCAACATTTTCTATAACATATACCCATTTTTTATCAACATACTTCCTAACCTGAGATAACATTGTAAAAATGTTTTTTTAATGTTTTATTATTATTACTATTGTTTACTTATATAGTACCGCTTGAGTGAATAAAAATTAAATATTATCTGTTGACTCCAAAGCAACAGTTCTAGTGGTTGCTAAATTATCATGAAAAATGGAACATGATTAACTTACCATGAAACACTAAGAAACCATCTGTTGACAAATAAGAGTATTTTAGTTTTATCCCACAAGTTTAGCTCTACAAAACTGATATAATTTTTAAGACTATTTCAGTTCTTTTTTTTTTTTTTTTTAAAGTATTGGGCACACTGGTCTAATCATTTAACTCTATTTTAGGTTAATACTTGGGACCCATATTGGTGAGTTACCCTTTCCTTTCTTTTCTGTGTAGTAAACAATGTGAAATTCACATACTTGTAATGACAGTTCCATTTCTATTGCCAGTACACATTTGCTCCCACCAACCTATTCTTTTAAATAGATAAATGATATAATGTAATTAAAATAAAAAATCATGTGAACATGAGTCGCAGTCTCTGCTGCAGTCAGTCTTCTTCTACTATAGGTAATCTACCTAGATACTGTTGCGTCCATACTATTGTCGCTGTGACTAAATGAGTTTGATAACACCTTAACCAGCCTGTCCCTCATTTATCACAAAATGTGGATTATAGCATGTACTTTTTATAGCCCTTTCTTTTGTTCCCCAGCTCAACAGAGTACAAATGCTGTGTCCAATTACATGTGGATAAGTTGACATTGTTACCATGCCTAGATAAGAGACTTCTTCATTTCATGCTACTCATTATAAAAATGTGTTTGTTGTTAATTCAGTTTGTTGTTAATTCGTTGATGTTGTTCTCAAATTGAAGCCAGGTGGGTTATGGGTGAAGATTAGGTGGTGTCCAGGATACAGGTGAGGGGACTGGAGCTGCATTCATTCTCCCCCCTTCTTTCTCTACTGGAAGCATGGAACAGCTGTGGTCCCTGTGGCATCACAAAGTAGTGTAAGGGGCTAATTTCCGGAGAGGTTAACTGTTATCTGATATTTGGAGGTGAGAAAGGCCAATTAGTACCCATTGTCCTTCATAGGACTTCCTGAGACATTCTATCTGTGAAACCGCAGGGGAGCTTCTGTGGAATAACAGCTCATCTCCAATCCCCCTCTACCCCAGCATCCACCAATGTTTAAAGAGGGAGAGAGCCAGGGGTGTAGAGAGAAAAATGTTTGGAGAGGAAAACACTGTGGAAATTTGACCCTAGTTATAAGGAGGAGCCACTCCAAGGGGGGAGATGATGTTCATTCTGTGGATTGATTCCTAGAAGGTGCAAGGTCTGGTGTTGAGATGCCATTCTCTACCAGAGACTACATATACAGCTGAGAGAGATTCATGGGTTTGCAAATCAGGACAGCCAGGTGACTGTAACTCCTTAAGCTAGTGGGGTAAGGGACAGATTATGTGGTAAACCTGCCTGGCATTTATTTACTGAGTGTACATAATATTCTAGTGATTGTTTTTGCTACAATAAATGTAATGTTGTTCTTTTCTAATTGAATTTGCCTGAGTAACTAATAAGAACTCTAGAAGGTACTGGGTAGGCTTCTCTGGCATAGGAAGGCACTCCTGTGTGGCCTGCCAAAGTGAAGTGGGTAGCATTGGGCCAGATTAACCTGGTATCTTCACAGTTTCCAAAAGCCAGAGGTTACATTTATACACAGCACAGTTGTAAATGAAATGACATCACAGTAACACACAGTTAAAACTGTAAGGTCTTCATTCATTTGTTGAGGGGTCTTGCACTCTCAGATACTCAACGTGGCATTGGTGGATTCCTCTGGTCATTGTTTTCAGGAATGTCAAGTGTCCTTACTTCAAATTCCCGACCCTAAACTTGTTCAGACTAGTTCTTAATGATCCTTGAGTGCTTGCTATTAGTATATAGAAAAATTATATTATCCATAACTAGCGTACGCTAAGTGCGAAATCTATGTAAATAGCCCCAGAAGCATTCTCATTAATTTTTAAGCTGAGTGAATTCAAGCATGATATAATTCAGATGTTGGAAACATTATTTGACACTTAGATCACCACAATATATTTTATATGAAAATATTAGTAGATATATTAAACACATTTTAATGATATAATAAAAAGTTTGTTGCATATAATTTGCATCGCAACTGATGGCAATGTACAGAAATTATTAATGTACCTCCTTCATCCAATTATTTATCTTAAACAGTTCCACCCTCTGAAAGGAACCCACCCGGGCAAGACTCTATTGCAGGATAATAATTGTATACTTCATTTTCTGTGACATCTGTCCTCCATAATACTATAATGTAATTTTCCAGGGTCACCTCAGTCAATCGTTTACCATACTTCAACACAGTAGGAACACATCTGACACATAAGCCAATTACTATAAAGACACCAGCTATAAGGATAAGGAGCTTACCTATACTAGCAATCATTTCTTGTACCCATTCTCTTAGACCTGAGAACCATTTTGAAAAAAGGTGGATAAACATCATAAGGCGCTACCTATAACAAATTGTACAGGATTTACATCACATGAGTCCAAGGTATAGTGTAAGTCCAATGGTTAGTAAAAACGTTCTTTATCCAATCCACACAATGAGGAAAAATGGTCATTGCGATACGGGTATCATTCAAGAAATGCTCAAATTCATAAAGCAGACATATGTGAAAAAAAAGAAGGTGCAATAGTGTATTACATTCAATCAAAATTTATTAAAAAATATTATAAAAACATATGTAGAAATAAATATATATATATATCTATATATATATCTATATATATATATATATATATATCTATCTATATATATATATCTATATATATATATATATATATATATATCTAGATATATATATATATATATATATATATATATATATATATATATATATATACAAGTTAACCCGTGCATGATACTCATGCATTCTAGTCAAATCAAGCTACTTAAGGTGTTAAAAAGGTTCTTGTCATGCATTTGGGCCATAGCCCAGGCCTCAACCACCAACCACTCCCCACTGTCACCCCCGACAACCACCAACCACTCCCAACTGTCACTTCTCCTTCAAGAAATATATATATATTTTTTTTTAAATCTTTATATACACTTTTAACAATTAACAAATTAAATGAACAAATTAAAAACATCTTAGTATACCAAATTTCAGCCCTTTCTGAATTTTTTTTCTACACACACTAAGAATTTAGTAGGTCAGTGTATACCTCCGCCCAGCAGGTGGCGCTGCAGCTTGGTTTTATTTTTTCCACACACAGACAGACTAACACATGTCACTAAGCATTTATATTATATATATATATATATATATATATATATATATATACATGTATATATATATATATATATATATATATCTCAAATTAGATTGCAATAAAAGTGTTAACATTCCAAACATGCCAGGTAATGGCCACCTACCAGATTTGGCAGATGGTAATGGCTCATAACAAGATTCTTTTACTCCAAAGGGTCCACTGGATATAGTAGAAGCTTTAGCAAAAGGCAAGGCGGTTGATCTGAGGCTGGAGATTAAATATAGCCAACGCATTTTGACCTTCCACAGGTCTTTATCAAGGCATATGTGGTCATTCCAATAGAGCAACTATTTATAGTAAACATGCTCTATCATATGACTTACTCAGGCTTCTATCACCTGGGGGTAAATATATGAACCTCCGGATTGTTCAACTCGGGCGAGTTCAGCGTCTTCAGCGCTTAAATTTAAAGCGGCGCTGCCTTGTAAAGGGAAGTCTCGCTTCTATAATGACCAAATTTCATCTATAGGAAGGCAACAAATTTGAAGGATAAACTGGTCAAAGGCCCATTACCTGAAAAGGCAACAGGAATCCGTTCCAAATGTTTCCATAGATGTTGAATTTGTGCTATGTGTAAGAATACCTTTAATAAGAATACTAAGAGCAAGAGTACAGCATTCCAGATAGGTGATAACAACTACACCATTGATGAATTTATCCCATGCCAGGCGAAAAATGCAATTTATTATGTGGAGCGAACATCTCACCCTTTGGAGACGAGGATGTCTGAACATCTGTATAATATTAAAAAAGGATGTTGCACTCACCCTTTATCTCAAAATTTTGCAGAAAAACATACTTGCTCAACTAAGGGGTTTGTGGAGTTTATGGGTATCACTAAGGTAACTACAAATTGGAAATATAGTGATATCGTCACCAGGTTAGCCAAAAAAGAACTGTACTGGATACACAAATTGGAAACCCTTGTCACCAATGGATTAAATGTTGATTTTAAGTTCCATTGGTTTTCGTAAGAAATAATAAGATTATTTATATATTATTTTAATTCATCAATTATAAAATAATTGATATATGTCAGTTTTTTGGCACATATGCATGATTCTTGAATCATATTTTAAAGACTTTATTTTTGAAGTTCGTCACAAAAAGTAATGACAATCGACAAGGTCCAAAGATACAAAAAACAAATGATATCTAACGATATAGGCAAGTTGAGGCGACCAAGTATAATTAGAGTGAAGGCCTGGGATATATAAATGTATTAGCAACAGTAACATGGAATTAAGAATATACCCAGACAGGGAGTGTGACAATGTGACACTTTGCATAAAGGAGAGAAAAAAAGAAAAAAAAGGAAATAGAAAGAAGAGGAAGGGGGGGGGGGTAAGAGGGGAGGGAAATGGTGAGACCAAAACCAGGACCCCCGGGGGTCGAGTGATAATGTGACATATATTTTCTACAAAATATCAATCATAGATAAAGGGCAGAAATACTTTGAGGAAGGTCATTTAAGTGTGTAGCAAGGTCATGTAGCACACAAATACTTGATAGCTTATTTTGAAATTTAAAGTTTAATGTGTGTGCTACATGAAAAAACAGTCAGTATTTAACTTATGTGCAAAACAGAAAACTAGTTTGCACCCCTTGCATATAACATGATTTTGTCCAGGAGACTGAAATAAGATACCTCTCCATTTAAGATCCTTAATGAATTGAATTTATATTTTGTGGCTTGCATTAGGAAATGTCTGATGTTAAATGCATTAAATTATTGCAATATTGTATTTATCGATCTCTAAAACAGATTAGGTGGTAAATGTATTATCGTCCGTTTTTGTGAACTCGCGGGAGTTGGGCGAGTTGACAGCTTAAATTTAAAGCGGCGCTGCCTTGTAAAGAGAAACTTCCCTTTACAAGGCAGCGCTGCTTTAAATTTAAGCTGTCAACTCGCCGAACTCCCGCGAGTTCACAAAAACGGACGATAATACATTTACCCCCAGGTGATATAAGCCTGAGTAAGTCATATGTTTCCTTGTTTCTGCCGTGGCGCAACCTGTGATGGAAATAAGAATGGGGAGTGGGGGGGGAGATAGAGACGAGACAGTATACACAGTAACAGCCAACCTAAATGCGCTGCTGGTGTGGGAAATGCTTATAGCTGGTTTTGCAGTTTTGGTCTGTAGCTCTTTTGCTTTGTTTATAGCTCTAGTGCCGTGTATACTGTGGTGGTGGTGATTTTGCTCTGAGTCTCTAGCTCTTATAAATGACACGGGCAGGGGGGTTAGTTTTCCCTGTTTATAGCTCCGTGTTTGTAGCTTGCAGTTGTTGCTACTCGCTCTGAGGCTTTCACCTCCCTCACTAAACCAGATAAGAATATAAATACCTCCATGTTAGTTTCCTTCCAATCTCGTAACCCATGACCCCTACAGTTTCTACACAATGCACACATCACTAAATTAAGTATATTTTCACTTCTTGCGAATAAATAATACATCCAAATGTCCGCATGAAATATGTTTTATTCCCCATTCATAAACTTAATAAGCCTCAATCCCTTTATAAGAGCCCAATATTTCATACCATAAATCCGCCCCTGGTCCTGCCTCCCCCTCCCATTCCCCCTCCCAACCCAAGATCCCATTGGACACAGCTCTGGTAGACGAGGATAAGAAGACCGACCTACCAGCAGACCAGCCACATCCCTGACGAAGTCTCCGGACGAAACGCGTTGGTAGACATCTCACAAGACCCCAACAGGAAGTCCAAAGAACACTCACACGGAGAAGCCTCACCTAATCGATATTTAAACATCCAGAAGCAAGAGAAACACACACGGAGAGCCTGACTCTGCAGTGGAACGCACAGGAGCCTGTGCGCTCCACTACAAAACCGGAAGTGAGGCGCTTGGAACGCATATGCGTTCCAAGGGCAACGGGAGGAAGCCGCTCGGCCGCAGCCACGCTGATCGCTCGTCCAGCGCTACAACCAACATCTCCAACCAGCATCCACCCGCCCACCAACGGTCTCTTGCCTAAGAAATTTGCCTGCAACAGTAATATCTAACAACTGCTCTTCTAAGAGCAAATAGAGCTTTACCCATATACATAACATCCACCTTTAGACACCCATCTGCTTACCACCCTAATAAAACCCACATACACATATCCTCATTTATACATCACTCTTCATAACAGTATATATATCCCACATAGCTGAGCACATACCATAGACTTATCACATACCACACACCTACATCTACAATATTGTACACCACCCCCTGCAAGCTGAGAGCATAACATTTAGAGCTATAAACATACCACCATCACACACTCTCAGCTGCAAGCTAAGAATCTAACATTTTGAGCCATAAACGAAAAAAGCCTCAGAGCGAGTAGCAACAACTGCAAGCTACAAACACGGAGCTATAAACAGGGCAAACTAACCCCCCTGCCCGTGTCATTTATAAGAGCTAGAGACTCAGAGCAAAATCACCACCACCACAGTATACACGGCACTAGAGCTATAAACAGAGCAAAAGAGCTACAGACCAAAACTGCAAAACCAGCTATAAGCATTTCCCACACCAGCAGCGCATTTAGGTTGGCTGTTACTGTGTATACTGTCTCGTCTCTATCTCCCCCCCACTCCCCATTCTTATTTCCATCACAGGTTGCGCCACGGCAGAAACAAGGAAACAACCAACAAGCTCGGGAACTAGAACACCCGGACCATCCGTTACGGCAGCAACAATCCTCAAAATACAAAAGCCAAGCGCAGACGTCCCAGGTAAGCCCTCCGAAAAGGGTTTCTGCCACCCACTCCAAAACTTCCTGAGTTAAGTCATATGACAGAGCTTGCTTACTATAAATAGTTGCTCTATTGGAATGGCCACATATGCCTTGATAAAGACCTGTGGAAGGTCGAAATGCAACAAAATATTTAACCTCCAGCCTAAGACCAACTATTTTGCCTTTTTTTTACATTTCTTGTTATTTTTTTACTGAGAACCATGTTGCTGGGTTCAACCATGAGAACCATTCTGATATTTTTTGTCCTATTTCTTACAATGAAGAATTATGGTTCTTCCTGAATTTCCATTTTAGCTCTAGGATTGTGTCCATCCTTCGGTCAATTATTTTTTTTAGAGTCAACTGTTTTATTGGTAGGTGCAACACTTAGCACCACATTGGGTAGCTAATGTCACACAGTAGTCACCAGTAATCGATGTAAGATAATTTAACACCAACCTGTGCTGAACTAACTCCTTCTTATAAGCTTGTAGCTCCTTACCCGTATACCTAAGGGTGTCATCATACATCTTGGTAATATTATCAACCAATTTAGCCAAGTCTTCTATGTACTTAAAATTTAGAGTTTCCCGAGTGATCTTGGTGGGGTCTTATGCAACCATAATTTAAAATCCTGTGGTTTCAGAATTTAACTTTGTAGCTACAGGTTCTTCACCTGGACCCATGTTTCTTTTGCCACAATGTTCATACTGTGTGTGTACGTATGGAGGTGTAGTTGTTCGATGGATATAAGTCATTTCATCATGTGTTAGAGTCATGATCTCAGGAACCAATCTACCTAGGAAACATATATCTCTGGAACTCAGAGTTAACCATGTGTAAGCCCTTTTCCTACAAATATAATACACATCATCTGAAAAAATATAAGGCACAGTACGATTGGTTAAAACTTTGCATAAAGTCATAACAAAACTCCCCCTGCATAGCGTCTCAATTTGTTCAAAACAGATTTCAGCATGCATGACATTTTGACAATAACCCATAGGAACTTTGCTAATCAATACTCTCTTTTGTTTGTTGACATGCCCTTGCCTATGGTGTCCTTCAGTATTTCTGGTTATCGGTATTCTAGCGAGTCTCCCATCAACACTGGTGTGGTGAGCTATTGTCTGATCTGGTAGTTCAGCTTCCCAATTCTCAAGTTTATTTGCATGTGAAAAATTCAAGCATTAGGGGGACCGATCTACTCAGTATTGATGAAACTTTAAACTAGGGGACCTACTGGTATTATAACTCCCTTCTATGGGTCTCTGTCAGGAACTGCTTCCAGCCCTCTGCATTATTGGCAGCTCCTGCCTCCAGGATTTTGGATTTGTTTTATTATGTTTATCTGGCAGCACCTCTGTTCACAAGAGGGGCTGCTATTGTGCCTTTTCCTTTGTTATTACTAGGGGTCTGCTCCAGAGTCACCTGCCTCCGTTTCCAGTTTCGAGGTGTCATCCGCTGTCTCCAGTACCGAGTCGCCAGCCTTTGTCCCTGTTCCTGAGCTATAGCCTGCTTCAGAAAGAACACTGCCCCTACTGCTTGCTTCAGAGAGGGCGCTGCCCCTACAGCCTGCTTCGAGAGGGAGCTGCTTTTACAGCCTGCTTCCGAGAGGGCGCTGCCCCTAGAGGCTGCTTCAGAGAGGGCACTGCTCTTACAGCCTGCTTCAAGAGGGCGTGTCCCTCCATTCTGCTCCAGAGAGGGCCCTGTCCCATCAAGCCACTCCAGAGATGTTGCCACTTGTTACGATCCAGCTCGAGTTGCCAGTCAACACAGGCCAGCCCGAATTGCCAGTCAACACGGTCCAGCTCGAGTTGCCAGTCAATAGGGTCCTGCCCAAATCTCCATTTATAGCGGTACAGCCTTAGTCGCCATTCAAGGCAGCGCAGCCCGAATTGCCACTTGACACGGTTCAGACTGAGTTATTACTTGGTGCTGTCCGGTCCGAGGCTTCTCCCAGTGCTGTCTGGTCCGAAGCTTCTCCCAGTGCTGTCTGGTCCAAGTGTGCCCAGTCTGGGCCATCATCCAAGTGTGCCCAGTTCGGGCCGTCCTCCAAGAGGGTCCAGTCCGGATCACCCCCGAGCGTCTCCACTATGGGTCGTCCTCCGAGTTTCTCCAGTCCGGGCTGTCCTTCTAAAGTCTCCAGTCCGAGTCGCCTCTTGCCGAGGGTGCCAATTTCAAGCTGCCTTTTGCCAAGGGTGTCAAGTCCAAGCCATCTCTTACCGAGGGTGTCCAGTCTGAGCCATCTTCTGCCGAGGGTCTCCAGTCAAAGCCATTGCCTATCTTTGAGGGGCACCTTTCTCAATTTGGTGCTCTTTTGATTTTTGGTGCTTCATATATTTCCTCTGTTTTTGATATCTCACTTTAGATGGGAAGCCTTGAAATGGGCAAATAGTTATATGGAGACTAACCATCCTATCCTATCAGATTTGCAACTCTTTGTTGAGGCGGTAATTGGCAAGTTTACACCATCTCCTGCAGTGCCATCTTGTTGGTCACCTGTGCATTCGACAGTACCACCCAGCACAATAGTCCAAGAACTACCTTTGTGCTTCACCCAGTTGGTTCAGGCTCCTATTCTGATGAAATCCTGTTAAAGGAGAGGACATAAGAAGAAAAGAGGGTCCGCTGCGCCTAAACTTCACTCTGGTATGATTTTTCTTCCCTTTCCATCTGTGGACGAGGACTTCTCTTCTGAACCACCCATTATAGACTAGGATTCTGATGAATTTAACCATTTTTGGTAATACGGTACTGTCAGGATCTGCCTGCAGCACTATGCATTGCATGCTGCTTATTGGCAGCTCCTGTCTCCAGGACCTTGGACTTGTTATAATATGTTTATCTGGCAGTACCTCTGTTCACCAAAGGGGCTGCTATTGAACCTTTCCCTTTGTTATTACTAGGGGTTAACCTGTCTCACTAATTATCTCCTGGACCTGGGTGTTCCGTAGTTTTTAATTACAATTGTACATAATAATAGAGGTTCTAATATAAACACATTTATTAACAAGAAAAATCAAAAATCAATAAACAATAAACAATATAGCACAATAAATAATATAGAAAACAACTGGATGGAATTAGCTCCTGACTCAGTGATGTTTATATTTGATGATACTCGGTTTAGTAAACATCCACTTTCCAAATAACATAAGTCATATGAACTAATCAGCACGCAGGCACGGCAGAGTAATAGTTGTCAATAGTGCCACATAGAGAGAGGGGTTCCAGTTCCCAACAATAATGTCTCAATTCACATAAGGGATCCTCCCCTTCCACTCTCCTGAGCGTAGTGTGAAAACAATAATGTTCCGGCAGAAGGGTAAGTATGTATATAACCCACTGACAATAATCGTCTCTTACCGGTATGGGCCCGATGTCCATCCTCCAGAGTAGATGATTAAGCCAAACAGCTCATGAATTTTTAATCCTGCCATCCGTCTCACAACTTGTTCCACTTGCCGTGTCAGCAGGGTATCACCTTTAAGTGGAATCCCAATGGAAACATATAAGCAGATATGATGGTTCCTTCCAACCCAATGTTTTCAAATAAGGGGCATGACAAATCCGCATTATGAAATGTGAGCTGATTCCTCTTAACCTCCTGCTCTTAGATGAAATTCAACACCGAGTCCACATCCAGTTAAGATTAAATCGCAAACTAGCTGATGCGTTTCGTGCTAGTATGTAGCACTTTCTCAAAGCTATTAAACAATCTCTATGCTTCAGTAATATATACACACAAGCGATTTGCATTAAATACACATGTGTAAAATTCAATCATTTAACCAATTAGAACTGAGCCAATAGACTCTTGTTATCTGCAAACCATTTAAGATCAAATATAACTCATATAGGCTATATCTTCCAAATTAAAAGAGCTCTAGACGCAAGACCTCTAAATAATCTAAAAATGTGTAAATGATTAAATGAGGTTATCAATTATAAACCACCCTGAAAATAAATCAGTCAGGACTTAATGCTGTCTTCCCCTTCATTCAAAGATATCAGCAGTAGAGGAGAATCACAGCAAATCAGAGATTTAGTGGAAGTGTATTGGCTCCTTGGTCTGATGTGGTCTGAGTGCATTACAGAGTGCACATCAGGAGATGTCTCTGTCTAGCTAAGTATGAAAAAAGAACATTATCTACCTTTTCCTGCACTTAGTGGCCTCTAGGTGGAAATGTCTCTGATAAAGTTGCCGGACATACTATTTCTATAAGCAGTGAGGTATAACAAACTCTTAGCCTATATAATATCAGACCATCATTCATTGTGATCTCATTATTCATAGCAAAGAAAGTCTTTAAATTGTGTGAAAGCTCTCTTGAGATTGTTGTCCAATTTGTGAGAGGCATTGGAAAAGGTAATCAACCTGAGTTTCACATTTCAATTTATTGAGTCAGGAAAAAAGCAAAATCTGTAGGGTCATGATCTGGAACTCCTTGCCAACTAGAGCAGGTTCCGAGTGAGGCAAATTGGAGGAAGGCAAGTTGCTCCTTCCAGCACCAATAAACATCTTGGTCTAAGAGTCGGTGTAGTGGAACAGTAGCCTCGCTGTAGTTTAGTATGAACTTGTGAGATAATTAGTCATGTGGCCCTATATCAGGATGTCATAAACTAATTCACACAGCTGGCCAGCAAGGAGTTGCTCCATACATCTTTGAAATTCACATTGCTTTGACACTCCAAAAGGAATATGGAGGTATGCAAATCCTCCTTTTAGAGTTATAAAGTTTGTGACTCTTCATCTAGTGGAATTTGCCAGAAATTGCATCTAGGATGGTGCATATCCGTATGACCTGCTCTGCGGTTTTCATAGGATGATGGAATCTAATGAGGGCCTTGTTGAGGTAGACTGGGTATATGCAGATTCTGACTGTCATCTTTCTTTGTTGCACCCACCATTGCAGAGACTCATTGGGCTAGATTTACTAAGCTGCGGGTTTGAAAAAGTGGGGATTTTGCCTATAGCAACCAATCAGATTCTAGCTTTCATTTATTTAGTACTTTCTAAAAAATGACAGCTAGAATCTGGTTGCTATAGGCAACATCCCCACTTTTTCAAACCCGCCACTTAGTAAATCTAGCCCATTGTGTTGTTTCCGCAACAGAGGAGACCCAAAAATAAAATCCAAATTGAGGAAAAAATGATTCTTCATGTTAGTATTCATAACTATTATGAGCTAAAATGGATTTTTTTTTAGAATGTCCTATGTTTATCTGATAAAGGTCTAAAAGAAAATAATTGATTTCTTATCCATCACATTATCTGAAAATCATAATGTTAAAGTATATATATATATATATATATATATATATACACATATATATTAGAGATACTCAGTTCCCAGAGAGCCAAACACACCCGAACTTAGCGTATTCAAGCACGAGCAGAGCCGGCTCAGTACTTTCGCGCGCCCTCGGAATTGGAAACGAGGCAAAATGTCATTGTTACATCGCCGGATCTCAGATCTCACGAGTTTTGGATTCTATAAGTACCGCACTCTACGGCAATCCAGCGCCATTTCACAGAGGGACACAGATGGGGTAGCCCAGTTCTTGGCAGTCCGTAGAGCAGTTGGGCTGTGTCATAGGTAGAATAGAAAGAGGAGGAGGTAGCAGTGTTCTTCAAAGTCTACAGTGAAATTCAGGAGACCTCCATTGCTCCATTGCTAATTGTCATTGCTGAAATAGAAGAATTAATAGCTTTGGCAGGCTTGGTGTTCTAAATCTGCAGTCCGATAATGCACAGTCTTATATAGGTAACACACAAAGAGGAGAGCTTTATTGCTCCATTGCTAATTGTCATTGCTGAAATACAAATACTAGAGCTGGCAGGCTTGGTGTAAATCTGCAGTCAAATTGTAGGGTGTTATATAGGTTACACACAACGAGGAGAGCTCCATTGCTAATTGTCATTGCTGAAATAGAAATAATAGGTCTGGCAGGCTTGGTCTTCTAAATTTGCAGTCTTTGTTTGAAAGTGTATGAAAATAATATTGTGACTTGTGAAGTGGTCAAAATTCACTGCACATGACTTGAAATTAGTGTTATTGAGATTAATAATAATGTATGGGGTAAAAAAAGAATAAAAATATGTGATTTTAGCCCCTAAAAAATAGGGATTTTAGAAAAAAAATTGGGATCCAAAACCAAAGCCAAAACACACAAGGGCGGTGTTGCCAAAACCAAAACACAAAGTTAATCCAGATTCAAACCTCACACCTGTGTTATATTAGCAGTGTGGAAAGTGACTTCCCTATCCACTTTATTGAAGCTACTTGATCTGATGTAATTAAAGTCTTGACTGCACTGTACATCAATCAACAGTGCTCCAATAAGGGAGATGAATCTAGAACCCCTGTCACTAATCTGCATGATATTAGTTTAACTTGACATTTTTAAATGCCTGGTACAGTGTGAAATGTCCTCAGCCAAGCAATACTTGAGGTAGAGTCAAGAAGAACCATTGCTTCAAGTGGTAGTGGGAAGAATCACCATCCCCATCAGGGAGGGAAACTAGTTTCTTTAAAACATGGTACCATACCATGCTATCGCTGGCATAAGGCCATAGGTATGGAAATAAAAATACATAAAAGGACTGTATTTGCTGCATTAATAATTATATTTTACGTAAGGAAAATATGTCAAGTGTCTTAAAAAAGACATAAATCTCAAATTGGGGCTAATCATTTAACTTAGGTAAAATATTTGTTGCATACTGAGGATATGCAAGCAAAGTGTATACAAAATATAGTATTTAAAATAAATTAACAGTGAAAGTGGCAGGTTAACAGACTCACCAGCAGACAAGATAGGTCTGAAACGAGGACTGGGAATTAGGGAGGACCACAACTAACAGGTTTCTGCAGCGCAAACCAAAAAGTTAATTTCAGTCTGAAATCTAGCCATTACATGCAACAATATGGATCAATTATTTTGTGTTTGAATAATGCAGCTGGTATTGTCATAAGGTATCTAGATTTAATAGTATTTCTGTACTTTACATGAGTGATCTAGTTGCGGTTTTCTTTGTCAAAGAAAGATTAGGAGCAACTTTTGGTAGAAATATGAGACACTTGATGGCTAATGAAAAAAAATAAAACACCATGTGAGTTTTTTAAGTAGTTCTGTGCATGCTGGCTTTCCTAGAACACACCCATTTTGCCACCTGAAATATTTAACTCACACTACTTATTTTGTCATACTTTAAATTCAGTTTAAGCCAAATTAAAAGACCAAGTAGGAATTAGTTCCAGTAACTTTTATTTCTTATTCATACTTGCCAACTCTCCTGGAATGTCCGGGAGACTCCCGAAATTCGGGTCAGTCTCACGGACTCCCGGGAGAGCTGGAGATTCTCCTGCATCTGGCCCATCTGCCCACTTATATAAAATTAGTGCCGGAATGTACGGCGGAGGGGGCGGGCTTCATGATTCACGTCATTTTGGCCCCCCTCCAGTGATGCAATGTTGGTTTGGGGTCGTTCTACACTGTAAAAGACCCAAAACAGGCATTATGTCATTGGGGGCGGGGCCAAAATGCAGTGAATCATGAAGCCGCGCCCCCTCCGCCCATACACCCCTCATGCCCTCCAGGAACTTCGGACCCGGCCAACATAAGGTTGGCAAGTATAATCTTATTTGGAACCTAAAAGGAAATGTGGGATAAATATTATGGACTGAGCAAACTTCAAGTAACATAAGTTCCAAGGTTTGCCATTTAAATAGAAGAAAAATATAACTACAAGACAGTTTACCGAAACACTCCGAAATACTGCTGTCTACATTGCTCAGGGCATACAATGCACAGATGTGTCAGCCTGCACAATGTTTTTACACAGCTTAAAATGGCTGGCCTTATCAGGTATATTGCAATGTAAAACTTTGTAAGTGTAATGTAATTATACAAATAGGAACATTAGGCATTAAGATAGTGTTAGGAGTACACTAACAGGAATAATGAGGTTGTGTTGCGATTAAAGATTGTTTATTAAGCAGCAGCAGGGAATAATGAAAGAGTCACAGTACTGAACTGGCCATAATGATATACAGGATAATCTCTGAAGCAAAACGGTAACACAGTGCTAAACATGAAACAGGAATATGCAAACAGATATGGAGATACAGCAACAGAAAATCTCTGGCAGTTGACGGTCACTGGTAATGCAGTCTAGTAATGGTGTCTCTGACCTCTGGTAATGCAGGAATATATTGAACATTGATGATTCATTATAGCAAACAGTATCTGGTATAAATGCTGTTCACTTGAGTCAGGTATGCAGTCAGGCTGATGGTAAGAGTCCAAAAGCACAAACAGTTGAACACAGAAAGAACAGTGGCACTACTGAGAGAGGGCTGGAGCCCTCAGTGTGGATGAAAGAAATGCTGACCCGTGAGTATGTACTCTAGTAGGTAACTGTAGTAGGGCTGCCTTAGAGATAGGCAGAAGGAGGAGGTGTCCAAAAACCAAGCCGTGTAGTATGTACCAGAGATTATTATTATTATTATTATCATTTATTTGTTAGGCCCCACAAGGTTTCCGCAGCGCCGTACATAATACAAACAGGAGACCATACAGGGTGACATAGTACAGAGCAATAAACACAAAGTACCAATACTTCAGAACTCCGGGCAGACATATGAGCGAAGATGGAGTAGAAGAACAGGTATGGAGACAGGAGGGGAGAGGGGCCCTGCTCATATGAGCTCACATCCTAAGGGAGGGTGGACAAACAGGCACAGGAGGGAGCCATTAAAGTAAGGGAGAGAAAGGCGGGGCTGGTGGAGAGAGGGGAGAACGAGAGAAGGATGTTTGCGAAGGTGCAACAAGGTAAGGGTTAAGTGGATTGTTGGTAGGCTTTGAGGAACAGGTGAGTTTTGAGTGCCCGTTTGAAGGAGCACAGACTGGGTGAGAGACGGATGGAGCGAGGGAGGTCGTTCCAGTGGAGGGGAGCAGCTCGGGAGAAGTCTTGGATTCTGGAGTGGGAAGACGTGATCAGAGTGGAGGAGAGGCGACGGTTATTGGCCGAGCGCAGGGAGCGGGGATCACTATAATCTAGAAACCTGAGTAAGGAACTAGTACCAGCAGAGTAACAGAGCCAGGAATTTGAGGCCAGAAGTCCCAATAATGTAGCGCCAGGGTTCAGGAGCCAGGAATCAACTGAAGAGGAAGGTATCATACCAAGAAGCTAGCATGTAAACATTCTCACAGCTGAACATGTGGGATTAGGGAATGGGATTTGGGAGGGGGCACACCTCCGATGGTGATCGATCTGCTGATCACCCGCAGATGTCAAACGAGCAACCAAGATGAAGATGAACACTGTGGCAACATCATCACCATCATCATCATCATCTATTTATATAGCACCACTAATTCCGTAGCGTTGTACAGAGACCTCACTCACATCAGCCCCTGCCCCATTGGAGTTTACAGTCTAAAATCCCTAACATATGAAAGTACCAAGGTGAGAAAAGGACAAAAGCAACCACATGCAAATCTTAACATACAGATTATCACAATACACTTTGAGTGTCAGAAAATTGCATGGATTATAGACACATTTTCACTGAAATAATTACTATTGTAGGTGTGGTTCCAGATCATTGGAATAGACTTTATTCTCAAAGAACCTGAAGTTGTCTGTATAGATATAAACAATAGATGTGATTTCATAGTATTGGAATATACTTTATTCTTGTAGAATTATAAAGTTGTCAGTCTATTTAGCAAGTTGTTACTTATTTTTACATTGTAAAACGGTAACATATATTCTCTTCTGGTGAAAATAATAGCAATTAACTACAACATTCAAATGCAGAATTCACAAATACATGTTTTTTTGAACTATAAAGACTTATGGTGAATAGTACAGCAACAAAGATGATGGACATTTATGTAATGATGGCAGCAGAAAACAAAATAATATTGGTGATTTGTCTTTCAGTTTGTTCATGATTTCAAAAGTCTTTGTTCACTGAAATAAATAACATAGTAGTAGTGGCACAAATTACTTTAGTATACTTTATTCTAACCACAGCAGTAAACTTACTGTTTAATAAACTCAATCTTCACTCAAAGGTGCAGTAGATGTTGTTGACTTTCTTTAACATACATTATTGTAATTGTAACAATTCTGCAGTGTTGAGTGCTTGCTATATGCACTCATTACCTTCTATTGGGCCTACATGCTAAAGCTATATTTTATCTTATGGGATAAGATATTTAAATTAGATTTCATTTATGGAGTGAGCACATTCGTGTAGGTTTTCTCCAGTTTGTGGGTACTGTTTAGAGGGTGAAATCTCTAACCGTTGGTGAAGTGTGGCAATTTTTAAAACCTTGAATCAACTGCAGGTGATTTACGGTTTTTCAAAATAGCACACAGTGGTTTTACTTAGGGATGAGCGCACTCGGATTTATGAAATCCGAGCCCACCCGAACGTTGCCGATCCGAGTCGGATCCGAGACAGATCCGGGTATTGGCGCCAAATTCAAATCTGAAACTGAGGCTCTGACTCATAATCCCGTTGTCGGATCTCGCGATACTCGGATCCTATAAATTCCCCGCTAGTCGCCGCCATCTTCACTCGGGCATTGATCAGGGTAGAGGGAGGGTGTGTTAGGTGGTCCTCTGTCCTGGTAGATCTCGTGCTGTGCTGTTTAGTTCTGTGCTGTGCTGTTTAGTTCTGTGCTGTGCTGTGCTGTGCTGTGTTCTGCAGTATCAGTCCAGTGGTGCTGTGTGCTGTGCTCTGTCCTTCTGAGGTCAGTGGTGCTGCTGGGTCCTGTGCTGTGTCCTGTTCAGTCCAGTGGTGCTGTGTCCTGTGCTCTGTGCTTCTAAGGGCATAGTTATTTCCCCAATATTCCCCTGTGTTTAAAAAAATAAAAAAAAGTTATTTAAAAAAATACCAAAAACTAATTTAATTTTTTTTAATTACCACAAAATTTGCACAACCAATCCTGCAGTATAAGCCCATTGGTACTGCAATATTACCAAGTTCACACATTCAGCAGTAAAAGTCCAGTGGTACTGCAATATTACAAAGTTCACACATTCTGCAGTATCAGTCCAGTGGTGCTGTGTCCTGTGCTCTGTGCTTCTAAGGGCATAGTTATTTCCCCATTATTCCCAAGTTTTTAAAAAATAAAAAAAAAGTAAAAAAAAATAAAAAATTAAAAATTAAAAAAAATATATATAATAATTATAACCAAATTTGCAAAACCAATCCAGCAGTATAAGTCCATTGGTACTGCAATATTACAAAGTTCACACATTCTGCAGTATCAGTCCATTGGTGCTGTGTCCTGTGCTCTGTCCTGCTGAGTTCCGTAGTGCTGCTGGGTCCTGTGCCGTGTCCTGTTCAGTCCAGTGGTGCTGTGTCCTGTGCTCTGTGCTTCTAAGGGCATAGTTATTTCCCCAATATTCCCCTGTGTTTAAAAAAATAAAAAACAGTTATTTAAAAAAATACCAAAAACTAATTTAATTTTTTTTAATTACCACAAAATTTGCACAACCAATCCTGCAGTATAAGCCCATTGGTACTGCAATATTACCAAGTTCACACATTCAGCAGTAAAAGTCCAGTGGTACTGCAATATTACAAAGTTCACACATTCTGCAGTATCAGTCCAGTGGTGCTGTGTCCTGTGCTCTGTCCTGCTGAGTTCCGTAGTGCTGCTGGGTCCTGTGCCGTGTCCTGTTCAGTCCAGTGGTGCTGTGTCCTGTGCTCTGTGCTTCTAAGGGCATAGTTATTTCCCCATTATTCCCAAGTTTTTAAAAAATAAAAAAAAAGTAAAAAAAAATAAAAAATTAAAAATTAAAAAAAATATATATAATTATAACCAAATTTGCAAAACCAATCCAGCAGTATAAGTCCATTGGTACTGCAATATTACCAAGTTCACACATTCTGCAGTATCTTGTGCTACATATAATGGAGACCAAAAATTTGGAGGATAAAGTAGGGAAAGATCAAGACCCACTTCCTCCTAATGCTGAAGCTGCTGCCACTAGTCATGACATAGACGATGAAATGCCATCAACGTCGTCTGGCAAGCACGATGCCCAATCTCCTAGTACAGGGCATGTAAAATCCAAAAAGCCCAAGTTCTCAAAAAACAGCAAAAAAAGAAACTTAAAATCATCTGAGGAGAAACGTAAAGTTGGCAATATGCCAATTACGACAAGTAGTGGCAAGGAACGGCTTAGGCCCTGTCCCGTGTTCATGACTAGTGGTCCAGCTTCACCCAAGGATCTAAGCCCTCCTCCCCCCCCCTACAAAAAATTTAAGAGAGTTATGCTGTCAGCAACAACAACAAAACAGCAAAGAACTCTGCCTTCTAAACAGATGACATCACAAATCCCCAAGGCGAGTCCAAGGGTGTTGTTGGTTGTGAACCCTGACCTTCCCATCACTGTACGGGAAGAGGTGACTCCATCCAGCATTTGCAGCACGCCCTCTGCATATGCTGGAAGGATCACCCACAGTCCAGTTACAGATTTGGCTAATGAAGGTGTGAATGTTGTACACTGGGAGGAGGATATTGATGTAGCTGGCGCTGAGGAGGATGTTGATGATTATGATGCAGACAGATACCAAATTGCATTTCTCAATTTCTATTTATATTCTAGATTATATAACGGCTGAAAAGTTTTCTGTTTTACTCCTAGTGGAGAGGGGATCTGATGCAGACAGATACCAAACTGCCTTTGTCCATTTCTTTGTATATTTGAATTGCTAGTTCTACAGTCTATGCAGGCTGCTTTATTTATATTCAACTACAAGTGTAGGGCGGGGGGGGGGGGGGCATAGATAGCCACCAAAGTAACGTGGTCCATTTAATTTCACTTTCTAGCTCCACAGTCTGTGCAGCCTGCTTTTTTTTATCTTCAAAGTATTTATATTTACAAGCCTTGCATTCTAAATTAACTAGAGGTAGTGACGTGGTAGAACTCCAAAAGGCAGTTTGGAAGCCCCTGTACAAACTGGCTCTATTTTTTAACTGAGTTGTCCCCCCTCCAGTGTGTACTCGGAAAGAGTTTTTAGTGCAGCGGGGAACCTGGTCAGTGAGCGGCGAAGGAGGTTGCTTCCTCACAACGTTGAAAAAATGATGTTTATAAAAATGAATAATCAATTCCTCAATGAAGTACAGCACTGCCCTCCAGACAGTACAGAGGGACTGTGGTTGTGGAGTCCAGCGGGGACGAATTGATAATGTGTGAGGAGGAGGAAGTACACACTGTAGGGGGAGAGGAATCAGAGGTTGAGGATAAGGACGACATCTTTCCTCAGTAGAGCCTGTTTAGTTTGTACAGGGAGAGATGAATTGTTTTATTGGTGTGGGGGCCCAAACAAACCAATCATTTCAGCCACAGTTGTTTGGTAGGCCCTGTCGCTGAAATGATTGGTTTGTTAAAGTGTGCATGTCCTATTTCAACAACATAAGGGTGGGTGGGAGGGCCCAAGGACAATTCCATCTTGCAACTTTTTTTTTGGCATTATGTGACCATTCAACAGTCGTTTGCCATGTTCAAAAAGTAAAAGAAAATGCCAACAAATTCAATAAATTAAATCAAAAGTTAAATGCCCTGTCATTATTTAAAACAAGAGGTTTTGACGTGCTAGAATTAGTGTAGTGTTAAGATGTTATAAACACCACACTTGGAAATTGGAGGAGGTAATGTGGCCCCGGTATCAAATTGGGTACCGGGGCCACCCCACTACGCAGTCCAGATACTTGTTTGGTGGAATTCAGACCAGTTGAGGGTGTATTTATTTTATTGTGGCCCCGGTACCAAATTGTGTACCGGGGCCACCACACTACGCAGTCAAGATAGATAGATGCGTATCATAGATAAAGTACATTCAGTGGTGTGGGGCAAATTGAAAAATATTCAAAATGCACTGACATTATCAAAAACAAGAGGTTGTCACACGCTAAAACTCCAACATGTATATGATGGAGAGGATGGAGGAGCAGCCGTATGTGTAGTGTAATGCAGACCTGTTGAAGGTTTTTTATATATTTTATTGTGGTGCCCAGTGCCCACTCCTCTACGCAGTCCAGGTACATTTATTGGTGCGATTCATAAAAGTTCAGGGTTTTTAATATATTGTGGTGACCCACTCCTCTACGCAGTCCAGGTACATTTATTGGTGCGATTCATAAAAGTTCAGGGTTTTTAATATATTGTGGTGACCCACTCCTCTACGCAGTCCAGGTACATTTATTGGTGCGATTCATAAAAGTTCAGGGTTTTTAATATATATTGTGGTGACCCACTCCTCTACGCAGTCCAGGTACATTTATTGGTGCGAATCATACAAGTTGATGGTTTTCTTATTATATATATTGTGGTGACCCACTCCTCTACGCAGTCCAGGTACATTTATTTGTGCGATTCATAAAAGTTCAGGGTTTTTAATATATTGTGGTGACCCACTCCTCTACGCAGTCCAGGTACATTTATTGGTGCGATTCATAAAAGTTCAGGGTTTTTAATATATTGTGGTGACCCACTCCTCTACGCAGTCCAGGTACATTTATTGGTGCGATTCATAAAAGTTCAGGGTTTTTAATATATATTGTGGTGACCCACTCCTCTACGCAGTCCAGGTACATTTATTGGTGCGAATCATACAAGTTGATGGTTTTCTTATTATATATATTGTGGTGACCCACTCCTCTACGCAGTCCAGGTACATTTATTGGTGCGATTCATAAAAGTTCAGGGTTTTTAATATATTGTGGTGACCCACTCCTCTACGCAGTCCAGGTACATTTATTGGTGCGATTCATAAAAGTTCAGGGTTTTTAATATATATTGTGGTGACCCACTCCTCTACGCAGTCCAGGTACATTTATTGGTGCGAATCATACAAGTTGACGGTTTTCTTATTATATATATTGTGGTGACCCACTCCTCTAGGCAGTCCAGGTACATTTATTTGTGCGATTCATAAAAGTTCAGGGTTTTTAATATATTGTGGTGACCCACTCCTCTACGCAGTCCAGGTACATTTATTGGTGCGATTCATAAAAGTTCAGGGTTTTTAATATATTGTGGTGACCCACTCCTCTACGCAGTCCAGGTACATTTATTGGTGCGATTCATAAAAGTTCAGGGTTTTTAATATATATTGTGGTGACCCACTCCTCTACGCAGTCCAGGTACATTTATTGGTGCGAATCATACAAGTTGACGGTTTTCTTATTATATATATTGTGGTGACCCACTCCTCTAGGCAGTCCAGGTACATTTATTGGTGCGAATCATAAAAGTTCAGGGTTTTTAATATATATTGTGGTGACCCACTCCTCTACGCAGTACAGGTACATTTATTGGTGCGATTCATAAAAGTTCAGGGTTTTTAATATATATTGTGGTGACCCACTCCTCTACGCAGTCCAGGTACATTTATTGGTGCGAATCATAAAAGTTCAGGGTTTTTAATATATATTGTGGTGACCCACTCCTCTACGCAGTCCAGAAAGATACCTTGTTGCAACGTTTTGGACTAATAACTATATTGTGAGGTGTTCAGAATACACTGTAAATTAGTGGAAATGCTTGTTATTGAATGTTATTGAGGTTAATAATAGCGTAGGAGTGAAAATAAGCCCAAAAACTTGATTTTTAAACTTTTTATGTTTTTTTCAAAAAAAATCCGAATCCAAAACCTTAAATCCGAACCGAGACCTTTCGTCAAGTGTTTTGCGAGACAAATCCGAACCCCAAAAATAACGAAAATCCGGATCCAAAACACGAGACCTCAAAAGTCGCCGGTGCACATCCCTAGTTTTGTCCAGGAGAAATGGTACTAATTTTTTGCCTTACTTTCCTTAACAGTCCCAATGTATCCAAATTGTTATTATGAATTTTTGCAAACTGTCCAAGTAGGATATGCGAAATAACCACATTTTTAATAATCTGCACTTTCATGAGTCATGAACTTAAATTTTTTAGTCTTGCCCACATAAAACAGGCGGCAAACACAATTAATTATATACGTTACAAAAGTAGAATTACAAGTGATAGCACTATTAATATGATACTCTTTTGTGTGTTAGTCTTAAAAGAATCAAATGTAGAATCCATTAGATTACACGTGTTGAATTGTTGACATAGAACACATCTATGTTTAGGTTTAATCAACCAACTTCTTGATGAAGGGATATTAGATAGATAATTGTTACTGTGAACTTGAAGCCAGTATTGATTTTAGATTATTAGTCTTTCTGTGCACTTTTTGAGGTCTCAGAAAGCCTAATATTGGGTCCCTCAATAAGATCTTCCAAAATTTCTTTAAATGTCAATAACTGTTCAATTGCAACCCTATTGAATTTTTTTTGTATTAGTAATGAAGATCTATCAATTGAGGAAGCTTTCTATTATAATACTGTTCAATATAAGTAGTTCAATACAAAATACATAAATTAACTCTTGGTTCATCGTTATTCCTTTCTCACTCTAATAACATCACTCTGAATATTAATCTCCAACACTTTGGGGAAATTTAATAAAGGGTGGGATTTTTTGCAGTTTGCAAACCCACACATATTGCATGAAGTTTTCAGCTCCAAACCACATGCGTGCTGGCACTTGTGTGCACTTTAAATAGTGCCCCATCATGAAATTATTATTGCCTTTGTTAGAAGTCAAATATGATTGCCCAATAATACAACCATATATAGATAATAAATGTGAAGAACATTTATTTCCGGCTTGACCAGTAGCATCAGTAATATTTTGGAGAAGTTTGGCAATCTATTTCCTGACACAGTTTGATTGAAGCCGGTAGTCAACGAGGATTATGTTCCACTAACAAGGCCAATGTGCCCCAGAAAAGATTGTCCAACTATTGTTGCACCAACTGATGACCCAGGACCCAGCATCAGCATGTCAAATTATTTGACTAAAATGACACCAGGAAAAGCAGTGAGAGCTGACCACCTCCCTATTAGGGTCCCACTCCCTGACATCCCACACATTTTTTACAACACAATTTATAACTAATAACTATTGATTTCTATAAACTTTGGACTCATTGGGTAAACTACAATGGATTTAGGGACAATAAGGCACTGCATTGCATGACCACAAGCTCAAAAAAGGGTTACATGCCCCCTGTTGTCCCAGGCAACTGGGTGCTCTGTTCAATGATTGCAGTCACTTGACTATAATCACCAATTACTGTCGGTGGAGGGTGCTCACATCCCATCAAACATCCTTATTGGCTCTCATTGGTTTAAATGGCACAGAGAGCTTAGCCTCACCAATGTGTATAGTGTTTTTTGCCCTGCATTGCGTGAAGTCTGCAGTATTGCTGTCTGCGGCCTTCCTTCAACTATTTGCATCAGTACTGTTTATTCTGTGTATTCTGTCTGGTGTATTACTACTCTCAGCCTCCATATTCCATCGCTACCTGATTTCTAAGATAACTTCTTGCTACTCTAGTACAAGACCTAGGGGATTCTAAGGACCTGTGGGACTAACGCTTTCTATGGGAAAGACGGTTTGCTATAAGTGAAGACCTCTTATTGCCTAGTTCTAAGAGTTTATCTGATTTCCAATGGGAGACATAACATAATCATGCAATAATGTAAAAAAAGTTGGTCAATGTGTTGTCATTTTTAAAAATATTGTGCAGGATATGACTCACACGTTAGGTATAAGTTTAACGAGAAAATAATTATTGTTCAAATTCAGCAAAGTACACGGGCAGTGTGTGTTAAATTCAATATTGTTTTGTTATTATACAGAATTTACTACTCCAATGTATCAATAAATTGTGAAGCGTCAACACTTTAGACAGTGGAAATCAAAGATAGATATACACTACTGTGCATTATACATCTTACTGACAGAAAAACCTGCAGTTTTAACTTACAATTATTATTGGGCTTTTTACTTTTTATTTTGAAATGACAACATGTACAAACAGTATAATTAGCCAATTCAAAATGTTAAATTATGTAACAATAAACCAGTGTAAAACAAAAACATGGCAATGTGTAATTTTCACATTTTGAACTTGTTTTAATGTGTAAGTTACTTAGGAAAAGAAGGATGAAAATGAAGAGAGGAAAGGGAATAGAAGGGAGAGGAGTGCCTTACTAAACAAGATATGGATCTTTCCAAAATGTAGCTATATATAATTTGGCTGCATTTAGAATATGAGAGGATAATTTTATAGAGTATGCCCCCAAACCAGGAATCAGTAGGCACAAAAGGGCAGACCATGGGAGAAATCGAAATTTAGTATTAAATATATCTGTTCGAGCATTGTAATTTGTAATTGCATTGGTTTTCCTTACAGAAGTTTAAGATCTTAGGGCGTTACCACCAAATATGAATAAAATCTCCTCTACGTTTATAGGCCCATCAGCATAAAGGAGAGGCAGAAGGAAATATTTTATGTAGTCTCATAGGGACACAGTATCACCTAGTATGGATTTTATGCAAATTATCTTTATTAGAGTACAGATGAAAGGCATGCCTGCTTCACTCATAATTCTGTTATACATATCATCTTTCTACAGATCAAGCTCATGTTTCAACATTAGGGGGTAAATGGATCAAGCTGAGAGTTTTCCGGTGGGTTTGAAAAACCAATCAGATTCTAGCTATCATGTATTTAGTACATTCTACAAAATGACAGCTAGAATCTGATTGGTTGCTATAGGCAACATCTCCACTTTTCAAACCCGCCGGAAAACTCTCAGCTTGATACATTTACCCCTAGATGTGAAAAGTCAGTTGTATAGGATGAAGATGACACCTTTTCTTGCAGGATTATAGTAATACATAAGTTCAAATGGGTTTATATTTCTAAACAGTTGTGGCCTACTGAGTTCTTGTAGAAAGGATCCTAATTATGTATATTCAAACAAGCTAGATCAAGAGATGCCATGTCTGTCCGAAAGGAAATTTAAGGATTTCCAATCTCCTCATAAATAAAGTCATATATTTATTTGGAACAGTCACAGTCCAGCAGTCACCTGAGCCTGCGTGACTTGTGTGACAAAGAGTTAATCAAAAACAACCACCTGGGGGTAAATGTATGAAAGTCCGTTTTTTTCAACTCGCCGGAAAATCGGCGAGTTGACAACTAAAATTTAAAGAGGCGCTGGCTTGTAAAGGCAAACTTGCCTTTACAAGCCAGCGCTGCTTTAAATTTTAGCTGTCAACTCGCCGATTTCCGGCGAGTTGAAAAAAACGGACTTTCATACATTTACCCCCTGGTATGTTTAAAATGATTAAAATGTGCCCTGACTATGTCACAAAATAACTTTGCCTTACCAATTATGCTACAACCAAGGTTTTTGGTGAAGAGCTGACACATGAAGCATTTGGTTCGCCTTTTGAACTAATCTATCACATTTTACTTCATCAGAGTTATCATAAACCAAATAATCTGCCCTGTTTCATTTATGTATCATTTTAGAACCAAGATAAATCTGAGATGTGAATTCATAAGAATGCAGAGACTTGAACTTATTAAGTATAATTTTATATGTAAAATAAATCCACAATGCTGAAGGTGAAAATAATTAACAAAATGACATACAAATATATAATGCAATAGTTTCTTTCAAAAATAAAATTGATAAACTAACTTATGAATAATCCGTTTTCTGTTTATAAAATTTCCTCTAATGAATTGATAAGTCTGCTAAGATTATAGGGCTTTTTAACATATTGCAGGTAGCCCACAGCCTTCCCTTCCACTGTGATGTCTGAACGAGAAAGTCTGTGTAAATACAAATGAGCTGTTTATGACTTCTGTTCAAAACACCTTTCAATTCAGGTTTTCGTTACAGGCCTAGCTTCACACCAGAATGAGATGATTTTAACCACCATACAACAGGTCATAAATTTCCCTTTATTTGCATAGCACATGTGACTCCTGTCATAGTATGATATTTCAGTAAACATGATATGACATTTTCTTGTGTTCTTATCTCCCTTTTCATACTGAACCCAGCTGCTCTGGAACCTGGCCCTGCATTCGAAGTGTCTTTGTGGCCAGAGCAGAACGGTGCAAATCATTGTCCTTATATATCACAGATGTTATTGATGTAAAGTTAAAGAGAGATTTCTTAGACCTCAGATTATGACCTGGGTTATAAATTGGCACAAGGCACTCATCTGTAGTAACAGTCTGGGAGTTTATCCATAAGAAAAAAAGCATCTAAAAAGAAACAAAGGGATATTTTAATTTAGATTCAGGTTCCAGGTTTAACACATGGCTGGACACAAAGTTAATATGAGCCGTACAATGCTAATACTATGAATTAATTCACACACATATTTGCAGTTTTATATGATTTGTAAATAGCTTGCAAATGAAAGGGCCATCCATTGATCTTCCTCCAATAGCGATTACATAGGCGAGGAGAGCTGGGTGGAAAGCCTGGATTGTCCCATATCGAAGTTATTAGTGAAGGCATTGAAGTTAATTTAAATTTCCTAATAGAGTATTGTAATAGGAATCTGGAAATAATAATAATAGGATCATTAAGTACATTTAATCAATTGGAAAATTTTGGGAAGCATCTGATTGAAGTTCAGCAAATTACTTAGAAATTTCAATTTGAAGCCAGTATGAATTGAGTGCTACCCAAACCCTTTTATCATATCTAAGCAAGAAAAAATAAAAAAAACCAGCATGGAGTAAATTTATCAAGCTGCAATTTTCCGGTGGGTTTGAAAAGTGGAGCTGTTGCCTACAGCACCCAAACAGATTCTAGCTATCATTTTGTAGCATGTACTAAATAAATGATAGCAAGAATCTGATTGGTTGCTATAGGCAACATCTCCACTTTTCAAACCCGTCGGAAACTCGCAGCTTGATAAATTTACTTCCAGGTCTTCATTAGGCTGCACAAAGATATATCTAAACATTATAAAGTCAGCCTGTTCAGAAAGCATTATTACTAAATATGACTGAATATCTATGGATACAAAACACAAGAGTACCATCCTTTTACATTTTACCAAAAGTACATAAAAATGACAAATGTCCCACGGGCAGACCATTTTCCTTAGGAACTGTGGGAATGACTGAAAAAGTAAGTTCATTTATTGATAAACTCTTATGGAAATAAGTAATTATTCTCAATTCACAGTTGGACCCAATGTATGGTTGGAAACATGTAATGTAGAAAGTTTATACACAAGTATCAAACATGAAATGTGATTGAAAGTCATAAGATATTTTTTAATATGAATAAGAATGACAGGTTTATAGCATTCTTATTAACACTTCTAAATTTTTATATTAATAAAAAAAACTATTTCATCTTTAATATATAAGGTTCTACCTACAGGTGAGAGGAACATTGATAGGAAGTACATGTTTTCCCACCTATTTAAATTTATATCTAGGCTGGTGGGAGCAGGAATATGCCTTCAATGAGGACAATGACAAATAAACAAAACACATCCTAATATTGTTAAGATATACTAATGACGTGTTCATCTTGCGAGAAGCTGATGTCACGCTATTTGAAGAATTTATCATGAAGTTAAACAGTAGCTTCAGTTTGAAATTAACTTCAACAATGAAAAAGGATAAAATTAATTTTTGGGATTTAACTATCAAGTTTTCAGAAAATCGTACGCTAACATATAATGTTTTTCGTAAAATAACCTGCTACAAATAGTATTCTGCATTTTAACAGCTCACATCCCCAAAAGTAAAAAGAGTCCCCAAAGGAGAATTTCTGAGGATAAAGACAAACTGCTCTAAGGAAGAAACTTTTATGAAAAGGACAGGACAAAGACTTAAACAAAGAGGTTACAGTAGATTAGAAAAGCCCCCCAAAAAAGATGCGCAATAATATTGTGAAACCTTAATTTTTCCCACTAAAAGACTGTCAAAACAAAGTGAATCAAACAAAATACAGTTTATGAGAACATTATACAAACAGTGGTGAGAAATAAAAAGGATATTACAGGGATACTGGCATATTCTTCAATTGGATTGAAATGAACTGGAGAAGATCCAAGAATTTAAAGGACATACTATTACACAGCTATTACACCAGCCAACAATATTTTAATAATATAATCAAATGGTCCCAGAAGTATGGTAGTTGCAGGGCATGTCAATACATGGTAAGCATTACTGCATGTAAGGATCATTACAATAAAAAGTGACAAATAAATTGTTCCACCCCAAATGCTTTCTATTGCCTTCAATGCCCAGCCATGTGATAAAAGAAAATTAAAAAGGATAATTTTAGAGCATACAGGCATCATATGGAACAGGAGGACTGACCAGCGCATAATGACATATCTAGTAAAGTGTTGTTAGACACCTTTTACAATATCATAAATGCAATGGCAGAAATTTGATAGCTTGTGGCTTGGAAAAATGTAATTAGTAATCATAGGAGACATTGTCATTGAAATGATGAAAAAAGAGGAAAGATATATATGTGTGTATGTATGTATATATATATCAAAATGATAAGTTATGGAAGGACGGCGCCTTCAGGTGTAAAAACAGATAATTGTGTATATATAGTCAGTAAGCTCAGAGAGTCCAGAGAACATAAAATCCCGAGAAAAATAGTAAAGCAGGTGGATATCAGCATATAGCAGCATATATCAGCAAATCAGGTGAGACACTGTGCAGATTAATAGTGTAGTAGTGTGCGTACCAGAAATAAGTAAAATAACAGCTAATCTGTATATAGGCTCCTCAGTCATCCCAGGTGGTGATTTCCTTTGTTCGCAGAGACAAGATGCAAATATAGTATGTTCTATTAATAACTGCTGCATCACCGCTCAATAGTAGGAAAGATATAAGAAAGCCATATGGTGTAGTATTTTTGCAAACAATTTATTCAGCAGATTAAAAATATAAAATGCAAACTCACAATGAAGATAATAAATATAAGCTTATCTGTATAATATACAGGCAAGATCACTGGTAGTCATATCCCTCGAGGTAGTTAAAGATGTCCCTCTATTGGCTCCATACAAAAGCTCAGGAAAGGGTGATATCTTAATTTGTTACTCCCAGGGTAGATCAGTGAAACAGGGTCTCAGATAGTACAGTTGTGGGCCTCAACGCGTTTCGTTCAGTTTGAACTTCATCAGGAGGAATTCCTCCTATATACAGATAAGCTGTTATTTTACTTATTTCTGGTATGCACACTACTACACTATTAATCTGCACAGTGTCTCACCTGATTTGCTGATATATGCTGCTATATGCTGATATCCACCTGCATTACTATTTTTCTCTGGATTTTATGTTCTCTGGACTCTCTGAGCTTACTGACTATATATACACAATTATCTGTTTTTACACCTGAAGGCGCCGTCCTTCCATAACTTATCATTTTGATACCTCTTTTCGGTCTAACCATCTGATATTGGAGACTTGGCTGCCACACATATTTGTGGAGGTGTTTTGTTTATGTTTTATGTTTATTTATATCTTTGGTTATTATCACTTTTTGATTATCATTGTATTTATTTTCCATACATCGGGTGAAGCGAAAATCTGATATTGTGTTCTATTCCATATATATATATATATATATATATATATATATATTTATTCCATAGACAAAAAACCTTACGGTTTAACATGTCCGATTAAGGTTCCTTACACACCATCTAAAATGTAGGAAAACTATTGAAACTCTTCCACTCAAACTTCAAAAAGTATTCAAATTACGACGATTAAGGCAGAAACCTTAATGGATGTGTTATTTGCGCAATACAGACATGGTATGCCATCATATCCTGCGGTTAGCTGCAGATTCAGCACTATCATGGAGTGAGATTGCTGTCACTCACAAAATGGTGGAGCTGCTAATTCACAGATTTGTGTGTTCCCTGGAATACACACATGCATTACTATTACATTTTCTTAGTTTACCTTTATCGTAGTTTAGGCCTACGTGTCTTAGAAAGAGACAGTAGAGCACAGGTGTAGCTGAAACAAAGCACTAGATAAAGCCACAAGAAATCAGAGATGTGATCCAATAGTGATCAAATGATGCTAGTCCATATGAATACAGTCTCTGAGGATATCAAGAATGTAACACGGTAAAGTAGGTAGACACAGAAAGTTCCATCTGTAAAGTCTGTATGGGGACAATCATTGTGTCAAAATAGTATCTGTTCGTTCTGGTGGAGCTGGTAAGCTCAAAGCTGGAGAGGCAATCCCGTAGAAACAGTAACACAAGACTTACCCTTTGCAGGGTATTAAAGTAATTCTATCGTTTTAAAATAAGCATTGCCCAATCAATTGTATGTGTTTCAAAAGCATGAAGTGATTTATTTTAGCAAATGTAAATGGTCAACAATTCAATACATTATTATATTGTAATAAAGTACAGTACAGCCAATACCAAAAGTTACATACATACATACCGCGCTCTTATCGCATTGCGCTCGCTGCGCAACCACGGGACCCAATGGACAGTATATCTGCTTAGAATACTGTGTCAGAAGTGACTGAGGCTGGTGGGGGATGCAGCTATTATATATACAGTCAGTGTTTCATTGTGAACAATAGAGATGACGTAGCTTGCTTCTATAGGTCCAGACGTTGGGTGGGTTCAGGGTAAACAGATCATAGGCTGATTCAATCTAAGGAATCCAAAGGAGGGGGTCATCTCTCCAGGGGGTCTGCTCCTTTCATAGCCAGCATCATACAAAGGTTTATTCTCTAATATCAATAACTAAAGTATGCAATGTGCGATCTCTTCGCCGACTGCACCGGACAGCTGCTGATGAATGGGGCTTTAATATGACACCAGGCGTGGTACCTTTCCTATAACCTGAACCTTGAATATCACTGAAGTGTACATATAATCACTATATATATATATATATATATATATATATATATATATATAGATTAATAATAAACCAAATACTATCTGCTCCTAAATTACAGTGTAACGGAACCAATATGAATATGAATTATATAAATAACTAAATGTTGTAATGCGAGTGTGTGCGTATTTTACCGTGCGAACGCACCACGCCACATGTTACGTAGTGTACGGATCGCATTTGCATGGCTAAACAATATTAAACCAATATACTTTCGTTCATCCAATTATACGACTTCAACAGTCCACCCTTTGCTAGTATAATAAACTATCACCTTAAAGATGTTATATGCAGGATCTCAGTACCACGTTTCATTGTTATGTAATACAAATCCCCCTTGGTGTATGACCACGCTGTTTGTAGATCTAAACAAGTTATCATAAGAGAGAGTCTTAATCCTCCAAACGATTTCTTCTTTTACTATAGACCGTACATTTCTGGAGCTTCGAGATAACCATTTGTATGCCCTTCAAGGGTACAATAAAACACGTAATACATTATTTGGAAAGGTACAGAGTACAACAGATCATGTATCAGTTATACAGAATACTCTACTACAGTTCTTCAAGTTTAACAGGTTCATCTGTCCAACGCATGTCTTTAAGCTCATAATACATTTAAACACTTCATGTTCATTAATAGCATCATCCTATGTCTATCAATAATGTCATATACAATCTCCTTTAGCTTGCGTTAATATACACTTCTAATAATGTCATCAGTTCATCAACACTTGTGGGCGGGCTATTGTCTGTTCGTTCTTCCCAGTCTCCCGATACTCAGATTTAACAGTGAGCGGCTTTCAAAGCATTGGGAGACTTCAGACTAAGGGACCTAGGTGTCCTACTTTTTCCCTTAGTGACCTCCCGCCTATAGTTCGGGTACCTCAAGAATATTTAGTGGAAAGAGAACTAATCCTACTTGATATAATCACTGAGGCTTGTGTGAGCACGCCCAGCACTTTGTTTGGTCTAAAACCTTACCCTCCCAAGAATGATAATCATTCTCAAGGATGCCTGCTCAAGTCCGGATATTACTGGACTGGCATCGCTGGGTGTATCTCTTTTTTAACTATAGGGTCACCAAACTTACGGACGTAGTGCTACTCAGACAATAGCCCCTCGCACTTTCTCCAAGCTCAGAGGTTTCCAAATTCCCCTGAATTGAATAGAGTAATTGGCTGGACCGATTATGCTACTAACTTCTCCTTCCTCCCCAATACCTCCTTATCATTACCTGAACCAGTCTCTGTCACCTGCTAATAATCAAAAGAATTAACCGTCCTGAGAAGAGAATGAAATGAGAGAACACAAAACAGGAAAAACTACAACTTCATGCTGGACAACAGTCTTATCCTTTGGCTCAGGTGCTACTAACTGCATTCGAGGCCTTCCAGAACAGACTCATGAGTGCCCTTGGACCCTTCTCTGAGTGTTTGCCCCTCTGCAGTGGGTGGAATGGGCACCAGTGTGTCTCTGCTACCCTTGAAGCCGTGATGCTGGTAGCCTACACCTGGTACCTGTCTGTCAAAGAACCTAAGCTCAAGAAATTATTACTCCACAACTTACTCTCCCAATCCAACATCCTGACAGTTAGTGTGACTTTTCAGGAAACAGTGTTTTGGACGTTCTCGGTTGCTGTCTCACTATTTACCTTCTCTCAAGGTGTAACCTAGCCTCCCAGTTACAATCTCATCTCACGAGGGGTCAGGAACATTTCAAAAACTGACAGGTTAGGAGTCTGCCCAGGAGTGATTTTTTGGTAGCGGGAAAGGACTAGTGGCCGAAGCTATCAGTCACTTCAATCAAGTTCCAACTCTTATTCTATTCAATTCGTTCTACCGAGTACCACTACTTTATGTTCACACTGGTTTATGGCTAACTGAAAGTATGTGATTTGTTACCACTACTCATACATTATACCTCTATTATCAATAACATGAATATCCCTATAATCTATTGTAACTCTAGGAGTATCACATTGAATAACAAAAGTTTTGAGTATGACACAGTAATACATTAGACACATTTCAATACACCTTTACACAGACATTTTTCATTGGTACACCTGTGTATACTTGAGGATCCTGCATGGTGGTAATTGGATGACGTGTATTTGTTTTACCTGGAGGAAAACCCATCAGCAGGAGGGATATGGGATGGCTCTATTGGTCTACCTTGTCCATCTCTCCAGAGTCCACCAGACTCCTCACCACATCTCTTCACCTTCCAGACAGTTTATTCCTCAGGTAACACAAATCTTCATATATTAACCAATATGTGTATGTGTGCATGTGTGTGTGTGTGTTCACATTTTAAAACTAAAACAATACAATGAAAAATAAAACAAAACATAGATTTGTTAGCTGTCACATAAAACCCTGTTGTCTATTTGACAGCTATATTCGCCCTGGTGTGACAGCCATGTATGGTCGTGTGTGTAAGTGTGGACTTTACTAGCAGCTACTTCAGTTGTTAACTGTGTCACTGTATAAAGTCCTCTATGTTGTGTCCTGATCATGTGCTGGTATTGCTATAAAACGATTTCTCAGTCACCTCAACATCGCCCCCTAGACTAGAAAAATGCTGAAGACCAATGTATATCAATCGATTTTCCCTCTGCCAACTCACATGTCATTCTCAGTACCTCACATTCAGCTACTTGACTAAGTGGGAAAGGCAAAGGGGTCTATTTCTATAACACTTTCTTCAAATATAACAGTATCCAGTACATGTCTGTCTAACAGTACAAAATATAAAACATGAAAATTCTACATTTTCTAGGGTTTCACATTATGTCGTATCTTGTGGTAAAAATTCTACTCCAATGTTCTATACAGAGATGCATATCTGTATGCCTAACTTCCAGCAATCTCCTATCCACCCTTTGTGCATCCATATAAAGGCACATTTTTGAACAGGAGGCACGAATCATAAAACAAAAAAAAACAAAACAGATATGCAATCTATAAAACATGAATCGTATTTCCACAACAGAACCTTTCTGCTTAAAATCAGCAGTTTCTATACCCATGAAAACACAACCCCTGACTGTTTCTGTAACTCATGCTAATCTAGTGTGTGTATCTCTGAACTTGTCTTATGTAAAAAAAATAAAAATATGTCTTAGCCCCATTGTTGAGACTGTGTCTGATTTTATCTCCACCAGAGCAGAGAGAGAGAGAGAGGGAGAGAGAGAGGGAGGGAGAGAGGGAGAGAGAGGGAGAGAGAGGGAGAGAGAGAGAGAGAGAGAGAGGTACTAGCGTTTGTGTAAAGAATGAGAAATAAGAAAGCAATGAATGATGGGAATACCAAGATTTGAATACAAACATACATGCAGAAAGGGAGATTTTTTACAACAAAATGACAGCTGGATTGGACTCTGACTCTATTGGGAAATGGCTGTATTCATTTAACTATGATCCCTCCCAAGAATGACTAGGGGGTCTTAACCGTGCAATCCAGTGTCGTCCGTCATTTGTTCATTAAGAACTCAGTATCTCATTGACTACATACCTTTTCAACGGACTTTGCTAACTTGTAATAGAGAAATGTAAAAATTAACTGTTGATGACTCATCTGAGATACATAAACGATATTTTGGAGCAAAGTATGTATATACTTCATTGTTGGATAATGATTCTCAGCCAAACAAATTATAATGAGACACTGCAGCCTAAAACAAAGAGTGTTCCATTTGTCTATTGTTAATTAGTCTTTCAAGAGTAATTCTTCTATTTCTCTATCTCACCCCTTTTAAACACTAAGGGCTAGATTTACTTAGCTGCGGGTTTGAAAAAGTGGGGATGTTGCCTATAGCAACCAATCAGATTCTAGCTGTCATTTTGTAGATAGTACTAAATAAATGAAAGCTGAGATCTGATTGGTTGCTATTGGCAACATCCCCACTTTTTCAAACCCGCAGCTTAGTAAATCTAGCCCTAAGTTTATATATCTTCTGTGTACCCTTATCTGTGAGAAGAAAAACAAGATAGTTATCTTAAAACAGCAAACAAAACAAACATTTCCATTCTTTTCCATCGGCCAGCGATTTAGGAAAGCAAACATGTGACAACATAAAACAAACAAACAAAATCAACAAAGATTACCTTTTAAATAAGTTTCTTTCTACATTTTGCACCTTGATACTTACCACAGATTAACTCTAGAGTCGGCTATATTTCTCCCCCAGAATATTAGTTGTTACAGAGTGTGCAATCAATTGTAGGGGAACCTCTGAGAGAAGTGTACGCCTCCTTTGTGGATGTCTATGTGATTTCCAACCCAGGTATCCATTCTTCTTTCTACACAGTTCCTACTCATGTGTCCCTTCTTACGGCAGTAGAAGCACGTCCCTGTCATGTCTGCACAATGTTTTGCTAGGTGTCCTATTTTATTGCATTGAAAACACTTCTTCAACTCATGTTGTTTCTCTTCCTTTTTACAATCTCTCCTAATGTGTCCTTCTTCTCTGCAATTGTAACATCTCACTATTCTGGGTTTCCTGTTATGTGGGTTGTATGCTGGTGGTCGTGTGTGCAGTCCCTCTAGTGCTGGGATACTTACCATCATCACCCTATCACTTAGTGTCGCTTTCTGTTCATTTATACTTGTATCATGTCCTATAACTGACTCCCTGAGAGCAATTACAGTGATTCCTCTCCAGTTTGGTAATGGAGTTTGCACCCTTCTTTTCAAGTTTTCCCTGAGGCCATCCATTAGAACTTTAACTGCAACCTCTCTGTAATATACATTTTCTTTTATGTCTGATACCCCAGTATATTTGACCATCTCTATCAGAGCCCTGCAAAAATAGTCTGTTGCATTTTCACTATCCTCTTGCCTGATAGTAAAAACTTTACTCCAGTCCACTATCACTGGAAAATATATGGCCAACCGTGTGATTATTTGTCTAATATTGTCCTGATTATCATCCTTGGTTAAGGATTCATCCTCCTCCAACATACAATCCTTAATGAACTTTTGTATATCAGTATTGAGAGGAAGACAGGTCTTCAATAATACTCACCAATCGTCATTAGTTGGCTCGTGCACATTACCATAATATCTAATAAACTGCTGACATTTGGTCAAACCTTTCCTAGGATCAGGGAAATCAGACAAAATTGAAAATGTTTCAGACCTAGTGCATGGATCATGCTTTGCTACATGTTTTAAAAGAAACTTCATCATCTCTGTCCGTCTTCCTATTGGGAACTGCTGTAGTGCAGACAGGATGTAAGTCTACCAAATCACTATGACTAGTTGCTGAAATTGCTGCTGCAGTACAATGGATGTCTCCCCCTGTGATAACCTTTTCATTATTCTCACCACTTTCAGCCGCTGCCCCTTCTGGTGGAACCGTTCCCTTTCCTTGTCCTGAAACATTACTTTTAACATTACTTAAAACAACATATAAGTTACTAATTACAGTTTTCACATTTTTGGTATTGGCTGTACTATCCGCCCCGACCGAATTTGTCAGGGGCGTGTTTGCGCTCAGTTCGCCACGCTTTGCAACGCACACTTCCAAAATACTTGTTTCCGGTACGCTTACTTCCGCTGAACACGTGTTTTTCGCCACACTCACTTCCGCTGTGCATTCGCTGCTCTGCCACGTGTTACCTTCCATTTGCCACGATTTTAAACAGTCATCATTTTCAATTCTCGTTTTTGTTGATTTAATCAACCGCACTTTATCTCTAACATTATTTAACACCTCTGAATCAAGACTACCTATGTCTGGGAAAGGTTTCACACACTCCCGGGTCATCTTGACCCATTTGTCGCAATATGCCGTTGCATACGCACCATATTTATTAAACATGAGAAATCTTGCTGAACTAACCGGCCATTCATTAGGCAGCACAACACGAACTATCTCTAGCGTTTGCTTCGCATCCATTGTGAAAACAACCTATTTCTCAACGCTACGCAAAAAGACTTTTTACCTGTTCTCCTTTCAAACAGAACCTACTAGAGATTTTTATCCGAGGATGGTTTCACAGGCTACGCCCACACACCTCCTAACACAGAAATATCATTGCGGACTAAAGGGCTATCAGCTCCTCGATACCCTGGACTCTACCACAAAATCTGTTTTCACCATATACCCTGTATGCTACTTATTCAAACCACGTGTTTCTTCAATACACGGTATGCTACATAAAAATCCACTTACTACCAATATCACTGCACCGTATGTTACATAAAAAATCCACATACTACCTATTCCCACACCATATACAGCTTAGAATACTGTATATTACCTATAACACCGTATGCTACATAAAATCCACATACTACCTGAATCCACACCATATACAGCTTAGAATACTGTATATTACCTATAACACCGTATGCTACATAAAAATCCACATACTACCATATCACCGTATACCTTGTATACTACTTATAACACCGTATGCTACATAAAAATCCACATACTACCATATTAAAACTGCACCGTATGTTACATAAAAAATCCACATGCTACTTATTAAACTGCACCGTATGTTACCTAAAAAATCCACATACTAACTATTAAATTGCACCGTATGTTACATAAAAAATCCACATACTACCTATTAAATTGCACCGTATGTTACATAAAAAAATCCACATACTACCTATTAAATTGTTCTTATTTCAAACACAACCTTGCTCATCCAGTTTCCCTGGTCAGGCAGCAACCGATATCTCTGTCTTTTCAATAGTAAATCACCTCTTTGTCTGTCTTCAACAGTATGCAAATTCTTCAGTTATCTATCTCTTTTCACCAGTATGCAAACTCTTCTCTTATCTTTATGCATACCATTCACATACAACCTTTTGTTTTCTGCACAGACAATAGATTTCCCAATCAATGGTAGTTTTACAGAGGTTTTAACAAATGCTTATATAACAGACTATGAACATATTAACACATATGTAGACTATGTTACATATATAACAGACTATGAACATGATTGTTTAAACACGTGGTAACAATACCGGAAGTTCATACACGCTAAACAGGTAAACAGGAAGCACACATACATTAGGCAATGCAATACCCTTTAAAACGCAAAACGACAATAAAAAGAAACATTTTTCTTTCTTGTCCCTAGATTCAAATTAGCGTTCCTTCAGTATATGCAACAACGGACATTCGGCTCCACAACACAAAGTGAACCACAGGTCTTAAACACATTGCGTTTTTTCCTGTTATGCGATGCGTCCGTCAATCCACCATTTGTTGAGGAACCGAATACCATGAGCGTTGCATACCTGCCGATAACGTAACTCCTAAACTCACGAGCCCCAAATTATTAAAGTAATTCTATCGTTTTAAAATAAGCATTGCCCAATCAATTGTATGTGTTTCAAAAGCACGAAGTGATTTATTTTAGCAGATGTAAATGGTCAACAATTCAATACATTATTATATTGTAATAAAGTACAGTACAGCCAATACCAAAAGTTACATACATACATACCGCGCTCTTATCGCATTGCGCTCTCTGCGCAACCACGGGACCCAATGGACAGTATATCTGCTTAGAATACTGTGTCAGAAGTGACTGAGGCTGGTGGGGGATGCAGCTATTATATATACAGTCAGTGTTTCATTGTGAACAATAGAGATGACGTAGCTTGCTTCTATAGGTCCAGACGTTGGGTGGGTTCAGGGTAAACAGATCATAGGCTGATTCAATCTAAGGAATCCAAAGGAGGGGGTCGTCTCTCCAGGGGGTCTGCTCCTTTCATAGCCAGCATCATACAAAGGTTTATTCTCTAATATCAATAACTAAAGTATGCAATGTGCGATCTCTTCGCCGACTGCACCGGACAGCTGCTGATGAATGGGGCTTTAATATGACACCAGGCATGGTACCTTTCCTATAACCTGAACCTTGAATATCACTGAAGTGTACATATAATCACTATATATATATATATATATATATATATATATAGACTAATAATAAACCAAATACTATCTGCTCCTAAATTACAGTGTAACGGAACCAATATGAATATGAATTATATAAATAACTAAATGTTGTAATGCGAGTGTGTGCGTATTTTACCGTGCGAACGCACCACGCCACGTGTTACGTAGTGTATCGCATTTGCATGGCTAAACAATATTAAACCAATATACTTTCATTCATCCAATTATACGACTTCAACAAGGGGAAGATGATCGTCCTTCTATAACGTTTGCGAGGTCCGGTGGCGTGGAGCTCAGATAACGCCAAGGTCGTCAAGGATATGCAGAGGTCTCAACCGTGATAACACCAATCTGCGGAGCTTCTACAGTGTAGAAGCTCCGATGTGCAATGAGCTTAGCTCATTGCGGTAGTTCTATTTATAGTATTAAGGGATTTTCCCCCCTCAGCCCCAAAACACCAACCATCCCCCCTGTATCCAATAAATATGACTAAATTCTCCTGCTCATAGAAGAAAATTTCTTAGCAAGAGGGTCAGTCAGCCATATTTGTACTCTCAATGAAGCCACTTTCAGTACACCCAGCACATACCTCTATCTGACATGCGCAACGCCTATCTTTAAAATGGGGCATATTTTACTAAATTGTAAAAAAACTGTAACTTTGTCAAACTTGTAAACCCTCAAAGGCACTCCTCAGCCCTAACAGCTTTCTAACAAAACTTACTGCATGTCTTTAAACGCCCTGTACACCGAGTTACGCTCTCCGAAAAAAACCAGAAAAACAGCGACTTTTGCAAAACAAGAAGTGGAAAAAAACGGCGAGATTTTGAACTTTAGACTGTTCCTAAATTGTCATTTTTTATTCTTTGTTTCTGAAATTTGGCATGCGGCACTTGTGGACAGTTCTCCATTCGCATTCCAAATTTCAGCTTAATAGCTCCAATACGTTTTAAAATGTATACCCTCAAACACCATGCCCCCCCTCTCACAGATTTCCAATGGCAGAATGTCATTTTTTAGATGTAACCTTAATATAAGGGCACGACCGTGCCCTTATAATATATATATATATATATATATATATATATACCTTCACATTGGTTCATATTTTTTTTTTATTCAGTGCATATTTACAACTTGCACAAGATGGTCTAAGTTTGATGTTATATGATTCTCCACAATATCAGACATAGTGACTTTGCCAATCCACAATTTATGTCAAGAATATGCATTATAAATATTTCTATTATTGCTGTATTATTGCAGGAACAAATAGGAGAAAACATTAATAACATAATGTACTGCAGTCATGTCAATGAATGATAATATGGGAGCTATTCATTGTTATTACCATGTTTCCCCAAAAATGGCTTGACAGACTCCCTATTCTGGTTTCAGGACAGGATGTAATAAAGCTACTCTCAATTCTGAAACTTCAGGATGGAACCACAAAAACTATGGCTAAGACAATGGTGGAAACCATAGATGAGTGGGTATTTGTGGGACAACATCCAAGGGCTATGTTTTGATACCACAGCATCTAACACTGGAGTGAAAGGTGGAGTATGTGTGCTGCTGGAGTCTGAGATTGGCTGACCATTGCTAAATTTGGCTTGTTGACATCACATCTCTGAAATAATGCTGGAAAAGGTCTTCAGTATCCATGATGTTTCTAAATCTCCAAACATGGAGCTTTTCGTCCACTTCAAAGACTAGAATCGATCAAGCTTCATTTAGCACAGCAATTGAATATGAAAATATATCAGCTGTGGTTGCTCCCTGGAAAGATTACATCATTAAGTTTGTAATTGCTCATTTGGAGAAATTCCAACCGAGAGATGATTACCGTGAGCTATTGGAACTCACCATAATTTTCTTGGGAGTCATTCCTCCACGTGGAGTACATTTTCATATTTCCTGGAGCTATCCATCGGGCTCAATGTATGGCCTGGGCCATTTACTCCATCAAATGTGGCTGTTCTGCAACCAGTACTCTCCACAGCAGCCAGGGTTCAGCGAGTCAAGGAAGACTCACAGGATATCGTACTGTGACAAACTTTGGCATCATCTGCAAGAGGTTTGTCTGTTTATTACTGCTATTTATGTGAGATACTGGTTCCAGAGTTCATCACCAACTGCAGCTCCAAGGAATGACCTTGCCTTGTTACATGCACTGTCTTTCAAGGTTATCTTTCAGAAATACTGGTCAATTTCAGTTTCTTTGATGATGAAGTGTCAACAGAAAAAAAAAACTTATGGCTGCTGCTATCAAACACTCAAATGGATCTGACAATCTTCTGAAACGTATTCCAACAGTTCTTCAGCCAGCAACAAAGGGTTTACATAACTTCGTCACAAGATCAATGCTGAGTTTGTTCAAAATTCTTGGTCTGTTTGAGGAATTTTTGGGGTATGACCTGGCGGAAGGGCAAAACCTTGAATTATACCAAAACAGTCAGAAGATTGCAGGTAGTAAATAATCTTGCGAAGAGAGGTGTGGCGCTAATCCAAGAATTCATTGCTTCGATAACACGAAGCCAGGAACAGAAGCAGTTCCTTTTGCAGGTCGTGGAGGAGAAACGCAGTAAGTTCTGCACGTCAACAAAAACTGTTGCCCTCAAGAGATCATTTTCAAAGTGACTAACGTAAACCTGGTGATTGTTTAAAATATTTGATGAAAAAACATTAATATTTAACAAATCATGAAACAAATTACCGTTCTGTATTATCACAATGTAATCGTCATATTATAAACTTTGGTTAAGTTGTGCAAGTTCTAAATATAATATGATTTCAATATAAAAATTACTGTCATGTTTTTCCACATAATGGCACATTTTGGTGGTTTGGTGGTTGATGGCAGTTTAGTGATCAAACTACCGCATTTACTATAGCCTAGGATGTTTAATGGCTGGGAATGTGTGGCAGATTGAAAACTAGCCAAACTGCAGGCAATTTAGTCAAAACTGCAATCATAACCACCAGAAAACTGAGTTTTTTTAGTACCTGCTTCTGGTTGATTAGATATTTTAAACATGCTCTTGAACTATCTTTCCATTCAGAACATAAGAGGAGGCACCATTGACTTTTCAATAATGGGGACACTCATTATTAATAAAGGGCAACATTTATTTATAACTAACATATGGGGGCACTTTTTTATTATATTAATGGACAATATTATTGTGTCATTATATTATAGAGCCAATATGTAGCGCTACTTGTGTGCATCATAAAAAAATATTGCCCCCATTATCAATCAAAATATTTAAGCAAACCACCCTTTAGTAAATCTATCCCTTAGTGTTATATCACAATCATAACCACAGGTTATATGTATTTATAACATTGCTAATTTAACTGTAAATTCTAAGAACAAATTATCAAAATTCTTGAACACACTTTTACACTCATGATCACTTAAATATACATGGCTAATTTTTTTTTTTTTTTGAAACAAAGTTTTTTATTTTTTATTTAAACAGGATTTTACATATATAATATCAGCCAAGAGTTGTATGAATGGAGAAGAACATAAATACATGAGGATAACATGTTGACAACATTTGCAGGCATATAACAAATGAAGTGGTGTAAAATCTAGATGTAAATTTGGTGTACATGGCTAATTTTTATATGTATTAGGACGCATAATCATCCACTAGGATCAATACTTAAATCAGCATAACTATCTGTATAGTTTCAATACCTAAATATGAATGAATGTAATAATCCTTTATATAAATTAGCTTCACACAGCGGACATATGCTTTGAGCCAGAAAATAGATATACAGTAGATGGTCACAATACATGATATATGTTTTTTCTCTAGTAGGAGAATATCAACAAGTTTAGCAGTGGTATTATTAATTGAAATAAGCTAGTTTAGGTTTCCTAATAAGATGGAAGAATGATATATAAATATTTAATAGCTACTATAATATATAATATAATATAATAATATTCTAAGTTTGATTACATAAGATTTATCTGAATGTTTCATTATAATTTATTAGATTACATTATTATGTATAAAACAATAACTTGAAATATAATGATAATAGATTATCTATTTTGATACATAATATATAGGATTGTTAATGTTGGTATTTCTTTTCCCACTGTGATAAAGACACCAGGTAATTGACAGTACACAGCTAAGTTGGTTCACTATTTTGTCAGAATAGCAGAAAATATGAACCTTTTTTCGTTTCCATAAAATAATCCACACCTCTACTTGAACAAAATTAAAGCTTGAGGATAAAACTTTAAGATCTGTGATTGGTATCTGTGTTAAACTCTCAAATATATCATAATTATTGATAAGGAATCAAAACAGCTTTATTGGGTTTACGTTTGTGCTTTTCAAAAACAAGTGAAGATCATGAATGACAGTTTGAATAAATAAATGCAGACAATTCACTCTTTTATGTATTTAATTTCAAAGTCATTTGATAATGATCAAAAATGAGTCGCAGATAAAATATATAGCTTTTTCTCGTAGGCCAGTGTTGGCTAACCTGTGACACTCCAGGTGGTGTGAAACTACAAGTCCCAGCACACCCTTCCAGCAATAAGCTGCTATATATTGGCAAAGCATGCTGGGACTTGTAGTTTCACAACACCTGGAGTGTCACAGGTTAGACAACACTGTCCTAGGCTCTATTCTAACTGTTCTATATCTAAACCTTGTCCATCAACATATCTCAAATACTTGGCTTATTTCATTGCCACTGTTAAGTGTCCACTCAACCACACCTATCTGCGCATGACCTTGTGTTTTCTCTCTCTCTAAACTCATGGCCTCCCATCCTTACAAAAGGATGCTTATGAGCCCTTTCCAACTGTGGTTATACTGTCATAGTAGGATGAGTTTTCTGGCATACAGAACCTTTTTAATGCTAAGTAGACTCCGGTCCAGTAAAACCTGTGTAGACCTTATTCCCTATTTCTATCTTCCCCTAAGTGCCTGTCACTCACCTGAGTATGTGCAGTTTTTAACACTAAGAGTACATGTATCTGTTAAACTATCAATTGTTCTACCTTTCTCTCAATCACAGCCACAATTCGAAAAAACACATAATGTTTGACAACATATAATTGCATGCAGTATGCCGAGATAACAGGTCTTGCAGTATCACCAACAAGATTAGATTTTAAAGACATGTTGTAAAGTTGCGTCAAGTATCTGGTCACGTGCAAAGTTCAGCAAGTGTAGCAGTTCTGGAAAATAAGACCAGTCTATACCTTTACCTGAAGGCAAGGTAGGTTCCTCTGTCAGGGCACCAGCCATTGGGACTATCGGCTGCTCCAGTCTGATCAACAAAAGACACCTCCACCTGGCTTGACCTTTTCCCATCCTTTTAGCTGGTGGAGGTTTATTCTACTGAACTGTACTCTGGTTCAGGTTTCATGGAAGAGCATACCACTTTTTATCTCCCTGTTCCTCAAGCTTGTCCATCAAGGCTGGACCTTCGTATGGTAATTCAATTTCTGGGGTGTCCGACTGGACTCTCTTCTGGAGGACTTGGACTTTGGGTTCACATTTTTGGATGCTTTCCTCCTTGGTGTTTACCAAGTCCCTAAGAGAGGATGCCAAGGACACGGCTTGGCCATGATCCTTGGCACATCTATAAGAAAGAACCTTTTCCTCATGGAGCAACTCTTTAATAATAATGATAACTAGTGCAAAAGTTTGGATCCTTACCTGGCATGTGCATAAGAGGAATTTTAGCTTCCAAAGCTTGTGAGGAATAGGGTTTACATTTTAACCTCATTAAAGATAGACTGAAGATGTGAAAGCAAAACCCTTTAATTGTTTTGTAGTAAACAGTCAAAAACCATCTAGCCATGGTGCTTTGCAAAATTTCTGGCACTTTTTAGCTTGAGAAAAGTATCCAGTGTAATCTCCTTGCCCAACAAAATGGCTATAGACCTATGGCAATTTGGTTAAGTGGCATGATGACAGAAATGAGTTTACAGATTTAGCTAATTTAAGGCTAGAAGTCCAATTAACAGTTGTATGAAATTCAAAAAAAGGCTCACCCAGCAAAAGGCATGGGAGTTAATGTAGTAACTCTACCATGTGTGAGGCTTTATTTGTGCAATTTGTATAGATTTACTGGTTTGCATAGGGATATGTCACTGCCCTTTGCTTTATACATTTGCTGTTGTGTTGAGAGGAACACAATAAGAACTCATTGTTTTTTATATTGCTGCTTTGTGTAGATTCCATGTTACCTGAACCTTAATCTGAATTGGTACTGTTTTCTTTAGAAGTTATTGAAAATTAATATTTAAAATGAAAAAAATGTGCTATAAGCAAAGAACTGTGGGGATCGTAGTGTTCCAAGGTGCACTGAGCATTGTGTGTAACCTGTGTGAATGCACTCGCCCAACAGCAAAGTATCCCTGGTAATCTTTTTAAAATTTTACTACCTCTGTGAATTCTTACAAATTTATAAAATCTTCACCTCATTTAAGGATTTTGACCCACAAAGTTAAGGTTTTTCTTAATCTCTCACATCCTACTAAGTTGTTTATCTTTCTGCCCTCTTGGGTTAGTGTTCTGCCATTCAAACCAGCTGATGAGTGAGAATGGTTCATTATAATGTTAACTCCATATAGGCATATGAGGTCATTCATCTTTGACTATTTGGATAACATCATAAATACGAATCCAAATAACTAGAACACCCTTTTACATGTCTGTCTGTTTATAAATACTCAGTTTTATGGTATTACTCTGCTTTTCTCCCAATTGTAAAGTCCTGCATAGTATGCTAACACTGTGTCTATAATCAAACAAGGAGAAAATAAAACACCACTCATTCAATCCAATTCAATAAACTTCATTAGGGATAGCAAAACATCAATAACACTTACCTTATATAGTATATGCCCAGGTGCCTCCCTCTGTGTGCTTGATGGGTCTTAGTAACGTAATCAGTGGTTGACGTGGGGGAGTATCATAATCATTTATTTATATAGCACCAGCAAATTCCGGCATATGCCATACTGCCACTTCTCCTTCATTGTAAAACTATAAAATTCCATTTGCTTAAATTTCCGTTACATTTTTTTACCACTTCTAAATGTCCATTTCGACCACTGAATGTAATCATATGTTACTTACTGTAAGTAAGCAGTTGGTTACTCATTGCCCATGTAATTTATATCTATTAATTCTGATCATGTTCTGCTTCCAATAGGTCGTGCCTTATATTATGTATTATTACATAGGCTCACATCATAGGTATTTATAAAAAAAAAACAGTATTGTAATTAAAGTCACTCTTTCATGACAAAAAGGTGGAAGCTATCTTTTTGTACACCCATTGCTTATCAAGTGGTATACATTCTGTGAAAAAGACAACTGCAGTATATCTGTGATTAAGTAAGTGATAAAATATTTTATATATAAACAATTTTCGACGTTCTGCTTTGGACGTCTGCTGCCGTCGGTGGCAGCAGAAGTGCAGATACTGATGAGGAGCGTACCAGATGCTTGAGCCCCGTAGAGGGAAATGGGAACTAACAACTGTGGCAATAGCCAGCAGATAGCTTTGCAGCTGTGGATCGGAACAAACCAGTTAATAAGTAAGTGTGTCCTATTTGGAGAGTTTATGGACTATTTACATTATACATCAGTACAAAACTGTGAATATCAGACTGCTTAAACAGAGGTTTTTTTTCACTTCTGAGACTTGTAACTCTGACATTATTATAACCTTCAGGTGGGGACAGGTGTTCCCCTAATACGATTTACAGAGGACAGTTCCATACATCGGTCTTTTTCTGATATGGACACGACTACACTACTTTCCAATTGTTAGTATTTTGTGTCAATGAGATTATCTTGCACTTATAATATTAGTGCAAAATTAAATGCATAAACAAATGGTAGTTTGGATTGTACTTAACTTAGACAAACTCTTGAGGTCAGCTGAGGTTTTGTTCTTTTTAGCAGTTTTTTTGCAGCACATAAAGACTTATGCTCTGCCATTTAATAGTAATGTGGGAGTATTATTGTTTATGTGCCAGCTTTAAGAGCCTAATGCACATGCAACTTATTGGTAACTTCCCAGAAATTTCTTTCTCCTAACACAATGCATACTTTCATACGCACCTTGTAAATCCATTTCTGTATAAAAAATCTATATATATAAAGAGATGTGCCCACCATTTTTACTGTGTTGATTATATATGGGATCTGCCATTTTTAAAAAGTACAAACACAGGTGCTTACGACCAATTTAGTAGACTGATGAAGGCCATTTTGCAAATGATCTTAATACATACTTTAAAACATGTCGATTCAGCTTCCAGTAAATAGGTTAAAGTCCAAGTGCATAGACTTTGTAAATTGCAAGTTGCTAGTAATCTAAATCACATTAAAAAACAAACACCTGAGCTAACAATAAAACATGTAGAATATTTATATTCAATATTTCATAGAATGCCACTACATAAAATTAGTATAAAACAATATCTAAAAGAATAAAAATGTAACATATTTAAAACATCCTACAAGAATGGAGTAATCTCATAATTTTTATTTAATCCATGCTGTGGTAGCATGTTAAATTGGTAGATCCAATACACTTCTCTTTTGGATAATAATTTCTGAATATCATCAACCCTTTCAGCCAGAATGACAAGTTCAATTGCTTGCAAATTACAAATTGAAAGTCCTCTAGGATCTGCATTACGTTTTAGCTTAAACTGCTTAGAAACGGAATGGTTGTTAAAAAATGTTTTTAAAAGATTTCTTGCATGTTTTTTGCTACTGCAGAACAATTGAAAGCTAGGTTCCATCAGCTTTGCCCAGGTATTGACTACATTATATGTCCTGGACCCTCCTCAAGATTGTGGGTACTGATAGCATTAGCCTATTATTTGCATGTGATTGCTTTCATCCTTTTCTCAGCTTGAAACATTCATGTCCATATTGCCACAATGTTCTGGTTCATCTTGGGTGTTTTCTTGAGATCTGGGACGATCAGTGGATCATTATCTGTTAGAGATGTGCCCCTCCCTAATCCTGCTGGAGGTCTCTCTGAGGTAACTCTTCACCTGATAAACTTTATATTGCTGGTGCTAATGTTCATGTGCTAGCTTTCTGGGCCTGTTCATTCCACCTAAGTTGATGCCTGGTTCCTGAACCCTGGCTCTGCATTATGTTGCCTTTTGGCTCCATAATGCAGAGCCAGGTATCAGAAGTATCTCCATTGGTACTGGTTACTTACTGATTGGCTTCTGGATTACAGTGATCTCTGGCACAAACTACCATTAGCGTGTTTGCATACCTTCCTCAAGGGAACACAATTTATACCAAAAACTGTTTGTTATTGTAAACTAGGGCATCCCCAGTGACTGTCAACTGCCAGAGATTTTCTGCTACACTGTAAATCTCCATATTTGCCTGCATGTTTCTGTTTCATGATCAGCATTTTGTTACTGTTGTGCTTCAGCTATTATCCTGCATATCATCATTGCCAGTTCAGTACTGTGTCATTATTTCCTCTCTGCTGATGAGTCTCAATGAGATTGCAACATAACCTAATACTTCTTGCCAGTGTATACCTAAAACTCAGTTTAAGGGCGCTTTAGTTTTTTTCACATATGGTAAAGCACATGGGCATTTAAATATATGTAACTGAAAATGTAATGCAAAATATGAATTGATTTATCCCAAATTTCTTGGTACTAATATTATTAAAAAAAATATTCTACATGTCGAATCCATACATTTGAACATATTATAGTAATTAATTTTATTTAAAAAAAACAATGGTTTGCATCCTTAAAGGTTTAGTATTTATTTTATATTACACTTCATTTTACGTTCAAGGGTATGCAAAATACAACTGACACCTTTTTGTCTTAAAAGAGTGACTGTAATAACAACACTAGTTTCTGATTAAAAATAAAAGCAAAAGCGGCAACATAATTTTATTGTAAATAATTGATTTCCTTGTTTGTAAAATTGGTGATTTCAGGCTGCTGTTATTTGTTTAGTAAGACAACAGTACATATCTATTTCACTTTGGGTTTTTTCACTATTCTATAATGTTTAGGTCACATCATGATGTGAGGAATAAATGCTCTGATGCTTAAAATAAGATTGTTGGTGAGAATATACAGACACAAGACACCAAAAAGAATGATAATGTAGACAGTACTTTTCCTCGTTGGCTTCAGGGAGATCCCGGAGGAGGTGGGCGTGCTGGGGCGGTGCTTGACGAATCACATAATTTTGGCCCTGCCCCCTAAACGATTGTCACAATTTTGGCTAATTACAGCAGAGGGCAGGGCTAAGATGACACACTATTTGCGTCATTAAGCCCTGCCCTAATCCCTTATCGAGAACCGGGAGGTTGCCCTGCTCTCCCTGGAGCCTAGAAGGCCTCCCAGAAATGAGGGAGTCTCCAGGACATTCTGGGAGAGTAGGCAACCATGCGTTAAAGAAAAGCAGCTAATGAATCTCATGAGACTGAATTGTCTTTTACATTTCTGTCTCCATTACTGAAGTCATGTTGTCTTACCTGTCAGTGTTTGGTTAAATCTTGGTCTCCATGAAAATGGTCACCTCCATAGGCATCAATACATGGACATAGGACACAATTTCTGAACTGTGTCATCATGCCACAAATGGCAAAGCCAACCACGTCTTGTACTGTCTCAGCATCAGGGAGAATGCCAGACTCTTCAGGGAGTGAGGGAGATCACCCCTATTTCAGGGAGTCTCCCTGACATTAAGGGAGAGTTGGCAAGTATGGTATAAAACCTTTTAGTGGAAGTAATTAAAAGATGGTGGGGGGTAAATACAATTCTTAAGGGTCTCAGGATTTTAAAATCCCCACATTTGACATAAATAATTGCCAATTCACAAAAGAATAGATAAGGACAATGTTCCCAAAATATGTCAAAGCGCATTATATATGAAAAGATAATGGGCCTGATCCATTAAGTAAAGTAAAGCAAAAAAAAAAAAGGAGTAGCTTTGCACTTTGGCAACACCATATTGCATTGGAGAGGAGGTAAATTTAAAATGTGGGGATAGATTTATAATTGGGGTAGGGCATGGCCTAGATCAACTTTAAATTGAAGTGTAAAAATAAAGCTATCAATTATTTGTATGCTACATGAAAAAACAGCCAGTATTTAACTTATGTGCAAAATAATAAACTAATTTGCACCCCTTGCATTGTAACATGGTATGCCCAAGAGAAAATATACTCCCTTTTACTACTTTCCTAAATTAATCAGACCTAAAGTATCTTAAATGCCTAAAGATCTAACTTAAAGAGAAAAAAAAATAATGGAACTATATAGTGATAGAGAAGACCAAAAGTAAAATATGGAGGGCCTAAACAAAAACTTGAAAGAGTAGAACCAAAAATAAAGATATGTTTACTAGAGATAAAACAATATCAGAATAATAAAATAAATAACTGGAGTGGACAGTTAGGTTTAGCTGTGCAGTGAATAAACATTGGGCTGTATTTTAGATGGATTCCATTTTGAATAGCTAGACCGGATATAATTTTTTAGAAAACTAGACATTTCAACAATATATATACATAGTAACATAGTAACATGGTTGATGAGGTTGAAAAAAGACACCAGTCCATTAAGTTCAACCTATTTTGGATCTCCTGCGATCCTGCACTTAAAATTGAAATTGATCCAGAGTAAGCAACCGCAAATCTGTTTCAATTGTGAAAATCCCCCCAGACCTAATATTGCAGTTCTATTTTTACCCTATATCCACTGCTATCCTTCATTTTAATTAACGGTCGTATCCCTGGATACACTTTTCCACTAAAAATTTGTCTAACACTTTCATAAACATATCTATTGAATCTGCCATCACAACCTTCTCTGGCAATGAATTCCATATCTTGACTTCCCTTAATGTAAAGAACCCCTTCCTTTGCTGGTTGTGAAATTTCCTCTCCTCTAAACTTAGGGGGTGACCGTGTGTCCTGTGTATAGTCCTTGGGGTAAAAAGTTCCCATGAAAGTTCTCTGTATTGACCCTTAATGTATTTGTATATAGTAATCATATCTCCCCTTAGACGTCTCTTTTCTAAAGTAAACATGCCTAAACTGGCTAAACTTTCCTCATAACTTAATGACTCCATACCCTTTATCAATTTTGTCGCCATTCTCTGAACCCTTTCTAGTTCCAAATTATCTTTTTTATAGAGTGGTGCCCAGAACTGTACTGTATTTTCAAGATGAGGTCTTACCAACGATTAATACAGTGGCAAAATTACACTTGCATCTATGCCCCTTTTTATGCATGCCAATACTTTGTACGCTCTTGCAGCTGCTGCTTGACATTGAGCACTATTGCTATGTCTACTGTCTATGAGCACTCCCAAATCCTTTTCCATTATAGATTCTCCTAAATTAATTCCATTTAATTTATAGACTGTGTTCTTGTTTTTGATCCCTAAATGTATAACCTTACATTTATCTGTATTAAACCTCATATTCCATTTGGCCACCAAATCATCCAGTTTATTTAAGTCCCTCTGTAGAGAAGCTACAACTTGGTCTGATTTTTTAACTTACAGAGTTGAGTGTCATCTGTAAAAATAGAAACTTTACTCTCTAAACCATCACCAAGGTCATTAATAAATATATTAAAAAGTAATGGCCCCAGCATGGAACCTTGAGGTACTCCACTTAAGACTTTTGACCAATTAGAAAATGTTTCATTTATCACAACTCTCTGTTTCCTATACTCTAGCCAGTTTTCGATCCAAGTACAAATGTTGATTCCTAGACCCAGTTCCCTTGTTTTGTAAACCAACCTCTTGTGTGGCACTGTATCAAAGGCCTTTGCAAAATCTAAGTAGACCACATCTACTGTGCTGCTCTGGTCTAAGTTCCCACTAACTTCCTCGTAGAAACTAATTATATTAGTTTGACATGACCTATCCCTCACAAATCCATGTTTATTCCCACTAATAATTTTATTGCGCACCAAGTCATCCTGAATACTATCCCTTAAAATACCTTCCAGTAGTTTCCCCACTATTGATGTCAGGCTTGCAGGTCTATAATTCCCTGGTTGTGATCTCGTTCCCTTTTTAAACAACGGCATCACATCTGCTATTCGCCATTCCCTTTGTACTGAGCCTGATGAGATTGAATCTCTGAAAATTAAGAATAGCGGTCTAACTATTTCCGAGTTTAGCTCCATAAGCACCCTTGGGTGTATTTTTATGTATTACTCCTACTATTTGTTTCTCTCTAGTAAATACTGAAGAAAAGAAAGTGCTTAATACCTCTGCTTTTTCCTTAGTATCATTTTTCAATTCACCGATCTCACTTCTTAGGGGTCCTATATTATCTTTTTAATTCTTTTGCCATTTATATACTTTAAAAAGTTTTTGGGGTTTGTCTTACTTTCTTTTGCAACTTGCCTTTCATTTTCTAATTTAGCCAATCTAATTTCCTTTTTGCATGTTATTTACATATATGCTTTTAGCATGCTGAGAGATCAACATAAAATAAATACTAATCCATTAATTATGCAAACTACTGTTTTTTATAAATGCAACCTATGTTATATGTAAAAATTCTGGATACAACACAGAAGAGGCCTGAGTCATTAAGGAAAGTAAGGCAAACAAAGCAGTAAATGTTCTCTGGGACAAACTATGTTACAATGCAAGGGGTGCAAATTACTTTATTATTTAAATACTGACTGTTTTTTCATCTTGCACACAAAATCTTGATAGTTTTATTTGTACACTGAAATTTAAAGTTGATCTAGGAAATATCCCAACTATAAATCAGTCCCCACATTTTACATTTACCTCCCCTCCAATGCAACATGGTTTTGCCCAGGTGCAAAGTTACTCCTTTTTTATGCTTTGCTCTCCTTAATGACTCAGGCTCAGAGTGTTTTTTAAGAATAATGGAACCAAGAAGTTTGAGATTAAACATTTAATTAATTTATTGCATGCCATCTTCAGTTATATATGTATTAAAATGTCCATGTGATCTATTATATGTGGGGGAAAAAAACCTGCCTTGAAATTGAGCTTGCAAGAACATGTAAGAAATTTTAATAAAATTGACAACCATTTGGTTTCTAAGTTTTTTAAGTTGAAACAATGCTAGAGGGCATTTTTTAAAGCAATTGAACTTGACAAACTGGATGAAAAGAGCAATGATCTTCAGAAATTACTATCCAAAAGAGAATTATATTGAATATATCAACCTAACACGCTATCACAGCATGGATTAAATGAAAGTTATGACATTGCTTCATTCTTTGTATTCTATTTTATATATGTTTCATTTTTATTCTGTCATATACAGTTTTCTACTACTTTTATGTACAGGCATTTTCTGAAACTTTGTATATGCATTCAATATGTTTTTATCCATTTTTATCTCAAGTGGTTTTTGATGTGATTTAGATTACTAGCAATGTGGCATTTACATAGCCTATGTAAATATATGTACTTTAGTTTATTTGCTGCAATCTGAATAGACTCGTTTTTAAGTATGTACTAAGATCATTTACAAAATGGTCATTATCAGTCTACTTAATAATGGCCATCAGCACCTTAGTACATGTCTGATCACACACATCTGTCTGGGCGGTATATGCATAATATATTGTTTTAGGAGAAAGAAACCATTTTCAATTTCCCAGAAATGACCAACCAGTGGTATGCACATAAACTCATAAAGCTGCTGGCACATACTTCTATATTACTATAAAATTGCAGTTCATATGGTCTGTGAAATAAGCTAATTATTCTCAGTCCCCTGATGAAGTCACATTGAGATGAAACATGTAGGAGCATCTTACCTACTCTAAACATTGTATAGACTATATTTTTTATATAGTTTTTAAAATTTTATATATACCATATTACTCTGGGACTTTTCTATACACATCCTGATACTGGTGAGTGACCAGGATACTAGAGAGAACAAGGACCTCAGTACAGTCATGGCCAAAAGTTTCGAGAATGACACAAGTATTGGTTTTCACAAAGTTTGTTGCTTCAGTATTTTTAGACCATTTTTATCAGATGTTGCTGTGATATACTGAAGTAAAATTACAATCATTTCATAAGTGTCAAAGGCTTTTATTGGCAATTACATTAAGTTTATGCAAAGAGTCAATATAAGCAGTGTCGGCCCTTCTTTTTGAAGACCTTTGCAACTTAACCTGGAATGCAGTCAATCAATTTCTGGGCCACATACTGACTGATGGCCGACCATTCTTGCCTAATCAATGGTTGGAGTTTGTGAGAATTTGTGGGGTTTTGTTTGTCCACCGGCCTCTTGAGGATTGGCCACAAGTTCTCAATGGGATTAAGGTCCGAGGAGTCTCCTGGCCATGGACCCAACATTTCGATGTTTTATTACCATTCTTTATTCATGGCTGTGTTCTCAGGCAACATTGTGAGTGAGCCCACTCCCCTGGCTGAAAATCAACCCCACACATAAATGGTCTCAGGATGCTTTACTGTTGGCATGACACAGGACTGATGGTAGCACTCACATTTCCTTCTCCAGATAAGAGTTTTTCCAGATGCACCAAACAATCTGAAAGGGGATTCATAAGAGTCTTCAGCAGTCCAGTTCTTGATGATCCGATAAATGGTTGATTTAGGTGCAATCTTACTAGCAGCAATATCCTTGCCTGTGAAGCCTTTTTTGTGCAAGGCAATGATGAATGCACGTGTTTCCATGCAGATAACCATGGTTAACAGCTGAAGAACAGTGATTTCAAGCACCACCCTCCTTTTAAAGCTTCCAGTCTGTTATTCTAACTCAATCAGTATGACAGAGTGATCTCCAGCCTTGTCCTCATCAACACTCTCACCTCTGTTATCGAGAGAATCACTGACCTGATGTCAACTTGTCCTTTAGTGGCAGGGCTGAAATGCAGTGGAAATGTTTTTGGGATAAAGTTCATTATCATGACAAAGAGGGACTTTGAAATTAATTTCAATTCATCTGATTACTCTTCATGACATTCTGGAGTATATGCAAATTGCCATCATAGAAACTGAGGCAGCAGACTTTACGAAAAATAATATTTGTGTCATTCTCAAAAGTTTTGGCCATGACTGTAGAAGAAAACTACAGAACCAACACAATGGATGCTTAAAGCCCAAATATTCTTATAGCTGTATTTTAACTTATATTATTCTTATTAAATGATAAAAAAATGACTACATATGCTCATTCTTTTCTTTTTATAATATTTGTGCTGCAAGAAACTATTAAAAAATACAAGTCAGAGACCCCAACTGTTTGCTTAAGTAAAGCACACCAAAAGTAGACTTTTTGTACACATTTAATTTTGTACTAATATTTATGACTGACTTAATTACAGAAATACTGCACTAGCAGGTGCCTACTTTTTCTTACCTTTTCACATCATAGGTATGTTCATTTCTTGCGGTCATTAGTTACATGACGCCATTGAGAATTTGTTTTCAATCTATGCATAGAGCTTCCTTGCTACTGATTCTATTGCCACATTCATTAGACACTTTCTTTAGATTAGTATTCGCTTGTGTCCCCAGTTACAGATATATATCCTGGCGTGTTCCAATGCATTATGGCACACATATTGTCATTTCAAAATAGTGTACTGCTGCCTCATTTTTTTGTCTATGTTTTTATTTGGTGGTGGGTGTGACTTTCACATGTTTGGTTACATCCCCACTTTATTGTCAGGGCTGCCCTGGGTTGCCAAGGACGTCATCGGAAATGCACACTGATGACGTCACACTAGGACCAGGCACCCATCGAGCACACATAAGGAATAATTTGGGTGACATGCTGAGGTGAGTGTTATTAACACCTTGTTATTGCTATTGAGAGTTTATTGTTTAAACTGAAATGTTGGATTGAGTGAGTGATATCTTATTACTGGTATGGGTGATAGGATCAGAGTGCAGTCTTGTTGTGAGGAATTTGTCTAGAGAGCAAGTAGGAAGTCACCAGGGCAAGCAACAATCTTTTTGTGTAATCAGGAGTCCCATATATTATTAGAAAAAAAATATATATGTATTAACATCTGTCCCAGGGGATGTGGTACTCAGAATGGTGCTATCATATCAGTCTATTATGTTTGCTCATTTAATATTGGGTGAACCTACACATGTTAAGTTATCACTACTTGAAATTAAGTCCTGGGGGCCACTAAGTGCTGGCACACATATCTAGTTCCATAGGTGAAGCTCTTGTCAAGATAGTTTCTGCTAACTTATCTGGTAAGATTTCATGACAGTTTCATCTATATATAGTATCTCAGCCTCATTAGGTAGCCATAGAGAGAATGTATTTTCCCAAGGAATACATATAACATATTCATGTTTCCTGTGCATATGTGAGGAAATCAATACAATCACTGTGTAGTGGATATATTATTATCTGTTAAATATGTTGCATAAAAGAGATATCCTACTTATATAATTCTGTTATGAGCTGCGGCGGTGCCCAGGTTCTGATTGGGTTTCATCTGTTTATAAGGCAGGAAGGGACAAGTCCTCCCTGCCGGTTATAGTTCCTGCTACAGTGCTGTAGACCTGCTCCCTCTCTCAGTTCCTGCTTTGCTGCATACTAGCCTGCTGTATTCCTTGCTCTATGTGCCATTGGATTTTGATTATTGTTGCCGACCTTTGCCTGATACCTGACTACGTTTGATTGCCTGTGCCCCTTGATCTTCTGCTTGGAATTCTACGCTGCTGTTTTGCCTGTGACCTCTGACCCCGGCTAGTCTACTGGATATGCTGTCTGCTGCTGGCCCTCGACCCTTGCTTGGACTCACTGTACGGTTTGCTCCGATACGCTATCGCTGGGTTCTCCCCAGTCAGTGCACAAATCACGACCCTCTGCTGTCTGCGGCCGAGTCTGTCCCAACCACTTGGGGCTCCAGTTAAAACCAGACTTCAGAGTAGATTCCGGGTTTTGATGTACTGGCTGGAGGGTTTCCTAACAAATTCATTACTAGATGTTTTGTGAAAAAAGGCAATACAACAGGCATAAAACAGATGAATATACCAGCACAACTCTAGGTGTAAGGTTAAAAAGGATGGGGCTAGGGAAAATATAGATAATGGCTTAAAAGGGCTAAAACTATGTTAGAAATTTTCAGTGCCTGGTTATCAATCTTCCAAGTGATGAAGTATCCTGACCTCCTATGCTTCCCCAAGCAGCAGAAGTACATGAGTGGAGTGTACTGTGACCATTTCTGTTTTATTTCTGTTTTTATTTTAAAGAAACTGTTTTGCATTTGTATGTTTGTATGTATATATATATCAAAAGTACCAGCTCTTGAACCAATTCTTAGTTGTGGCAAATCTAGATAATTAATGGTGAGTGTGAGATATAATTGGGGGGGCTTGTTTAAACTTTTTACATTTGCGTGAGGCATGTTATAACAAGGTTTCTAAAAAATATTAATTGTAATTCCTTAGAAGATCCATTGACAGGCAGACAGCCCACACACACACAGTGATAGTGATTTAGAATTCTGACTAAATCCAGCTATAAGGTGTAGTTTTGCACCTTGGCAAAAAAATGCTGCACTGCAGGAGGGTTAAAATGTAAAAATTGCAAACAGATTTGAGAGTTGGGATGGGTGTGAAACTGTAAGGAAGAATTTTTGTGAAGTTTAGCTAAACTGCAGGTTTTTTCAACAAGCTATATAGCTTTCCGCCCAATTCGGATCTCAAAATGAGGCAAATAGTCATTTTTGTGATTTATTTTTTTTGCAAAATGTGTGATATATATATATATATATATATATATATATATATATACATATATATATATATATATATATATATATATATATATAGCCCTCCCTCATTTTCTCAAGTGGTATTTTAGAACAGATAGCATGTAAGAAGGAGGTTAGCTGCAGTGCTCTGCTTTGATAATAGAGTTCAGGGTGAAAGAGGGACATAGAAAGCAATAGAATTGTGTGATTATTTTAAAGCAGTTCTGTAGAGATTAATCATCAAGAATAGTTTGCTGATCAAGTTTTAATTCCAATCTTTTAGATTAGTGGCTACTGGTTTTTGTTAATGCATATATAATAGTACTAGTATATAGACTGAGTTAGATCTCATTCAGAACTAAGCAGTATATATTTAGTAGAGGAAAACAGTGTGTTTTTGCTGTTAGCAGCAGAATCCAAAAATCAAATAGATTTTTTTCCTTTAAAATTTTAAGTTTTTCTAGTAAAAGAGTGATATAGAAAGATATTCTTCCTAATTGTTATACATATGAACTTCAATGTTCAAGCTGTGGTACTCACAAAGACAACAAATTAATCTGGATGCCAGAATGCTGAGTTGGAGTAGTAATATTGTTTTGACAAGGTACAGAGTCTGAAGTCATTGTATGCTGTTTGCCAAGGTTGTCGATTCTGAAGTCTTTGTATGCTGTTTGCTAAGGTTGTAGAGTCTGAAGTCTATGCATGCTATTTTCCAGAGTAATATAGCCAGAATTTAAGCAGAAACCAGTAAACTGAAGTATCTCAGAGAAGCATAGAAATGGATGGAGTTTTAAACTCCAAAGGTCCAAAAAGATCAGGAGAGAAGCAGGCCCAAATTTAATGTGCCAGGTGTGCAATGGCTCATGTTCACCACAGCTGAAGAGGTAATGTCAACATGCAGAGTCAGTTACTCATTCTCACCAGGCGGAGACTTGAATTAAGGTTTTCTCTTTTTTTTTTCTCCTTTTTTTCTCTTCTTTTTATTGAGTTTTTTTTTTAGGGATACAAAAAATAAAAGGGGAATAAGTAAGAATGCTTAAGGATTTCATTTAAAGATCTTGCATCTGTAAACAGGTTTCAATAAAGAGCTATGAAATGAGTTGGGAATTTTGAAGGACCTAGGTAGAGATAAAGTGACTGTAATGGATAAATCATCACAAGAATCCTATAAGGGCCAATGAATCTAGGACCCAGGTTAGTAGTCTTTTTACAAGTACAACTATTTTTCATTCCTCACAGACAAACAGACATAATCTCCAACACAGAATTTATGATATCTATAATGTAAATACATTTTTTTAACTTGAACTGATGCGTGAGATAAAGCCTTGTAAACCACTTTCCAAACTGTCATGAGTGTCTTGGCAGTATCAAAGAATTATGAAGATTCAGGATAACCCGAAAATGATTGAGCCTTGGGATGAAGGCTATAGTTACAGTAGAATGTTGAAACCTTTGTGAGAAAATGTTGTATACAATTTTTTCAGCTATTTCGTGTAGTTTTAAAATATGCCGGAAAACTAGAGGCCAACATCTGTGCTGTAGATAAATGGGTGAGTAATATGAAATGAGCCAACTTGCTGAACCTGTCTACCACAACCCAGATAAAAGTAAAGCCTTTGGAAGATGTAGTTCTCTCACAAAATCCCTGAATAAATGTGCCTAAGAACAATTCAGCATGCCAAATAGTACAGTGTGGAGCACTTTATTGCAAGAACAGAGTTCACATGCAAGAACTCTAGCATTCTTTTCCCAAGAAGGCCACCTAACAAGACTGGAGAGAACCTTATACATCTTTCTAATTCCTGGATTCCCAGAGATTTTTTGAATATGCACTACAGACATTAACACGATTTGTCGTAGACTTTCAGGAACAATTTTTTTTGGGGGTTTACCAGATAGAGCTAAGCATTGCTTCTATTTAGGTTGCATAGACATGTCTGAAGTCAGAGCTGCAAGAACCAGATATGATGGAATGATTGGTGTGCTCTCTGTAACATGTGCATGGGTATGTATAAAGTTTCTGGAAAGAGTGTTAGCCTTTAAATTGTTGGACCCAACACAGTATTGAATTAAGAGGTCAAATTTGGTGAAGAATAAAGACCACCTTGCTTTTAGAGGAGTGAGTCGTTTTGGAGAACTGATATATTAAAGTTATTTTGTGAAAAAAGTTTTTTTCGGTAGAAATTTTGACTGTATGTTTGGTCACTTCTTGCTAGTGTCGCAACTCTTCCAGTGCCCACCTGATCGCCAGCAACTCCTCGATTCCAACATCGTAATTGTGCTCCACTGAAGAGGTGCCACTGAAGACCTATGCAAATGGTTTTAATTTCTAAGTTACAGGATGAGTTTGAAAAAGCCAAAATAGAGAAACATGGTCGCACACAGCTATAGGACTTATACTTAATTGTAAATGATATAATATCATTTATACAAAATAAATAGGGTGCACTCCTATATGTTAATTAGAAGTAAACCAAAGAAAAGGAAAAAGAACAAAAGAGGCACTCCAGTCCCTAGAAGATTATATATTGTAGGAGAAACCATACCAAAAAACATCACTAATCATAAAATATAACTTTTATTGAATTAATATTAAAAAGCAGCGAAATATAAAATGATAGTGTGTCTTGTGTTTTAAAAACAAATTACCCAGACAGACGGCATGAAAAGTATCATAAAATAGTGATACCAAGATAATGGGATAAATCTATACATAGAAGCTTAGCTCCTATGTCTCTATACAAAGTTAAAGGTCAAAGGAGCTATCTAAGGGAGATGATAGACAATCAAATGCTAGGTTCATATATAAGTAACCCTAATAGAGCATTTAATTATTGCCAAAACAAAGAAATGGGAGATCAAGAGTCTCCTTTATTGGGGTCTTCCCAGGCTCTAAAATACACATGTATAATCATTTACATAAGGTTATGTTTATTGATACTTAGATCCCGGGGAATTTAATATATAAAGAGTGTACATATAGATATATTCTTTATATTTATACTATTATGTTATGATTCTCCATTATCTTCAGTGGATCCCCCGTCCTTTATAGTGTTTTTATGAATGACCTTTATAATGTCCTGTGTATTAAACATACTTACTGTTTTTTTATTGGTGTGACATGGATTTGATCCAATTGGATATATTGTCCTGTGTTTTGATAGTGAGACAATTCTCTCTCACAAAGCACCTGGGATTGTTATAATATGCTTTGCATGATCCTGCTAATCGTAATTCCATTTGATAATTAATTTTTTATATGATCTCTCCATTATATATATCCCCAGTCATCAGTATAATCGGAAAGATATGAGGTTCATTCAATCAGATATATTATATTTCGGGTAAAATTCTGAAAAATTATGAGACATATCTCCTTTCACCTTTTTTCACCTACTTACCTGGTATATTATAATCGATATGGCATGTTTATTTATACATTTGGCTCTAGATGGGATCAGTATTGCAATGTGGTATGAACGGTATGTATATAAACAATATTAAACTCTGTGCTTTTGCTGCAATACATTGTATTCCTATGTTAGGAAAAACAAAGGATTAGTTTACTGAGCCATCAATCATTTCCCGCATCGCTGATTGGATAGACTTCCTTTAATAGTAACAGGGGCACATCACCTCTGGTTACTTCCTTTGAAAAAGCTCAACAGCGAAACGTACGTTAGGGAAAGGGGAAGTGACGTAATTTGTGATGTCACCAGTACCCGACAGCGGCATCAGACTCAGCATGGTTGCGACTAAATCCCCTTCGGCTTAGGTACCCGGTACCTACACTGCATGGGAAATAGCACACTCAGTGTGAGGCAGCTAAATCCCCTTCACCGAAGGTACCTTTTGGCCCCCTACTGGCTGGGTCATGAATTGGAAGGGGATTTAGCCAGCTCACAGTGAAGTGTCTAAATCCCCTTCAGTGTAGGTACCTGGTACATTGACTGTATGGGAAATAGGATTAAGCCAGCTCTTAGCCACACTTATACTGTCTTATATTAATGAGGTTTTTTTTGGTGATGGTAGTATCAGTACTAAATAAAATGAAAACCGATAGTATAATATGTGCATTTTGTTTTTTTTAATTAGTTAGCCAGTCACCCTAAAAAATGAATATTTATTTTAGCCTTTTTCTTGTTATTGCTAAAATGTACATAATGTGAGAACTTTTTAATAGTTAATTTTCTCCTTATTGATTTATATGGATGTTTAGAGATCTAAAAACAAGATAATATTAGAATGAAAAAGAGATAAACTTAAGATACAGGGTCATAAATTTCTGGTGACAGCAAGAAATGCAAATTGAAAGGTCAACTCAAAGTAAAGGATAATGTGTAGATATCAGGCCATAATAAAAGTTATTTACAATTATTATTCTATGTTAGAACCTTAATGCACAGTAGCATGCATTAGACATCTAAAAAGAGCACAATCTCCCTCTCTATTCACATAACTTGTTTTCACTAGCAGACAATTCTAGTTGGCAGCTCATTTGTTTGGTGTTACTTATTATTCTCTATGTCTGGTGCATGTAGATTTGCTTACAGGAGATGACTATTATACTTGTATGCTTTGTACTGGATGCTTTAGGTTATGTTATAATTATACATGCACACTATCCCATTTTGTCCTGGAGACTTCCTAATTCTGAATAGGTCTTCCACTCCCGGGAGAGCAGTTTGTTTTCCCGCATCCTTCCACTTCCTAGTGAAGTGGGCAGGATGGGGTCCTCTATGATGTGAGTCATGGCAATCCGTGTAATGTCGGCTTTCCCACCTGGGTGATATATCTACACAGTGATATCAAGGACCTTTTTTAACTCCCAGCATTCCACTATTCTGATGTAATATAAAGCATTAGAAAACAATCGACATAACAAAGATTAACTGTATATAAATTAAATATCAAAAAAGCAATGACAACAACTGTCATAAACTAATTTTTTTTTAATTTACAATATATACAAAACAAAATGTAAATGCAATATAATACAATGTTCCTTTCAACTAAAACTTGAAAGGTAATTTTTATTCGCAATAATGACAATGTAATTAATACATTGTAGCTTATCTCTTTTTGTCTTTACATTGCGGACAGTAAAACATTTTTCTTTTTGTTGTAACACATTTGTCATCCTTTGTTAAGCCAACACAAGTGAAATGATACCACTTTTTACAAAGATCACACTCCACCATTCCTTCTTTAGGCTTGTGGATTTTGCAGAGGCAATGTGTTGTGAGTTGTATTTTTTTTTCCAACATTGTTTTGGCCTTGTTTAATTTAATATGTGGAAACATGGTAATGTTATTTTCTTCAATGCATTTGACTAAATGTTTCCTCATCTTGTCTTGTTCTAAATGTATTTTTTTTAAATTGAACCTATTTGCCAGTGACACAGCATTGGCCAAGGCAAATACCCCACAATCATTTGCACCATCCTGTTTTTGGCAACATACCAAATTAATGTCAAGTACTGAATATTCACCAGTAAATAGTGGAGCATATAAACACAATATCTGTTCTTTAAGAGTCTCTGGAATTGATGGTTTTAGGGAGTCATAAACAGTCACTGAATTCTGAGACTTGTGTGACACCACCCAGTGAGCACCCAAATGGTGTATTTGCAGAATATTATCACAGTCATTCGTTGAAACACTCCCATGTGCCAGTAACACTGTATCCTGCAGACCGGCAAGAGAAGGGAATTTCTTTGATATTAAATACTGGGAGATATTCATGAAATTGTCATCTAACCAGGTGTCATTGGATACAGCTTCTTTATCAGCAGTAGTTAGTTTGATCCCATTGACTGTGACCCATGGGCTCTCAGTAACTGTAGTGCCTGAGTGGACAGTGTCAAAATCTTCTGATTCAGCAATTTGAGGATCTACTTCTACCGATTGCCAGACATCTACTCTAAGCATATCAGCTCTTGATCCAACCCTCTGTGACGCTGGATGCTTAGGCTTTCCATCTTGCTATCCGTTATAGAAATATAGTGGTATAGTACATGCGACTTAAGCACTTTCTTTATCACTTTCTTATCCACCATATCTTAAATAACGACATTGAGACAGGGGATGGGGTACTCAGGTTTAATACATGACACTGTGCAATGCACCACCAACACAGGGAAATAGACACTGATGACAGTGGGTAGGCATTACTGTTGATGTTCCGCTTTAAACACCTAAAACTTACCTCATTATTCCACAGTAACAGAACAAGAGTGGGAAAGTCCGTTTTGTCATGCCATACATTGTCTATTTGGAAACTGTAGTTTAATTCAATGTATGTTTTTTTTTTTTTCACCAAAACACAATACTTCTTATTCTGGATCATATGAAAAACGCTGTACAAGTTCTATATTCCCAATATAGGTGCACAATTAAAGTTTATTATGCTCGGGCCCTTCTTGTCATTAGATGTGGTGTTCTACACGTGGCGCTACACCCAAATATTTTGTAAATTTGAAGAAATTTTATTATTATAACAGCTATGAAAAAGTAATTATTGACAGTCAAAAGTAATGTAGACATTGAAGAATACACTCCGAAAGTGTCACAACTTGTTCTCAAAATATCAAGGCATATTATGTTGTCTCTTTTCTTAAAAGATAATTAAGAGAACTGAAAGATGTACATATTTTGTTGTACACTGCTTGGTAGAACTGTTATACTTTATGCATTTATCTAATATTTTGACATGTTTTTAGGACACAAGCGGAAAGTGTGAAGGTTTCTTATACACGGCTCACATATACACATGTAAGAAATATCTACTTTACATGGGGTGGGTGGAGGGTTGATTTAAGACTACTTTTCCAAGTCTGGTGGATTTTACACAAAAGAGAATGTGCTACATATAAAGCAGTGTGTGTGGCCAAGGTGTGCACAGTGATACTACCTGTGTAAGTTAATGTACATTCTGAATTATTGTGCACCATTTTCACAGACAGTCGTATGACACTCAAGACAATGAATGTGCTGGTCCATGCAGCCGGATGGATCAGTTAGCCCCTCCAGTGTCCTCCACTTCTGGGGGGACGACCTTGGTTGGCATAGCAATTACAGACTTTCAATACTAAAAATGTCGTTGATTTTGTGAAAGTAAATCATTTTAACTTAAAATAAATATGTATGATTTGTAATGTGGAAATAAATAACTAGTTTATAACACTTTGACGTCAAATACACTAAAATGCTGTTTTAAGTATGTTTTATTAACATCACATATTAAATTATTATTAGAAAAAAGTGAAATATATATTACAAAATTCAGCTCTATGTAGTATGAGACAGTACACTCAAAAGTCTGATAATGTTCATTTACAGTGTTAGCTAATATATATTACGTTCTGTTTTTTGGCATAACAAGCGAGAACACAACTATCACTTTTTACATCAGGCATTATCATACGAGATAATAAAATGAAGGTCTGGAGTAAAAATAAAATGTCTTCATGTTTCTTGCGTCCTCTTTTGTTAATATCGCTTGATGAATGGATGCTTTAAAGAAACAAAACCATAACAATCCTCAAGCACGTGTCTTTTTAAACTCTGTAAAGTGGTTCTGGGAGAAACAAGTCAAAAACAGTAATTTAACTAGTCAATAAACAGCTGATCATTGAGCTGGATTCGGCAGTTAGAGATACTTGACAGACAGACAGACATTCTGTTGAAGAGTTCCAGGGGCAGCTTTGAAGAAGGGTAGTCCTGAGGGCAGAGGTAACCTGGGAGAAAGAGATAAAAAAAAAAAAAAGGTTCAGCATGAGCAGAGTGTTGATATGTAGAGAGATAGTTTTTATAAATATAACAAGTGTAAATGTATTTAAAAGACTAAATACTTTTGTAGTGAAAAGATAAACAAAAGGGAAGACAACTTGATTTTAGTGGGATGACAGTAATTAACCCTAGAGAGGTAATTCCTGCAGCAGATAGTTTGATGAATTGTAGGGGTCCAATATTTCATTGCACATGCCCCCCCCTCTGACCAGCACCTTCACACATGCCCCACTCTGCCTGGCACCTCCCCACATGCCCCCTCTCTGACCGGCACATCCACACATGCCCCCTTTGCCAGCCCTGCATCCACCAGACATGCTCCCTGTGCCAGCCCTGCATGCACCACACATGCCCCCTGTGCCAGCCCTGCATCCACCACACGTGCCCTTTGTGCAAGCCCTGCATCCACCACACATGCCCCCTGTGCCAGCCCTGCATCCACCACACATGCCCCCTGTGCCAGCCCTGCATCCACCACACATGCCCTTTGTGCCAGCCCTGCATCCACCACACATGCCCCCTGTGCCAGCCCTGCATCCACCACAACTGCCCCCTATGCCAGCCCTGCATCCACCACACATTCCCTTTGTGCCAGCCCTGCATCCACCACACATGCCCCCAGTGCCAGCCCTGCATCCACCACACATGCCCCCTGTGCCAGCCTTGCATCCACCACACATGCCCCCCTGTGCCAGCCCTGCATCCACCACACATGCCCTTTGTGCCAGCCCTGCATCCACCACACATGCCCCCTGTGCCAGCCCTGCATCCACCACACATGCCTCCTGTGCCAGCCCTGCATCCACCACACATGCCCCCTGTGCCAGCCCTGCATCCACCACACATGCCCCCTGTGCCAGCCCTGCATCCACCACACATGTCCTTTGTGCCAGCCCTGCATCCACCACACATGCCCCCTGTGCCAGCCCTGCATCCACCACACACTCACACACACTAGCTCCCCTTCTACTTACTTTTTTTTACACGAATGCAGCCAAGATTCGAAAGAAATTATGGCGCTCCTGCACGGATAATACAGCCTTTGAGCAGCCCGCCTAACACTTTTTAGCATGTGACCGCTGCAATCACATGACCCTGTGACGTCATATAGCCGAAGGGGATTTAGCCGCTACCGACTCGGCATGTCTCGCCGAGAATGGAAGCCTTAGTATCAGATATGCTCTGAAGGTATCTGATTACTATTATCTATGGGGAGACCTTCTTATAAGTCATGAATTGAGATAGGTGTTTTAGACAATTATCGGCTTATACGCTGTATTGTATCTACTAAGGGATCATTATTTCACCCCTCACATATCTTGGAATCCGCATATGGCTACATTTATGTGTCATGAGGATAGATGGAATATATGTAAGGGGGATATATCGGCTCACATGCTGCACTACATCAGTTAAGGGATTGTGATTTAACTCCTTACATATCTGACAGAATGTTAACGATTGGAAACCGCATATGATTACATTTGGGTGTCATGAGGGCAGATAGAAAATATAAGAATATATATGTAAGGAGAATATATTGACTCATGCGCCCTATTACATCTATCATGGGATCGTGATTTAACACCTTACATATCTGCCAGACTGTTAGTGGTTGGAACCTATATATGGTTACATTTAGGTGACATGAGGGCAGATGAAACCTATGCAAGGAGGATATAGGATATGCAGGATATGTTGAGGAGATGTTTCATAAGGGGAGCAGACATCGATAAAACTTCAATAGATTAAACTTTAATAATTACATCTATCATTGATATATATTCCCCGGGATCTAAGTATCAATAAACATACCCTTATGTAAATGGTTATACATGTGTATTTTAGAGCCTGGGAAGACCCCAATGAAGGAAACTCTTGATCTCCCATTTCTTTGTTTTTGGCAATAATTAAATGCTCTATTAGGGTTACTTATATATGAACCTAGCATTTGATTGTCTATCATCTCCCTTAGATAGCTCCTTTGACCTTTAACTTTGTATAGAGACATAGGAGCTAAGCTTCTGTGTATAGATTTATTCCATTATCTTGGTATCACTATTTTATGATACTTTTCATGCCGTCTGTCTGGGTAATTTGTTTTTAAAACACAAGACACACTATCATTTTTATATTTTGCTGCTTTTTAATATTAATTCAATAAAAGTTATATTTTATGATTAGTGATGTTTTTTGGTATGGTTTCTCCTACAATATATAATCTTCTAGGGACTGGAGTGCCTCTTTTGTTCTTTTTCCTTTTCTTGAGTTTGAAAAAGAACAGCTCTGGCTCCTATGTCAGAGTCGTCCACCTCTACAATAAACAGATATAGATTAATTGGTTGAGGCAGACATGAAGGCTTGCTTTAATGTCTCAGCAACACGGTGGCTTAGTGGTTAGCACTTCTGCCTCTCAGCCCTGAGGTCATGAGTTTGATTCCTTATGGCCTTAGCTGTGTGGAGTTTGTATCTTATCCCCGTGTTTGCGTGGGTTTTCTCGGGCACTCTGGTTTCCTCATACACTCCAAAAACATACTAGTACAGGGGTCAGGGGACTTTTTTACCTTTTACCCCAAAATATATTTAGAAATGGCGACGTTACCCCCATGATTAGAAATTAACAAAATATTACTAATATTAATAATAGTAATTAAGGAAATCATATATTATTAATTATTTGACTTCTAACCTCTATGGAATCAGCTTCAGCTTCAAAACTTCAGGTTTTTGAGAAATGATGTTGCTTCATTGTTGATACGAGAGCATCAATATTGGGGCATTTTGATGTTAGAGCAATTTGGATACAGTCTTCAGCGTCCAATCGATTTCTCTGCTTTGTTTTTATGTTTGTTAAAGTTGAAAATCCTTGTTCGCAAAGGTAGGTAGTTGCAAAAGGCAGCAACTTTTTGACTGCCTCCTCATGTGCAATTTGGAATGCCTTTGCAGCAGTCGACATCCAAAAATTTGAAAGATCTGTTTTGCTTTCAAATGCAATACGTGCTTCATTATTGCATCGAAGTTCAAGAAGTGCCTCTGCCAACCCTTGAGGTTCTTCTGGTACAACATTAATTTCACATTGAAATGGGTCTACAATCCAACCTACAGCATGTGAATCAAGATCTGGAAAGTAATCAGAGAACCGCTCTTTGAGTTTGGTAAGATGCCTTATAACTGTATCCTTGATGTCTTCAAAAGTAATATTTTCACAATCTTCCAAGAACAAAGCTAACTTTGAAAAGGCAGCTATCTTTTTCTGTTCAGCTTTCTGTCTCCAATATAAAAGCTTTGATCCAAATGCAGAAATCTTTTCTCTGGCTGAAATTATATTTATGTTTTTTCCTTGCAATTCTTTGTCCAATACATTAACATGTTCAAACATATCAGCTAAATATGCGAGATGTGCAACCCACGTGGAGTTTGTAAACTTCTCTGCGAGAACATGCTTTTGATCAACCAAAAAAAATTCAACTTCAGTTTTGAGAGCCCACACTCGGTTCAGAACATTTCCACGTGAGAGCCACCTCACTTCTGTATGATAAAGTAGGTCTGTATATTCAGCCTCACCATCTTTACATAATTCACGAAATAATCGCGTGTTTAGTGCATGTCCTTTGATAAGATTGACAATCTTGATAACATCATGCATGACGGCTTCCAGTGCAGGTTCCAAATGTTTCACAAGCAGTGCCTGGCGATGGATAATACAGTGGTTTACTTCAACTTTTGGATTTTTCTCTCTCACCAAAGCCGAAAAACCATTAACATGACCCAACATAGCTGGAGCTCCATCAACAGACACAGCAACGCAGTCTTCCCACTTTAAATTGACGCCATTAAAGTATTCATTAACTTTATTGAAGATATCAATCCCACGAGATCGCAAGTCGAGAGGCGAACACAACAACAATTCCTCTTCAATGAGACGTAAACCTTTGTAGCGGACATATACCATCAGCTGCGAATTACTACTAACATCTGTAGTCTCATCAAGCTTAATAGCAAAGTATTTACTCTCTTTTATTGAGGTAATAACTTCTTGCCTCACATTTTCTGCTAAAATAGAAATTCTTCCTTTAACAACTCTTGCAGACAAGGGCACTGAATTTAGTTTCTTGGCTTGATATTGACCACACATAATCTCTGCCATTTTCAAAGCTGCTGGTTTAACCAATTCTTCACCAATAGTATACGGTTTTTTGTTCCGAGCAATCAACCAGGCCACTTCAAAGCTAGCCTTTGATGCTGAATGTTGATTGAATGTACCTCTCAAGTTGCTGTCCAGTCTTTGTCTTTTGACAGACATTTCCAAATTTGCGAAATATTCCCGCGGTTTTGAACTCAGATGTGGGTGCAAATTATCCAAGTGCTTCTTCAATTGACTCTTTTTGAAAGATTCTGCAGTCAGTACTTTTAAACAAACAACACACTGTGGTTTCATTATTCCTTTGTCGTCAATTTCAGTAAACCCATAATCAAGGAACTCTTCCTGGTATATTCGTTTTCTATTTGATGTCATCTGAAGGGTAAAAAAGACAGTGATTGGAAAAGTTGTAACCCTTCAGCACACATTTAGAGAGCACAGAAAGGAGGTTCCATAACCACTGAAATTAATTGTAATGCACACTGTACCCCCAGGAATTGATGATATATCCTGTTAGTACGGTACACAGCCTGGCAGCAATTGATGACCATATCATGCCACAAAATCTAAAAACGGTTTGGATGAATCTCTTCCAAGAAGTTGTATTTGTAGCTATAATTACGAGGACATTATGTTCCATATATAAAAAATTAAATGAAAATACAATGAAAATATATTTATTCCAATAAAATTCAAAAATAAGTCAGATTTCCCCAAAACAAGCAGTATGAAATTCTCTTGGACAGACACAAAAAATGATCACACTTGCTGAAAGCTGTACAAAATGAACACATGGAAATTGATTTAAGCACCAATGTAAAACAATCCAAAGAGAGAAAAAGACACTAAAGCACCTCTAATTGAGCACCAGGTGGGGCCTGATTGTTGTGCAGGGCTCTAGTCAAGCATCTAATAATAATGCAATTGACTATATATATATATATATGCCTCCCTCACCCTATATGCCTCTATTATTTAACTTACTTTTATATTGACTTTCTCTCTTTTCTGTTCATCAACTGTTTTCTTCTGCCGCTGCTTGTCTCTGCTCCTCACAAAGCATATGTGCAATAGAGATGTTCACTGACCCCCGTGTTCTGGTTTTGCGTTTGGTTTTGGATCTGGATTAACTTAGTGTTTTGGTTTTGGTTTTGGCAAAACCGCCTTGAGTGTTTTGGCTTTGGTTTTGGTTTTGGACCCTGATTTTTTTCTAAAATCCCTATTTTTATTTTCTAAAATCACATAATTTTGCTTTTTTCTCCCCCTGCATTATTAATAACCCCAATAACACTAATTTCAAGTCATTTGCAGTCAATTTTGACCACATCACAGGTCACAATAGTATTTTCATACACTTTCAAACAAAGACTGCAGCAGTTCTTGCAAGTGATAAGAAGAAGGCCATTGTCATGCCTGGGCATAAGACCAAAAAATACACCTCTTATGTGTGGAATTATTTTTAGCCCAATCCTGACAACAGTTGTCCAGCCATTCGTAGCATTGTAAAGCCACAGTCAGTAGAGGTAGGGACATTAACCATCTAGGAACATCATCCATGTTATGCCATTTGAAGCGAGTTCATACAAAGCTTTTGTGAAAATTAGAAACTTATACTTAAAAATAACAACAAGCAGTCCAGCATCAGCTACCTTACTTCTCTCAGCTAGATTCCAGCACCTGCAATCTACACCCCCAACACCTTCATCATTAACATCCTCACAAGTGATCGGAGTTAGTCCTACATTTAAGTTTCTAAGGCGAGATGACTCCTCCACTATCCAGGACTCCTCAGAAGAATCCTTGAGCATTAGGTCCATTGGTGCTGCTGCTGCTGCTGGGGGTGGATCTTCAAGACAGAAGCAGACCAAGAAGAAGACTTCTTGGTCTGTATCTGAGGATAAAACACGGGAACGAGTTCTGCTTAGGTTTTACTGCCTCGGTGTACACATGGCAATGAAAAAGTATTGCTGGTCCTGTCCCATTTGTCAGAGAATCTGTCCCAAATCCATGTACAGGGCACATCTCATTCCAGTACCAATAGTACACCCTTTGAACGGATAAACATGGACCTTGTGGGGCCACTGGAAAAACCAGCACATGGGCACCAATATATACTAGTAGTGCTTGACTATGCAACCAGGTCTCAAGAGGCAAATCCCCTGCAGAACATAAAGTCCAGCTCCATAGTGTAATGACAATTGACTGTTAAACAATCCTTTGCAAGAGGAAGCAAGTATGAAAGCTGTCATCCTGTCACAAAGCGGATCACAGACGCCATGGCGACTATGCTAGTATTAGATCTGCGTCCAATATTCACTATTGATGCAGCTGGTATTAGACAGTTATTTGAGGTCTTCTGTCCCTGTTACCAAATTCCATCACAATACCATTTTGCTAAAAAAGCTATTCCTCACCTCTACCAGAAGGTTCCTAAAAATGTAATTATTGGGCTAGAAAATGCCATTCTATCCACTGTACACTTAACCACAGATATGTGGACAAGCGGAACTGGGCAGACTAAAGATTATATGATTGTGACAGCCCACTGGGTTGGTGATTCACCTTCACCGGCAGAGACAGCAGCAGCCAAGAACGTTGCATTTTTCAGAGGCAGGCTACTCTGCGTATCATCTGCTTCACTAAGAGGCATATTATTATTATTATTATTATTATTATTATTATTATTATTATTATCGTAGATTTGTAAGGCACCACAGTGCTCCACAGCACCGTACTGTAGGGAAGACAAGGACATACATAAAACAAGACATGTAAAACAAGAACGGTCAAGGCAGACAAAATAAATGGAGACATGAAGACAAAGGGTATGGAGGACCCTGCTCATTAGAGAGCTTACATTCTAAAGGGAAGAGGGCAAAACTGAAACAAGAGGAATGAGTGTGGCTCAGAGTGGAGTTTGGGATAGTTGTGAGGGTGCATTAGTGTGGATAGTGTTATCGAGGATAAGGTCACCTCTAAAAAAGATACGGGTTTTCAAAGAGCATCTAAAGATTTGAAGGCTGATTGAGCGTGGTAGGGAATTCCATAAGTGGGGAGCTGCATGGAAGAAGCCTTGAAGGCGGGAGTGAGAAGTGGTTATCAGAGATGAGACAAGGCGCAGGTCAAAGGTAATAGCGCTGACAACCTGTTTGAAAAACTAAGTGATGTAATTGCAACATGGCTTATCCTGGTTGGACTCTCCTGAGGATATGTGATTTCTGATAACGCAACCAATATTGTTAGAGTATTCGAGGGGAATTCCATCACATTTCCTGTTTTGCTCACACAATCAACTTGGTGGTACAGAACTTTTTAAAAAATAACAATGACGTGCAGGAGATGCTGTCTGTGTCCCAAAATATTTAGGGTCATTTTCGGGATTCTGCAACAACATGTAGGAGAATGCAGCAGCTGCAAGAAGAATAGAATTTAGGGGGAATGTACTTTAGTCCAGCACAGTGGAGAATACTTTCCGTGTTGTGCAAGGTGCTGAAACCACTCAAAGTAGTCACCTGTGAATAGAGTGCAGACACTGTTAGCTTGAGTCAAGTGATTCCCCTAATTAGACTTTTTGAAAAGCAGCAAGAGAAAGTGAAGGAGGAAATTAAACAAAGCAATTCCGCTAATTATGTTGGTCTTGTAGATTAAATACTTTACTCAGTTTGCTAGGATCCAAGAGTTATCAACATCTTGAAATCGGATCATTACATTTTGGCAACTGTGCTTGATCCTAGGTTTAAAAGCTATGTATTTTCTTTCTTTCCAACTGATCCAGATCTCAAGAGATGAAATGAGCTCCTGGTCAGCAAGCTGACAGTTCAAGTGGTACATAACACAATGACTTCTCCTCCTTCAGTTTCTCTGGAAATTGCTGCTAGGAAACAACTTAGCTTTCCCAAGACACCCAGTGGTGATGCAGATAAGTCAGCACAACATTTTGACATTTGGTCTGGTCTAAAAGAATTGGCCAGAAATCGTGACAGCTCTACCATAAAATAAACTACATATTCCATAAGGAAGGCCATTACCGGCAATTACATCAAAGTACACAGACTTCTGTGATGGTGGATTCCAGTAGGGAATGAATTAGTATTGTTTAAAGATGATGTACACACTGATGAGGGTGAATATGATGACAGTGTAGATTGCAGGTGCTGAGATGTAACTGAGAGAAGGGAGCTAGTTGATGCTGGTATGCTTGGTAATATTTTGGGTAGAATGGTATGTTGACAATTTTATGTTTTCTACAGTAAACTTACACCTTTATTAGAAAGGTGTTTTTTTCTTTACAAAGGTACAAGCTTTTTATTTACATTTTTGATTCCCTGACTTAAACCCACTATGCACTTGAACATAGACATGAGGTAGAGGGATTAGTATCATCATGACTGAGACTGAAGAGTGATAAGAATAATGCCACCCCTCCTGTTTCTGTATGAGCTATGGCACAGTAAAATGTCACTGGAGACTTTTAAGAACACTGACAGCCCTATTATTACAATTTCTGTTTCAGTGCTGAACCCTGCCACCTCTCCTGTTTCTGACTGAGCTATGGTACAGTAAAATGTAACTGCAGATTTAGACCAAGCCTGCCAGCTCTAGTATTTCTATTTCAGCAATGACAATTAGCAATGGAGCAATGGAGCTCTCCTCTTTGTGTGTAACCTATATAATACCGTACAATTTGACTGAAAATTCAGAAGACCAGGGGCTAGATTTACTAACAGGCGTGATGCATCGGCTTGAAGCCGCCATGCATCGTGGCGGTTTTCCGGCGGGTTTGCATTTGCAAACAGCCGGATTTACCAATGGGCGCATATCAGCTTCAATTTGAAGCCGCCGGCGATGTAATGGCGGGATGTAATGCTCAAAGCCGCCGGCGGCTTTGAATAGAACATGGCGCTTTTGCTTTAAATGACGGCGCTTTTGTGTAAAGGCGGTTTTTTTGAAAATTACACCTGTCTCCTGGCCTGTTACTATTGGCTATTTTCAAACTCAGGAGATTTGACATCACAAGCCCTATATAAACCACTGGCCTGACACTTTTTTCTCTGATAGGGTTTAGAGGAGTTTTGTGAGAGGAGTTTGGAGGATAGTGGTTTGCTGAGAGTTGGTGAGAGTTGAAGTTTGGTGGATTGGTGGAGCGATATCTGAACGAAGTGTGAGTAGTCCTGTGGTATTTTTCTGTTTTGTACATTTATTTATTATTTTATTTTCTGTATTGTTTTTTTGGTATTTAACTTGTCCTTTGTCTGTGTTACTTGTGTGTGACTGTGTTGAGAGTGTGTCTGTACTTAGTGTAGTTTGTCTTTTGTGTTTGTAAGTCTTTCTGTGTTTTGTGTGTTTGACATTTATTTGTCATTATGTCCAGAGATAGGAGGGGAGAACAGGCTGAGGAGAGGGAGATGGAGGTTGAGGGGTCAGAGGAGGGAGAGGGAGAGGTTGAGGAGACAGGTCAGGGCAGGAAGACCAAGACAGGGAGGAATGTGCGCTTCTCACATGATGAGAAATGTGTGTTGGTGCACAATATCGTTCCCTGTTACGAGGTCATACTAGGCAACCTGGCAGCCCGGACTCCTCTAAGGCGGCGTCACCAATTGTGGGGGCGTGTCTGTGATGCCGTGAACGCAGTGGGCCCACTAAAGAGGACAGTGGCGCACTGCCGCAAGCGGTTTTCGGATATAAAAAGGAGGCTGAAAGAGAAGATGGCCCAGGAAAAGAGGGCAACCAGGCACACGGGTGGTGGCCCCCCTCTTCGTATTGAGTACACAACGTACGAGGAGGAGCTGCGACAGATAATGCCGGCAGAGATTGTCGAGGGGATAAACGTCCAAGACACGGATTCGCCCTCTTTTGGACAAGTAGTTGGTGAGTTATTTGCATATTTTACTCTAACAGTATTTTTTTTTTTTTCTTTTTAAAACTGCTTTTCTCTTTTTAAAACTGCTTTTCTCTTTTTAAAACTGCTTTTCTCTTTTTAAAACTGCTTATCTCTTTTTAAAACTGCTTTTCTCTTTGCAAACGTTTTTCCTTTTTTTTTTTTTTTTTTTTTTTTTGGTTTTGCAAAGTGTATTTTTTTTGCCTCTAACAGTTTGTAAAGGTTTTTTTTCCCTCATAGAAAAAAAAATACAAAATTTGCAAACACATTTGTGCAATAAACAGTAAATTTGGAAATTGTTTTTTTCTGGAAATACATTGTATGCTTTTTCTAATACATCCAGAATCGCCAGGACTGCAGTTCAGTCCCAGTGCCAGACCTACACCTCCACCTTCAGCGAGAGATTCGGGCACAGACGAGCAAGCAGGTGCGTGATTTCTGTTTAGGAGAGAAATAATGGAGTTACTTGATTTTCTGTGCAAATGTTGCTGTCAATGTTTTTTTTTTTTCTTTTTATTGTTTGCAATGAGAAGTTAGGGCTACATTTTACTAAACTGATATGTTGCCTATAGAAACCCATCAGAATATACCTTTACTTTATTTATTGCATTCAACTAAATGACAGCTAAAATCTGATTGGTTGCTATCGGCAACATCTCCACTTTTTATAGCATGCAGTTTAGTCAAAATAACCCAGCATGTACTACACAGTCCAAAGGATAATGGGTATTAAAAGGATAATAAGTGCATCCGTAAGCAGGTAGCATAGGACTAGAAATCAGGAATGCAAACCTTGTGCAAGAATCTGTAGTTGCTAAAGAATATTCTTTCCTATCCAGTGTTCAGAATGCAATATACAAACATATTATATACTATATACTTACCGTCATTTTTCATACATAGGGCCCTCTTCATACCAGCCACCTCAGGCGGAGTCCCTGGAAATGTCCCCTGAGCCAGAGGATCTAACAACCATCACCCTGGTAACAGTGGATGCCCCTGTGTCTGGCCTCCAGGAAGTTTCACCTGGCCCTGCTGAACCATCACACCACCAACCTGCACCTGAAACTATGGACCCAGCCAGAGAAATGGCGCTGTCTATTGGCGCATTCCAGCAGGAACAGACATTGTTCATGGACAGGCAAACTGGGCACATGTCACAAATTGCAGCCCAGTTGAGGTGAATACACCGCTCCACTAGCCAAATCCCTGCTGCAATAAACCGGCTGGCAAGCGCTTTGGAGCAGACGAATGTGCAGCTGGCCAAAATGTCTGGGTCTGTGGACGCCATGCATTCCTCCATTCACGAGGGGAATGCCAATGTTATCCGGCTGGCAGGCCAACTCCAGCAGGAACTGATTGCCCGCTTGCCGGCCCCTTGTTAATCGGCCTCCACCAGTACTGCTAGTACGCCAAGCAGAGCCACACATAGCACATCCTCCAAGGAGAGGTGCTCGCACCAGGGGTGGGCGAGGGAGGGTAGAGAGTGGGGCTAAGCACAGTGATATGCCAGCGAAAAGACGGCGCTAGGGCAAAAAATGTATTCTTGGGGAATGTGTTGTGTAAGCGTTATACTTTTTCTTTTATTATGTTGTAATGCAATAAATGCAGTTATATTTAATTCTTATCATACTTTCTTTTCTTCCCATTAAACAAGAGTATACTATTTTCCTTAAAACGATGCACTAATTTCACGTACACATTGACCTCTAACTGTCACTTTCCAGGGATTTTAACAAATACAACATTCACAGTACACACGATCCTCTGTTTAAAGGGTCCAATTTTATTAAAATATTCCATAAATAAAACCATTGCACTGACATAAAATCAAAAACCAATATATGTTTTTTATTGTATGCACTTACATTTAAAGTTGTTTGTAATGAGACGGTCTCAAATCTGCCTCCCCCCTGTGTGCTCTGCACATCACCAAATGGGACACGGGCCCCTACTTGTTCACTGTGTACTGCAATAATCGGTGGGGTAAGTTGATGTAAAGCTAGATTATGTATCAGACAGCAAGTCAGGATAATATCAGACACCTTAACAGGTGCATACATAAGCACCCCACCAAATATATCTAGGAACCTGGTTTACATGAGTACAAAACATTGGTACTACGTCCACATCAGGCAAAGATTCCAAATTCATACGCACTTTAAATGCATGTGGAGTGGCCGTAAAAAAACTTTTACATCAGTAAATAGGATTCAATAATACAGGATGGGGAAAAAATAAATAAATCCTCAAATTACATGCCAGTTTGCCCATTTCCCATATACAATCCTAAAGGAGGAAACTTTGCACAAAATGGCTCTTTCTCTTATGTTAGAAATGGCTAAATAGTTCAAACAGCACACTGTTTGAACAATCTCGCTGCTCACAAGCAGCGCTTTCATTTTGGTCTATTGAATGGCGGTTTTCCGGCGGCTTTATAAACCCCCTAATAGTAAATCCGGCTGTTTGTATGTAGAACATTGTTGAAACCGTCATGGCGCTTTATACAGAGGCGGGTTTGGAAACATCATTTTTGGCCGTTTGGACGGCGGGTTTAGCCTTAGTAAATCCGGCGATGGCTAAACCGCCGCCAAACCCGCCGAAAGTCGGCGGGTTTACAAACACGCCTGATAGTAAATCTAGCCCCAAGCCTGCCAGCCCTAGTATGTCTATTTCAGCAATGGAACAACGGAGCTCTTCTCTTTGTGTGTAATCTATATGACACCATACAATTTGACTGAAAATTCAGAAGACCAGGCAGCACGGTGGCTAAGTGGTTAGCACTTCTGCTTCACAGCGCTGGGGTCATGAGTTCAATTCCCGACCATGGCCTTATCTGTGTTGAGTTTGTATGTTCTCTCTGTGTTTGCGTGGGTCTCCTCCGGGTGCTCCGGTTTCCTCTTACACTCCAAAAATATACTAGCAGGTTAATTGGCTGCTATCAAAATAGACCCTAGTGTGTGTGTGTGTGTGTGTGTGTATGTTAGGGAATTTAGTAACCTCTATAACACAGTACAATTTGACTGCCCTATTATTTGTATTTCAGCAATGACAATTAGCAATGGAGCAATGGAGCTCTCCTCTTTGTGTGTTGCTTATATAACACAGTACAATGTGACTGCAGATTTAGAAGACCAAGCCTGCCAGACCTATTAATTCTATTTCAGCAATGACAATTAGCAATGGAGCACTCCTGAATATACTGAAGAACTTTGAAGATCACTGCTACCCCTGCTCTTTCTTTTCTACCTATGACGCTGCCCAACTGCTCTAGAGACTGCCAAGAACTGTGCTACTCCTTCTGTGTCCCTCTGTGAAATGGCGCTGGATTGCCGTGGAGGCCGGAACACATAGAATCTAAAACTCCCGAGATCCGACAACGTAACAATGACATTTTGCCTCGCTCGCCTCGGTACTCGGATCTGCTAAGCTCGGGTGTGTTCGGTTCTCGGGGAACCAAGCCTGACCATCTCTAATGTGCAATATAAACTCTTATCAGAATTCAGTGAAAAAAAACAAAAAAACATTAACACCTCTTAATACTATAATCATTAATAAAAATACATTTAATTTTTTACATGAAATAAATATATAAGGTTGTTCTTAAGGCCTACTGTACATAAATGCATGTTTACAGTTTATGTTAACTGCAAAAACATGTTCTGGAATGCATACGCAATCATCATCATTATCAATCGTCATTTACACCTGCCCTGCAGTTGGTGCAAATGATATGTCTAAAAATTACATCCCTCAGAGATGTCCAGAGTTTGAATCGGATGAATGTACGTGCACTTGAACTCAGAAAGCCCTTATTGTACATTGCCTACACATATACACCTCTTCTCTCCCCCATTCCGCCCTTGTAGATATTCTGAAGTCTCATTTGCTTTGAATTGCTCGCACTTGCGTTCACTGGCATAAAGTCAGTTTCTGAGCAGTTTCACGCAAAATATGTCCGATTAGTGCTTATGTGGTAGATGGAATTTAATCACTTGCAATCTTTGTAGAACCTTGAGGCTGTTTATTTAATCCTTGCAATGCTACTATATTCACAATCACTTTTCCTGTGGAAGAGAAAATGTATTACTTGCAACAGCTGTGTCAGTACTAACAATGTACATCAATACCACTCTACACAGCTTTTAATCTGCAGGTAAATAATTCATTAATGGAATTAGTACAAGCAAAAAAGGAGCTACATTTTCAAAACCATGTAAAATATTATTCTTGATCCACATTTGGCTACATTTTAGCTGAAATATTTATTGTTTCTAGCACTGCAAAAGAATATCTAACCAGGTGATATATGTTAAAATGTTGTTCACATTCAATAAATCTGGATTATCACCTGCAAAACAATAGAGACAATTGGCTATTGTGATATGCTGAGTTTGTATTCGTTTATTGTTTTGATTACGTTGCGTTCCATGACACCAGGGCCGGACTGGGACTAAAAATCAGCCCTGGCATTTAAAGCACACAGGTCCACGTGTTGTGGGCTCCATGCACTATATTGTTGCACACTGATGCTGCCGCAGTACAACATGATGTAGTATGAGTGTGTGTGGGGGGGGGTATTTATTTCTCCTAATGACCCTCAACATTAAATTATTAGCACCCCATTTACATCAATAAATACCATGACAATACATTATTAGTACCCAAATTACAGCAATAAATAAACCCCCACACACAATCATACTACATCAATCACCCCCACATTATAGCAACTGGCATCACCCCCCACATTACAGCAACCGGCATCACCCTCCACATTACAGCATCCAGCATCACCCCCCACATTACAGCGTCCAGCATCACCCCCCACATTACAGCGTCCAGCATAACTCCCCACATTACAGCGTCCAGCATCACCCCCCACATTACAGCGTCCAGCATGACCCCCTACATTACAGCAAACGGCATCACCCCCCACATTATAGCAATACCCTCTCCTACTTATTAGCAATACTAAGCACCAAACACACTACAACATTGCCACCAGCACGCCACCCCATACTACTGCAATACCACCAATTATACAGACGCCACTGTAGGAAACAATGTTTTGCTTTTTTAAAATCTCCCACAAAGTAGCAACAACGAACAGAGTACTTACACACACATATAGGTAACAGGTACTCTTTTCCCTCAATTAAATATTAATGGCAGAATTTTCATGAATAATTCCACATGAAATGAAACTAACATTTTATCTAAAAAAAACATAACTATTGAATGATCAGTTAAACCCACACGGCCGCATTAAAAGTATTTCCATCTACAGCAAAATGTCAGAGAAAAATATTTTTGTTTTACTACAGTAATTGGATATGCGTCTTTTCTATTCATTTTAAATAACACAGTATATAAATTAAGGGGGATAGAGGAGGTGGGTGAGAAATAATTGGATGTGATCCATCAGTTTGATTAGATAGGAAACATTTAGATTATTTACCTGGAGACGTCTACCCCCCTTGACTCACAGGCAGGGCTGACAAGAGGAATTTTGGGCCCTGATACAGCAATTTCTTTGGGCTCCCATCATATTCAACAATGAAAGACTTGCCTTTGGCAGAAGTTTATATTATGCCACATCGTAGTGCCCCAAGGTCATATTATGCCACATAGTATTACCCTCAATTCATATTTGGTCATGCAGAAGTGCCCACAAATCATATTATGGCATAGTAGTGCCCCCAAAACATATACCATACAGTAGTGCCCACAAATCATATTATGTCACAACAGTGCCTCCAAATCATATTATGCCACAATAGTGACCCCAAATAACATTATGCCATAGTAGTGCCCCCAAATCATTAGTAAAGCTCAGACAAAAACTCATTCACAAATAAAAATTGGTACAGCATATCAGATACTGCGTGTGAGTCCCAAGAGCAGCTTAATACATCATTTACAATGCAAACAAAAATAGATATATTGACACAATTACAGATAAAATTTATGACAAGCAATGTTTTTTCCTCTTAATTAAAAATCTCTGTACAGATAAATATGCAAAAAACATTACAGCGCAATAATGAGCAATACATAGTGTTAAACATTATTGGATACACTGTAGTGTCCCCAGTTCAAGAAAGGATGGTTAAAAACATATTGCACACGAGAAAATATATGAACTTACCTGATTATGGCATCCTGTGTTCTGTTCTCCTACTGGGCGCGCTGGGCGAGGAGGGATCAGCAGCTCTCAGCTCACACAGGCAGTCGGGAGCAGGAAGGGCTGTGGTCGAAGCAGAAATTTAGGAGTGGAGGTATAGAAAATATAAGTGAATGGAGTATGAAGGCTTGATTTTTTATTTTTTTTAACACTTGTCCCCTCTGTGCATTTCCATTCTTCATTATTACTTGTGTTTTATGATAGCTGCATCACTGACATTCAAATTCTTAAGATGTCTCTCCCTTTACACTTTCTTTTACCTATGCCCCTGCACCATCTTCTCCTTTGTCCCTCTCTCCTTTCTCCGCTGGCTCTCACACATCTTCCTGTACCACCTACTCCCCTGGCTCTCTCACACGTCTTCCTGCACCCTCTACCCCCCCGGCTCTCTCACTCCTCTTTCTGCACCCCCTACCACCCTGGCTCTCTCAACCCCTCTCCCAGCGCCCCCTTCCCCTTTGGATCTCTCACCCCCTCTCCCAGCTCCCCCTTCCCACTTTGGCTCTCTCACCCCCTCTCCAAGAACCCCCTTCCCCTTTGGCTCTCTCACCCCCTCTCCCAGCACCCCCTTCCCCTTTGGCTCTCTCACCCCCTCTCCCAGCACCCCCTGGCTCTCTCACCCCCTTTCCCAGCACCCCATGGCTCTCACCCCCTCTCCCAGCACCCCATGGCTATCTCACCCCCTTTCTCAGCACCCCATGGCTCTCACCCCCCTCTCCCAGCACCCCCTGGCTCTCACCCTCTTTCCCAGCACCCCATGGCTCTCACACCCTCTCCCAGCACCCCATGGCTCTCACCCCCTCTCCCAGCACCCCCTGGCTATCTCACCCCCTTTCCCAGCACCCCCTGGCTATCTCACCCCCTTTCCCAGCACCCCCTGGCTATCTTACCCCCTTTCCCAGCACCCCCTGGCTATCTCACCCCCTTTCCCAGCACCCCCTAGCTATCTCACCCCCCTCTCCCAGCACCCCCTGACTATCTTAACCCCTTTCCCAGCACCCCATGGCTCTCACCCACTCTCCCAGAACCCCCTGGCTCTCAACCCCTTTCCCAGCACCCCATGGCTCTCACTCCCTTTCCCAGCACCCCATGGCTCTTCCACACTCTTGACCCCTCCCCCCAAAAAATCGCGGCAGCCCCCCCTTCCCTTCCCTTCCGAACCAGCCTCCAAGAAGAAGGGAGGAGTCGGGCCGGCCCATCCAGCCATTGGCCCTTCTCGCATTTGCCAGAAGTGCCAAATGGCCAGTCCAGCCCTGCATGACACCAATAAATAGAGGATGATAGTGCATTGTTCTCTGAAATGTAATGTTACTTACTTTGTCAAATCATTAACCCCTAGAAAGGAGAGAACAAAGAATGTGGCTTTCCCAAAGAACTCTCAATATATATTTTATGGTGATTATTACAGATGGCATGCATTCTGCCCAGTCATACTAATGTGTGCTGAACAAAGAGCCTGTCTTACATCCTGGTTAATTTTTTAAAATAAAATGTGAATTCAAGTGAACCTGACAGCTGTGCAGTTAGGCTACACATTAATTTGTGAAGGCAGGGCAGAGAGTATGAATAGTATCATTCCTGTTGTCACTGCCAGGTAAGACCCACAAGCTGATAAATGGTTTGCCTACCATGATTCACTCAGCCTTGAAAATTATTACTCATACATACATACATACATACAGCTAAGCTTCATTTAATCAACCCCAATTATTTGCATGCATTTCAGGAGCCAAATGATTTCAAGCATCCTGACTATAGTTAATAACATTTACATCTTCACTCTTCCTCTTTAAGACCTGATCAATACTATTGTCCTAGTGTAGTTAACAGCTTCTATTATGGTACACCTACATTATTAACAAAACAGATTTGCAAAAGAACACCAACAAGAGAAAATTAGCTTGCCTGAGGCATAAGGTTGTTAAAGCCAGGATAATAATAATAATAATAATAATAATAATAATAATAATAATAATAATAATAATAAAAAAATAATAATAAATAAAATATTCACATAAACATTTTAATTATGTAATGATTTTAAACATTTAAGTATTAATAGCTTGTGAACATTATATACTTTATTGTTACCTTATTAAATATTGTTATATGGGGACAAAAAGTGTATATTTTTCTTAAAATTTCAATTTATAACATAAATATAACATAGCATAAATAAATATTATACATTTTTATAGGATTGTGTATTTTGTGTAATGTTTGTCACTGTAAATATACAGTATAATTATGAAGGTAGGAACTGATGGAATTCAATTGGAAACTTTAGAGAGCTCTGTACAGCGCTGCGGATTTAGTCGCGCTATATAAATGATGATGATGATGATCCTTTAAAAAACTCTCCTAACCATGGCAGAGGGCTGGACTGCTTAAACATCTAGAGACTTCACCGAGCTGAAGACAGCCCGGTGAAGTCTGCTGGTGCTTACAACGCTATGCAGCTGAACAGGTGATGCTGTTTAGAGCCATAAACCACCAGGACCTTGGACTTGTTACATTTAATGGTTTTCGAGGATTACCTCTATTCACCAGGGATGCTGCTAATGTGCTTTTTTCTTTTCTTCACTAGTGGTTAATATGTTGCACCGATTATCTCCTGCACCTGGGTGTTCCCTATTTATACCTCTCTCTTTCTGGTCATTGTTGTTTTGTTGCCTATCCTTATGGTTTTGTTCTAATGCTGCTACTGTGCTCTCGGACTTTCACATACTGCTGCCGACACCACTATTTCTCTCTACTCATCAATCTACCTGCATCCGCAGTTTTCCTTTCAACCAGCATTCAACCTTTTACACATTTGACAGCTGCCTGGACCTTTTGCTGTATAGGCAGAACAGTGTAACAGTGATGTGTTTACTAATCATGCTGCTTGGATGCAGCGTGTTGTATCTGGTGATTTTTAAAGCAAACGCAGGAGAGTTTGCTTAATCACAGCTTCATACATAGCTTGCATAGTTAGAGTGGCAAACAGTCGGAACTTTGATCCCTATCGATTTTGAAAATAGCAAAATCAACAGAAACACATCTGTGGCGATTTTCAATGAAATCTCAGCTTCATACAACAATGAGTTTCAACTCTCTCGAGAAAATTGCTGGTTTTGCGAAATGGCACCTTGATACATTTACCCCCTGGTCTTTACTGTACCAGTAATGTACACTTCTGACAAGACTGTCCTCTCTGTAGACCATGACAGCCTACAATTTTCTTGCGCTTCACTTCTCGTTTCGAGTCGCCAGCCGCTGCCTCCAGTTCCAAGCCACCAGCCACTGTCTCTGTTCTTGATCTACAGCCTGCTTCTGAGAGGGCTCTGTTCTCACAGCCTGCTTCAGAAAGGGCGCAGTCCCTACTGCCTGCTTCACTATCGGCTCTGCCACTCCAATTTGCTCCAGAGACATTTCCACTAGATACGGTTCAGACCAATTTCCCATTCCATGCAGTTCAGCCCGAGTTGCCATTAGATACGATTCAGCCAGAGTCACCATTTAAGGCAGTATAACCAGAGTCCCCACTTTTTAAGATTCAGCCCGAGTTACCACTTGGTGCTATCTGGTCCGAGGCTTCTCCCAGTGATGTCTGGTTTGATGGCTTCTCCCAGTGCTGTTTCGGTTCAAGTGTGCCCAGTCCAGGCCGTCCACCATGTGTGCCCAGTCCGGGCCATCTTCCGAAGGTGCCCAGTCCGGGCCATCCTCCGAATGTGCCCAGTCCGAGCCATCACCTACATTTGAGGGACACCTTTCCCAGCTTGTGCTCCATACCTAGCCTCATTAATGACCCAAAGAGTACTGTTTTTGTTATCTCATTTTAGAGGAGAAGCCTTGGAATGGGCAAAGCCCTTTTTTGAGACTAACCATCCTATCCTATCAGACTTGCAACTCTTTTTCAGTCCAAGTTATAACTTTTTGCTCCGCCCAGTCGGTTCAGGCTCCTATTCCGAGAAGATTCCGTAAGAACAGAGGGCGAAAGTAGAGAGTAGGGTCTGCTGTGCCTCAACTCTCCTCTGGCATAATTTCTTTCTTCTTCCTATCTGTGGACGAGGAATTCTCTGCCGGACCTACCATTATAGTATATGATTCTGACGATTTTAACCACTTTTGGTAACACGCCCTTAAGGGAGGTGGTACTGTTACAATCTGCCTGCAACTATCTGCATTTCCATGCTACTTTAAATTGGCAGCTCCTGCCTCCAGGACCTTGGACTTGTTACATTTAATGTTTTTCTAACAGTACCTCTATTTACCAGAGGTGCTGCTAATGTGCTTTTTCCTTTTCATATCTAGGGGTTAACTTGTTGCACCAATTATCTCCTGCACCTGGGTGTTCTCTATTTATTCCTGCCTCTCTCTCTTTCATGTGCTGGTCATTGTTGTTTTGTTGCCTTTCCTTATGGTTTTGCTGCTCCTGTGCTATCGGACTTTCACATACTGCTGCTGACACCACTACTCCGGATTTCTCTCCACTTACCATTCTACGTGCATCCGCAGTATTCCTTGCAACCAGTATTCAGCCTTCTCAGAAATCCCTGGGCACTATCAGCAATGTTTGGTTTGTACTATTTATCTGTATTTTCTGATCAATAAACACCTTTATGCTTTCATCACATCCTGGGCTCTATAGCTGTGATTTACATTGAAGCATAACACTAATAAACTAAAAATCAGATAAAGAGATGGAATATTCTGGCAACTACATGAAGAGTAAACACACTTCTAAATGTGCAGGGTCTTCAGGGAGGCTTTCTTTAGTTGAACCTTTCATATCAGAATTGGCTTTCACAGCTTCAGATTTTGACACTTTTGTACTGGTATATTTGATCATTTTTGCATATTACTGTAATCAGGTGTGTCATTATGTAAATATGTATTTATTGTATATTGTTAGTGAATATAGGGACCTTGGAGGAAAATTATCTGTGTATTTAGGGAAACATTTTCTTCAATTTGGTTAAGCTATGTAACATAAAGCTGGGTTCTTCCATTTGACATAAAAAATTATACAACCGGGGTTAAAAATTGCAATAAATTATTTAATCTTAAAGAGAGTCACAAAAAAGTCAATAGCAAACAGTGAAATAGTATTAGGAATAGGCTGATGGACAATAACAGGTGTTTTAACATTTTCCTAACTTACATCCTTATCTGAGCTGCTTTAAGGCTGGACCACTGTTCATGTAAAGTAAGTACCAGGCATTCAAAATCTATGAAATGGGTGCTCATTTTGATGCAAAGATTTAGTGAGGTTTCAAGTCCGAATAGTATAAATAGAACTTCACTCAAGCAAATTACCAGGTATCATTTAATGAGGGGATTACATTCCCAGGTCTGATAGGAAACCTGGTTCTCTCTGATGTAATGAGCATGTGAGGATCCTTGTTCTAATTTCAGTTGCTATAATAGGGATCTGAGGGTTGTAATGGATACTATTGCTCCTGTTTGTATACAACCACGCACACTACACCATCAATCACAGGCTTGAAAGATGTTGGTGGAAGAGTTGCCATGCCAATCTATAATAAAGTACAGCACTGGCACAATGATGTGTAACACCAGGTGCTCTAGTAGTAAAACAGGTTCAGTGTCCACTCTGTAGAGGAGACTATTATCAATAAAGTTCTCTTTGCAGTAGCAAATCCAGAGACAAGTAAGTGCATTTTAAAATGTAGTAAAGCACTGTAACAGGGGAATGCAACAGCAGGTGCCCAAGTAATGAAAGTAAGTTTAACATTCACACCTCAGAGGAGAGAATCAGCAGCAAAGTTCTTTAGCAGTAGTCAAACTATCAGATCAAAAAGCATTGTTGCAAGCAGGCTCGGACTGGCCTGCAGGGCAGCAGGACTATCCACCGGTAGGCCCCGCCACATTATAGCCACGCCCCCTCCATTGTAAGGGAGGAGCTAAGAAAACAGCTGACTCCCGACTTGCATACAATTCATCTTTTGGACATACGCGAGAACAGGAAGGGACAGATGCGTTCCACAGTGGAACGCAGGCGCCTTCCTCTCCAACAGTAACAAGCACGGACCACGAGAAACATCTTCTGATTTCAGCACACTGGGTACCCGGCCACCATCTCTATATACATCAAAACTGCAAGTAAACAAAGTTAAATTTGAAAGCATCGCAGCGATAACCATGTGATATATGTGGACAGTGATCTGAATATTTATATTGCACTAGCAGAGACTTAAAGAAATACCAATTCCCATCTACTGGACTTGTATGCTATGAACATTATTTTATTGAGATATCAGTGACTGTGTTATATCTGGATCAATGCAGCATTTATACCCACTGCCATTTGCCTCCCAGTAGCTAGACTAGTCCAGGTCTATATACCTAGGTTTGTCTGATTTTTTATGTATGTTCAATTGATGCCATACTATATGTATGTATATAGAAATCAATGCCTCATAATATAAATACTGTGGTTTAATTGGAGTATTTTATTTGTCTATATTAATGTATTTTTATGTATTTTAACCAGGATTCAATAAATTGTGATAAAACTAACATTAAATGTTATCCCACTAATTGAACCGAGCCTCTTGCTCACAGCCTAATACAAGATATAGAAAAATATGAATTGTATTCAAGATAAAAGAATACAAATTTTATTATTAGCATTACACTTGGAATAATACATAAGTCAATGAGCGCTTAACTTTCAGCATATTATTAGTTCGTAGAGAGGGATAACCTGTGTTAATGCTGCTCTTGCAACAGTAGGGGTAGAGCGCAACTCCTCCCCCCCTCCCCGTTTTTGCCAAACACTCCCGTTAAACACACTACCACACAGGTGCAGAGAGTCGCGTCTGGGCTCTCTGAACCTGCGCGGTAGTGTGTTTTTCACTTTGAGCAGGGCAGATGAGAGTAGGAGTTCTGGATATCCAACCACCCAGAGGAGCATGAGCAGGTTAGTACTAAGTGCGCAGTCAGCCTGTCATTTTAAAAGAGAAGGATGAGCACACTACATTCTTTATATACTACACTATGGTGCTAGCTGTCCTTCGTGGGCTGACCACTCTCCCTTTAGTTTATTACAGAGAAAGAAAAGACAGTGTAAATTGAGGCACTCCGTGGATGCTCATTAATATTTAACTTTTATTAGATTGATTAAAATGGACAAGAATTGAGCGAAATAATTAAAAAGGATAGATAAAAGTTGTGATCTAAAACAGATATGGACTCTCAAGATTTGCAGTTCACAGAACAATTGCCAGTCACATTGAATACAGATGAAGATCTCCAAATACTTGATATACTAGAGGAATTACAATTAACCAATTTAGATGACAATACCCCACCTACTGGTACTAACATATGTAACCCAGTCCTTCTAAGGAAAAAATCAACTTTCTTTCCAGATGCTAAAATATGTCCCCAAGTAAAAGTCTACACCGATTTGTTATCAAGAGGTCTAGATGATTTTTTTAGATCTAATGATGGTGGTCTTAGAATTAGTAACAACTTAAGTAAGATGGAATCGAGAGCCCTCAAAGAGATTTGTAGTTGGAAAGATGTTGTGATTAAGCCCTCAGACAAGGGGGGCAACATTGTTATTTGGCCATTGGAAAAATATATAGATGAAATTCAACGACAGCTTAATAATCAATTATGCTATCGTCACCTTATATTTAATCCAACTGCTAATTTCCTGAGTCTATACGAACGTATTATTAACTCAGCATTTAACAAGGGAACTATTACCAAGTCTGATTTTGATTTCCTGACAGTCAAAAATCCCAAAATACCAACTATGTATGCTCTCCCAAAGATTCACAAAAATGAAACTAACCCCCCTGGACGTCCAATTATATCAGGAGTCCAAGGGCTCACTGAAAATGCCAGTAGGTTTGTAGACCAACATTTAAGATCTTATGTAGTTGGTCTACAATCTTACGTGAGGGACACATTGGATGTGCTCTCAAAAATCCAAGATATTACCATCAGCTCAACAACCAAACTTGCCTCTTATGATGTAGAATCTCTCTACACTAATATCGATCACACACAAGGTGTGGGAGCAGTACGTTATTTCCTAAATATGGACACCAATACTGAATTTAATGATTTTCTACTGACACTCTTAGAATTCATTTTGACTAAAAACTACTTTTGTTTAATGAGAGATTTTACCTCCAGATTAGAGGTACAGCGATGGGCACATCTTGTGCCCCTACTTATGCTAATCTCTTCTTAGGGTGGTGGGAGCAGGAATTTGTATTCACTGAGTCCAATGATGAATTTACGAATAAAATCGTAATGTGGCTTCGTTATATCGACGACATTTTGATTCTCTGGGATGGAGACATTGACCAATTCCACACCTTTACTTCCATCTTGAACTCCAACAAATTGAATCTAAAATTGACATCTGAAATCGATGATTTCTCAATCAACTTCCTTGACCTTACTATTAGCAAAACATCTCTAGGTACCTTGGAAACTGATATTTTCCGTAAAAAGACAGCCACAAACACCATACTACACTGTACAAGCTCTCACTTTCCACCAGTCCTACATGGGATCCCAAAAGGAGAACTCTTGAGGACTAAGCGTAATTGCTCTAACCAACAAACATGTTCTCAAAGAACCTCTGAACTGCTAACAAGATTACAACATAGGGGTTATAGTAATAAAATTCTAAAAAAAGCCAACAAATTGGTTAGTAACACAACAAGGGAGTCATTAATTTATCCTAAAAGGGATCCCAATAAGGTTAACCCCAAGATCAGGATGATCGGAACTTTCTGTGCTGAGTGGCGACAGTTACAGAAGATCTTTCAACAACACTGGCATATTTTATTAACCGACCAGGATCTAAAGAAAAATCTTGATGAACAACTATCATTTAGTTGGCGTAGAGCAACAAATCTCAGAGACAAATTAGTACACAGTCATCTTCATAAAAATAAAAAGTACAACCCCCAAGAACTTAAGGGCTATTATAAATGTGGAACGTGTAAGGCCTGTCAATATATGGTACCAACTAAAATGTATAAAGACAAATTCAATAAGGAGTGGAAGATACAGTAGTTTTTAAACTGTAACTCCTTGGGGGTTGTTTATTGCCTTATTTGCCCATGCTCCTTGAAATATATTGGAATGACCACCAGACCCTTCAAAAAAAGAGTACTAGAACATATTAATAACATAAGGAACAGCAAAAAAGATCACGAAAAATTTAAAACACTGACCTCTGTTGCAAAACATTTCGTATTATATCACGATGGGAATCCAAAGGGATTACAAGCTTTTGCTATAACCAAAATAAATTTGGGAATCAGAGGGGGTGACTTACAAAAGGAATTACTTCAAAAGGAGACTAAAATGATATTCCAGATGGGAAGCATGGCCCCATATGGACTTAATGATTACAATAGTTATATATCTTTTTTATGATATGTATTGAACACATTTTATTTTGGTAGACATTTATATTTATATATAATTTTTCTATCAAGAACATTAGGAGAATCTCAAAGTTTTGTTTGAGTTTTTTCCTCTCTATATTTAATTTAATGTAAATTGGGATCCCTATCAAAGTTTTATGTATTCACGCTGTCTATCAGTACTTATTATTACACAAATTCAATTACACTAAATGCATTTTATTATTAAAAAATTCTTATACTCTCTACGGTATGTTCCTTATGGATATATATTGTAGAAGGACACATTAATGTATATTTATTGATTTTTTCACTTCATAAAACCTAGAAGGACTAATTATGCTCTTCTATACACATAAATAAATGGTTTCACTTCCATATTTCACTTAACGACAACACCTCAACATTATTAATGTACTTCATCAAGATCCCAAAAATTACAAAATTATAAACATATTCATATTGCACAATTTCTCTACTTATATTTTATTATTTTTTCCTCATATAAATATAAACAAAGTTTTTATAAAAGAAATTAATAAGGGTATTTGAATCCCTTATATTAATAATCTTAAGGGACATCCATATAATAACCACTAACAAAGTCTAATCATTGCCGTTCCCAGCCCCAATATTAGGTTTCCGTAGGAATGTTTAATCAGAATAGCAAAGCTACGATATGTTCCCATGTATAATATAAAAACCACTTACATGGTACTTCTCAGATACTGTTTAACAACTCACTTTGTTTACATTATCATATAATATTATGAACATCAACTCAGGAAATTCAACCTCGAGATAAGCATTTCATTTCTTCTGCTTTTCAACCAATAATGAGAAACCTTCTAAGTATTACAATAACTATAGGGCAGCCTATCTGTCAATCAAACCCACGAGGGTTTCCGAAGGACAGCGTATACACCCACTTTGGATCTAACCTGACGATTGGTTCCTCTATTTCTAACCACACCCATACAAACGGGTATATAAGAGCTGTCAAATCTGGGATTCATTCTGCCTTGAAAAAGCCAGTGAGCGAAACGCGCGTCGGCGTTTATGTCTCACCTTTCTTTATTTTATGCTATGTACCTCAAGGATCGCCTCCCAGTTTATTTTAGGCAGGGAAATTTCACATAACCCCGCGAATCCTGTACTTAGCTTTATTAATCTCCTATGTCTCTGCCTAAATCTATCAAAATTTAGCGCTGCGAGTTTTGTATGAGAGGGACTTTTGAGCCTATACCAGACTCTTAAGCTATAAGATTACCTCCCACAAGCTCCATAGGAGAATTCTATTTTGTGATGCTATTGTAAGTTTATCCTTAGCCAAAGATCGATTGACATTATAGTTAGAATAATCTTACCTAACCATTATTATCATTGGTGCCTAGATAACAATACAATCAGCTAAATCCCACTACTTTGCTTATAAAATTAAGTGTTACATAGCTATCAATTAATGCTATTTAAGCCTGTTATCTCATATATATAGAAGAGGAATAAGGTGAGACTTTGCAAAAAAAGTTTTTTTGCATTTTAATCCCTAATCACAACTTTTATCTATCCTTTTTAATTATTTCGCTCAATTCTTGTCCATTTTAATCAATCTAATAAAAGTTAAATATTAATGAGCATCCACGGAGTGCCTCAATTTACACTGTCTTTTCTTTCTCTGTAATAAACTAAATATATCAGTGTCTGGGTGCACCCCCCGGCTTGAATTTTTCTTTTCGGGTTAATCAGGATTTATCATACTTTATGCTCGCAATACTTTACCTTGTGCGGTTCTTCCATCCCAGTTCTACACTCTCCCTTTAGTGTCTGGTCTCGCCTCTATGATGGCTGGCCACACCCCCTCTGGTTCCCTAGTGTTGCAGTCCCCCGGTGGGCCCTTCATGCCCCAGTCCAACACTGGTTGCAAATGGTGGTCAATAGGAGCTGCAGAATGGCAGGTAACTAACAACAGAGGTCAGAATGGAGACAAGTTAATACACAAAGATGCAGGTTAACAGGGTAGCTGGACACTTGATCACATACACTCAATAATCTGGCAAGGAATCATTTAAATTCTGACTGGATCTTACAACTGCAGATATGCACCCTAGCACCTGCATGACATCCCTGCTAATCAAGATGCACATAAGATTCTTCAGTTTCATTGAGCTTAACCCAACTGCCAAAGGTTTGTGAGCCATAACTTCTAACATACTTCTCACATTGTGTTTTCCTAATTTTATAAGTCATTCTATGCCTCTGAATTTTAGATGCCATTACAGCTGATATAGTTTGTTACATGAGGATTTGCAAACCAGCATGTATGCAGCCTGATGTAGCTCTCTCCCATTCCAGGTGCAATCGGTTTGCAATCTTCTTTGCTGATAAAGTATCCCTCATATGGGCTGAGATCCCAACAGTGATGTCAAACGAGTGCCAAATTTCTAATGTAAGTTTAGTGCTGGCCTCTTAGACTAGTTTTGACCCCGCTCGTTGTAGATTACATTATTAAAAATTCCCTAGGGTAACATTCCACCACTTGGGACCTGGACCTAGTCCCAATAAACTCTCTTATAGGATGTATTGATCTAATTTGTCCACTATTTACCAAAATAGTACAACACTCTTTGGAAACAGGCATTTCTGAATCATTATATTGATTACCCCGGTGCGGGAAGGGAAAGGGAGGGAAGGGGTGGGCATTGGAGGATATGAAGAGCCAAACAATGGAAAATGTAATGTGTATAAACGGGTAGGCCAGCCGGCGTACTCGTGTTTATACAACAAGTTGAGACCAATCGTATTAAAAAAGCTTGAAATATCCTCTAATCCCCACCCCTTCCCTCCCTTTCCCTTCCCGCGCTGGGTTAATCAATATATTGTAAGGGGTTGGGACCATTCCCCTACACACTATCCCCTTGGCTGCTTACATAAGCTTTTGGGAAGTGCAGAAATTCCATTTTTGCTATGTCTAAATCATTAAAGGAATCTGAAGAAACCTTCTTTGGACTCAGACCTTCATGAACAACATTCCATTTCTAGGGAAAGTTATTAAGAAAGTGGGTGCAACCTAACTTGAAATATGTCTGCCAACCCATGATATTTATGATCTATTCCAGTAAGCATTCAATGGATGACATAGCACTGTGTGTGCTTAATTATTGTCTTGTGGGAAAAGACAGAGGCAATTGTTTGATCTTAATCCTCTTGACCTCTCTTCAACATTTTCTGTGGACTGGATGGCACAATCCTTAGCTTTTTCAATTTTTTCTCAGAAAGTGTCTTTGTGAGTACACTCATCTGCACCAGTGCCCCAGCCATGCAGCACTCTACAGGACTCTCTCTTATCTCCCATGCTATTTGCAGTATACAACCACTGGGTGAAATAATCAAATAATCAAATGTCATGGCCTCTATTACCACTGCTATACAGATGACACTCAGCTGTTCCTGTCCTTTTATCTGGGTCCTACTCAATGACTGCCTAGCTGAACTCCAATGGATGACTGCAGTTTGGTCAACCAACTGGACTTAAGCTTGAGCTTTTGAGTTGCCAAACTGTGATCATGTTCAGAATCTTGATTTTGTGCTTAATTGTGGCATAACACTTAAACATCAGGGGTGGTAACTTTATCAAGCTGTGGGTAAATTTATCAAGCTGTGGGTTTGAAAAAGTGGAGATGTTGTCTATAGCAACCAATCAGATTCTAGTTATCATTTATTTACTATGTTCTACAAAATGACAGCTAGAATCTGATTGGCTGCTATAGATGACATCTCCACTTTTTCAAACCCGCAGCTTGATAAATTTACCCCCAGGTGTCAACCATGATCAAATATGCATTATTTCATCTGAGGAACATTGCAAGAAACAAGCACTTGATTCCCTACATTCGTACATGCATTTGTGTCCTCATGCTTGGACTACTGCTATGCTATACTTGTATTATATGCTTGTATTAACCTGATGGCATATGATCTGGAATTGTCGGCCATGCAACAGTTAATGTTTTAACCTGTGTGTAATTGCCAGGCACTACTTAAGATCAGAAGAGGTTACAGAGGATGATCTGAGGCAAGAAGAAGTTATATAAAATGTAGCCTAGCGGGTGTTTCTTCCTCTTGTCACTGAAAATTGTATGGGCTGTTGTTAGAGGATCCTGGGGTGAAAGGTGCCTTACTGGTTCAGTTTGTTTTCCCAGGCATTTATTTGAAAACCGTTTATTCTGCTTATTTTTAATTTGTTTTCTCACCCTATTTCTTTCACTGTTCTTTTCTACTCCCTCTCTTTATTTTCCATTTCTCCCACCTTCCTAATTCTTTCTCCTTCCATTAACTTGATTTTTTCCTTTCATTATTGTTTTCTTCTCTCCCTCCCCATGTTTCTATCATTATTTCTGCAGACATAATCATTCTCTGCTCCCCTCATCCATTTGCTATCCTCCCCAAGGCATGCAGCGGCACTTCCACCATTTAATGAATCCCTCCATTTCCCTGCCTCTACACTTACGCTACCCAATCCTCTTAGGGCGGTTTTCTTCAAGGTAAATCTTATGTAATTGCTCATGCCTTTATTCAGGTGTGATTAATGAGGCCCCGCCACTTCTCCATTTTTTACTTCAAAGGGGAAATAAAAACTCATGCATTATTTATGTAACCCACCAGGCAACATTTAAGAATCAGGTGGGATTTAGGTCTGTGTCATATCCAAAGAAAAGGTAGAAATAGCAAACATAAGGGTCCAAAAATATATACTCCAGTTCGAATGTTTCAGAGTGACTGATGGGAAGATGAGGTTTGTCAGGCCCATCTTGTCACAACAACTTAATGCAAGACATAACCTAAATCTTGTTTATCCATTTTAAATATTAAAAATTAACATACATTATTCATTATTGCAGTTTCTTAGTATAAAGGTAATAATTTGTCCACCAACTGTAAATTTTCAGAAAGTCATTGCAGATTTTTCCCAGTCATATATAACTGCAATGCACTGCATTGTTCTTCATGGTATCATTATCATCATCATCACCATTTATTTATATAGCGCCACTAATTCCACAGCGCTGTACAGAGAACTCACTCACATCAGTCCCTGCCCCATTGGAGCTTACAGGCTAAATTCCTGACACACACACACACACACGCACACATAGACACAAACGCACATACAGACACAAAGACTAAGGTCAATTATTTTAGCAGCCAATTAACCTACTAGTATGTTTTTGGAGTGTAGGAGGAAACCGGAGCACCCAGAGGAAACCCACGCAAACACGGGGAGAACATACAAACTTCACACAGATAAGGTCATGGTCGGAAATTGAACTCATGACCCTAGTGCTGTGAGGCAGAATGGTATGACTTTGACTGTCAATAATAACAGCATTGTACATATACTAAAAGGAATACCATAGAAATACAGCATAAGCCTTTGTTAATTCACCATGAAGTGCACATGGGCACATTGCTAAATAGTTTTGAAAAAAGCTTGGGCTGGATTTAAGTGATCTGTGGAGGGACATTAAAGGCTTTTGTATGAGAATATTTGGTTTAATCTGATAGAAGGTGCAGAGCATGTAGTGTCTGGTTGGTATTAGGCTTGTTTATTGTTGAGTTGTTTTGCTATGGCTTTCTTCTATAGACCTGTGGTACTCATTCTTTCAGAATAGGCACTGCAACGGCAGCTGCTAAGATGAGTTTGTTATGCCAAAACAATTGAAAAGCTGGATAGGTGGAAGTCCAACTATTGTAAAAAATACAGGAGCCAGAGCTAACTATGATTTCTGATGCCTCCCTTGCGGAGCTGACCCATGACATAAGTTGCTTGCCACTATTGTAGGGACATTGAAGGATTTGCCTAATTTTTCCTCACAATAAAGGGCCTGATTAGACTGTGGTTCCTTTGTGATTTTTTTTTACCCAGTACTCAAAGTGGGGCGGTATATGCCAATATGGTATACTGGCACTTCCTCTCCCCACTTTATTTAAGTTGCACACATGCCCTGCTATCCTTACAGAGCATGTGTGCTGAACAGCTTCAAGCTAATTTTAGAAGATTAAGGCCAAATTCAACAGAATAATGACACACTGGCCTGGCGCTGGGTTAATCTGTTCAGACGTTATTCTCAGTAAGACATGGAGAGTTTCCAATTAAGACCATAGTATTATATGGCCCTTTCAAAGATAAACTTGGCCATTAGTAAATTTCTAGTAGAGGATGTGCAGTGATGGGATAGCACACAATTAAGTTTATGTTTGATCATTTGTTCAGGTTGGAAGGAGTACACCTCATAGAAGACGGTCTGGTCCTGTTTAATGGCCATTGGTTTAGGAGTCTTGTTGGGCTGTGAAGGGTCACTGTGGTTGGAAAGCTGCGGTTCGTGGGGTGTGGAATCTGGCTGTGGTGTTAAACATGCCAATCAGTAGCCATTATGTGCATTTGTGTGGCTGTGGAGCACTGTCCCTCAATAGGGCTCATTATTAGTAAAACTTCCCCCCTGGTGGGGGTTATGGGGCAATAACTGTGTTGACAGGCTCCAGCTACTGTGTCAAATGAGGGAGAGTGTGGCGTTATGGCCTAGAAGCATCATGGGTGATGGGACCCTCATTTTGGTGTTACCATTGACTAGGAGCTGACTAGGAGCTGATTGGTTTTTCTGTGGCACCATTGAAATTGATTTAATTCAATAAATTTGTGACCTTTCTCGTCCAAGCAAGCCTCCTGTGCCATTATTTCTTAGTTGAGAAGAGCAGATTTCAGTGTACATAATGTAAAGGGAACTTTTGATCTACTTCTTGGCTGCTTATGCACTCTACCTTGGTGTCCCAGAAAAATATTTGCACCGGCAGCACTTGATACAAAATGTAGCAACCAGGCTATTAACTAACCTACCCTGTTCCTGCCTTATTATACCTGTTCCCTTCACTGAATGCCTGTAAGATCAGTTTCAATATTGGCTTACTGACATTAGTCAGTAAGCCAATAGCAGCCTTAGTGCTGTGTATGCTAATTACTATTTCAAATTTCATATGATCTAACTTAGAGGAATACCTTTACGATAGCTACCTAATCTATTATTGTCCTACTCCGAGCTAGCAATTCACCCTGTCACTGCAATTAATTTATTTAGCTGGACTTAGAACCAGTGTGCATATTTGGGGATTAAGTGCTAGATACCGATAATAGCAATTGTTTGATGTAAGGGGATACTTGTAATCCCCTAGGGACAATATATATAGATCAAACAGAGATTCGTCACTAAGTAATCATAAACATGTCACGATAGCTACCAAATCTATTTTGTCAACTCCGAGCTAGATTCTGTAAGGTAGTCAGCAATTCACACCTGTCACAGCAATCAACTTATTTAGCTGGACTCAGAACTGGCATGCATACTCATATATTGGGGACTAAGTGCTAGGCACTTAGAATAGCAACTGTTTGATGTAAGGGGGGGAATTTATTTCCCCTAGAGATAAGTTATACAGATAAAATAGATATTTATCATTAAGAAAGCATTATATAAATGAGTGACATTATATTATTTATATGGAAATAGCTACTTTAAGTACTATTGGAGTACCATAGTTTTATAGAATATTATGAAACTAACCAGGCATTCCGGCTAAGAAGGTGGGGATATAAACACTACCCTCTATATAATTAAGAAATAATTGTCATACACAGCCCTTTTTAAATCACTTTATTGCACTATTTCACTTTATATTTCACTGCTTTTTTAGAATATAGTATTTTATTCAATAATAAAAGTTACGTTTTAATTACTTTTGTGATTCAATGTATAAGGCGAATATATGTAATACATCTACCACATAGTGTACCACAATCGAATCCGGCTCTTTGATCTTCTTTTGATTTAAATTGCATGTCAACCCAGGTACTGATTCATGTTTGCATGCAACTTGAACTCAACTTTCTCTTTTTAAAACAGCACATAACTTGCACATACGTATGCCCCTATTCAAATGTAAGGGTATCTGAAGAATACATTGGAATGTGAATATGGTAGTAACTTACAAGACATGAATTTACATGTAAGTGTATTTTGCTCTTCTAAGTGATTTTGGAGCAAGTGCACCTTTATTCACTACATACGACTTTTCTCCTAATTCACATATGAACGCTCATGTGTGCATTTACTTAATTACCCTAATTAACAGTAATTGTCTTACACACTGATGTTTCCTGAAAATTGCATCATATTAAGCCTTTCACTGCATTGTCTAAACATTGAATTTGAAGTAAACACAAAACATTCTTACATGTAAAGTAAGATGAAATCAGATATGCTTTGATAGTCAAATATTGTTGTGAATGCTGGAGAACTAGGATCAACAAAACAGAAACAAAGGTTGCTTAATTAATTTATAGGTTAACAGTAGGTGCTTGAAAGGGTGGGATTATCCTGAAAGGAGCAAATACAGAGAAAAATCACCCAGCATACCGCTGTTATCCAGTAACAAAGCTGCTGTTTCTACTTGTACATAAAAATGCACGAATTCTTAGTTACACACATTTGCAAATGCAAGGCTGGTACTCCAAGGGGTAAATGTATCAAAGTGCGAGTTTGCCAGCGTGTTTACATCGCGGCAAATCGCGGGTGTTTACCCGCAATTTTTTTTTTTAAAAAATGGAAATGTATCAAGCTGCGATTTTGACACTCATGTTCAAAATCGCTGGTCATCTCTGGCGATTTTGAGCGATGTAAACACTCCCGAGTTTAGCTAACTCTCCTGTGTTTGGCAAACTCTCCTGTGTTGTAACAGTGAGTTGTAAACACTGTTACACTGACCTGTCATACAGCTGCCAGAGCTCCGGCAGCTGTTAAAATGTTAAAGAACAGATAAAAGTTGAAAAAAAAAAAAGCGTGAGGTCCCCCCGCTATTTATGCTTAACCCTAGTGCTGCCTGACTAGTGCTGGTCCCGTGAAAATCGGGGAAAAATTTTGCGTGGGGTTCCCCCGATTTTCACTTTACCAGCACTAGGCAAAATACTGGCCACACTGTTTTTGGCAACCTGGCTGGCTGGGACTTGTAGTTCCACAAACAAAATTGGTGTCAGTTTGTTTTTTTTACTACTTTACGCCGTATTACCCTACTACCCACAGCCCAGGGGTGGTAGGAAGAGCCCTAGTGCTATCAGCACTGGGCTGGTTCTTTCTAGGGGGGGGCCCGCTCGTTTTTTTCAGCGGACCCCACTCCCTAGGGAATCCAGCCCAGCGCTGAACAGTCTAGGGTTGGTTAGTCATTATGTCAGGGGGACCCCTGCTGCGCGTCTCCCTGCTATAGTGCCGCCAACCCTGGCTGGTTTCCTAGTGCTGGTAAAGTGAAAATCGGGGGAACCCCACGCAAAATTTTTCCCCGATTTTCACGGGACCAGCACTAGTCAGGCAGCACTAGGGTTAAGCATAAATAGCGGGGGGACCTCACGCTTTTTTTTTTTTTTCAACTTTTATCTGTTCTTTATCATTTTAACACTGCCAGGGCAGTATAACAGTGATGTGTTTGTACAACACGCTGCTATCAAGCAGCGTGTTGTATGTGGCGTGTTTTGAAGCAAACTCTCCTGAGTTTGCTAACTCGCAGCTTCATACATTTGAGAGCTGTATAGCTGCAGTGGCAAACAGTCGGGAGTTTGATCACTGGCGATTTTGCAAACAGCGATTTTGACAGAAGCACAACTCTGGCGATTTTGCATGAAATCTCAGCTTCATACATCGGCTAGTTTCAACTCTCCTGAGAAAATTGCTGGAGTTGCAAACTCGCAGCTTGATACATTTACCCCCAAGAGTCTCCAAATGGCAGTATAGCACCAGAACTACTCATCAGCTACTGATACCAGAGCATGCCTCTCAAACAAACACAACAGAAAGGAAAGTTGTTCAATCCATTTATAGGTTAACAGCAGGTACTTGAAGGACTAGGACTAGGACCAACATCATTTTCCTCCTGGCCAGCAGCCTTAGCCTCTTACACCAATGGAACTCCACTCCGGATGGCAATATTGTGAAATATCACACACACAGCTATGATGTTGCACAAAACATCTAGCGCATATGTAATGGCTTTAAAACCCCGAAAGTTCATTCTATAATCCATCTGGATGAGATTTGCGTGGAATTGTATGCAACCTCTTGCTGTCTTTGTGGATGTAAAATGGGAGTGAGGAGCCAAGGGAGGAAAGGGTATGCATTGTCTACTCTGAAGATAAAAAAAAAGGTAATTACACATGATTATCATAAAAAAAAAAATTATAACCAAAGAGAGAGATATTTTGACAAAATATGGCACTATTATAATCCAACATTATTCCACTTTATTTATATATAAGTACACCATTGTGACCTATCAAAATGGCCACTGAGCTCCATTTTGTTGTCTTCGTAATGTTCTGTGTGTATTGTAATATGCTTATCTGATTAAGGACTGGGCAGAGACGTCTCTATGTATTTTGCTAGGGCGGTGTCTCAGATGCTTTCTGCACATCTGCAAAGAATGTATCTTTCTTATCAGTAGTGCACCAATAGAGTCTGAAAATCATGTTCATACCCTAAAATGTAGCTTAAGACGAAGACCCTTTGTTCTCTGAGTATAAAATCTGAAATGCAGCCAGGGAGGCCCTGGCCTCATGAATAGACCTTGATGCAGAAAGGTGGCTGTGTTTTTCCAGCTTTCGTGTGAAAGGAGGGGTCCTGGAAATTGGTAGTTACTTGAACATATGAGATTCCATATAAGCTAAGAATTAATTTACTTTCACTTTTATATTATGTTCATGATAAAAATAAAGATCCACTTTTCAATAACTCTTGCAGTCATGAGTCATTAACTCTTTGAAACCAAAAGAACCTCATTCAACCTGGAACAACCATAATGCACAGAGTGTTAAAATTTGGCAATGGTTCTACACAAACCTTTTATTAGTACAATACATACACATCTATATATGAAAAAAAGGTCTAACAAGAAACAAATATGTGAATAAATAAAGTACCTAATAGCAATGTGTCTCCATGTGTCCTTGCACCTCCTTGCTTTGGCGCCACATGCCTGATTATCTGAAGGCAAAAGAAAGCTGGTTATAATTACAAATTGCCACTCTATGGTCTTAAGGGACTCTTCATTGAGTTGCAGATGTATAAATTGATTGATGTGCAATAGGAAATCCCACAGCACCACCTTCAGCACATGACTAAAAGGTCGGTTGGGACAATTCTGGAATGACCCAGATGCACATAAGTGTGACACCGCCAAGAGTTTGATCAGCGGTGGTATTGCTGTACAATGTGCAGAGTGTCCATGATGACATCATCATCATCATTATCATCAACATTTATTTATATAGCGCCAGCAAATTCCTTAGCGCTTTACAATTGGGAACAAACATTAATAAAACAATACTGGGTAATACATACAGACAGAGAGGTAAGAGAACCCTGCTCGCAAACCTACAAGGTGGAACTGATAGCAACAGACCAATCCAGCATCTGACATCCCAAAAAGGCTGACAAGTGGCTTGAAGACACACTCACTGGGCAAGCAACGTTAATGGTACAGCATCGTTGTCTGTTGTTCTCCCAAAAAAATTGCTTGTGCAGAAATTGGCTATATGTGAGGCACAAAAATTGAAATAAACACATTACCTTATGTATTGTAAATCTGTGTTTCTCATTTGAAATTACACATTATAAATCAAAAAGCTATCACAGCTTCTTCTATGTTAATATCATTATTTTAAGATTCAGAATATATACAGTATATTTCCAATTCAGTATAATAAATCGTGTTATGTTAGTTTTAAAAAAAAATTCTAGTTGAAAAAACCCCCACAATACTCATGTATTCACGCACATATATATATTGATAAAAATATATAACAATGCTAATGTATGCAACTATATATAAAGGAGCATAACATTGAAAAAAACAAAATTGCAATGTTTTCGCATTGTCGCATTGCAAATGTCTGCAAATGCTTTGAAAGTGCCAGAAAGACAATTGAAAACATCTGCATATGATAATGTATGCAATGCTTTTTAACTTAAATAAAATAATTTTGTTGCTACTGAGACGCATATGTGAGAGTTTCACCTATCTCTTTTCAGTTCGCAGTTTGCAGTTTATTTTTTTTTAGGGGGAAGGGGGGTTGGATACAAAATGGCACTATGGTGCCCCTCTGCCATGATCTTATATAGTGTTGTCTAATGAGATCAGTGATGTCAAGTGAGCAGGTGAATTGTCAATCATCTCATTAGTTTGTGAGAGTCAATGCCGTGTTTGATCATCATCACACCTTCCCTGGAGCAGGAACAAACCTTACGTCTGAAAAGAAGTGTGCTTCTGACTATTCCTGAATCAGCCGCATCTTTGTGGAACACCCTAACTATACCTGGGCTATGTTAGTCTGCCCTTTACCTTCCTCATTCCACCTTTCAAGTCATAGGCAGTTGTAAGTGTCATTTACGATCAGACAAGAATTGCATGCAATTGCATTTGTTGGTGTAAGTCCCGTTCTGGCGTATGAGCAGAGCTATTTCACACAAGATATGGCACACAAATCATCATCATCATCAGTTATTTATATAGTGCCACTTATTCCGCAGCGCTGTACAGGGAACTCATTCACATCAGTCCCTGCATCATTATAGCTTACAGTCTAAATTCCCTAACATACATACAAACAGACTAGAGTCAATTTAGATAGCAGCCAATTAACCTACTAGCATGTTTTTGGAGAGTGGGAGGAAATCGGAGCATACGGAGGAAACCCACGCAAACACAGGGAGAACATACAAACTCCACACAGATAAGGCCATGGTCGAGAATCAAAATCATGACCCCAGTGCTGTGAGGCAGAAGTGCTAACCACTAGGCCACTGTGTTGGGAGTTATCTCCCAATAGTCATAGTGTGGAGTTATATAAGCCAACTTAAGGGGGTGCATTTCTAAAGCTGCGGGTTTGAAAAAGTGGAGATTCTAGTTTTATCTTATTTTGCACGTTCTACAAAATGACAGCTAGAATCTGATTGGTTGCTATAGGCAACATCTCCACTTTTTCAAGTCTGCAGCTTGATAAATTTATCCTATGGTCTTTTAGGCAATGGGTTGTATACAATGCAACGTGTTCAAATTGATAACATATGATAGCCTCTAAATGGAGATGGGCATTATCTCCTGTGAGGGTGAGTTTCAGCAATTGCACAAGCTTGGCATGTGGATGCCACACATATAAAATAAAATACAAAATTCATATAAAAAATGCATATTAAAAAACACAAGATGTGCAAACCTTATTAGGGCATAGTGTGCTATGTAAATTTCTTTAGTCACATACCAATAGCGAAATATAATTGAGTGGTAGCCCTGTTCCAATGTTGTAATGGGACACAGACATTCCTAAGCTTGGGATAAAGTATGTGCTGTATATCCGTATTGACTTGGAGATTATCGCAAACTACGAATTCCAATATTTCAACATTGGCGTTCTTCAACCAGAATAGAAATAAGAAAAATGCGGCAATGGGCCTGCTCCTTTCGTGCAGGTTGGGCATATAAGTCAAAGGGCCAGTGCAGAACCCTTTGTGACTCATGGGCCCATGTGCAATGCACATACTGCATCTATGGTGAAAACACCACTGGGAGTCCAGTAGCATCAGGTGTGTAAGCTGAGTCTGTTCAGCCAAGAGTACAAAGTGAGGTGGGACACAAGAGAAAATTAGTTAGCCTGGAATTATGGGAAAGCAGAGTAAGTGAAGTGCCCTAGTAGTGCAGAGGTAGTGTGTTATAGTCTTTTCCTAAACAAAATTCAATATACCAGGGTGGTAGGGCAGGAGTCACCCCAGGTATCTAGGGCTTTTGCATTACACTGACAGAAAAACACACTGTAATATCACCAAAATGTCTATAACAATCACACACCATGACAGCATCAGTTTCAAGGCAATTAAAATAGTTTAAAATGAGAAGTTCTGACCCAGCCTCAGAAAAATCAACACCAACTACTAGGTCACTTTGCACAGCCATCTTAAATAGTCAATCTTTCTAATGGTTGAAAGCCTACACCAGAAGGTTAATCCAAATTCAAGCAAAATGCTATTGGATCATACATCCTTAAGGGTTGGAGATGGGAATGGGAAGATGTCATGCCCACATGGGTTTCCCTCCTGTTGGTCGGGTGCCTAGAAGTCTGACACAGTTCCAGGGAGAACAATATTAACTCAAAACATTTGCTAATAGACTTAATCCTGGCTAAATAAGAGTGCGTCCCTTTTTTAACCACTTCCTTTTGTGATGTAGATTTAAATGGTCCAGATTTCCTGTTTGTTGCAAAAGGTGAGTTGTGAGTGGTGCTATAGTAAGAAAACAGTACATCTATCAAGTTGTAATTGGATATGAATTATAAGAAATATTCCACAATCAAGAAGTGCACCTGTATCTGTGGACAGGCATAGAAGCACAAGTGTAAATGTCCCATCAAATCAAACCTTTTGCCTTTTTATTTCAACTAGAGATGGGCGGGCTCGGTTCCCCGAGAACTGAACCCGCCCAAACGTCAGGTAGCAGGCTCGGTACTCTCACGCCTATTCAGAATTGAAAACGAGACAAAACGTCATCGCGACATCGTCTTATCTCGGAGCTCGGTTCTCACAATATTTCAAATGCATAAATATCCGCTTCCACAACAATCCATTGACATTTGACAGAGGGAGAGAGAAGGGTTAGGTCGCAGGATTAGAGCAGGGATAAAACAGTTATTACAGAAGTTATTACAGCAGTTATTACAGCAGGAAGAGAGCAGTTATTAGAGCAGGAAGAGAGGAGTATAGAGGAGGAATTTTTCCAAACATTACAAACTGTTTGGGGTGTCATATTCCCTCCTAAAGAAACTATTTTCTGCCTGCAGAAATTGTAATATACCAGCACAATTTCTTTCTGAATTTGCACTACAAGTGTTGGGTGTCACATATTCAACTGTAGCAAAAAGCTATTTTCTGGTGCTGAAATAATTATATACCAGCACTATATATTTCTGAATTTGCACTACAAGTGCTTGGGGTGTGACATTTTCCCCATTGTTCAAAAATCTATTTTCTTCTGTTCGAAATTATTATATACCAGCACTATATATTTCTGAATTTGCACTACAAGTGCTTGGGGTGTCAGATATTACCCTTTTTTTAAAAAAGCTAATTTCTGGTGTTGAAATTATTATACACCAGCACTATATCTTTCTGAATTTGCACTACAAGTATTTGGGGTGTCAAATATTCCCCTCTTTAAATAAAGCTAATTTCTGGTGTTGAAATCTGTATATACCAGCACTATATCTTTCTGAATTTGCACTACAAGTGTTTGGGGTGTGCCATATTCCCCTCTTTGAAAAAAAGCTATTTTCTGCTGTTGAAATTATTATATACCAGCACTATATATTTCTGAAATTGCACTACAAGTGTTTGGGGTGTGCCATATTCCCCTCTTTGAAAAAAAGCTATTTTCTGCTGTTGAAATTTGTATATACCAGCACTATATCTTTCTGAATTTGCACTGCAAGTGCTTGTGGTGTCACATATTCCCCTGTTCTAAAAAAGCTATTTTCTGGTGTTGAAATTATTATATACCAGCACTATATATTTTTGAATTTGCACTACAAGTGTTTGGGGTGTGCCATATCCCCCTCTTTGTAAAAAGCTATTTTCTGGTGTTGAAATTATTATATACCAGCACTATATATTTCTGAATTTGCACTACAAGTGTTTGGGGTGTCAGATATTCCCCTCTTTGAAAAAAGCTAATTTCTGGTGTTGAAATTTGTATATACCAGCACTATATATTTTTGAATTTGCACTACAAGTGTTTGGGGTGTGCCATATCCCCCTCTTTGTAAAAGCTATTTTCTGGTGTTGAAATTATTACATACCAGCACTATATATTTCTGAATTTGCACTACAAGTGTTTGGGGTGTCAGATATTCCCCTCTTTGAAAAAAAGCTAATTTCTGGTGTTGAAATTTGTATATACCAGCACTATATCTTTTTGAATTTGTACTCCAAGTGAATTATATACCAGCACTATATATTTTTGAATTTGCACTACAAGTGTTTGGGAAGTGCCATATCCCCCTCTTTGAAAAAAGCTATTTTCTGGTTTTGAGATTATTATATGCCAGCACTATATATTTTTGAATTTGCACTACCAAGTGTTATGGGTGTGCCATATCCCCCTCTTTGAAAAAAGTTATTTTCTGGTGTTGAAATTATTATATACCAGCACTATATATTTCTGAATTTGCACTACAAGTGTTTGGGGTGTCAGATATTTCCCTCCTTGAAAAAAGCTTATTTCTTGTGTTGAAATTATTATATACCAGCGCTATATCTTTCTGAATTTGCACTACAAGTGTTTGGGGTGTCAGATATTCCCCTCTTTGAAAAAAGCTATTTTCTGGTGTTGAAATTATTATATACCAGCACTATATATTTCTGAATTTGCACTACAAGTGTTTGGGGTGTCACATATTCCCCTGTCCAAAAAAAAAGCTATTTTCTGGTGTTGAAATTATTATATACCAGCACTATATATTTTTGAATTTGCACTACAGGTGTTTTGGGTATCAGATATTCCACTCTTTGAAAAAAGCTATTTTCTGGTGTTGAAATTATTATATACCAGCACTATATATTTCTGAATTTGCACTACAAGTGTTTGGGGTCTCATTAGAATGGATTCACAGCATTCCATATATGAGCAGGATCAGCAAGCAGCTGCTAGCATCTCTCCTGATGGTAGTCTTCCCTGTACGTCATCTGGTAAAGCCTATGTAAAATTTCATAGTCTTTTTAAGTTAGGGAAGAGAACACACCAAAAAAAAACTTTTTCCGTGTTGAAGAGAAAAAGATGTGTAATTTCTGCAAAGTTGCCATTCTACACACGCAGTGGTAAAAGAAAGAATGAGGCCTTTGTCTTTCTCTAATAGTGCGAGAGCTAAAAATGGTACTGAGCCTTCTTCTTGTACGGTCACTCGTGACCAAACAAGACCAAGTAATTTGGAGTCCAAAAGTAGTGCACAACTACTGTTACGTGCGAAAGTCAAGCTGCAAAAAAACAGTAAGGCATTAAAGGAAAATGTATGCTCAGATTCAGAAATGACACCAATCCTTGAGGAGAGTCCATCCACGAGTGATATGTGTAATTGTGACCATTCTGATAGTGTACCCATAAAGAAGGGCCCTTTCAGCATTTCTGCTGATGTGTGCCTAAACAGCCCGAATGTAGCCACTGATACACCAATTGAAAATGCCACTTTGGAATTCGAAGAGGATGAGGTGGAGATTTGTGTAGGCGATGAGGGTGCTAATGTGGATGTTGATGAGGATGAGGTTGTTTGTGTAAGTCCTGCACCAGTGGCAGCAGTTCTGGCACGTCACAAGAAGAAGCCCATTGTCATGCCTGGGCATAAAACCAAAAAAGACCACTTCTTATGTGTGGAATTATTTCTACCCAAATCCTGAAAACAGTTATATAGCCTTTTGTAGTGTATGTCAAGCCACAGTCAGTCGAGGGAAGGACCTTAACCATCTTGGAACCTCACCCATGTTACGCCATTTGATGAGAGTTCATGGCAAGGTGTTGGGAAAAGCTGAAAGTTATGTAAAAAAATACAAGTACTCCATCATCAGCTAGGACATTTCTGTCACCTACATCCCGACGGCTGCAATCTACACCCACAACACTGTCCTCATCAATATCCTCAGTAGCGATCGTAGTTAGCCCTGCATCCCACTTGGTAAGGCTCGATGACTCCTGCACTATAATTGATTCCTCTGGACAGGGCCTGATTAAGGGTTCTGGCCGCCCCAGGCTAATACGGCCGCAGCGCCCCCCCCCCTCCTCCGAATATATAGGTGTATAGGAACACTCCTGAATATGAATGTTCAGGTGTATACTCCAGCATTCACATATGCATGACAGTCCCCCCTCTCCCTCCCTATAGATATGCAGGGTAGTCCCCCCTTCCTCCCTATAGATATGCAGGGTAGTTCCCCCCCCTCTCTATAGATATGCAGTGTAGTTCCCCCCCTCCCTATAGATATGCAGGGTAGTTCCCCCCCTTCCTATAGATATGCAGGGCAGTTCCCCCTCCCTATAGATATGCAGGGCAGTTCTCCCCCTCCCTATAGATATGCAGGGCAGTTCCCCCCTCCTTATAGATATGCAGGGCAGTCCCCCCCCTCCCTATAGATATGCAGGGCAGTTCCCCCCCTCCCTATAGATATGCAGGGCAGTTTCCCCCCCTCCCTATAGATATGCAGGGCAGTTCCCCCCCCCCTATAGATATGCAGGGCAGTTCCCCCCCTCCCTATAGATATGCAGGGCAGTCCCCCCCCCTCCCTATAGATATGCAGGGCAGTTCCCCCCCCCTCCCTATAGATATGCAGGGCAGTTCCCCCCCTCCCTATAGATATGCAGGGCAGTTCCCCCCCCTCCCTATAGATATGCAGGGCAGTTCCCCCCCCTCCCTATAGATATGCAGGGCAGTTCCCCCCTCCCTATAGATATGCAGGGCAGTTCCCCCCTTCACTTACCTGTAGTTGTGCCAGCGTCGCTCCTCTCCTCAGATCAGCAGATAGGAAGTGAAGACGTCCTGCTTCCTGTCTGCTGCACAGCAACAGGCAGCCTGGCGATTGGCTGTGTGTTGCTAACCACTGCCCACCAATGCTTTTGATCATCAAGCCCTCCACCCCCCCGCGGCGACCCCCCCCTCCCCCACCCCGAAAAAAAAAATGAATGAAAAAAAAAAAATACCCACAGTGCCGCGCCCCCCGGGACCCAGCGCCCCAGGCTGCAGCCTGGTCAGCCTAGTGGTTGATCAGGCCCTGCCTCTGGAGAATGTTTAAGCGTTAGTACCACTGCTGCTGCTGTTGCTGCTGTTGGGGGTGAATCTTCCTCACATAAGAAGGCCAAGAAAAAGTGCACTACTACTTTACAACAATTAACTGTGAAACAATCTTTTGCTAGAGGAAGCAAATATGACAGCAGTCACCCAGTCGCCAAGCGGATCACAGACGCATGGCTACTATGCTAGTGTTAGATCTGCATCCAATATCCACAATAAACACAGCTGGTTTTTCACAGTTAATTGATGTTTTGTGTCCCCGTTACAAAATTCCATCGCAACACCATTTTTCCCGTAAAGCTATTCTGCAACTATATCAAAAAGTTCGTAAAAATGTAGTACTTGGGTTTAAAAATGCCGTTCTGCCCACTGTACACTTCACCACAGATATGTGGACAAGTGGAAGTGGGAAAACCAAAGACTATATGACTGTGACAGTCCATTGGGTTGGTCATTCGCCTTCACCAGCAGAAACAACAGCAGCATGTACACCACTATGTAACATTTGTTACAGGCAGGCTACTCTTTGTATCACCGGCTTCACGAACAGGCATACAGCTGATAATTTGTTACAAAAACTAAGGGATGTCATTGATACATATCTTATACCACTTGGACTCTCCCCTGGATATGTTATTTCTGATAACGCCAACAATATTATAAGAGCATTACAGTTGGGTGAATTCCATCACATTCCCTGTTTTGTTCACACAATAAATTTGGTGGTGCAGAGCTTCCTAAGAAATAACCGTGAGGTGCAGGAGATGCTTTCGGTAGCCTGCAAAATTTTGGGACATTTCTGGCATTCTGCCACAGCATGTAGAAGATTGCAGCAGCTCCAAGAACAATTTAACTTGCTCTGCCACCAACTTAAGCAAGAGGTGTTAACAAGGTGGAATTCCACCCTGTACATGCTTCAGAGGATGGAGGAACAGCGCAAAGCCATCCAAGTGTATTGCACAAGCCATGACATTGGGAAAGGAGGGGGAATGTATTTCACTCTTGCGCAGTGGGGAATCCTTTCTATGCTGTGCAGGGTGCTGAAACCATTTGAAGTTGTGACGTGTGAAGTGAGTTCAGACTCTGCTAGCTTGAGCCAAGTCATTCCCTTAATTTAACTATTGGAAAACCAGCTTGACAAACTGAAGGAGCAGATGAAAGAAAGCAATTCTGCAAAGTATGTTGGCCTTGTAGATCAAGTAATTAATTTGCTTCGATCCAAGAGTTATTAAAATCTTGAACTCGGTTCACTACGTTTTGGCGACTGTGCTTGATCTTTGGTTTAAGACATACTTTAATTCTTTGCTTCAAAATGACCGAGATGCGAACATTTGCAGGAAGCTATTGGTCAGCAAGTTGTCTGCTGAACTGGGCCTTGGCATGACGACATCTCCTCCTTCAGTTTCTCAGGCAGCTGCTGCTTGGAATGCAGGGGGCAGATCACAACAGTTTGAAATCTGGGCTGGTTTGAAAGATTTTACCAAAAAATGTGTGACCTTGCCCATAACTCCATCCCATCCTACTATTAACATGCAAAGGATGGTGGAGGATTATTTTCAAGAGGTAATTGATATGGAAATGTCAGACAGTCCCTTTCCATATGGGGAAGAAAAACAAGCCACTTGGAAACCCATGTACAAATTTGGTTTGCAATACCTAAGCTGCCCACCCTCCAGTGTATACTCTGAAAGAGTATTCAGCACAGCCAGGAACCTTGTCAGTGATCGAAAAATGTGGAAAAGATGATGTTCTTCAAAATGAACTACATCTTCCATGAGGAAGGCCTTTACCATCAAATACATCCAAGTACTGACAGTTCTCTAATGGCGGATTCCAGCGGAGATGAATTAATAGTCTGTGATGATGATGTACACACTGATGAGGGTTTGGATGATGCTGAAGATGATGATGACAACATCTTTTTAAAACTTTCACTATAAGTGTAGGGTGTAATCTAGCCCCAAATAGAAAAGGGACTTGGGGCTTTTCTATTTAACGAACAGTCTTTGCAGGCTGCTGTTTTGTCAATTTCACTATAACTGTAGGGTGTCATACACAGACAGACACCAAACTGCCTTTGGCCATTTCTATTTATTTGTACAGTCTTTGCAAGCTGCTTCTTCTTGTATTTCAATTTTAATCTATGGGAATCATCTAGACCTAAACAGAACATCTGTTTTAGGCATTTCTATTTATAAAATAGTCTTTGCAGGCTTCGTCTTTTCCTATTTAACTATAAGTGTAGGGTGTAATATACACCCAAAGATGATGGCTGCAATGGCATTAGTCAAAGATGGAGAGGAAAACAAGCAGGCTTGTCTGTAGAATTTTAGGCAAGTGTTACATTACATTGAATAAATAAGACACATAGGGGAGAAGGAGAAGAGGGAGACAGAAAATGAATCATCTTCCTCTTACTCAGGACTGTCAATGGTGTTAGAGTTTCTTAGTAGGCTGTGGATCAGCCTGCGACAGTCCTGGATGGTCATCTTCTCCCTTATCAAGATGAGGCGATTCTTGGCAAGCCAAATAGCGTCCTTGAAGCATTTCATTAGGCTCCAGGCCTCCTGGATTTCCCCAATGATGTGGGTCCCAGGAAATAATCCATTTCCCTTGCTGTTTCCCTTCTGGTGTTGCAGAAGGGGCAGTGGACATATTGGCACAGGTTCTGGGAGTGCATGAATGTCCTGAGAGGCAGATATCCCTGGAAAGCCTTCCATGCAATGTCTTTGTGTGTAGTAGTCAGCCTCTTAGAGGCCACATTTCTATTGATCGTATATCTTTGCAGGCTTTTTTTTTTCTATTTCACTATAACTGTAGGGTGAAATATACAGACTATTAAAGTAATTCTATCGTTTTCAAATAAGCATTGCCCAATCAATTGTATGTGTTTCCAAAGCACATGGAGGTTTATTTTAGCAGATGTAAATAGTCAACAATTCAATGCATTATTATATTGTAATAAAGTACAGTACAGCACAGCCAATACCAAAAGATAAGTACATACTAATGCAATCGCTTGCGCAGGCTGCACACCCACGGGACCCGGTGGACAGTATATCTGTTAGAATACTGTGTCAGAGTTGACTGAGGGCCAGGGTGTGTGCAGCTATGATTATATACAGTACAGTGTTACACTTGAACAATAGAGATGACGTAGATTTTTTCTATAGGTCCAGACGTTGGGTGGGTCCAGTGTAAACAGATCATAGGTTGATTCAATCCAAGGAATCCAAAGGTGGGGGTCGTCTCTCCAGGGGGTCTGCTCCTTTCATAGCCAGCATCATACAAAGGATTATTCCCTAATATCAATAACTAAAGTATCCAATGTGCGATCTCTTCGCCGACTGCACCGGACAGCTGCTGATGATTAGGGGATCAATATGATATCAGGCATGACACCTTTCCTATAACCTAAACCTTTAATAACATTACAATGAACATATAATCACTATATATATATATATATATATATATATATATATAGACTAATAATAAACCAAATACTATCTGCTCCTGAATTACTGTGTAACAGAACCAGTATGAAATTATATAATATACGTGTTACGTGGCGTACGGATCGCATTTGCATGGCTAAACAATATTAAACCAATATACTTTCATTCATCCAATTATACGTCTTCAACAAGACAGACACCAAACTGCCTTTTTTGCTATGAATTTCGATCGCTGTTTTTAGACTTCGTCAGGAGGTGGACCTCCTGACGAAGTTCTTTGAGATGAAACGCGTAGAGGTGTTTGTGGATCTATGCTGATACTTGCTACTTCGAATCTGATGTCCTTGTATAGAGACTAGAAGTGAGCTGTATTGTAACATATGCCTGAAACATTTTATCCTGTGGTACGTGCAATTTTATTCTTTTGAATAAATCTTTTAACTTGGATAATTCACCATGGAAGCGCCCCTTTTTGTTTGAATTTTCAGGATTTTGCTGTTCCCCCTGTGGGGATCAGGTGGTTAAAAAAGGGAAGGACGCGCAGAATACAATCTGCTGGTGTTGGAATTCTGGTGGAACATTCACTTGTGATGAACTGGCACGATATCTGTATGAACTGATATTAGTTTTGAAGCTGTGCGCACTGTTTGTTATATCTGTATATATATATATATATATATATATATATATATATATATATATATATATATATATATATATATTCCCTACCACAAGGACACACATACCTAGAGTGCTAAAGGATAAAAAAAACAACATATACATTAAGTGTTGTCAAATCACGCTGACAAAAAGGCGCATATAATGGTGTTAATTAGCTGATAAAAAATAACCACACTTGTTTAAATCTGCATAGATCTGGAATAGCCGGAATGTAAATAAGTTGTACCATAAGCCAGAAACAATTGTACAGTACTACCTATTCACAGCCCACAGTCCACAAGATAGTCTTGGTTAGCTATCCAACCAGGAAGGGTCCAACTGAATGCTGCAGCGAATGCTGACAACTCCCCTCTATAATAACTGCACGGCTGAAAAATGAAGATGAAAAACTTCAGACAAGCAATAAAAGTGATAAAGGACACAATCAAAAAAACCTCTCAATATCCACTCCTGACAAGAAAAAGGTGATTAGTGGCAAATAAAGATCTTAACGACTTTTGAGAGGTAGATGTATCATTGGCGATATAGATTAAGCACAAGGAATGATATCCACCCCTCAGGTGAATGCAGTCAGAATAGTTCAGTGTCCTGATGCATTTTTTGACTGATAGATAATTTCTTCAGAGGAACAATTGTTGACAACTGCAACAAGCGAACAGCACATGGAACTGACTGTCTCACAAGAAGTCTTTAAATAGTTCTTCAGTTTAATTGAAGCTATGTGACACACCTGTCCTATATATTAGCAGTAGGGATGTGCACCGGCGACTTTTGGTGTCTCGTGTTTTGTGTTTTGGATTCGGATTTTCTCGATGTTTTGGGTTCGGATTTGTTTCGCAAAACACCTGCCGAAAGGTTTTGGTTCGGATTTAAGGTTTTGGATTTGGATTTTTTTTTTTAAAAGCATAAAAAGTTCAAAAATCAAGTTTTTGGGCTTATTTTCACTCCTACGCTATTATTAACCTCAATAGCATTCAATAACAATCATTTCCACTAATTTACAGTGTATTCTGAACACCTCACAATATTGTTATTAGTCCAAAACGTTGCAACGAGGTATCTTTCTGGACTGCGTAGTGGAGTGGTCCCCACAATATAATAAGAAAACCATCAACTGGTATGAATCGCACCAAAAAATGTATCTGGACTGCGTAGAGGAGTGGTCACCACAATATAATAAGAAAACCATCAACTGGTATGAATCGCACCAAAAAATGTATCTGGACTGCGTAGAGGAGTGGTCACCACAATATAATAAGAAAACCATCAACTGGTATGAATCGCACCAAAAAATGTACCTGGACTGCGTAGAGGAGTGGTCACCACAATATAATTTAAAAACCCTGAACTTGTATGATTCGCACCAATAAATGTATCTGGACTGCGTAGAGGAGTGGTCACCACAATATAATAAGAAAACCATCAACTGGTCTGAATCGCACCAAAAAATGTACCTGGACTGCGTAGAGGAGTGGTCACCACAATATAATTTAAAAACCCTGAACTTGTATGAATCGCACCAAAAAATGTACCTGGACTGCGTAGAGGAGTGGGTCACCACAATATAATTTAAAAACCCTTAACTTGTATGAATCGCACCAAAAAATGTATCTGGACTGCGTAGAGGAGTGGTCACCACAATATAATAAGAAAACCATCAACTGGTATGAATCGCACCAAAAAATGTATCTGGACTGCGTAGAGGAGTGGTCACCACAATATAATAAGAAAACCATCAACTGGTATGAATCGCACCAAAAAATGTACCTGGACTGCGTAGAGGAGTGGTCACCACAATATAATTTAAAAACCCTGAACTTGTATGATTCGCACCAATAAATGTATCTGGACTGCGTAGAGGAGTGGTCACCACAATATAATAAGAAAACCATCAACTGGTCTGAATCGCACCAAAAAATGTACCTGGACTGCGTAGAGGAGTGGTCACCACAATATAATTTAAAAACCCTGAACTTGTATGAATCGCACCAAAAAATGTACCTGGACTGCGTAGAGGAGTGGTCACCACAATATAATTTAAAAACCCTTAACTTGTATGAATCGCACCAAAAAATGTATCTGGACTGCGTAGAGGAGTGGTCACCACAATATAATAAGAAAACCATCAACTGGTATGAATCGCACCAAAAAATGTATCTGGACTGGGTAGAGTAGTGGTCACCACAATATAATAAGAAAACCATCAACTGGTATGAATCGCACCAAAAAATGTACCTGGACTGCGTAGAGGAGTGGTCACCACAATATAATTAAAAAACCCTCAACTTGTATGATTCACAGCAATAAATGTATCTGGACTGCGTAGAGGAGTGGTCACCACATTATAATTAATAAAAAACCCTCCACGGGTAGGAATTTCCCCCAAAAAAATTCTGGACTGCGTAGTGGGGTGGCCCCGGTACCCAATTTGATACCGGGGCCACAATATAATAAATACACCCTCAACTGGTCAAAATTCCACCAAACAAGTATCTGGACTGCGTAGTCGGGTGGCCCCGGTACCCAATTTGATACCGGGGCCACAATATAATAAATACACCCTCAACTGGTCAGAATTCCAGGGAACAGATGGCGGACACCGGATGGACGTCTAAAACCAACATAGCAGTTAAGGGCGCAGTTCCTCTTTTCTGTGACTGCACAAACAATTAACGTAGTAATAGAAATGACTTTTTTTTTTTTTTTTTAAATATAGAAAGAAAGAAGGTAGTACTAGAAATGGCAGTTATTTAGTTTCTTTTAAATAGAGAAAGAAAGAAGGTAGTACTAGAAATGGCAGTTTTTTTTGTTTTAAATAGAGAAAGAAAGAAGGTAGTACTAGAAATGGCAGTTATTTAGTTTCTTTTAAATAGAGAAAGAAAGAAGGTAGTACTATAAATATCAGTTATTTTTTTTTTTTTTAAATATAGAAAGAAAGAAGGTAGCAATAGAAATGGCAGTTCCTCTTTTTTGGAACTGCACAAACAGTGATGAAAATGAAGGTGGAGCTGGTGGCATGTCATGGTCCTCTTCAGAGGACAATCTCCTGACCAGCAGGTCTTTGCACCGCTGTAGACTTGTGTCCGCCGGAAACAGAGACAAAACATACGCTTTAAACCGAGGATCGAGAACGGTGGGCAGAATGTATTCCTCTGACTTTAAAAGACTGACCACCCTCGGATCCTGGCAAAACGTACGAAGGGCTTCATCCACAAGAGCTACATGCTTGGTGGAATCGCAATGGTTTACCAGCTCCTCCCTCACTTTCTCCAGCTGCTTCTGCAAAAGCCTGATCAGGGGAATCACCTGACTCAAGCTGGCAGTGTCGGAACTGACTTCTCGTGTGGCAAGTTTAAATGGCTGCAGAACCTTGCACAACACGGAAATCATTCTCCAGTGTGCTTGACTGAGGCGCATCCCCACTCCTTTTCCTATGTTGTAGGTGGCTGTGTAGGCTTGAATGGCCTTTTGATGCTCCTCCATCCTCTGCAGCATATAGAGGGTGGAGTTCTAGCACGTCACTACCTCTAGTTAATTTAGATTGCAAGGCTTGTAAATACTTTGAAGATAAAAAAAGCAGGCTGCACAGACTGTGGAGCTAGAAAGTGAAATTAAATAGCCCACGTTACTTTGGTGGCTATCTATGCACCCCCCCCCCCCCCCCCCGCCCTACACTTGTAGTTGAATATAAAAAAAGCAGCCTGTATAGATTGTAGAACTAGAAAATCAAATATACAAAGAAATGGCAATATGGTATCTGTCTGCATCATAATCATCAACATCCTCCTCAGCGACAGCTACATCAATATCCTCCTCCCGGTGTACAACATTCACACCTTCATTAGCCAAATCTGTAACTGGACTGTGGGTGATCCTTCCAGCATATGCAGAGGGCGTGCTGCAAATGCTGGATGGAGTCACCTCTTCCCGTACAGTGATTGGAAGGTCAGGCTTCACAACCACCAACACCCTTGGACTCGCCTTGGGGATTTGTGATGTCATCTGTTTAGAAGGCAGAGTTCTTTGCTGTTTTGTTGTTGTTGCTGACAGCATAACTCTCTTAAATTTTTGGTAGGGGGGGGAGGAGGAGGGCTTAGATCCTTGGGTGAAGCTGGACCACTAGTCATGAACACGGGCCAGGGCCTAAGCCGTTCCTTGCCACTACGTGTCGTAAATGGCATATTGCCAACTTTACGTTTCTCCTCAGATGATTTTAAGTTTCTCTTTTTGCTATTTTTGGAGAACTTGGGCTTTTTGGATTTTACATGCCCTGTACTAGGAGATTGGGCATCGGGCTTGCCAGACGACGTTGATGGCATTTCATCGTCTATGTCATGACTAGTGGCAGCAGCTTCAGCATTAGGAGGAAGTGGGTCTTGATCTTTCCTTACTTTATCCTCCAAATTTAGGTTTTCCATTATATGTAGCACAAGAGAGCTTACCCCTAAGCCACACACACTCGGCAAAGCCTTTAAAAATTATATGCGGCACAGGAGAGTACCACTGGACTTATACTGCTGAATCAGTGAACTTTGTAATATATCAGTACCACTGGACTTATACTGCTGAATCAGTGAACTTTGTAATAGCAGTACCACTGGACTTATACTGCTGAATCAGTGAACTTTGTAATATATCAGTACCACTGGACTTATACTGCTGAATCAGTGAACTTTGTAATATATCAGTACCACTGGACTTATACTGCTGAATCAGTGAACTTTGTAATATATCAGTACCACTGGACTTATACTGCTGAATCAGTGAACTTTGTAATATATCAGTACCACTGGACTTATACTGCTGAATCAGTGAACTTTGTAATTGCAGTACCACTGGACTTATACTGCTGAATCAGTGAACTTTGTAATATATCAGTACCATTGGACTTATACTGCTGAATCAGTGAACTTTGTAATATATCAGTACCATTGGACTTATACTGCTGAATCAGTGAACTTTGTAATATATCAGTACCACTGGACTTATACTGCTGAATGTGTGAACTTGGTAATATTGCAGTACCAATGGGCTTATACTGCAGGATTGGTTTTGCAAATTTTGTTGTAATTAAATTTTTTTAAAATTTTGTTTTGTATTTTTTTTTAGAACTTTTTTTTTAATTTTTTAAACACTTGGGAATAATGGGGAAATAACTATGCCCTTAGAAGCACAGAGCACAGGACACAGCACCACTGGACTGAACAGGACACAGCACAGGACCCAGCAGCACCACTGAACTCAAAATTGACAGAGCACAGCACACAGCACCACTGGACTGATACTGCAGAACACAACACAGCACAGCACAGCACAGCACAGCACAGAACTAAACAGCACAGCACGAGATCTACCAGGACAGAGGACCACCTAACACACCCTCCCTCTACCCTGATCAATGCCCGAGTGAAGATGGCGGCGACTAGCGGGGAATTTATAGGTTCCGAGTATCGCGAGATCCAACAGCGGTATTATGACTCCGAGCCTCGGTTTCAAGTTTTCATTTGGCGCCAATACCCGGATCTGTCTCGGATCCGACTCGGATCGGCAACGTTCGGGTGGGCTCGGATTCACGAAATCCGAGTGCGCTCATCTCTAATTAGCAGTATACTTAGACTCATTAAATCTGAAAATCACAAATGTATTTGAAACACATATACATATTTAAACATCTGTGGTGGTGAAAAAACTTTTATATAACAATGTAGAAAAATACATATACTTTCAACATTCTAACAGTATAACATCTTTTTCCAGAAGAAAATCCTATCTAAAAGTAGGGATGTGCACCGGCGACTTTTGAGGTCTCGTGTTTTGTGTTTTGGATCCGGATTTTTGTTATTTTTGGGGTTCGGATTTGTCTCGCAAAACACTTGACGAAAGGTCTCGGTTCGGATTTAAGGTTTTGGATTCGGATTTTTTTTGAAAAAAACATAAAAAGTTTAAAAATCAAGTTTTGGGGCTTATTTTCCCTCCTAGGCTATTATTAACCTCAATAACATTCAATAACAAGCATTTCCACTAATTTACAGTGTATTCTGAACACCTCACAATATAGTTATTAGTCCAAAACGTTGCAACAAGGTATCTTTCTGGACTGCGTAGAGGAGTGGGTCACCACAATATATATTAAAAACCCTGAACTTTTATGATTCGCACCAATAAATGTACCTGGACTGCGTAGAGGAGTGGGTCACCACAATATATATTAAAAACCCTGAACTTTTATGAATCGCACCAATAAATGTACCTGGACTGCGTAGAGGAGTGGTTCACCACAATATATATTAAAAACCCTGAACTTTTATGATTCGCACCAATAAATGTACCTGGACTGCGTAGAGGAGTGGGTCACCACAATATATATAATAAGAAAACCATCAACTTGTTTGATTCGCACCAATAAATGTACCTGGACTGCGTAGAGGAGTGGGTCACCACAATATATTAAAAACCCTGAACTTTTATGAATCGCACCAATAAATGTACCTGGACTGCGTAGAGGAGTGGGTCACCACAATATATTAAAAACCCTGAACTTTTATGAATCGCACCAATAAATGTACCTGGACTGCGTAGAGGAGTGGGTCACCACAATATATTAAAAACCCTGAACTTTTATGAATCGCACCAATAAATGTACCTGGACTGCGTAGAGGAGTGGGTCACCACAATATATATAATAAGATAACCATCAACTTGTTTGATTCGCACCAATAAATGTACCTGGACTGCGTAGAGGAGTGGGTCACCACAATATATATAATAAGAAAACCATCAACTTGTTTGATTCGCACCAATAAATGTACCTGGACTGCGTAGAGGAGTGGGTCACCACAATATATTAAAAACCCTGAACTTTTATGAATCGCACCAATAAATGTACCTGGACTGCGTAGAGGAGTGGGCACTGGGCACCACAATAAAATATATAAAAAACCTTCAACAGGTCTGCATTACACTACACATACGGCTGCTCCTCCATCCTCTCCATCATATACATGTTGGAGTTTTAGCGTGTGACAACCTCTTGTTTTTGATAATGTCAGTGCATTTTGAATATTTTTCAATTTGCCCCACACCACTGAATGTACTTTATCTTTGATACGCATCTATCTATCTTGACTGCGTAGTGGGGTGGCCCCGGTACCCAATTTGATACCGGGGCCACAATAAAATAAATACACCCTCCACGTGTCAGAATTCCACCAAACAAGTATCTGGACTGCGTAGTGGGGTGGCCCCGGTACCCAATTTGATACCGGGGCCACAATAAAATAAATACACCCTCCACGTGTCTGAATTCCACCAAACAAGTATCTGGACTGCGTAGTGTGGTGGCCCCGGTACACAATTTGGTACCGAGGCCACAATATAATTAAAAAATTGGGCATCAACTGTCACCGTTGTTTAATATCTGATACACCTAAATATGGACTGCACAGTGGAGTGGCCCCGGTAGTAAATTTGGTGCCGGGGCCACAATACCTCCTCCAACTTCCAAGTGTAGTGTTTATAAAGACAGACAGCGTCGAAGTGTTATTAGTTGACTTTCTTAACCCTAAAATTGTCCCTGTTGCAAATATTCGTGCAATGGACAGTTACTTTTTTATTGAAAGACTCAAGCTTTCAAGTGTAGTGTTTATAAAATATAAACAACAATACAGTAGTTTTAGAGCACGTCAATACCTCTTGTTTTAAATTATGACACGGCATTTTACTTTTGGTTTAATTTCTTGAATTTTTTTAAATTTGGTTTTACTTTTTGAACATGGCAAACGACTGTTGATTGGTCATATAATGCAAAAAAAAAAGTTCCAAGATGGAATTGTCCTTGGGCCCTCACACCCACCCTTATGTTGTTGAAATAGGACATGCACACTTTAACAAACCAATCATTTCAGCGACAGGGCCTACCAAACAACTTTGGCTGAAATGATTGGTTTGTTTGGGCCCCCACACCAAAAAAGCTATTCATCTCTCCCTGTACAGACTAAACAGGCTCTACTGAGGCAAGATGTCGTCCTCATCCTCAACCTCTGATTCCTCTCCCCCTACAGTGTGTACCTCCTCCTCATCACACATTATCAATTCGTCCCCGCTGGACTCCACAACCACAGGTCCCTCTGTAGTATCTGGAGGGCAGTGCTGTACTTCATTGAGGAATTGATTATTCATTTTTATAAACATCATTTTTTCAACGTTGTGAGGAAGCAACCTCCTTCGCCGCTCACTGACCAGGTTCCCCGCTGCACTAAAAACTCTTTCCGAGTACACACTGGAGGGGGGACAACTCAGGTAAAATAGAGCCAGTTTGTACAGGGGCTTCCAAACTGCCTTTTTTTCCTGCCAGTAACAATATGGACTGTCTGACATGTCTATTTGGATGGTGTCAGCAAAATAATCCTCCACCATTTTTTCTATTGTGACAGCATCCAATGCAGCAACAGTAGACATGTCTGCAATGATTGGCAGGTCCTTCAGTCCGGACCAGATGTTATCAGCATCCCCGCCAGCGGGTCTTTTAGGAAAACTGAGCTTTTTCCTCGCAGCTTTATCCTCCAAATTTTTGTTTTCCATTATATGTAGCACAAGAGAGCGTACCCCTAAGCCACACACACTCGGCAAAGCCTTTAAAAATTATATGCGGCACAGGAGAGTACCACTGGACTTATACTGCAGAATCAGTGAACTTTGTAATATTGCAGTACCAATGGACTTATACTGCTGGATTGGTTTTGCAAATTTGGTTATAATTATTATATTTTTTTTTATTTTTTTTTAATTTTTTAATTTTTTTTACTTTTTTTTTATTTTTAAAAAACTTGGGAATAATGGGGAAATAACTATGCCCTTAGAAGCACAGAGCACAGGACACAGCACCACTGGACTGAACAGGACACGGCACAGGACCCAGCAGCACTACGGAACTCAGCAGGACAGAGCACAGGACACAGCACCACTGGACTGATACTGCAGAATGTGTGAACTTTGTAATATTGCAGTACCAATGGACTTATACTGCTGAATGTGTGAACTTGGTAATATTGCAGTACCAATGGGCTTATACTGCAGGATTGGTTTTGCAAATTTTGTTGTAATTAAATTTTTTTAAAATTTTGTTTTGTATTTTTTTTTAGAACTTTTTTTTTAATTTTTTAAACACTTGGGAATAATGGGGAAATAACTATGCCCTTAGAAGCACAGAGCACAGGACACAGCACCACTGGACTGAACAGGACACAGCACAGGACCCAGCAGCACCACTGAACTCAAAATTGACAGAGCACAGCACACAGCACCACTGGACTGATACTGCAGAACACAACACAGCATAGCACAGCACAGCACAGCACAGAACTAAACAGCACAGCACGAGATCTACCAGGACAGAGGACCACCTAACACACCCTCCCTCTACCCTGATCAATGCCCGAGTGAAGATGGCGGCGACTAGCGGGGAATTTATAGGTTCCGAGTATCGCGAGATCCGACAGCGGTATTATGACTCCGAGCCTCGGTTTCAAGTTTTCATTTGGCGCCAATACCCGGATCTGTCTCGGATCCGACTCGGATCGGCAACGTTCGGGTGGGCTCGGATTCACGAAATCCGAGTGCGCTCATCTCTAATTAGCAGTATACTTAGACTCATTAAATCTGAAAATCACAAATGTATTTGAAACACATATACATATTTAAACATCTGTGGTGGTGAAAAAACTTTTATATAACAATGTAGAAAAATACATATACTTTCAACATTCTAACAGTATAACATCTTTTTCCAGAAGAAAATCCTATCTAAAAGTAGGGATGTGCACCGGCGACTTTTGAGGTCTCGTGTTTTGTGTTTTGGATCCGGATTTTTGTTATTTTTGGGGTTCGGATTTGTCTCGCAAAACACTTGACGAAAGGTCTCGGTTCGGATTTAAGGTTTTGGATTCGGATTTTTTTTGAAAAAAACATAAAAAGTTTAAAAATCAAGTTTTTGGGCTTATTTTCACTCCTAGGCTATTATTAACCTCAATAACATTCAATAACAAGCATTTCCACTAATTTACAGTGTATTCTGAACACCTCACAATATAGTTATTAGTCCAAAACGTTGCAACAAGGTATCTTTCTGGACTGCGTAGAGGAGTGGGTCACCACAATATATATTAAAAACCCTGAACTTTTATGATTCGCACCAATAAATGTACCTGGACTGCGTAGAGGAGTGGGTCACCACAATATATATTAAAAACCCTGAACTTTTATGAATCGCACCAATAAATGTACCTGGACTGCGTAGAGGAGTGGTTCACCACAATATATATTAAAAACCCTGAACTTTTATGATTCGCACCAATAAATGTACCTGGACTGCGTAGAGGAGTGGGTCACCACAATATATATAATAAGAAAACCATCAACTTGTTTGATTCGCACCAATAAATGTACCTGGACTGCGTAGAGGAGTGGGTCACCACAATATATTAAAAACCCTGAACTTTTATGAATCGCACCAATAAATGTACCTGGACTGCGTAGAGGAGTGGGTCACCACAATATATTAAAAACCCTGAACTTTTATGAATCGCACCAATAAATGTACCTGGACTGCGTAGAGGAGTGGGTCACCACAATATATTAAAAACCCTGAACTTTTATGAATCGCACCAATAAATGTACCTGGACTGCGTAGAGGAGTGGGTCACCACAATATATATAATAAGATAACCATCAACTTGTTTGATTCGCACCAATAAATGTACCTGGACTGCGTAGAGGAGTGGGTCACCACAATATATATAATAAGAAAACCATCAACTTGTTTGATTCGCACCAATAAATGTACCTGGACTGCGTAGAGGAGTGGGTCACCACAATATATTAAAAACCCTGAACTTTTATGAATCGCACCAATAAATGTACCTGGACTGCGTAGAGGAGTGGGCACTGGGCACCACAATAAAATATATAAAAAACCTTCAACAGGTCTGCATTACACTACACATACGGCTGCTCCTCCATCCTCTCCATCATATACATGTTGGAGTTTTAGCGTGTGACAACCTCTTGTTTTTGATAATGTCAGTGCATTTTGAATATTTTTCAATTTGCCCCACACCACTGAATGTACTTTATCTTTGATACGCATCTATCTATCTTGACTGCGTAGTGGGGTGGCCCCGGTACCCAATTTGATACCGGGGCCACAATAAAATAAATACACCCTCCACGTGTCAGAATTCCACCAAACAAGTATCTGGACTGCGTAGTGGGGTGGCCCCGGTACCCAATTTGATACCGGGGCCACAATAAAATAAATACACCCTCCACGTGTCTGAATTCCACCAAACAAGTATCTGGACTGCGTAGTGTGGTGGCCCCGGTACACAATTTGGTACCGAGGCCACAATATAATTAAAAAATTGGGCATCAACTGTCACCGTTGTTTAATATCTGATACACCTAAATATGGACTGCACAGTGGAGTGGCCCCGGTAGTAAATTTGGTGCCGGGGCCACAATACCTCCTCCAACTTCCAAGTGTAGTGTTTATAAAGACAGACAGCGTCGAAGTGTTATTAGTTGACTTTCTTAACCCTAAAATTGTCCCTGTTGCAAATATTCGTGCAATGGACAGTTACTTTTTTATTGAAAGACTCAAGCTTTCAAGTGTAGTGTTTATAAAATATAAACAACAATACAGTAGTTTTAGAGCACGTCAATACCTCTTGTTTTAAATTATGACACGGCATTTTACTTTTGGTTTAATTTCTTGAATTTTTTTAAATTTGGTTTTACTTTTTGAACATGGCAAACGACTGTTGATTGGTCATATAATGCAAAAAAAAAAGTTCCAAGATGGAATTGTCCTTGGGCCCTCACACCCACCCTTATGTTGTTGAAATAGGACATGCACACTTTAACAAACCAATCATTTCAGCGACAGGGCCTACCAAACAACTTTGGCTGAAATGATTGGTTTGTTTGGGCCCCCACACCAAAAAAGCTATTCATCTCTCCCTGTACAGACTAAACAGGCTCTACTGAGGCAAGATGTCGTCCTCATCCTCAACCTCTGATTCCTCTCCCCCTACAGTGTGTACCTCCTCCTCATCACACATTATCAATTCGTCCCCGCTGGACTCCACAACCACAGGTCCCTCTGTAGTATCTGGAGGGCAGTGCTGTACTTCATTGAGGAATTGATTATTCATTTTTATAAACATCATTTTTTCAACGTTGTGAGGAAGCAACCTCCTTCGCCGCTCACTGACCAGGTTCCCCGCTGCACTAAAAACTCTTTCCGAGTACACACTGGAGGGGGGACAACTCAGGTAAAATAGAGCCAGTTTGTACAGGGGCTTCCAAACTGCCTTTTTTTCCTGCCAGTAACAATATGGACTGTCTGACATGTCTATTTGGATGGTGTCAGCAAAATAATCCTCCACCATTTTTTCTATTGTGACAGCATCCAATGCAGCAACAGTAGACATGTCTGCAATGATTGGCAGGTCCTTCAGTCCGGACCAGATGTTATCAGCATCCCCGCCAGCGGGTCTTTTAGGAAAACTGAGCTTTTTCCTCGCAGCTTTATCCTCCAAATTTTTGTTTTCCATTATATGTAGCACAAGAGAGCGTACCCCTAAGCCACACACACTCGGCAAAGCCTTTAAAAATTATATGCGGCACAGGAGAGTACCACTGGACTTATACTGCAGAATCAGTGAACTTTGTAATATTGCAGTACCAATGGACTTATACTGCTGGATTGGTTTTGCAAATTTGGTTATAATTATTATATTTTTTTTTATTTTTTTTTAATTTTTTAATTCTTTTTACTTTTTTTTTATTTTTAAAAAACTTGGGAATAATGGGGAAATAACTATGCCCTTAGAAGCACAGAGCACAGGACACAGCACCACTGGACTGAACAGGACACGGCACAGGACCCAGCAGCACTACGGAACTCAGCAGGACAGAGCACAGGACACAGCACCACTGGACTGATACTGCAGAATGTGTGAACTTTGTAATATTGCAGTACCAATGGACTTATACTGCTGGATTGGTTTTGCAAATTTGGTTATAATTATTATATATTTATTTTTTTTTTAAAATTTTTTATTTTTTTTTACTTTTTTTTTATTTTTTAAAAACTTGGGAATAATGGGGAAATAACTATGCCCTTAGAAGCACAGAGCACAGGACACAGCACCACTGGACTGAACAGGACACGGCACAGGACCCAGCAGCACTACGGAACTCAGCAGGACAGAGCACAGGACACAGCACCACTGGACTGATACTGCAGAATGTGTAAACTTTGTAATATTGCAGTACCACTGGACTTTTACTGCTGAATGTGTGAACTTGGTAATATTGCAGTACCAATGGGCTTATACTGCAGGATTGGTTGTGCAAATTTTGTGGTAATTAAAAAAAATTAAAGTAGTTTTTGGTATTTTTTTAAAAAACTTTTTTTTATTTTTTTAAACACAGGGGAATATTGGGGAAATAACTATGCCCTTAGAAGCACAGAGCACAGGACACAGCACCACTGGACTGAACAGGACACAGCACAGGACCCAGCAGCACCACTGACCTCAGAAGGACAGAGCACAGCACACAGCACCACTGGACTGATACTGCAGAACACAGCACAGCACAGCACAGCACAGCACAGCACAGCACAGAACTAAACAGCACAGCACAGAACTAAACAGCACAGCACGAGATCTACCAGGACAGGGGACCACCTAACACACCCTCCCTCTACCCTGATCAATGCCCGAGTGAAGATGGCGGCGACTAGCGGGGAATTTATAGGATCCGAGTATCGCGAGATCCGACAACGGGATTATGAGTCAGAGCCTCAGTTTCAGATTTGAATTTGGCGCCAATACCCGGATCTGTCTCGGATCCGACTCGGATCCGCAACGTTCGGGTGGGCTCGGATTTCATAAATCCGAGTGCGCTCATCCCTATCTAAAAGTACAAACTAACACAAAGTTTATGTTCAATACTGAACTAAAGTCTACAAAACATCCTCATAATGTATCAATATTTAAAACGCTAAAAATTATATAAATAATATAGTAGTAAACATAACCACAAATATATCTAATGAATGATTATTATCACATATATAACTCAGACAGGTTACAGGCTCAAACGTGGGACTCATACAATCATTCATTGAAATATCTCATGAGCGCTTAGTTACTTGAGCCACTTTGATATCAATTGTAAGTGTAGGAAACATATTATTCTTCGACTCAACAGAGAAATTATTAATAAATATAAATATAGTAAAAAAGCAAATATTTCCAATATATCAAATGATAACAAATAATTCTTACTCTTGTTAACAAAATTTGAGATGATAAAAAAATAAATCTATATAATGCTGATAAGGTCCAGATTTTCATTCAAACTAAATGGGTTCAGTGTATTCAGGCAATTAATTCAAAGTAGTCCTTGCCTACATAGTCCTTTGAACCTGTCACCCCCATGTTGTGTAAATCCAATATGTTCAATACCTATATTATCTACTCTAGTGGGATCAGCCTTATGTTTTTTTCAAAAAATGGCATGGAACACTATGAGAAGATACTTTATTCATGATATTTCATCGGGGCTCTAAAAATTTTGTCTTTAGAGACCTTGTGGTTCTTCCAAAATACAGTAATGAACAGCTTTATCTAAGTATATTAACATATTTTGTGTTACAATTAATAAACCCCTTTAGCAAATGAGATGAGTTGTCCTTGTATAAAGACTTTAGCTTTGTTTCCCCTCCTTCTCCCATGGCACATGCTACCTTCCCCTATGACACATTTCCTCACTCTTGCCCTTCTGCAAAATTTCTCCCCGCAGGCCCTTATGCCCCAAGTTTTCCTTGTCATCATCCTTATCTTAACTCTCCTTATCCTCCCTAACTTTACCCTCTTTATCCTCCCCAGGTTTACACTCAGTATCCTCACCAAGAATTACCCTCATTATCCTCCCCAAATATACCACGTAGCCCCACTGCTCTCTGCTGCCAAACTGCCATCTCCAGCCCTACTGTCACCTGTTGTCCCACTGCCCTCTGGTTCTGCCCAAATGTTGCCAACCACATCATGGGTAACCAGAAGTCAGAGCAAGGCCAAATCCACCTCAAATTTGGCCCAGATAAAATAATGCCAGATTTTTTGAGTCGATTTGCATGTATGGTTTGGATTAAAATCCTATATCCTTTAATACTCTTGGGACTATAAAGAGTATCAAGAAAGAAAAAAAATATTAGTTATGAGTAAATAAACACAGAAGCAATTAGTGTGATCTTTTAACATGATATTATGCTATTGTAATGGTACAATATTTTACAATTGATTGTACAAGTACACCATAATGCAAAAAGTGTTAATATTTTGTCAAGTTGGTAAACCTACTGTCACAGCAATAGGGTTTCTAGAATCTGTCTCAGGACCCCTGGGAATAGTCGTGGCAGGAGTGTAGTGGAATCTGTACACAAACAGTTGGAATGAAGGTGAATCCACATGAGGAATAAAACCAAACTATTTATTTCAGCAGGCAGAATCAAGCTGAATTCACACAAGGGTTAATAGTATGCAGTTCACAGGGCCACCGAGGGGGGGGAGCGGGTACTAATAACCCGGGCCCTGGCATGTCAGGGGGCCCTGGCCCGGGCCCTAGCGCCGACGATTTTTTTTTTGTAATTTTTTTTTTTTTAAAACTATGTTTTTTTTGTTTTTGTTTTTTTTTGCGGCGGGGGGGTCGGGGACGGGGGACTCGGCCGTTGGTGGGGGGAGCAGAGTAGTTAAAAAAAACAACAAAACATACCCAAGTGATTGCGGCGCCGGCGTCCCTCCTCTCTGCTGCTCTGTGCTCCATTGCTCCAGACTGACTGAATCCTGGGTGTGACGTCATCATGTCACGCCCAGCATTCAGTCAGTCTGGAGCAATGGAGCACAGAGCAGCAGAGAGGACCATGAAAGAAGAGAGAAGAAAAAGTAAGTGAATGAAGGAAAGGGGGGGCAGCTTTACACAGAGGGGTTAAAAAATGGGGGGGGGCAGCTTTACACAGAGGGGTTAAAAAACGGGGGGGGGGCAGCTTTACACAGAGGGGTTAAAAAATGGGGGGGCAGCTTTACACAGAGGGGTTAAAAAACGGGGGGGGGGCAGCTTTACACAGAGTGATTAAAAAACGGGTGGGGCGCTTTACACAGAGGGGGGGTTAAAAAATGGGGGGGCAGCTTTACACAGGGGTTAAAAAACAGGGGGGGGGGCAGCTTTACACAGGGGTTAAAAAATGGGGGGCAGCTTTACACAGAGGGGTTAAAAAATGGGGGGGCAGCTTTACACAGAGGGGTTAAAAATGGGAGGGGGTGGCAGCTTGACACAGAGGGGTTTAAAGGAAAGAGGGAAAAGGCAGCATGGCACAGGGGGATGAAGAAAGGGGCAAAGGCAGTATGGAGGGCGCAGTGTGATCATAAGGGGGCATAGCGTGGTGATGATAAAGGGGCACAGTAATGTGTGTGTGATGGCACAGAGCTTTTGGCAATGTAGTGTGTGTGAGGTAGAGGGGTTAAAAAACGGGTGTGACACACACACACATACGGACTGCATATAAAGAGAGAACTGTACACACACATACACAGAGAGGGGGACTGCATACAAAGAGATCTGTATATTTAATTAATGGTTGCTATTTTGTTTGCGGGGTAATGGGAATACTATTTTAATGTTGGGGCTGGAGGAAGGCCTAATTATTAATCATGGATGCTATTGATTTAACGGTGTGGCTGGCTGTAATTTTCTAAACGTAGCCATTTTTTTTTCTCAAATAGGTCCTCCAACATTTCAGGATCCGGACAAGCCGCAACTAAAGAAACCAGCAGCCACATGTGGTAAAAGTGAGAAGAACAGTTAGGACAGAGCAGCATAGTTGTGAAATGTTGTGATGCTAGTAGGGACAATGGCAATGTTTGGGGAGTGTTTGGTGAGCCCAGTGGGCGCAGGCCAAGACTGAACTCTTTCTGTACACACTGCATTCTTCCTATACTACACAAGGGTGCTAGATTTCCTGAAAGTCAGGAGTGCTTGTACAAATGTCACGGTCCAGTGAATTCAGGACCTAGTGATTTTGATGTGCTAGCCACACCCCAATGGCTCATAGCAACACCCCCAATCGTGTGATCACACCCATGAATTTTTTTTTTTGCTTGCTCAACTATAAGGGGGGCCCCATGAATTTGTTGTACCGAGGCCCTGAATTCCTCTTGGCAGCCCTGGCAGTTCATATAACCGTAACTAGATGAAGAAGCTGAATTCACACGAAGGGTTACTGTTTTGCAGTTCATATAACAGTAACTAGATGAAGCAGCTGAATTCACACAAAGACTTATTGGTTTGCAGTTCATATAAATATAGTACCGCCAAGTGGTGTAAACAGGACTAAGACCCCGATTCGTGACACCTACCATTTATGACTACAGTGTATACCAATGTGTTTAGGACAAGAAAGAGTAGCTTGAAACAATGATGTGATAGAAAATAGTACCTAATAGCCACACGCCACCATGTGGCCTTGCACCTCTTTGCCTCTGTTACAATCTGCACCACATGCCTTGCAGATTCGGTAGTCTCCTTGTGCATTATACAATATAGACATATTTACAACTAGCATAGATTTCTTAATACTTATCCCCAAGTTTCTGTAAAATAGTCCAGAAATACTCCTCAGCAAACACTTGCAAAAACAATCCTTTTAATGAAATGGCACCATAGTCATCTCCTTCTGGCAGTCTTGTTGTATAATGAGACGCGTGTGTGCAAGTATTCAGGTGAATAGTTCATTATGCCATTAGATGGTGAGGTTGTGAATGTTGTGTTGGGCATCACTATTATCCGTGAGACATGACCCCTAACAAGTGTAAAACGTATGTCTGAAAAAGAGTACTTCTGCATGCACCAGAGTTTGAATCGAACATATCGGCAGAGGAACACTTTTACAGTACATTGCCTACATGCATCCGTACTTTCCATACCCCATTCCCTCCCTCAAATTAGAAGTTGTCTCAAGTATTCTTTGCGCTCAAAGAATACTTGAGGCAAATCAGATGCTGCTGAGTTCTGTGGTGTATGTCCAGGTTCTGGGCATGTGCAAACTAATTGTGAGCATTATACGCAAAAAATTACCAGTTACACTTCTTAATGAATGAGACCCTATGTGTGTTTTGGTTCTGATCTGTATTTCAGTAAAAATAGTCAAAAAACAGGTACAATCATGCAATTTTGAGCTGTTTTTGTTCCTATATTATAATTCATATCATTGACATTCATTTGCAATCTAATTTATTTTTTGTCATCAATAATTTTTATTTAATTTTTTCAAATATATAAAATAGGGGACAAAAGCAAAGGGGGAGATATAGCAGGGGGTGATGGGTATACCCCAATGCAGGGGAGGGGGTTAGGTACTCAACAGACAGAACCCAATAATGGTGATTGGAAAATAGCATACACAGAACAATGTCATGGTGTGACAATAAAATCAGGGGGAACATGATTAGTCAGTGGAATCTAATCAACCTGGCAAAGCATTCCTAAAGTAAATATCAAGCATTTGATGCTAAGAGGATTCAAGTGAGACACAGGGTTAGGGGCCAGTGGGTGAAAGAGGGCCTCCTTGAGCTGAGCCTGCTCCGTCATAGGTATACTTGTACCACTTAAACCATCTCATTATGGGGGCTAAAGCAGATGTGGAGTAGGGCATGTCGGCGAACTCTATATCGATGCTCTACTGTATCTTAAGAATTCTCTTGAAAAATGGAGGGGGCAGAGGCTTTCCTGTTTCTATCATGCTGTGGGATAATGGCTGAGTAGACATGTAGAACTACTAGGGTAGGGTCCAGAGTGACAGTGTAGCTCGGCAGATCCTAATTCAAAGACTTCCCACCAAAATGAATGTATGGACAGGCAGGACCAGAATACATGGTATATATATATGTGACTTGGGTACAATGACACCAGCAAAATTTCTATTGGTTGGGCCAGATGACGTGTAACCTAGCTGGGGTAAGGTATGACCTGTTAAGCAGTTTAACCTGCATTTCTGTGTGGTTAACATATTTAGACATATGGTGAGAAGTAGTTAAGATATTTTCCCAAGTATGTGGCAAGAAAGTTTAGTGGAGGTCCTCTTCCCAGCGTTCCAGGTGAATTAGATGAGGGAGGAGGGGGTTCGGGGGGTTAACAATGAATTTTGAAAAAATCTTTAAATCAGTGTTTAACAAAGCTATAGGCTATAATTCTTACAATCTGAGTGGTCTTTACCAGGCTTAGGGATTGTAATAATTTGTGCTTATAATAGTTCAATTGGAAAGTTGCCTCTACTCGTAACACTATTGTACAAATTAGTCAAAATAGGGAACAACATGTCTCGAAAGGTTGTGTAGAAGGCATTTATGCATTCATCCGGGCAGGTGACCTTATCCTTGGGGAGAGATCCTATAACTTTCAAAACTTCCTTCTGGGACCAGTGGAGATTGAGGGATGACAGATCTTTGGCATCCAGGGCAGGGACTTGGAATGAGTCCATATACTGCAGATAACAATCAAAAAGGGGGGGGTGTAGTCCCTGGAAACAGCAAATTTTAGGGCTCAGCATTCGGAGCTGCTCAAAGGCACATCTAAACAGCCAAGCAGGTAAGCCACTCCCCTACAGTCTATTTTCTAAATGACCACCTTTTAATTGTCAATATTTTCACCAATAATGCCCAATAGTGACAGAGCAGTGACACACACACATGGCAGTTTTACAAAATATATGATACCTATGAAACTGAGTGGCACAATATTGGCAGTTAAGATAACAGGTTAATAACGTAAAGTACAGCTTAAAAATATACAGGCAGTGGCAGATCATGTGGTCATTTTGGAAAAGACGATATCCCAAAGTGGGCCCACACCACAAGTGAAATGGTTTGAGAGAAATAATTCTATTTTTATTCTCAATGTTCTACAGCAGGCCTTGCCAACCTGTGGCTCTCCAGGTGTTGTGAAACTGCAAATCCCAGCATGCCCTGACAGGTATCGGTTGGATATCTACTGGCAAAGCATGCTGGGGCTTGTAGTTTCAAACACCTGGAGAGCCACAGGATGGTCAAGCCTGTTCTACAGCAAGTGTGACATGGAGAGAACAACAGAGACAGTAATAAAAGGTGATTTTAGAAAAGAAGATACACCAAGGTTTGCCTCATCCAGAAGTGAAATGGGTTGAGAAAAAAAATGTACTATTTTATTCTCAATGTTAAACAGCATGTGTGAAATGTAGAGGGATAACAGTGGCAGTAATAACAAGTCATTTTAGAAAAAATTATAAATCAAAGGGGGTAAAGCCCATAATGTAAAATAGTGTAAGATGGAATTGTCTTTTTTTCACTGATGCACAAAACTGCTGCAAGGAACATCCTGGTTCTTCCCATCATGCAGTGCAAACTTCCGCTCCTCCACAAATGCTTGTTCCATAATAATCTTGTTCCATAAATGTATGCACTTTGGAAGAAATCTAGGTGCACTTGTGCAATTTGAGAATTGTAGAATTATCAAAAAATATATTGAGCTACTCCTCAGCTTTTTTGTCCATAAAAACATACATAACCTTTGTGTAGGTGACAGTTGTTTGAATGTTTTTTTCCCTTTTCTTTTGTTTACCACTAGGTGGAATACATTTTGTAGTTATATTTTATAGTTGATTATCTTAATATAAAATTAGCTGTGAACTTGTCTAATAAAAGGAGATATTTATGCAGCTGATATTTTTTGCATTAAAGAGCAAGAGCAGTATATATTTTAGCATTTTAGCAAAAGGAAGAAAAATTGGACCTGATTCATTAAGGCGTAAGACCCGTTGTGTGCTGTATTTTGCATGCAATTGCTCTGTGCATGCTCAGAAATGGACTTTATGCAAGTAAACGCAAGTGCCTGCAATTCAAGTTCAAACGCAAATATCACTTCCAATAGCCTACAATTTGAAGGGTGGAATGGCGGAGTAAAATAGCGTATGCATGTAGGCAATATACAGTAACGGCATGGCAAGGCCAAGCGCACGCACATTTGTCTGATTCAAGTTCTGGGCATCTCTCAGCTGTATCACTTGCACTAGTTACGGGGCAAGTGTAAGTGCCAATTGATAGTGATGACGATTGTGAATGCATGCCAGAACATGTGTTTTAAATTAAGAATAACTCTAAAAGTGCAAGCTATATATGACAGGTAACATCCTGATAAATGTATTTCATGTTACAGAAAAATGATTAAAAAAATGTAATGTATTTTCAATAATAAAATATGTTAATGTATTTTATTCCTGTGCATTCTGATGGGACTTTATGTATTGTACATATCCTGCAGTCTGTTGTTTATTTTCTTTATTTATATGCCTTCTGAATAGCAATACAGTGGGGTGGTGCCCAATTATATTTATTATTAGTGATATAAGGCAATATGGCTATTCTTCTCTTTTTTCTACCATATAATCAGACTCTTGACTTGCGGTAAATTGAGGGTTAAAGCCCTCATGTGTGGGAAATACTAATTACCTGTTCAGCATTTAAGGAAGAGGGTACATGAACTCAGTCTGTCTCTGATGAAATTGCCCTACTGGCGATGAAATGCGTCAGGTTTCTGTGGATGTTATGTGGAGGGCTTACCTGTCCGGGGCCGTCGTCGTTCCTCAGGCGGCGGCGGTTCCCTCGGTTCAGCCGGGACGGTGATCCAATCAGGGCTCACCTCCCGGCCATTTGAAAAGGAAAAATGGCGGCGGGCCAATCCGGACCCGCCATGTCATCACGTGGCGTCACGTCGGCGCTACGTGACGACGTTAGCGCGGCGCCGACTATTTAAGTCGCGCCGCCATGGGCAGTTCGTCGGCGGAGAGAGAGCGAGGAAGATGTGTCGCGGAGAGCTGCGGGATCAAGACCAGAAGATAAGAAGCCAGCGGAGACCAGCAGTGGCGGCAGAGAGCCCTTGTTAGGGCTAAGAGCGCCTCTGCTACCTGAAGACCGGCGTGATCAAGATCAGAAGCCGGCGGCAGAGCTTGGAAGCAGCGGCAGACGGGGAAGGAGTCCAGGAGAAGCTCTCTGAAGACAGCACCAGGTAAGGCCCTTGCCTGGCAACCTCTCTCCCGGGCCCACGCCCGCAGCACACCCCATATAGTCGGGCACTAGGCCCGTGGCCACGTTAGGGCACAAGGCCCGTGGCACGGAAAATTAGGGGCACAAGGCCCAGGGACCTGGGCACTAGGCCCCTACGAATTAGTGGGCCAGTAGGCCATAATACTGGTGATAAAGGGGACAAGCCCCTGACTAGTTAGGCAGGGGGCGTGAGAGCCCCAGGTATAAAAGGGCACAAGGCCCTTAGGTAGTTAGTGGCCTAGAGGCCAGAGGAAGGCCAGAGGGCCTGAGTAGGGGCTGGTAGCCCATAGGCTATAAAGGGCACAAGGCCCTCAGTTAGTCAGGGAGGCCACAGGCCTCAGTAGGCAGGGGCTAGGACCCCTAGGTAGCAGGGCACAAGGCCCTAGTTAGTGGGCTCAGAGCCCTGAAGTAGAGAGGGGGCTGAGGCCCACTAATCAGAGCACAAGGCTCTGTGTGCAACTGGGCAAGAGGCCCATGGTATGAAGGGCAGAAGGCCCTGGAGGTGGTGTGATAGAGGCGTGGGAGCCTCGTGAGTGTAGGCGCGGTCCTGTGTGAGGTGAGCACACGTAGTTAGGAGGTACAGTAGAGCGGAGGCTCCTGTGGTGCTGTAGCAACCGGCTGGTTGGCTAGCAGTGGTGTGCTCTGGTAAGTAGCTTACAAATTAATGTATATTGTATTGTGTCTGTGCGGCGGGTATTGTTGAATTACAGTATTTTGGGTGTGCTACGTATTTGTGTCCAGGGGCAAGACTTCAGGCCCCCATTAAAGGTAGGCTCTTGTTCCTGTGGTGTTCTGTGCTAACCCGTGCTGTGGGGACAAGTGCAGTTACCAGCATACACATAGGGGAGAACACACATAGTTTTCCTGTCCCTTAGGTCCCCGGGGTCACACTGGTTCCCAGAGGTGGTGGCTGAGTGAGTTGGTGGCAGTGCAGCACACCTTGAGGCAGTTCCAGGGGCGGCCGTGGTTCTGATTGAGGGTCCCCAAGGCTGGTTCCGTGCAGGTGGACCTGTGGTTCTGGACGTAGGGACACGTGTGAGATACCCGAGTACAGGCAGTCGGGCGGTTCAGTTCGATCGGCTGTTCCGTGCGGCAGTCGGCCCGCGGGTTAGTGTGCTGTTCCACTGAGCCTCAGCCGGGCTTGAAGCAGCCAGTCCTTAGGGTCCATGAGTGACCCCATCGTAAGGAGACAGCCTCCTTGGCTAGACCTGGGTGAGGGGGTTAGGAACCGCCCTCCGGTTTAGTCCGTGAACACCGGCTGGTGTTCCCCGTAGTGTGTAAGTGAGCAGTTCCGTTAGTGCACCACACCTAGTTAGTCATAGTGGTTTGACTTAGTTGCGTTGCCGACCATTAGAACGTTGTTAGGGTCGGGTCGCTGTTGTAGTCAGTCCAGTTTTGTGGGTGCCATCTTAGTCTCACTGAGAGCGTAGAGGGAGGCTGTGTGTTCTTGTCATCCGCAGGAGTCGGGAAGGTGCAGGAGAACCGGATCGGAAGTGGGAGTGTCCCGGTGAGTATCACGCTCGATTTCCCCTTTCGGTTAGGCCCTCACCGGCAGGTGTGTGAGGTACTTGAGGCGGGATTAGTCCTCGGACTAGTCTTGGTCTTAAGTGCCTGTAGTCCCCCGCGTTTTGGCAAGGGCAAAAGCGAGGAGGCGGCAAGTGGGCTTGGACTGAGAGTGTCCTTGTTCGTTGCCGTATTCTCGGACAGCCCTTACCTGGTAGGCTCGGTTTAACTCTGTTTTCCCTCTTAGGTGTTATCTGCGGGCGTCCAGAGAACTCCCCAATCTGGGACCGAGGTAGGATCCAGTCATCCACGCGGATCGTGGTAAATTCGGAGGTACTAGGAGTTAGTCGCCCTGTGAGGCACATCTCCATTTAGGGACCTTACATTTTGGCGTAGTCGGCAGGATCCGCGTTTGCGATGACGGATTCACAACAAACCACGCTTCACGCCGAGTGCAGCCAGCCTAATGTGATGGCTGTGGGTGCCGCGTTGTCCAACCTGCCGAATTTCAATGGGAAGAATCTTGCTTTCGCTGACTGGCAGGAACGGTTACATGGCACTGCCCGGTTGTATCATATCACCGGTGCCATGAAGGTGGAGCTGGCTCTGAATGCCCTGGAAAGAGATGCCAGGAGGACGGTTCTTCTTCGACCCAAATCAAATAGGGACACCTTGGACGCGATCTTCAAAATCTTGGAAGAATTGTACGACGACACCTCCTCTGTGGCAGTGCTGAGGAAGAGGTTCTTCGGGTGTGTGCAGAGGGAGAACGAGAGTCTGACCCAGTTTGGCAACGCTCTCCTAGAACTGGTGAGAGAACTCTGGAAGAGAGACCCACGGGGGTCGGGCACCATGGGAGACGCGGATGTGCTACTGCGAGACCAATTTGCCATAGGGCTCTGGAACGTGCCGCTCCGGCACATTCTACTGGACAAAGTGCGGGATAAACCTGGCCTGACGTTCCAGGAAATACAAGCGGAGGCTGTGTCCCGGGATAGAGATGATCAATACGGGCCTTATGCGGTAGCCCCACAGCAGGTCCTTCTCACCAGTAGTCCGTCCAGAGCAGAGGCCCACCCGTTGGAGAGTTGTGTGAAAGATCTAAAGGAAGCTCTCTTAGCCATGAAGGAGGAAGTCGCACAATTGCGGCAGGAAGTCCGTCGGCCGCGGGATCGCCGAAGTGAAGGGGGACCTACAGAAGAACGAAGAAGCGCCCCCAGGTCACAGCAAGGCCCAAGACCAGCCGTTTGCTGCTGGAGATGCCAACGCGTGGGACATTATGCCTGTAATTGTCCCGAACCTCCAAACCAGGAACCGTTAGACTAGAGTCCCTCGCGGTGAAGGGGCCACCCGCGGGGGAGATGGAGGCAAACCCTAACTTCACCAACTCGGCTGACTTGGTGGGGGAGTGCCCTACAGTAGTAGCCACGTTAGGGGGGAAACCACAACAGTGCCTGCTAGACACCGGGTCTCAGGTGACCACTATGTCAGAGCGGTGTTTTCTGGAAAACTACGCTCACTTACAGAAGAGCCGGGCCCTAATGTGGATTAAGCTGACCGCCGCCAACAATCTGCCCATCCCTGTTGGATAGTCTGGATAGTCTGGATAGTTGGATAGTCTGGTTGGACATCGAAGTCTGCGGACAGACCTTGGGAAAAAAGGGCATTCTGGTGGTCGGTGGAAAGGAGCTCCGTCATGGCCCGATGATTCTGGGAATGAACGCCCTACAGAATTTGGATCAGGCCTTATTCCACACCAAAGGGCCTCGATACTGGAGGGAGTTGGACGTACCTTGGCCCGTGCAGCGGGTTTTCCAGAGGATGGTACGCCGGTGTGATGAAGAACCAACTGAGTCGGGACTGGAGCTCCTTGGCTACTTACGGACCAACTATCGACAGACGGTGGAAGTACCCCCTGGTCAGGAGGTGCTGCAATATATGGAGGTGAGGACAAACCGGAGATTGGAGGGAAGAGTGGTGCTGGTGGAACCGGCCAGTTCGGAACAAACGACGGAAGGACTGCTTGTGGCCCGTGCGTTGGCCAGGGTACATCGAGGAAGGGTACCTGTGCGATTATGCAATGTGCAGGACCATATCCAGACGATGGGTCCTGGTACGACTGTCGCTCGAGTTATCGCCGTTGAAGCAGAGCAGATTGGAGATGACCGGGAGATACTTCTCAAACCCGCATCAGAACAACAAGGGGGCCTGGCGGTCCAGGTGGAATGTGACGATAGCCTGTCCCGCGAGTGGAACGGCAGCACCATTTTGGAACAAATGGATGTTTCCTTGGAAGGGATCGAGCCCCGGGATGTTACCCGGCTACAACAGATACTGTGGGCCAGATAGAAAGTTTTCTCCCGAAGTGAGGAGGATTTTGGGTACACGGAGGAACTGGAACATAATATCCATACCGGAGACAGTCTGCCCATTAGGGAGAGATATCGGCCGATCCCGCCCAAGTTGTACCAAGAGGTCAAGCTGATGATTAGGCAGATGCTGGATAGCCACGTGAATACCAAAAGAAAGAGCCCGTGGGCAGCTCCTATCGTCTTAGTACGGAAGAAAGATGGCGCCATCAGGTTCTGTGTGGACTATCGGCGGTTGAATAGCTGTACTGTCCGCGATGCGTATCCGTTGCCCAGGATTTAGGAATCGCTAGCTGCGCTAGGGAAGGCAAGATATTTCTCCACTCTGGATCTTGCCAGTGGGGTGGATTGGTGGGCACCAACGACCACAGAGGACGTTGATACTCCGGACCCCTAGGTAGCAGGGCACAAGGCCCTAGTTAGTGGGCTCAGAGCCCTGAAGTAGAGGGGGCTGAGGCCCACTAATCAGAGCACAAGGCTCTGTGTGCAACTGGGCAAGAGGCCCATGGTGTGAAGGGCAGAAGGCCCTGGAGGTGGTGTGATAGAGGTGTGGGAGCCTCGTGAGTGTAGGCGCGGTCCTGTGTGAGGTGAGCACACATAGTTAGGAGGTACAGTAGAGCGGAGGCTCCTGTGGTGCTGTAGCAACCGGCTGGTTGGCTAGCAGCGGTGTGCTCTGGTAAGTAGCTTACAAATTACTGTATATTGTATTCTGTCTGTGCGGCGGGTATTGTTGAATTACAGTATTTTGGGTGTGCTACGTATTTGTGTCCAGGGGCAAGACTTCAGGCCCCCATTAAAGGTAGGCTCTTGTTCCTGTGGTGTTCTGTGCTAACCCATGCTGTGGGGACAAGTGTAGTTACCAGCATAAACATAGTCAGGGGAGAACACACGTGGTTTTCCTGTCCCTTAGGTCCCCGGGGTCACACTGGTTCCCAGAGGGGGTGGCTGAGTGAGTTGGTGGCAGTGCAGCACACCTTGAGGCAGTTCCAGGGGCGGCCGTGGTTCTGATTGAGGCCGGTTCCGTGCAGGTGGACCTGTGGTTCTGGACGTAGGGACACGTGTGAGATACCCGAGTACAGGCAGTCGGGCGGTTCAGTTCGATCGGCTGTTCCGTGCGGCAGTCGGCCCGCGGGTTAGTGTGCTGTTGAACTGAGCCTCAGCCGGGCTTGAAGCAGCCAGTCCTTAGGGTCCATGAGTGACCCCATCGTAAGGAGACAGTCTCCTTGGCTAGACCTGGGTGAGGGGGTTAGGAACCGCCCTCCGGTTTAGCCCGTGAACACCGGCTGGTGTTCCCCGTAGTGTGTAAGTGAGCAGTTCCGTTAGTGCACCACACCTAGTTAGTCATAGTGGTTTGACTTAGTTGCGTTGCCGACCATTAGAACGTTGTTAGGGTCGGGTCGCTGTTGTAGTCAGTCCAGTTTTGTGGGTGCCATCTTAGTCTCACTGAGAGCGTAGAGGGAGGCTGTGTGTTCTTGTCATCCGCAGGAGTCGGGAAGGTGCAGGAGAACCGGATCGGAAGTGGGTGTGTCCCGGTGAGTATCACGCTCGATTCCCCCTTTCGGTTAGGCCCTCACCGGCAGGTGTGTGAGGTACTTGAGGCGGGATTAGTCCTCGCACTAGTCTTGGTCTTAAGTGCCTGTAGTCCCCCGCGTTTTGGCAAGGGCAAAAGCGAGGAGGCGGCAAGTGGGCTTGGACTGAGAGTGTCCTTGTTCGTTGCCGTATTCTTGGACAGCCCTTACCTGGTAGGCTCGGTTTAACTCTGTTTTCCCTCTTAGGTGTTATCTGCGGGCGTCCAGAGAACTCCCCAATCTGGGACCGAGGTAGGATCCAATCATCCACGCGGATCGTGGTAAATTCGGAGGTACTAGGAGTTAGTCGCCCTGTGAGGCACATCTCCATTTAGGGACCTTACAGTTATGTGATATATTTTCTATTAGGAGCGTGTAGCACATGAAACTTTTTTCATCTTTGTTACCTACCTACCAGTCACATTGGTGCATTACCTGGACGTCTGTGGACGCTTTAGCCACTCCCCTGACCCGAAGCAAGAGGTATTAACATCATTGCCGATTTATACCATATTACATTGCAAGCGGTTTGCAGAGTGGTGCACACGGAGCTATAACTTTCCAACCTGGTCCCCTATATCAGAGGAGGAAGAATCCACACACTGCCCACCTCTGCAGTGTTTTTTGGTGTTCCGCACAGTTATGCACACGGAGCTGTGCATATTTTCAACTGACTGGTGAGATTATCAAGTCACTATCATATTTCCTGCCAAGGTATTATCCTTTTTTCAGCGACTATTCCCATTCGTTCAGGAGATAGGTAACTAAGTTTATTTTTGGATCATCTGACATAGAACATTTTATTATTCCATCTAGACAATTGATCCTGTGTAGGATACACAGTCTAAGTGCTTCACTGCTTTTACAATATCTGGATTGATATATCATTTTATGTTTATTTGAACATTCTCAGCATGCCACTATATGGTAATATCATCGCACATTTGCTCTGAGTTCATTAGTATTTTATATTTAATGGTTTATTCCATTTTTTAACCTTTAAATGTTATGCATTTTCCATACATAAATCATTGTAAGTGATTACAAATTACCGCAGTCAATTGTTCTGATTTGGTACAACACGCACTATTGCATATTTGATTATTTGTTTGTTTTTTTGTGGGGCTAGCAGACCCCACGCATATCAGTGTGGTGAATGTACCAGCCTATCAAACGCAGGGGGTCTTTTGCTGTTAGTATGTTGTGTCTGTTTGCATACAGCAAGTGCTATTTAGCCAGAACATACTTATACCGTGTTCAAATGCTAATCTCGTACTTTTCATCCATTTATTAAAAAAATGCATTTTATATTTACTTTGTATTCCTTGCTGAATCAGGCTCATCATATGCAGATTTACCAAAATTTATAATAATATAATATGAAGCATTTGTGCCATAAAGAGCTTTAGAGTATGTCTGTAGTAGTGAATATAAATTGTAAGCTTCAGTGGGGCAGGCACTGACGTGAATAATTAAACATTCCTTGTATAATATTTAATTGCGATATAAAGAACTGTTAATAATAATAATAATAACAATTATAATAATAATAATAATAATAATAATAATAATAATAATAATAAGAAGAAGAAGAAGAAGAAGAAGAAGAAGAAGAAGAGTTACATCTCCTAAGCTGAGTTGGAGATGAGAATTAGTAAATCTTTATACATCTATGCTCTTTTTATCTTGTCAATTGTGTTTTTCTTTGATAGATTCAAGCTTTGCAGAGCAGAGGTAAAGACATTACTTGAAATCCAAAGGTAAGAGAAGAAATTAGATTTTATAAATTAAGTTCTCATACAAGCTAAATGGACGTTAATAAAATGTGTTATTAAATTGGGGTTCATTAAAAACTGGTAACTAATGTGGCTGTGACAGTACTTTTTTCCCCACAATTAAACCTATCTTTCCCCATTGTGCACAGATTGGTGTACATGCCCAGTCTGCATTTTCACAGTGCTTCTGAGGAAAGACTTTAGACAATTAGTAAAATACCTAATTTTAAAACATTGCCATATTTGGACCACCTCCTTAATTAATGTAAAGGTATTATGCTTTATTATGCTTATCCCTAAATATTGCTTAACCACTTTGCATCATTTTTATTTAATAATTACATATTTTTATCATTGCTTATTAATGTGCTTCCTCTATAAAATGTGCTTTGGATGAGTAAAAGGAAATAGTAGCCAAGTACCACCTTCTTAACATTTTGCATGTTTAACTTATATTGGGTACATTTTTAAAAAAGAAGCATCCTCCACCCATCTATGTTATTCTAAGACTGAATCCTGTGATGAATGAATAAATAAAACTGTTATGTACTCTCCATGCAGCTCCTCCTACCTCACACAGGAAGTCCTTGCACCTAATCATATGATGCAGAGTCTTCGAGGCCCTCTTTGGCTGGGATTCTAATGCTGCAAGGTATGCTCTCTGCTTATGAGCAACTGGGAGCTGTCGTCTCAGGTAATCAAGTGCAGAGACTCTCTGTGTGAGGTACAAGAAGTGGCAGAGAGCGTGTGATGTGGTGGACATTATGGGCTGCTTACCAGGGTCCAGTGCTCTGTCTTCTCTCCTCTCGCCGGCTACCTCTTCTCTACCTCCTCACTTCCCCTGCACTATTTAATTGGCTGGGATTGCAGCAGGGTGCTAGATTTTTGTGTCAATACTAGTTTTGCTTCACTGACTGCCTGGCTTAATTCCAGAGTGTTCCTAGTATCTGTAAATTCCAGTGTGTCCTAGGTTTCAAGATCTTCCATTGAGGTTTTGGTATATGCACCAATGTTCCTGGTATCTGCACAGATCTGGTGTATTTCTTATATCATCATCTTCCACTCCCAGGCCATACATACATAACTGCCAGCTACAACTTGAACTTACATGGAGGGCAATGACCTGCAAAAACCTTACCTCCTTGTTGCAGGTCCCTGGCAACAACCTATACCACCTTAGACTCCATGCCTCCACGCCTCCATTCTGGGTAGCATTAAACCAAGTTGACTGCCTAAAGTCCACTAATCATTTGTTTCCATGACAAAGAGAATGGGACAGTGCACCACTAAGTAAAGTAGCAGAAAATCACAAGGCGAGAAAATAACAGTAGACACATCTATATTCACTGACAACATTTTCCTATCTGAGGTAATAACTGATACCTCATTGTTTAGCAATATTCTATTTGCAGTTACTATAGCTAGCTCATACTAGATGTGCACTGAATGTGAGATTGTATATCATATATTTTATACATCCATTACAATTTTGTAAATCCATGTCCTAGTCCCTAACAAACATCAGAATGCTAGGGTATAAAAGGTTTTACTCAAGTTTATTGCAAGTTGCTCATGCCATGTTAAATACGCACTCCGGTAACAGACACACATCAACTAACACTAGAGGAACACTAAGGGGTAAATGTATGAACCTCCGGATTCTTCAACGCCGGTGAGTTCAGCGTCTTCAGCGCTTAAATTTAAAGTGCCGCTTTAAATTTAAGCGCTGAAGACGCTGAACTCGGCGGAGTTGAAGAATCCGCAGGTTCATACATTGACCCCTAAGACTGAATAGATGGAAATTGATTGCCTCAGTTAGGATATCTCTAATAGTAACAGGAAGGAGAAATTTAAATTGATAAAGCTTGATATAAATTGATAAGTTTCAAGACACTGATATGATATCTGAAATACACTTCTCTTAACAAGCTCTTCATTTTCAAGGTTACTACTTCTTTATTTGACACACTCAATTTGTAATTAAGTGACTTTCACATTGCTGAGCATGACACTGGGGGATCTTACACTCTCCCAATGTGATGTGACGCACGCATCTTGCCCACAGGCCCACTAATTTCTTAAAACGCTCCTGCTATCAGGTGAACAAACTGAATCTGATCCACCCTGTACAGGAAAGTGTTAAACTCTTTATCAGGAGTCACTGTGCAGTAGAAAGCAGTGCCGTAACTAGACATTTTAGTGCACTGGGCGAGACAGGACACCGGCGCCCCCCATCTAAGTGGGAGTGACATTTGTGCCAACCTAATGTGGGGGTGTGGCTAGCACTTTACTGAAAGAATAATGTTACACATATTTTCAAATGCAAGACTGAAATTGTTCTTAACAATCCCAGCCCGTCAGTGTTCCTATTTATTGATAGACAGCACTTGCAGACGCCTAAAAGTAAAGCCACAATCTTCATGTTACCCAGCGTCTGCCTCTACCTACCACAGAAACAGCTCACCCATTAGGCTGTTGGCACCATTGAGGATCACCTCCGCCCTTACATGCCTGAATAAGGTTGTGACCAGTCAAACTGGGAAGATAAGATATTAGTGGCAATTTACTTTTCTTCTCCATATTCTAGAAGAATATGGACTCATGCTCAGAACACTTGTATGTTGTGAACCTTCAAGCTTGTTTTTTGTTTTTTTTTACTTTTCCAATATTATGTATCTGGACTTTTTTATTTTATTTTATTATTTTTTCTGCATTGACCTTGTAAAAAAGAGAGGATGTTCTGCAACATCTTTGCTTTGGTCTCGTAAAATGTGAAATGATGGGACTGGGCTGGCTTTGGACAGATATAGGAAAATAAATCCTGTGTATTCAGTATTTGCTTTTACAATTTTTTTCATTTTGCAGGGATGAGACAAAGTGTATAGGGAAGAGAGAGAATATAAAGGGATGTGGCACATTTAAATCACATCTTAAATGTAGAAATAGACATACATTTTACATATAATTTAATAGAAATGCCCATAATTTTACAGAATTAAATTGAAAAGTATAAAAAGTGTAATAAATAATTTTACAAATACCTCATGTGTATGTGCAAAAACGGTTATTAGATACAACACTACCACAAATAACTTCGGTAAAGCCTGCTTTGCTGGTTTTTCTTTTTTTATAACAAATAAACTGAGAATGTATTTACCTGAAATATGCAAACTAATCTCACCCCTCTTCTCCCACCCTTTTAGTATTAACCTTTACTTTTTCTCCCAACTCACACGTCCATCAGAAAGCAGCTGCTCCTCTGTACAGTAACTTTGCAAAGTGATTACGTCACATCCGTGACGCTTAAAGTAAGAGAGAAAAAAACCTTTATTTATCATTAACACCGCAGGTGGTACCTCGTAACAGATGGGGCCAGAGCTGTTAGAAGCTGGCATTGACAGGCACGTTATCATCTTGGATACTGATTACGGTGGAGTAGCGTTGTTGCTGGTAGTGCTAGAGCCTTGAGTTCAACTTTGAAATACAGAGGCAGGTAGCGAGCGGCTGCTGCGCCCCCTTGGGCTTGCGCCCTGGGCGACGGCACCGCCCGCACCTGCCTCGTTACGGCTCTGGTAGAAAGTACACAAGTGTAGATGTAACTGCTTGCAGACTACAGTAACCTATGTAGTCTCAATAGACTGATGAATAAGTGGGCGTTGCTTCTATGCTGCTTTTTGGGACTCCAGGGGGGTATATCTATTAAGCTGCAGGTTTGAAAAAGTGGAGATGTTGCCTATAGCAACAATCAGATTCTAGCTGTCATTTTGTAGACTGTACTTAATAAATGATAACTAGAATCTGATCGGCTGCTATAGTCAACATTTTCACTTTTTCAAACCCGCAATTTAGTAAATAAACCCCCAGGTCCCTTTTCAAAACTTATATCTGGGTAGTCCTATTTTATTTAGTATGTAAATTACCAGAATATATGCTATTATATTACAAACATATTTCAAATCATTCATATCTGTAACAGTGCATATCTGTAACAGATCCTAGGAAAGAACCACTTGGCTGGGGAAGCTATCACACCACATACAGTCAAGCTTCTTAGTCCTGAGAGGATTGGTAGTGAAGTACAAGCTGAAGCCAAGGGATTGTAGAAGTTAAAAATGGGGGTGAACAAAGCTGAGGTTGAAGGATTGGAGAAGGTAGAATCAAAAAAAGTTTTTCTTCAAACCGCAAGCAGAGAGATCAAAAACAAACTATGCTCCTGAAAAGGTTGGATAGAACTGAGGGACTTTACAAACATGTGTGATCACTGTTCTGATTAACTTTAGCTTTTCACTAAAGGGTTGATTGCAGAGTAAGGAAAACTGTGCAGTAGTCCAAGTGAGGAGACTAGCTAAATGGGTGCTTTAGCTTGAATAACTCTAATAATATTGAATGATTTTAGAATCAGATCTACAGTGGGATTGTCTGCACATGTCTATGTCACAAAGGCTTGGATTTTTGGACCCTCGAGATCCGCCTTGCTTGGCTCTACTCAACCCGTAGGTGCAGAGTCTAACAAAGCAGATAGTTGTCGCCAGGGACCACCTGAAAGGAGGTATGGGCTTTGTGGCCTCTGTCTTGCAGGTCACGGTCCTCTGACAGAGTGCTAGGCAAGACCTATTGGGAGAACCCGGATGTCTTATGAGTCCGGTGCAGTGGCGGATCCAGGGGAGGGCGATCGGGGCATTCGCCCCCCCTAGCAGCAAAAAGCTAGGCCCCAGCTGCTGATTAAAACGGGAGGGTCGGGGCTAAGCGTGAGCAGGGGGCGGGGCTAAATGTGGGCCAGCCAATCAGAGTGGTCCCAGCCAGCGACCACAACGGGAGGGGGCGGGACCAATCGCGGGCGGAAGGCGGGGTTAACGCAGGCCAGTCAATCAGAGCAAAGGAGGGGCGTGATTATGCAAAATCGTTCCCCCTAAACATAAAGTCTAGATCCGCCCCATGTCCGGTGCATAGCAGAGCAGGTAAAAGGAGGGAGTGGGCCTGTAAAAAAGTAGTAACAACTAGGAAACAGGGGAGCAGGATACTATAGTATGATAATCTGCACACATGTAGGCACCGCTGCGGTCTGTGGAGCATGATATAATAGTATTATGGTCTGCGGACTGGTTTTAGCCTCTGCGGACTGTGGAGTTGAAAACAGTAGTGAGGTAGTCTGCAGACAGGTTGTTACCATTTCGGACAGTAGAGCAGGATACAATAATGAGATAGTCTGTGAACAGGTTTGTAGCCACTGTGAACAGTGGCGCAGGATAAAATACTGCAGAGTAGCGCTAAGAGAGCACAGGGAACTGCGTCTTAGTATTAGCAGGGAAGTTGATACAAAGAACAGGTACCTTAGGCTTGCTACAGGTGCTTTAAATACCCTCCCAATAATGAGCAAGTACCCAATGAATGGGTGTAAAAGGAGATAAAAGGATAGGGTCTGCACATGCGCAGACCTGAAAGCAAGATGTCATCTGACAGGTTAGACCACGGCATTTGGCAGTGGAGAGTACGGAGAGGTAAGCGTGTCGGTCCCCGGCCAGGGGAACCAAAGGACCGCCGTGTGACAGTCTATTTGTTTAGGTATGCCTATCTGCAGATATTTCTACAGTAAACGCAACAGTAACTTCTAATTATTTTTTTTATTATAATAGGCTTTTTTGCGGGGTTGCTAATGTCTCCGATTTACTTTTGTGATTTTGTGATACCTTATTTTTTTTCACGTTTGAGAGTGTTGTTCGTGCAGGAAATACAACAGTTCATGTGTGCAGACTAGAGATGGGCGGGCTCGGTTCCCCGAAAACCGAACCCAACCAAACTTTGGGTATCCGAGTACCGAGCCGAGTAGCTCAGTACTCTCTCGCCCGATCCGAATCCAAATCGAGGCCGAACGTCATCGCGGCGGCGGCGGATCTCAGGGCTCGGTTCACGCGATACTTGAAGATTATAAATACACGCCTCCACAGCAATCCATCGCCATTTGACAGAGGGAGTGAGCAGGGTGTAGTCACAGGCTGATTAGAGCAGGGACAGAGAATACAATATTCTTATTCCAATTGAGCTACCAAAAATTGCTAGAGAAGAGGAGGATAGAGGATTTTTTTTTTCAATATTTGGAACTCCCCAGTGCTTTTGGGGTGTCCCCCATAATTGTGCATAAATATTTCTGGCTGTCAAAATAACTATCTGTCAGCAGTATCTACTAAATAATTGTTAGCACTCCACAGTGCTTTTGGGGTGTCCCTCATAAATGTGCATAAATATTTCTGGCTGTCAAAATTACTATCTGTCAGCAGTATCTACCAAATAATTTTTAGCACTCCCCAGTGCTTTGGGGTGTCCCCCATAATTGTGCATATATATTTCTGGCTGTCAAAATTACTATCTGTCAGCAGTATCTTACCAAATAATTTTTAGCACTCCACAGTGCTTTTGTGGTGTCCCCCATAATTGTGCATAAATATTTCTGGCTGTCAAAATTACTATCTGTCAGCAGTATCTTACTAAATAATTTTTAGCACTACAAGTGCTTTGGGCTCAGAATGCATTCAAAGCAGTCCACATATGATCAGAATGAGCAACCAGGTTCTGTCACCAGTCCTGATGTTAGTGTTCTCAGTACGTCATCTGGGCAAGGCAATGTCAAACTACACAGTGTTTCGAAATCAGTCCAAAAGACAAAAAAAACAAAAAAAATTTACTGTGTTGAAGCGAAAAAGAAGTGTTACTGAGCAAAAGTTAAGTGCCATTCTACACACGCAGTGGCAAAGAGAAAATGAGGCCTTCACTTTTGGCTATTAGTGGCAGATCCCAAAATGTTACCAAGCCTACAATTGGTGCACAACTACTATTACGCGTCAAAGCCGGGCTGCAAGATAACAGTAAGGCATTAGAGGATAATGTTTGCTCTGATTCAGAAATGACACCAATCCCTGTGGAGAGTCCATCCAACAGTGGGATGTCTAATCGTGAGCATTCTGCTGATGTGTAACTTAATAGACCGAGTGTAGCTGGTGATACACAAATTGAGGATGCCACTTTGGAATTAGAATAGGATGAGGGGGAGATTTGTGTAGGCAACGAGGGCGCTAATGAGGATGTTGATGAGGATGAGGTTGTTAGTGTAAGTCCTGCACCAGTGGCAGCAGTTCTGGCACGTGACAAAAAAAAGGCCATTGTCATTCCTGGGCATAAAACAAAAAAATCCACTTCTCATGTGTGGAATTATTTCACCCAAATACAGACAACAATTGTATAGCCATTTGTAGTGTATGTGAAGCCACAGTCAGTCGAGGGAGGGACCTTAACCATCTTGGAACCACGTCTATGTTACGCCATTTAACGAGAGTTCATGGCAAAGTGTTGGGAAAAGCTGAAAGATCTTCCAAAAAAATTACAAGCACTCCATCATCAGCTAAGACCCTCCACTCACAGACATCCCGACGGCTACTAAATACACCCACCACACCATCCTCACCAATCCTCACCAATATCCTCAGTAGCACTCGCAGTTAGCCCGGCATCCCACTTATTAAGGTTGGATGAGTCCTGCACTATTATTGATTCCTCTGAAGAAAGCGTTACTCCCACTGCTGCTGCTACTGTTGCTGCTGCTGGGGGTGAATTGTCAGCCCAGAGGCAGGTCAAGAAAATGAGCAGTCCTACATTTCAGCAATTAACTGTGAAACAATCATCTGCTAGGGGAAGCAAATATGACAGCAGTCACCCAGTCGCCAAGCGAATCACAGACGCCATGGCTGCAATGTTAGTGTTAGATCTGCGTGCAATCTCCACAATAAACGCAGCTGGTTTTTCATAGTTAATTGAGGTTTTGTGTGTGCGTTACAGAATTCCATCGTGACACCATTTCTCCCGTAAAGCAATTCCACAACTATACCAAAAAGTGCATAAATATGTAGAGATTGCGCTGAAAAATGCCATTCTGCCCACTGTCCACTTAACCACAGATATGTGGATAAGTAGAAGTGGCCAAACCAAAGGCTATATGACTGGGAAAGCCCACTAGGTTGGTCATTCACCTTCACCAGCAGGAACAGCAGCAGCATGTACACCACTACGTAACATTTGTCACAGACAGGCCACTCTTTGTATCACCGGCTTCACTAACAGGCATACAGCTGACAATTTGTTACGCAAACTGAGAGATGTGATTGATATTATACCACTTGGACTCTCCCCAGGATATGTCATTTCTGATAACGCCATCAACTTGGTGGTGCAGAGCTTCCTACGAAATAACCATGAGGTGCAGGAGATGCTTTCGGTGGCCCGTAAAATTTCAGGCCATTTCAGGCATTCAGCTACAGTATGTAGGAGATTACAGCAGCTCCATGAGCAGTTTAACTTGCCCTGCCACCAACTTAAGCAAGAGGTGGTAACTAGGTGGAATTCCACCCTGTACATGCTTCAGAGGATGGAGGAACAGCACAAAGCCATCCAAGCATATTGCACAAGCCATGACATTGGGAAAGGAGGGGGGATGTATTTCACTCTTGCACAGTGGGGAATCCTTTCAGTGCTGTGCAAGGTGCTGAAACCATTTGAAGTTGTGACGTGTGAGGTGAGTGCAGACTCTGCTAGTTTGAGCCAAGTCATTCCTTTAATTAGACTATTGGAAAAGCAGCTTGAGAAAATGAAGGAGGAGCTGAAAGCAAGCAATTCAGCAAAGTATGTTGGCCTTGTCGATCAAGTACTTCATTCGCTTTACAATGATCCTCGAGTTATTAAGATCTTGAACTCGGATCAGTACGTTTTGGCCACTGTGCTTGATCCAAGGTTTAAGACCTACATTGAGTCTTTACTTGTAAATGAGCGAGAACTTTTGCAAGGAGCTATTGCTCAGCAAGTTGGCCGCTGAACTGGGCCTCGGCTTGACGACGTGTCCTCCTTCACTTTCTCAAGCTGCTGCTGCTCGTAAAAAATTTAATTTCCCAAAAAGAAGCAGGGAAGACACAGGGGGCAGACCAGAACAATTTAACATCTGGGCTGGTTTGAAGGATTTTTCCAAAAAATGTGTCACTTTGCCCATAACTCCATCCAATACGAGTATAAACATGCAAAGGATGGTGGAGGATTACTTTTAAGAGGTAGTTGATATGGAAATGTCAGACAGTCCCTTTCCTTACTGGGAAGAAAAGCAGGCCATTTGGAAACCTATTTACAAACTTGCTTTGCAATACTTAAGCTGCCCACCCTCCAGTGTGTACTCTGAACGAGTGTTCAGCACAGCCGGGAACTTAGTCAGTGATCGCCGTAGAAGGTTACTTCCAGAAAATGTGGAGAAAATGATGTTTATAAAAATGAACTACATCTTCCACGAGGAAGGCCTTCCCCATCCAAGACATCCAAGCACTGACTGTTCTCTAATGGCGGATTCAAGCGGCGATGAATTGATAGTCTGTGATGATGATGTACACACTGATGAGGGTAAGGATGAAGCTGAAGATGATGACGATAACATCTTTTTAAAACTTTCTATGTAAGTGTAGGGTGCAATCTACCCCCAAAGAGGAAAGGGACTTGTGGCATTTCCATATCACGTACCGTCTTGAAAGGCTGCTGTTTGGGCAATTTCTCCTTAAGGGTAGGGTGTCATAGACAGAGTGACCCCAAACTGGCTTTGTCCATTTCTCTTTATATTGTACAGTCTATAATGGCTGAATTTTTTTGTATTTTCGACAAGTGGAGGGGGGCCTAGAGAGCCAGAAACCAAACTGGCTTTGTCCATTTCAATTAATATTGTACAGTCTATAACGGCTGAATGTGTTGATTTTTTCAACAAGTGGAGGGGGGCTTATAGAGACAGAAAGCAAACTGCCTTTTTCCATTTCTTTACATATTTAACTATAAGTGTAGGGTGTAATATACATCCAAAGACGATGGCTCAATTGCCAATATGCATAGATGGAGAGGAAGACAATCTGTTTTGTGTGTAGAACAAATGAAGGCCTACCTACCAGGAATTAAACATTTTTTTGCATGATTTATTAGCTTTACAATTAGATTACTTATCTATGAAACAGGTGGAGCACTAAATTGGGTTATTTTAGGCCCAAAAACATTGATTTTCCAACAAAATAGCAAAACAAAACCAAACAAAACCAAATCCAAAACCAAAGCACGCAATGGCAGTTTTGCAAAACCAAAACCCAACACGACGGTAATCCAGATCCAAAACCGAATACAAAACCAAAACACGGGGGTCAGTGCCCATCTCTAGTGCAGACTAACAAAGAGGGAAGGGGTGAAGGTGAAATAAAAATAGAGGAGAGGGAAATAGAATGATGGAGAAAGAATAGGACAGAGTGCTATTTGCGTAGATACATAATGGAGAGATGATAGAGATGTGGATGAATGTGTACTAGTTAGGGTAGGTAAAGAGAGAGTGGAAAGGAACAACTGATTCAAGTTGTGCAGGACAATGGAGGAGGTTCAGGATACTTTGTCGCACCCTGGTTAAGGTTAATATAGTAGGTAGGACAGCACGATGGTTACGTGGTTAGCACTTCTGCCTTACAGCACTAGGGTCATGAGTTCAATTTCCGACCATGGCCTTATCTGTGAGGAGTTTGTATCTTCTCCCCGTGTTTGCGTGGGTTTCCTCCCACACTCCAAAAACATACTGGTAGGTTAATTGGCTGCTAACAAAATTGACCCTAGTCTGTGTGTCTTCGTCCGTCTCTGTCCATCTCTCTGTCTGTATATGTCTATGTTAGGGAAATTGGATTGTAAGCCCCATTGGGGCAGGGTCTGATGTGAGAGAGTTCTCTTTACATAATAAGTCATTTCTGCAGCTCTGACACAATGAGGTCCAGGATGCTGCTAACAGTTGGGTGCAGAATGTCCAGCAGTCAAACAGAGATGGCAACAGCAATCTCAGTTGAGCTCAGTGAGCAGCTGAACAGATATTTAACAGCAATGGCTGTTGAGCTCTCTAGTTCCCACAGCTTATCAGAGATGGTAGCTCAGTAGATACTAAAGCAGTCTTGCTTTGGTGTGAAGTCGATCATCAGTGCTGCTGTGATGTAAGCCAACAGTATTTAGAAATATCCAATGCTTTACATTTGTGTGAATAAGAAAAAGTGGGAACCTTTTCTTGGACCAGATTTGGAATCCACAGGATTAAGTGGATTCTCCTGTTTTATTCAGGATTGCGCATATTAACATTTACTGTGAGTTTGAAAATGGAGCCCTGGAGGGCATTATTACTGCTATTTCAAACTTTGGTGATTTATGCGTTTATTTACTATCAAGGACTATTTATATTTTTTCCCCCCTCCTTTATTTTGAAAATTAACATTTTGCGTGTCGTTGTTTTTATTCAAGTATATGTATGTTTATATTGATACCAGTGCACTGGCATATTTTTTACTGTTGTGATTATGTCCCAAACTTTTTGATATATAAACTATAGTGTGCCGTGGAATTTTGTTATACCTATTCTATACTTACTCCTTTTAAAAGTGTTACAGTGGATGTAAATGTAAGTTAATAATGTTGCTTTTCTATAGTTATGCATTCATTTATGTGCTTTTACCACAACAAACATAATCTGGCCAATATATTACATTATCTAGCAAGTTAATCTTAATTCCCAGGTGGTTTGTTTTTGAAATATACAATTATTTCATTGTACAATATTTGTAAAACTCAGTTATTACCATCTTTTTAATACTTGTATTGATTTCGGTTTACATAATGGTATTTTGGCTTAGCAGCAATGATACATTAGGCTACAGCAATAAGATGGAATGAATTTATTTTTTCTGACACAGCCTGTTCTGCCATACTAAACAAAAAGACAGTTGTCAGCACTTATCCTTAATACTGCATATCTGTGTGTATCTGGAGAAATGAAAACATGAGGTATTAGTTCAAATTTTGATCAAAACATTTAAGCCTGCATACCAGCGTCAAGGGCACCTCATTATATGCAGGTCCTACACTGATCTTTATGCTTTAAACACCCTTAAAATGCAGTTAAAATCAGATGCACTCACCTCCCAGGCATGAGGTTTACATCTAGCTACGGTTGTCTTGTGAGTGGAGATGGGCGGGCTCGGTTCTCCAAAATCCGAACCCACCCGAACTTCGCCTATCCGAGTACAGAGCCGAGCAGGCTCAGTACTCTCCCATCCGTTCGTAATCGAAATCGAGGCAAAACATCATCATGACGTAGTCGGATATCGGAGCTCGGTTCTCGCGATATTTGAAAAGCATAAATACCCGCCTCCACAGCAATCCATCGCCATTTGACAGAGGGAGAGAGCAGGGTTAGGTCACAGGCTGTATTAGAGAAGGGACAGAGCAATAATTGTACACCTTATTCTTTGTATTATTATTTCATTTCTAATCTATTCAATTCTATTATTAATTCCATTTCTATTAGCAATTGTTAGAGCAGGAAGAGAGGAGGATAGAGGAGGTATTTTATTTCAATTTTTTGCACTACAAGTGCTTTGGGGTGTCCCATATTACCCAGTGTGAAACGTTAATTTTTCTGGCTGTCAAAAGTGATATTTGTCAGCAGTATCTAATAAAATATTTTGCACTACAAGTGCTTTGCGGTGTCCCATATTCCCCGGTCTTAATCACAACTTTTTCTGGCTGTCAAAAGTCATATTTGTCAGCAATATTTCTACAATTTTTTGCACTACAAGTGCTTTGGGGTGTCCCATATTCCCCAGTGTGAAACACTAATTTTTCTGGCTGTCAAAAGTCATATTTGTCAGCAGTTTCTAATACAATATTTTGCACTACAAGTGCTTTGTGGTGTCCCATATTCCCCAGTGTGAAACACTAATTTTTCTGGCTGTCAAAAGTCATATTTGTCAGCAGTATCTAATACAATATTTTGCACTACAAGTGCTTTGGGGTGTCCCATATTCCCCAGTGTAAAACACTAATTTTTCTGGCTGTCAAAAGTCATATTTGTCAACAGTATCTAATACAATATTTTGCACTACAAGTGCTTGAGGGTGTCCCATATTCCCCAGTGTGAAACACTAATTTTTCTGGCTGTCAAAAGTCATATTTGTCAACAGTATCTAATACAATATTTTGCACTACAAGTGCTTGAGGATGTCCCATATTCCCCAGTGTGAAACACTACTTTTTCTGGCTGTCAAAAGTCATATTTGTCAGCAGTATCTAATGCAATATTTTGCACTACAAGTGCTTTGGGGTGTCCCATATTCCCCAGTGTGAAACACTAATTTTTCTGGCTGTCAAAAGTCATATTTAGCAGCAGTATTTCTACAATTTTTTGCACTACAAGTGCTTTGGGCTCCTTAAAATGGATTCAAAGCAGTCCACATATGAGCAGAATCAGCAAGCAGGTGCTGGCACCAGTCCTGATGGTAGTGTTCCCAGTACGTCATCTGGTAAAGCCGATGTAAAAGTACATAGTCTTTTTAAATCAGGGAAAAAAACACACACCAAAAAAATGTTTACTGTGTTGAAGCGAAAAAGAAGTGTAACTGAGGAAATGTTAACTGCCTATAAAAAAAAATTGCCAACATGCCATTCTACACACGCAGTGGCAAAGAAAGAACGAGGCCTTCGCCTTTCTCTATTAGCGGCAGATCAAAAAATGTTACTGAGCCTTCTTCTTGTATGGTCACTCGTGACCAAGCAAGTCCAAGTAATTTGGAGTCTAAAAGTGGTGCACAACTACTGTTACGCGTGAAAGCCGAGCTGCAAGAAAACAGTAAGGCATTAGAGGATAATGTATGCTCTGAATCAGAAATAACACCAATCTTTGTGGAGAGTCCATCTACCAGTGGTATGTCTAATCGTGAGCATTCTTTTAGTGTACCCATAAAGAAAGTTCCTTTCAGCAATTCTGCTGATGTGTGCCTGAACAGCCCGAGTGTAGCCGGTGATACACAAATTGAGGATGCCACTTTGGAATTAGAAGAGGATGAGGGGGAGATTTGTGTAGGCGATGAGGATGCTAATGAGGATGAGGATGAGGTTGTTTGTGTAAGTCCTGCACCAGTGGCAGCAGTTCTGGCACGTGACAAGAAAAAGGCCATTGTCATGCCTGGGCATAAAACAAAAAAAATCCACTTCTTATGTGTGGAATTATTTCTACCCAAATCCAGACAACAATTGTATAGCCATTTGTAGTGTATGTCAAGCCACAGTCAGTTGAGGGAGGGACCTTAACCATCTTGGAACCTCGTCTATGTTACGCCATTTGACGAGAGTTCATGGCAAAGTGTTGGGAAAAGCTGAAAGATCTTCCAAAAAAATTACAAGCACTCCATCATCAGCTTGGACCCTTCGGTCATCGACATCCCGACGGCTACAAAATAAACCCACAACACCATCCTCATCAATATCCTCAGTAGCGCCCTACATCCCACTTATTAAGCCTGGACGACTCTTGCACTATTATTGATTCCTCTGAAGAAAGCTTTAGTCCCACTGCTGCTGCTGTTGATGCTGCTGGGGGGTGAATCGTCAGCCCAGAGGAAGGCCAAAAAAAAGAGCAGTTCTACATTTCAACAATTAACTGTGAAACAATCATTTGCTAGGGGAAGCAAATATGACAGCAGTCTCCCAGTTGCCAAGCGAATCACAGACGCCATGGCTGCCATGTTAGTGTTAGATCTGCGTCCAATATCCACAATAAACGCAGCTGGTTTTACACAGTTCATTGAGGTTTTGTGTCCGCATTACAGAATTCCGACACCATTTTTCCCGTAAAGCTATTTCACAACTATACCAAAAAGTGTGTACAAATGTAGAGATTGTGCTGAAAAATGCCATTCTGCCCACTGTCCACTTAACCACAGATATGTGGACAAGTGGAAGTGATCAAACCAAAGACTATATGACTGTGACAGCGCACTGGGTTGGTCATTCACCTTCACCAGCAGGAAAAGCAGCAGCATGTACACCACTACATAACATTTGTCACAGGCAGGCCACTCTTTATATCACCGGCTTCACTAACAGGCATACAGCTGAAAATGTGTTACGCAAACTAAAAGATGTGATTGATATTATACCACTTGGACTCTCCCAGGATATGTCATTTCTGATAATGCCAACAGTATAGTGCGAGCATTACAGCTGGGTGAATTCTATCACATTACCTGTTTTGCTCACACCATCAACTTGGTGGTGCAGAGCTTCCTACAAAATAACCGTGAGGTGCAGGAGATGCTTTCGGTGGCCTGTAAAATTTCAGGCCATTCCAGGCATTCTGCCACAGCAAGAGGTGTTAACTAGGTGGAATTCCACCTTGTACATGCTTCAGAGGATGGAGGAACAGCGCAAAGCCATCCAAGCGTATTGCACAAGCCATGACATTGGGAAAGGAGGGGGATGTATTTCACTCTTGCACAGTGGGGAATCCTTTCAGTGCTGTGCAACGTGCTGAAACCATTTGAAGTTGTGACGTATGAAGTGATTGCAGACTCTGCGAGCTTGAGCAAAGTCATTTATTTAATTAGGCTATTGGAAAAGCAGCTTGAGAAACTGAAGGAGCAGATGAAATCAAGAAATTCCGCAAAGTATGTTGGCCTTGTAGATCAAGTACTTAATTCGCTTCACAATGATCCTCGAGTTATTAAGATCTTGAACTCGGATCACTACGTTTTGGCCACTGTGCTTCATTAAAAGGTTTAAGACCTACATTGAGTCTTTGCTTCAAAATGACCGAGATGTGAAATTTTGCAAGGAGCTATTGCTCAGCAAGTTGTCCGCTGAACTGGGTCTTGGCTTGACGACGTGTCCTCCTTCAGTTTCTCAAGCAGCTGCTGCTTGTAAAAAATTTAGTTTTCCAAAGCGAGGCAGGGAAGATGCAGGGGGTAGACCAGAACAGTTTAACATCTGGGCTGGTTTGAAGGAATTTTCCAAAAAATGTGTGACCTTGCCTATAACTCCATCCAATACGAGTATTAACATGCAAAGGATGGTGGAGGATTATTTTCAAGAGGTAATTGATATGGAAATGTAAGACAGTCCCTTTCCTTACTGGGAAGAAAAGCAGGCCATTTGGACACCCATCTACAAACTTGCTTTGCAATACCTAAGCTGCCCACCGTCCAGTGTGTACACTGAACGAGTATTCAGCACAGCCGGGAACTTAGTCAGTGATCGCCGTAGAAGGTTACTTCCAGAAAATGTGGAGAAAATGATGTTTATAAAAATAAACTACATCTTCCACGAGGAAGGCCTTCACCATCAAAGACATCCAAGAACTGACAGTTCTCTAATGGCGGATTCAAGCGGCGATGAATTGATAGTCTGTGATGATGACGTACACACTGAGGATGAAGCTGAAGATGATGACGATAACATCTTTTTAAAACTTTCTATTTAAGTGTAGGGTGCAATCTACCCCCAAAGAGGAAATGGACTTGGGGCATTTCTATATCACGTACCGTCTTGAAAGGCTGCTGTTTTGATAATTTCTCAGTAAGGGTAGGGTGTCATCCACAGACTGACCCCAAACTTGCTTTGTCCATTTCAATTAATATTGTACAGTCTATAACGGCTGAATTTTTTACTATTTTCTACAAGTGGAGGGGGGCCTATAGAGACAGAAACCAAACCTCCTTTGTCCATTTTAATTTATATTGTACAGTCTATAACGGCTGAATTTTTTACTATTTTCTACAAGTGGAGCGGGGCCTATAGAGACAGAAACCAAACTGCCTTTGTCCATTTCTATTTATATTGTACAGTCTATAACGGCTGAATTTTTTAGTATTTTCTACAAGTGGAGGGGACCTAGAGAGACAGAAACCAAACTGCCTTTGTCCGTTTCTTTAGATATTTAACTATAAGTGTAGGGTGTAATATACACCCAAAGACGATGGCTGCATTGCCAATATGCATAGATGGAGAGGAAGACAATCTGGTTTGTGTGTAGAATTAGTGATGACCTACCAGGAATTAAACTGTTTTTTTCATAATTGATTAGCTTTACAATTAAATTACTAATCCAAAAAACAGGTGGAGCACTAAATTTGGTTATTTTATTCCCAAAAACATTGATTTTTAAACAAAATTGCAAAACAAAACCAAACCCAAAACCAAAACACGCAAGGGCAGTTTGGCAAAACCAAAACCAAAACATGATGGTAATCCAGATCCAAAACCAAAACCAAAATACGGGGGTCAGTTAGCATCTATACTTGTGAGCCACACCCAAATGTGTCTTAAATATACTTGATGGACAACTGCTATGTCATAATGGTGTTTAAAGCATTTAGGTCAGTGTAGGACCTGCATTTAATGATGTGCCCTTAATTCTGCGATGTAGGCTTAAATTTCTTGATCAAAATATGAGCTAATACTTCATGTTTTCATTTTCCTAGACACACATAGATATGCAGTGTTAAGGATAAGCGCTAACAACTGTCTTTTTGTTTTGTATACTTATGTGGATATTTATATTGCCACGCAGCTGGTATCATATACAAAATGGGATATACCGAGCACAGGCTTATTTTTTCTATTGTTCTGCCATACTGTAGTTTTCCACACACAGGTTAGTGTAAACAAATAATTTTATTCTGCAGTCTTCAACAGTGAGCAAATTCACAAAAGTAAGCTAGCTAACTGCATTGTCTGTGCCTGATAAAATACACTGTAGGAGAATGTATGTGTCAAGAAATGTTTCCTAAGTTTTACTTATTCTTCTTTGTTTTGTAATTCAGATGTAAATGCCATACTGAGGTCTTGCAAAATAGAAAAGTTTAAATACGAAACAGAAAAAAGTAGTTTTCATATTTTAGGAGTAAGAAATTATCAAGGACTGCTATCTGTTTTTATTTCATATATATATATATATATATATATATATATATATATATATTAGAACCATTATAAGCATGCAAGTAATATTTTCTGGGCTATGAGCATGAATTTGAGTTGACTAAGAAAGATCTCCTTTGCGTATGCACAAACATGAGGCTGCACACATACATTTATACATCTGTATTTTGAGTAACCTAAGACATGTGAAGTTTTAAATGTAGGGCATTGATGTGTCCGGAAAAATTACATGTGGCAATCAACATGGACAGCTCAAAGACTGTACCCATCTTATACAGATTAGAGATGTTCACGGACCCAGTGTTTTGGTTTGGGTTCTGGTTTTGGATCTGTATTAACTTTGTGTTTTGGTTTTGGCAAAACTGCCTTCATGTGTCTTGGTTTTGGTTTAGGTTTTGGATCTGTATTTTTTTAAAAAAATTGATAAAATATGCTAAAGTCACATAATATTGCTCTTTTTTTGTTCAAATATTATTGTTAACCGCAGTAACATTACTTTCCAGTAATTTCCAGTCAATTTTGACCACCTCACAGGTCACAATATTATTTTCATCCACTTTCAGCCAATGACAGCAGCAAGTTGGCTGGATACTAAATGACAGAGCAACGGCACTAACACACAGAAGTTCATTGCACAACTAGGTAACATTGCCAAACAGTAGTGGCAGAAGAGAAAAGTGGTGCAAGATGGAATTGTACTTGGGCCCTCCCACCACCCAAATGATAAAAAGGTTTAATAAACTCACACAGAAATAGGAGGGGTAGCAGGTTCAGTTTAACAAACCAAGCACTTCAATGACAAGGACTGACACTTTTGTGGCAGAAGGGCTTGGTTTTGTTTGGGCCCCCACAAAACAAGCAACCAATGCACTTAACTCAGCTAAGCTAACAGTGCTGTTAATGAACAAAGAGTGACAGAGCAACGGCACAAACACAAAGCAGTTTATATTACATGTAGGAAACATTGCTACACCGCAGTGGCAGAAAAGAAAAGTGGTGCAAGATTGAATTGTTCTTGTGTCCTTCAACCCACCTTTTTATAGAATATTAAAAAGGACGTGTATAGCTTAATAAACCAAGAACTTCAGTGACAAGGAGTGCCACTTCTGTGGCTGAAGTGCTTGGTTTGTTTGGCCCCCCACAAAACAAGCTACCAATGCGCTTAAGGCAGCTAAGTGAATAGTGCTGTTAATGCACATGCACTCTACTGTGGAAAGTCCTGCTCCAGTGGAAGCAGTTCTTGCCAGTGATAAGAAGAAGGTCATTGTCATGCCTGGGCATAACACCAAAAAATCCACCTCTTAGGTGTGGAATTATTTTTACCCAAATACTAACAACAGTTGTCTATCCATTTGTAGAGTTTGTAAAGCCACACTCGGTAGAGGTAGGAACCTTAACCATCTAGGAAACACATCCATGTTATGCAATTTGAAACAAGTTCACGGCAAGCTCTTGGGAAAATCAGAAACTAATGCTAAAAAAATAACAACAAGCAGTCCAGCATCAGCTAGCTTCCTTCTCTCAGCTAGATCCCAGCATCTGCAATCTACACCGCCAACACCTTCATCATCAATATCCTCACTAGTGAACGGAGTTAGTCCTGCATCTAAGTTGCTAAGGCTAGATGACTCCTCTCCTATCCAGGATTCCACAGAAGAATCCTTGAGTGTTAGGCCCACTGCTGCTGCTCCTACTGCTGGGGGTGGATCTTCAACCCAGAAGCTGATAAAAAAGAAGACTACTAGTAGTTTACAACTATTGACTGTTAAACAATCCTTTGCAAAAGGAAGCAAGTATGGCAACTGTCACCCAGTCACACAACGGATCACAGACACCATGGTGATTATGCTAGTATTAGATCTGCATCTAACAAACAACACCAGAACTTTCAGAGGCAGGCTACTCTGTGAATTACCGGCTTCACTAAGAGGCATACCTCTGACAAATTGTTTGAAAAACTAAGGGATATCATTGGAATATAGTTTATCCTGCTTGGACTCTCTGGAGGATATGTTATTTCTGATAACGCCACCAATATTTTTAGCGCATTACAGCAGGGTGAATTCCATCACATTCCCTGTTTTGCTCACACAATCATCTTGGTGGTACAGAGCTTTTTAAACAATGACAGTGACATGTAGGAGATGTTGTCTGTGTCCCAGAATATTTCGGGTAATTTTCGGCATTCTGCAACAGCATGTAGGAGATTGCAGCAGCTGCAAGAACAATTTATTTTGCCCTGCCACTAGGAGCGTAATTAACTACAACACGTGTGAACACTTATACACACATTTACACGAACACATACACTTGTAATTAGTTCATATTAAAAATAGTTCCAACACATACTTATTTGTTACATTGCAGGTGGTGGGGCCAGTGAACATCTCTAGTTATCATCATAGCAACCAGCTTGTGTCGCTTTTCTTAAACACCTAACTCGCCCTCTAGGTGACTCCTCCTGTATTCACTGGGGTGCATGGTTTACTAAATTGCCACTAGGGAGCATTACATATGTATTTTATCTCTCATCCAATGAAATGTAGCAGAGTTTATAGTAAAATATTATAATGTTATATGCACTTTAGTGAGATCTAAGGTTCAGGATACAGGAAACATATCATGTCTAGTATCATTCTATCCCCTATTTATCCGCAAACATCCAGTACAATCTATCGCTTAAGAGATCACACCTTGCGTATGCAAGATATGGATTATAGGGAATAAATGATCAGAATGGTTTTGTGTGTGTAATGTAAATAGACCAGTTTGAACCAGCTTTTTGGTGGGAAGATTAGTATGCAGCTGTTGGAGAGTTGACCCCCACCCTTGGAGGGCATCGTTTGAACTGGCCAATGACCTGCATTCCACTGGACTGTCCTGAAGCCTGAAGCCATGGAAACATGCCAAATCATCTCTATTGTTTTCACTGTATCACTAACTGTATATAAGCAGCAGCTCTGGGGCCAACAGACAGTCTCTTTGACCACAGACTTCAGGACTGAATGACTGTATGCTGGGTCCAGGGCTCCTGCGTTTGTAATCGGTTGTACTTATGTTATTGAATTGTTACTCTGGTGGTTTTTTGCTATTTAATCACATTGTAATTTGGAACCACACAATAGCGACTAGACGTACATAACAATTTGGGGGCTCGTCAGCGGAAATCACACTACCGGAAGATTCGCAAATCCTACGCATCCTATGCAGAGAGAAGGTCGGGGACACCTAGAGGGGAATCACGTAGATACCCACAAAGGAGACACACTCAAGTTCTAGAAAATTCCCATCAGATACCCACACACGTCATAGCAGCAAATGCTTTGCGGGAGAGTGATAGCCAGCGCTAGGGATCAGGTCATACCTGTTTTCAACAGCCAGATAGGTTAACTGAGAATCTTAGGGAAGAACCTACAATAACAGTTGATATAGCTGGTACAAAACAAACCTTTCTCGTAGATACAGGGACGGCCAGGTCAGTGATATCTTCACCTTTAAATTTACAGGTCACTAACAAATCCGTTCCGGCTATGGGAGTAAGGGGGGAAGTGTTACATTACCCTTTTACCAAACCTGCAGAGGTTGCTATCGAGTCTCTGCACACCAAGCATTCATTTCTCTTGGCTGCAGCGGCTCCTACTAACTTACTGGTTGGGGCGGAGGAGGTCGTGGTGGCGGCGGAGGAGGACGAGGTGGCGGAAAACAGAAAATAGTCCCATTTTACCAGTGAAGAAGAGTGAAGGGAGGGGCTATATATTAGTCCGGGACTTAAGGGGAGTTAACAAAATTGTTGAGAGCCAATTACCCGTAGTGCCAAATCCAGCTGTCATCCTTATGCAGATTCCATCGCCTGCCAGTCATTTCACTGTCATTGATCTTTATTTTGCCTTTTTCTCGGTCCCTCTTCACCCTGACTGTCAATATCTTTTTGCATTCTCCTACAGGGGGTGCAATATACATGGACAAGAATACCCCAGGGGTTCATTGACAGCCCTAGTATTTCCTCTCAAGCCTTACATGACTTTTTGCAATCCTTCCAACCAAGTAATGGGTCTGTTCTAATTCAATATGTGGATGATTTGTTGTTGTGCTCTGATTCGTTTATGTCATGTTTACATGATACTAAACTGTTGTTGCTTCATGTTTTGTAAACAGGACACAAGGTTGCAAAGGACAAGTTACAGCCATGTCAGACTAAGATTAAATACTTAGGACACTGTCTCACCCAGGGGTTAAGACACTTGACAACGGACAGAATCCAAACAATATAACACATGACTCTGCCACAGAACCAACAGTAAATCCGTACTTTCTTGGGGATGTGTGGATATTGTAGATCCTGGATCCCAGGTTTTTCTATTCTGGCGTTACGATTGCAGGAGTTAGTCTCATCCTCAAAACCTGAGCGTGTTACACACACAGAGGAGTCAGAGCAGGCATTCATTAACCTTAAAGATAGCCTGACTAGAGCACCTGCCTTGGGAATACCTGATTATGAAAAACCTTTTGAGTTATACTGTAAGGAAGCTGATGGTTGTGCAGCAGGTGTCCTGACGCAAAAACATGGTAACGCTAGCAGACCGGTAGCATACTACAGTGCACAATTGGACACTGAGGCAAGATCACTCCCAACCTGTTTAAGAAGTGTAGCAGCAACTGCTCTTCTGGGGCCTGATTCATTAAGGATCTTAAATGAAGAGGATCCTTATTTCAGTCTCCTGGACAAAACCATGTTACAATGGAAGGGGTGCATATGTGTGTTCTGTTTTTCACAAGGGTTAAACACTAACTGTTTTTTCATGTAGCACAGAAAAACTTGATAGCTTATTTGTACACTGAAATTTAAAGCTGATATGTGTGTGTTACATGAAAAAACAGTCAGTATTTAACTTATGTGCAAAACAGAACACTCATTTGCACCCCTTCCATTGTAACATGGTTTTGTCCAGGAGACTGAAATAAGGATCCTCTTCATTTAAGATCCTTAATGAATCAGGCCCCTGGTAAGTAAGAGCGAGGATGTAGTGTTACGACATGACACAACTGTCTATACACCCCATGCTGTATCAGCTCTGTTGAATTCAGCTCAAACCAGACATGTCTCTTCAGCAAGGTTCACAAAGTGGGAACTAGCTCTGATGGCACCTGCAAACATCACCATCAAATGGTGCAATACTTTAAATCCAGCTGCATACCTACCATATGTGCCTCGAGATGCACAAAGGGTGGAAGGAGAAGAGATTGGTTGGGGATGAGTTTTGCAGGTATACTGATACACATGATTGTATGGAATATCTGAACCTGACTTTTACTGCAAGACCTGACATACGTGACACATCCTTAGAAAATGTAGATTTTATGTTTCACTCGATGGGAGTTGTCATAGACAGACTGAGACGGGAGAAGTATGCACCGGTTACGCTGTTGTAGATGACCAGGATGTTATAGAAGCTGAACCCCTTGGCCCACCTCACTCAGCCCAAGTGGCCGAACTAGTGGCACTAAGGAGAGCGTGTGAGTTGGCAGAGGGTAAGTCAGCTAATATATACACTGACTCTAGGTACGCCTTCAGGGTAGTACAAGATTTCAGAGCCCTTTGGCGTCTTAGGAACTTTATGACAGCAGCAGGCACACCAGTAGCACATTCACATAACGTAAAAGGACTCTTGACTGCGATACAGTTACCCAAGGCAGTAGCCGTCATAAAATGCAAAGCCCACACATACGAGGAAGACCTGGTGTCAGTGGGCAATGGCAGGGCGAATGAAGCTGCCAAATGGGCAGCAGGGTTGCCTGTAAACGTATCAACCAACAAAATGATGTTTTTTCAGACAATAGACACACATAAATTGATTGAAATGCAAAATTTGTGTTCCCTACAGGAAAAGACGGTCTGGAAGGTGAAGGAATGTGGTCAAGAGTCCTCTGGACTCTGCAGAGATGGACAATGTAGGCCCGTGGCTCCCAGAGCATATTACCCAGGCCAGGCAGCACATGGTCTGACTCATCTGGGTAAAGAAGGTATGTGTAAGCTGGTTAGAGCATACTGGTGTGCACCAGGCTTTTCTTCTCAAGCTGGTAAGAAAGCAATGTTTTGTCTTACTTGTTTGAGGAAAAACAAGACAATACCAACCGATCCATCCCATATCCCTCCTACAGACGGACCTTTTCAGGTAATACAAATTGACTACACCCAATTATCACCCTGCAGGAATTTTAAATATATATTAGTTTGTATAAAATAAATGGGTAGTTCAGCACTCCCTATAGTAAAGTGTAAATAGTAGCAGCCTCTTGGGATCAGGGAAATGGGGAATGGAGAGGCAATGGGGTGGGATGTGGAGAGGGCGGTAGGATGAAAGGGTAGCTCAGCCCTTGATTGAGTATACAAAAGTATTAGTAAATCTCTGGGCGCATGTAAGACAGCATAAAAATAAACATTTATTGAAGTACATAAAGGTACATAGAGTTGCAACTCAGTGAAGTAGCTTGCATGCAGTAACAATATAGCAGATAATTCCCAACCTCTGCAATTCAAAAGTGCAGTTCATCAATTGATGTAACAGCGCTGAGGTGGTGTTAATAATGTCCAGGATGTAAATGTCCACAGTTAAACAGGCCTGTAAACGAATAACATAGAAAACGATTCCTCAAATAGTCACTGTTTGCAGGGCTGTAAAGAATCAGTCCACTAGTGTGCTGGTAAACAGTAGTAAATCTCGTAGCGGATCCTTAATCAAGAGGTAAGGCTGCCAACATCATCCGTTTACCTGGTCGCTCCCGTCCGTAGAGGCTAGTTGCCGTGGGGACGCTTCAGCGTCCTGCTGCCGGGCGGAAGTCTCGGTCTTCCAATGCGTCACGATCCCTGAGGAAGCCGCCAGGGCGAAATGCGTTGGGTTGTGGGTCAAACCCACTGCACACTCTTACTGGACTATTGCAAAATCCTTATATCCTTACACTGTGGACTTTAAAACCGCTTAACCAGCGGCAACACATCAAGCGCATGCGCACTATCACTCTTGGAAGACCGAGACCAGACTCCACTTCTGGCTTTATCCGATGGTTATATCTGCCTTATCTCTTGATTAAGGATCCGCTACGAGATTTACTACTGTTTACCAGCACACTTCGTTTACAGGCCTGTTTAACTGTGGACATTTACATCCTGGACATTATTAACGCCACCTCAGCGCTATTACATCAATTGATGAACTGCACTTTTGAATTGCAGTGGTTGGGAATTATCTGCTATATTGTTACTGCATGCAAGATATATTAGTTTGTACTGATGTATTTTCTAATTGGTTAGAGGCATTTCCAGCTGCCACTAATACTGCTGCTTTCACTGCTAAGAAAATTGTTCAGGAATTTGTATGCAGATATAGTATCCCTAGAATCATAGAAAGTGATAGGGGTACTCCATTTTACCAGTGAAATCTTTCAGAACATGTGCAAACTTATGGGAATCAATAGCAGACTTCATACTCCTTACTGACCACAAGCCAGTGGTAAGGTGGAAAGGGTAAACGGTACCATTAAGAACAAACTGAGTAAGATAATGGCTGAGACTGGGTTGGTGTGGCCAGAAGCTTTGCCACTAGTCCTCCATAGCATCAGAACCACTCCCAGACCTTCTCTTAATCTGTCCCCCTTTGTGATATTTTTTGGCAGACAACCTCATTTGATCATAAGTCCACAGGACAATTTGAAGTGCAATAATGAAGTGACTGTGCAATGTCTCATAAAAATGAACAGACAGCTAAAACAACAACAACAAAAACTGAAAATGCTGTCATCTGGTATGCCAGAAACTGTCATGATGTTGAACCTGGGGAATATGTTATGATCTGCAATTTCTTATGCTCAGGTTGTTTAACAGACCAGTGGAAGGCCCGTACCAAGTGTTGATGACCAGTACCACATCTCTGAAGGTAGCAGAAAGAGACACTTGGGTCCATTTTACTCACTGCAGGAAAGTCAACAACCCGGAGAAGGTACAAGACAAAGTTGAGATTGACAACACAGATCTGTCACTTGTGAACCTATTCCGGGAGACCTAAAGACTGCAGCTAAGACACCTGGGCCAAGGACGTTGCCCAGACTATTATCCCAGCAATGGAGTGGCGTTTTTTACATTTTACTTGTTCCAGCATTTTTCTTAGTTTTATTCTTTTTAGGACATCCTATTTTTGTGATGGGGGACAGATGATGGAGAAAGGATCTGGTAGTGATATTGATTAAATGGAGTTGGAGAGAAGGTTGATAGAACCATCACTGCAGCCAATTGTCAATCTCGGTTCAGGCGTTATGAAAAGATCTGCTAGCTCTGGAAATTGGAGGCAGTGTGAGGGGCTATTGTCTGAGGAATATTGTATCTGTAAGTACTATGACTCCCTAGTTGAAGAGAAGTGCATCCACCGATGCCAGTCCAATAGTAATTTGGATTTGGGTGGGCATCCTCTGGAGGATTATTACTCCCTAGTGGGTAAGATCTTAAACCAAACTGAGTGCTGGGTGTGTTCTCATGTGCCCCAGGGACAGCATAACATAGGACTAGTACTGTTCCCATTAAACATCTCTGAGGGCCTTGAATAGACTGGAGGTATAATATCACTAGGTCCCCTAGTCTAAAGCTTTGCCAATACTCTTTAGATCGGTCTTTGCTGTGTTTAAATATCTCACATGTAAAAAGACTGGAGAATTGGGAATCTGACCTACCTGATCAGACAATGGCTCGCCGCACCAGTATATATGGGAGACTTTCAAGACTACCAATAAGCAGGAATAGTGATGGGCATCATAAACTAGGATGTATTAACAGACATAGGAGAGTATCCATTGGAAATGTTCCTATAGGTTATTGTCAAAATGTTATCCATGCCGACACTTGTCTTGAACAAATGAAGACACTGGACATGGGTAGTTTCGTCAAAACTTTGCATGATATTATCAATTGTACCTTATGTCCTCCCAAATGATGTGTACTATGTTTGTGGGAGAAAGGCATATTCCTGGTTAACTCCGAGTTCCAAGGGTTTTTGTTTTCTAGGTAAATTGGTTCCCGAGGTCATGACCATTAAACATGATGAAATGATTGCTATCCATAGGAATACATCACCTCCATATGAACACACAGTGTCACGACTTTCACTAGGAATATCACTGACTGGTATTAGCGCAACTAAACTGAGAGGCGTGGAGTCTAACGCACCACCGGTGTTCGCCAGGGAACCCCTGCAAGGAGGTTTGGGCTTTGCTGCGTGTGATACGCAGGTCGCGGTTCTCCCAGATAGTTACCAGTGCAGTAAATGGAGAGTAGTCAAACAGGCCGAGTCGAAACCAGAGGAGCGCAGCACAACGAAGAGAAGGCAAATCGTAGTCAGGAACAGTCCAAGGGTCAAAACCAGTGCGGGCAGGGAAGAACAAGAGATGATCCGGAAGAGAAGTCAAACTATAGCCAAGGAGTCAATACACAGGAGTAACACAGGAACAACAATGCTGGAGCTGGAAGAACCAATACTCTGGCACTAGACATGTGTCAGAGGCTGCTTTATGTACCCTAAGGTGCCTCCTGATTGGGTTAGGGAGATTTAGGCGGTTTAGACATGCTGGCTGCAGACAGGTGAGCAGAGATAGAGTTCTGCTGCAAGGCAACAGGACGTGGATTGCGGAGAGAAGGTGTCCATCTCCAGCGCCTGTGGAGAGCGCAGAGACGGCACCTGACACACAGTATGAACATTGTGGCAAAAGAAATATGATTCCTGGTGAAGAACAAGTAGCTACTAAGTTAATTAGTGAAACTACTGGTTTCCAGGATATGGTTGCATTAGATCCCACTAGGATCTCTCGGGAAACTTTAAATTTTAGGTATATTCAGGACCTGGCTAAATTGATAGACAATATCACCGAGATGCATGATGACACTTTCAGGTATACAGATAAGGAGCGACAGGCTTATAAAAAGGAGTTGGTGCAACATAGACTGGTGTTTAATTACCCCACGTCTATAACTGGTGGATATTGTGTGACTTTGGCCACCCAATTTGGTGTCAAATGTTGCACGGGCATCATCAGTAAAACTGACAACCCCAAGGAAGTTATTGACTGAAAAATGGATGAGATTCTGCAACTAAAACGGGAGTTTCGGAAAAACCATAATTTTTCATTGTATGAGGTTGGAGAAAAGTTGGCAGGATGGTTCTCGTGGTTGAATCCTGCAAAATGGTTTTCTGGTCTTGGAGAGTGGGTATAGGAAATGGTTGCTAGTATAGGTAAGCTCCTTATTCTTATACTTGGTGTCATCTTAGTGATTGGCTTATGTGTCAGATGTGTTCCTATTGTGTTGAATTGTGAAAAACGGTCTACTGAGGTAAATACTGAAAATAAGACTGTAATGATAATGAGGAGTACAGGTATTATGGTCAATGGAGAACTGCATTATAATTAGAGATGCTCACTGACCCCCGTGTTTTGGTTTTGGTTTTGGTTTGGATCTGGATTAGCTTCGGGTTTTGGTTTTGGTTTTGTTTAGCTATTTTTTAATAAATTTCTTTTCTGGGGTAAAATCCCATAATTTTGGTATTATTTTGTACCTACATTATTATTAACCTCACTAACATTAATTTCCAGTGATTTCCATTCAATTTTAGGAGAGGTAGCAAGTCAAGCCGTTCATCCACAAGGAGTGCCACTTTTGTGGCTGAAGTGCTTATTTTCTTTCGGCCCTCAATAAACAAGATAAAAATGTCACCCACAATTACGAGAGGTAGCAGGTACAATTGATCAAGCCAAGCAGTTCATCCAGAAGGAGTGCCACTTTTGTGGCTATAGCGCAAGTCCAACATGGCCCTTCCTAAACAAGCTAACAATGGGCTTGTTAGAGTAATGGCAGAAACACACATCAGTGCCAGGAAAGATTAATGGTGTAAGATGGAATTGTCCTTGGGCCCTCCTACCCTCCCATATGTTGGATCTTACAAAGGACATACACACTTTAACAAACCAATCACTTCAACGACAAGGGCTGCCACTTTTGTGGCTGAAGTGCTTGGTTTGTTTGGGCCCCCGCTAAACCAGCTATCAATGCCCTAAAGGCAGGTTAGACCAACAGTGCTGTAAAATTAATTATACACTGTCAAGATGTTGTCATCATCATCAGCATCATTCTCACCCTCATCAGTGTGTACATCATCATCACAGACTATTAATTTATCTCTGCTGGAATCCGCCATTAGAGAAGTGTCAGTACTTGGATGTATTTGCTGGTAAAGGGCTTCCTCGTGGAAGATGTAGTTTATTTTGATGAACATCATCTTTTCCACATTTTTAGGAAGTAACCTCCTACATCGATCACAGACAAGGTTCCCGGCTGTGCTGAAAACTCTTTCTGAGTAAACACTGGAGGGTGGGCAGCTTTTGTGTTGCAAAGCAAGTTTGTACATGGGTTTCCAAATGGCTTGTTTTTCCTCCCAGTATGGAAAGGGACTATCTGACATTTCTATTTCAATGAACTGTTGATAATAATCCTCCACCATCCTTTGCATGTTAATAGTAGGATCGGATGGAGTTATGGCCGAGGTCACAATTTTTTTGGTAAAATCTTTTAAACCAGACCAGGGGGTAAATGTATCAAGGTCCGATTTTGACAGCGTGTTAAAATCACGGCAAGTCTCAGGCGATAACCCGCAATTTTAGTGAAAAAAAACAGAAATGTATCAAGCTGCGATTTTGACCCAGATCTTCAAAATCGCTGGTCATCTCTGGCGATTTGCTGTGATGTAAACACTCCCGTGTTATAGCAGTGTGTTGTCAAACACATCACTGTTACACTGCCTGTCATACAGCTGCCGGAGCTCCGAACAGTAAAGAACAGATAAAAGTTAAAAAAAAAAAAGCACTAGGGTTAAGCATGAATAGAAGGGGGACCCCACCCTTTTTTTATACTTTCCTCTTTACCATTTTTACACTGCCAGGGCAGTGTAACAGTGATGTGTTTATACAACACGCTGCTAGCAAGCAAACGCAGCTCTTTTATAAGGGTGTATATCAAACCCTACACTTTGTAGTGCAAATTCAGAAAAAAACAGTGCAATGACTGGTATATTAGGATTTCAGCAATGACAAACGCAGCTCTTTTATAAGTGTATAATTCAGACCATACACTTTGTAGTGCAAATTCAGAAAAAAAACAGTGCAATGACTTGTATATAAGGATTTCAGCAATGACAAACGCAGCTCTTTTATAAGGGTGTAATTTAGACTCTACACTTTGTAGTGCAAGTTCAAAAAAAAGAGTGCAATGACTGGTATATTAGGATTTCAGCAATGACAAACACAGCTCTTTTATAAGGTTGTATATCAGACACTATACCTTGTAGTGCAAATTCAGAAAAAGCAGTGCAATGACTGGTATATTAGGATTTCAGCACTGAGAAATTCAGCTCTTTTATAAGGGTGTATATCAGACCGTACACTTTGTAGTGCAAATTCAGAAAAAAACAGTGCAATGACTGGTATATTTACTATATTCGGATTTCAGCAATGGAGCTTTCTCTAACACTGTTATTACCCTCCTATTTCTATTGTATCACTTTGCCTGCTCTATACTCTGACCTAACACTTCTCTGTTCCTCTCTCAAATGGTGCTAGATGGCCATGGAGGCGGGTATTTATTGATTCCAAAACTCGCAAGATCTGAGGTCCGACAACGTCACAATGACGTTTTGCCTCGTTTTGGAATCCAAATAGGCGCGAGAGTACCGGGCCGACTCGGCTCGTTACTTGGAACCCCAAAGTTCGGGTGGGTTCGGTTTTAAGGATACTGAGTCCGCCTATCTCTAATTATAATCCTGAAATCTAAAGCATAATTAGGTGATAGTTTTGTGCACTATCAAAGAGTGAAGCTGTCAAAGTCAAATTATTGGATATGGTCATTTCAAATTAATATCTGTCAATTTGATTGTCTTTGTCTGAAATTATGCGAATAGCATGCTACGGCGTGGAGGAACGTAATTAACCACAGCACATGCGAACACTTATACAAACATTTACACGAATACATACACTTGTAAATATTACATATTAAAAATAGTTCCTGCACATACTTAGTTGTAATGAAATGTAACAGAGTTTATAGTTAAATATCATAATGTTATATACACTTTAGTGAGATCTAAGGTTCAGGATACAGGAAACATATCATGTCTAGTATCATTCTAATCCCCTATTTATCCGCAGACGTCCAGTTCAATCGCACCTTGCGTATGAAAGATATGGACTATAGGGAATAAATTATCAAAATGGTATTGTATGTAAATAGACCAGTTTGAATCAGCTTTTCGGTGGGATGATTAGTATGCAGCTGTTGGAGAGCTGACCCCCACCCTTGGAGGGCATCGTTTGAACTGGCCTATGACCTGCATTCCACTGGACTGTCCTGACGTCTGAACCTATGGAAACTTGCCAAATCATATTGTTTTCACTGTATCACTAACTGTATTTAAGCTAGAGCTCTGCAGCCAACAGACAGTCTCTTTGACCACAGACTTCAGGACTGAATGACTGTATGCTGGATCCAGGGTGCCTGCGTATGTAATCGGTTGTACTTATTTTATTGAATTGTTACTCTGCTGCTTTTTGCTATTAAATTGCATTGTGATTTGGAGCCACACAATTTGAAGTGGACAATCTTCATTGGATAGCGACTAGATGTACATAACAAGTAACCAATATTTATTAATTTAAAATGATTTCATCCAGTTATTGAAGTCCTGCACAATTTTTTTGCTGACCCAACTCCCTAGGAAACCTAACTCCAAGCTTAACAGCCTGGGGGTGGTTTGTCAATATTGGGGCATCCACCTCGGATGGTTGGCCTGGTGCTGGTTTCAGTGAAATCATGGGGGATCCCACGCAATTTTTTTCTCCAACAGCACAGCAACCAGCACTAGACTGGCAACACCAGGGTTAACCAGGGATGACCCAACGCATGTTTTTTCTTTATCTCTATTTGTACACAGTAAAAATCCAGCTGGTCAGGTGTCTCTAATGCCACATGATCCGCTGGCTCAACAAGAGCTGACAGGTATGTATGTACCTACAGTGCCTGAGTAGTACAGTTGCCATGCACCCAATTCAACAAGCCATGGATCTTGTGATCTGTGGTTTGTTGAATTCGAGCGCACACAAAGGAAAATTCCAGGCGTCATATTCTGAGCTCGGGTAACACTCAAAATACCTGTCTTAATAAATCAGGTCCATAGTTTCCAATATGTTAACCTAACATTGAAGCTGTTATTGTGAAAGTGAGTTGTCTGATTAATAATTTTATTTATACTAAACATTTTACTTAAGAATTTTACATATTTACATATTTGTAAAGCTTTTGGGAAGGATATGTTAGCCTCTGTTTCATATTACAATAGCTTAGAAATACTGTAAATTACTCAAGACAACTATATAAAAATAATAGCCTGAAAAGCCAAACAATTCCAGAAGAGGGAGTTGGTATAACATAAATCATCTGGCACCAAGAACAAGAGCTTTCAAACCATGTCTCTATTTAGAATAGGAGTGTATGACAACAAGTAATTTCCACATCATATTTTGCTGTAAAAACAAGCCAGTCATAGGGGCATATTCAATTGTCCGCGGGATTGCCGAAAATCCCGCGGTCCGCACAGGATTACCGTTATTACAGTAATCCTGCACGGAAAAACCGTTAATATGGTAATTTACTCGCTGAATTTCAGCTCGCAACTCAGGGAGGAAAAACGAGGAACTGCCATTTTTATTACTACGTTCATTGTTTCTGTAGTCCCAAAGTGTGTGTGTGGTTTAGGGGTGCGCTCTCTTGTGCTGCATATAACGGAGTACAAAAATTTGGAGGATAAAGTAGGGAAAGATCAAGACCCACTTCCTCCTAATGCTGAAGCTGCTGCCACTAGTCAAGACATTGACATAGACGCTGAAATGGCATCAATCTCGTCTGCCAAGGGCAATGCCCCATCACATAGTATAGGGTATGTAAAATCCAAAAACCCAAAGTTCACAAAAATTGGCAAAAAAAGAAAATTAAAATCATCTGAGGAGAAACGTAAACTTGCCAATATGCCATTTACGACACGGATTGGAAAGGAACGGCTTAGGCCCTGGCCCGAGTTCATGACTAGTGGTTCAGCTTCACCCATGGATCTAAGCACTCCTCCTCCCCCTCTAACAAATTTAAGAGAGTTAAGCTGTCATCAACAACTAGTCCAAGTCCAGCAAGTCCAAGGGTGTTGGTGGTTGCGAAGCCTGACCTTCCCATCACTGTACGGGAAGAGGTGGCTCCTTCCACCATTTGCAGCACGCCCTCTGCATATGCTGGAAGGTTAACCCACAGTCCAGTTGCAGATTTGGCTAATGAAGGTGTGAATGTTGTACACCGGGAGGAGGATATTGATGTAGCTGGCGCCAACAAATGTATGGCCATATGTAGCTTATGTAAAGCTCAAATAAGCAGCGGTAAGGATCTTGGCCACCTAGGGACATCCTCCCTTATATGTCACCTGAAGAACCTTCATAATTCAATGTTTAGTTCAGGACAAGTGGCTAGGACCGTCAGCAGTCCAGGGACACCTAAATCCCTTGGTCATGTTGGATACACACCACCAACACCCTCCTCGTCAACTTCCTCCACGATCTCCATCAGATTTAGTCCTACAGGCCATGTCACCAGCCAGAGTCCTCTTCAATACGGGATTCATCCGAGGAATCCTGCAGCTGTACGCCTACTACTGCCACTGCTGCTGTTGCTGCTGGTAGTCGGTCATCTTCCCAGAGGGAAAGTCGCAAGAACGCTACGTCTTTCACCAGTTGACCATCCAACAGTCGTTTGCCATGACCACAAAGTACGACAGTAGTCACCCTATTGCAAAGCGGATAACTGCGGCTGTAACAGCTATGTTGGTGTTAGACGTGCGTCCGGTGTCCGCCATCAGTGGAGTGGGATTTAGACGGTTGATGGAGGTATTGTGTCCCTGGTACCAAATCCCCTTGAGATTCCACTTCACTAGGCAGTCCAGAAATATTAGTATCAGATATTAAACTACCTTCACTGTTCCTGCAGTGCAGAAATATTAGTATCAGATATTAAACTACGTTCACTGTTCCTGCAGTGCAGAAATATTAGTATCAGATATTAAACTACGTTCACTGTTCCTGCTACATCAAAAAAGCATGAACCTGCCCTGCCATCAACTAAAACAAGAGGTAATGACGCGCTTGAACTCCACCCTGTATATGCTGCAGAGGATGGAGGAGCAGCAAAAGGCCATTCAAGCCTACACAGCCACCTACGATATAGGCAAAGGAGTGGGGATGCACCTGAGTCAAGCGCAGTGGAGACTGATTTCGGTGTTGTGCAAGGTTCACACTGGTACACACTGAAGGGGGCGAGGAATCAGAGGATATGGATGAGGACGACATCTTGCCTCAGTAGAGCCAGCTTAGTTTGTACAGGGAGAGATTAATTGCTTTTTTGGTGTGGGGGCCCAAACAAACCAATCATTTCAGCCACAGTAGTTTGGTAGGCCCTGTCGCTGAAATGATTGGTTTGTTAAAGTGCGCATGTCCTATTTCAACAACATCAGGGTGGGTGGGAGGGCCCAAGGACAATTCCATCTTGCACCTCTAGCAAACTCTTGCAAACTGCCATCCTGTCTGCCACTGCACTGCCACTCCTAGATGGGCCACGTGTTTGTGCGGCCCAATTGTGTCGCTTAGCTTAGACATCCAGCTACCTCGGTGCAACCTTTTAGACTAAAAACAATATTGTGAGGTGTGAGGTGTTCAGAATAGACTGAAAAATTAGTGGAAATGAATGTCATTGAGGTTAATAATAGTGTAGGAGTGAAAAAAAACAACAAAATATGGATTTTAGCACTTTTAATGCTTTTTAAAAAAAAATCAGAACCCAAAACCCAAAATCAGAACCAAAACCTTTCGTGGGGTGTTTTGGCAAAACAAATCAGAACCCAAAACCTCAAGCTAATCAGCACCCAAAACCCAAAACCCAAAACACCAAAAGTGGCCGGTGCACACCCCTAGTTTTTTTTACAGAGAACATTAAAAAGTTTACATACTTGGATGGAGCAAGCCTTGTTAGTTAGAAGTATGTTTTGCCTATAATGTGTAATTTCAAAGGGGAATCCAAAATCTGCAATGCATTAGAGAATTTTTTCGCAATATTGCTATCCAGAGTGGTGTTCCATGGGTGGAAGAGGCCGAATTTGCATGCCAGGAGGAAGATGACGTTGATCCTAATCCTCCAGTCCTCCTTATTTGGCCTTTAAGACATGTGATTTAATCTTACTTTATATGTAAGTACCTTGTGGGTTTACTTAAAATGTAATGCAACCAATAAAAGTACAAATAACCAAGAAAACCTTTTTTCTTTCAAAATTGTATATTTAGTGGAAGAAACAGCAACAATAATGACACACACAAACATGCATGAAAATAAATAAATTAATTTGAATTTGCACCCTCGCTTGTCCAACATTCCCTGTGCTACTCATACTTAGCTGCGTCTGGGTGTGTATATGTTGGATCATGTAGAGAAAATATTATACAAAATGATTTAACAATATGCAAGTTTAATCTTCATACCTTTGGCTTCATGCCAATTTTATTTATGCATCCATTTATAACTTCTTATTCTCCAAGGGATAATACAAGAAAATACATAATAATCATGACTACATGGCCAGATTATGTAAAAGGATGACTTGATTGAAGTCTATTGCTAAGCCCTTGGTGTTGTTCTGGAAAAATTTCTCATTTGTGAAAATGTGGAGATTAATTTAGAAAATACAGGAATTTTTACATTGTTTGGAGGGAGTGTTAAGAATTATTTAGTCACATTACAGTCATTTGAATAGTTAATGCATGTTTTTTGATATGAGATTTACCTGGAGGGGATTCTGTATGTTTGGAGAGGGCTCTCGCCACTGCCTGTTCCTCTGACATGGCTTTGACAGTCTCTATGCTTGTCCTTAAGATGATGCTTAAACTCATGCCACCAAGTGAAGAGTGTTGCAATGTATACTGGCAAAAACATGTTCCAAAGACTAGTGCAGACATACATATAAATATAAATGTCACTAGGAAAACCCAGAAGTAACCTCCTTAAATCAAGCTGAAATGTAATGACTAAATTACTTTATTAACAGAATACCACCATACATACCATAAACTTGTTGCAACCTAATGTTTGAGCATCTTCTTTCTCTTGTGTTTTGAATTTGTACATCATCATTTAGCTCTGTGCAAGAGGGTTCACTTGATGTAACATAATGTTAAGATCGTTCATCAATGTTATATTACAGTTTGGATTTCTAGCCATATGGTGCTCACTTGCCTGATGAATATCAAGGATATAAAGTTGGGTGTAACTTGTAGTAACCTGTAGTAACTGCAGTATTTGGATGTAAGCTTCCTATTAAGTGATGTACAGCACCATGTATTTGGTGTATAGTCCGTAGCCAGATGACTCAGCAATATTAGCTTTAAAAGATGGGAAGGCAAATGCAGAGATGTAACTAAGGATATTTTGGAGATGAGTTACTAATTTGAGGGTATTTGTCATAAACAGTTTTGCTAAATATTGTGGAACAACCACATTGGGCAACAAAATCTTTCCATTGTGACAGCAGTCTGAAAAATGGACGTTAGTCTCCGTTACAAAAATGTGTAGGGCACCACAGTTCACACTTTGCACGCCATTAAGACTGAAAGAGTAGCATTGTGGCGAATACGTGATGTCCAATGCTAGCGGCATATCCGTTGCTTTGGCTTTACGTTGATTGTGAGGATAATATTCTTGTCTGTAAGATCTTTGAACTGCATGTCCTGGGAGACCTGTAAGGGTTCCCCCATGTTGACATCTTCAAGGACGGCCTCTTGGCATGTTTGTTGTAAACAAACCGAGGATAAGTGAGTAATGAAATAACACACCAGTCCATGATTGAGATATCCGCAAGATGCGCTGATATATGTGGCTGCAAATAACTGTCAGAGTTTCCAGACCAACCAGCAGGTCACATGCTCCAGGTTCTCCAGCAGGGCTGCAAATAACTGTCACAGTTTCCAGACCATCCAGCAAGTCACATGTTCCAGGTCCCTCAGCAAGTGCACAGGGAGAGTTCACTAACTGTCCCAGTTTCCAGAGAAACCAGCAACTGTCACATTTTCCAGAGGACAATGGTAATGCATAGTTCTAAAACGCGGTGGATGTTTTGCTAAATAACTCAGAAACGATGCAACTGATTACAATGCCAATGTTTTTCTACAAATCTACAGACCAAGACCTTAAATTTGATATATGATGTGCCCTGGTCAGACAACGACTTCATAAAAATGAGTCACTCATAAAAGTCAAACTTATGCCATTAATATATAGATTTTTGGGGCGATATAAAGGTCACACAATAATAACAGACTATTGTCAGGAAAAAAAAAGGATTGGTGTGCCTGCGCTGACAAATCAGGAGCTGCCCTCTACTAACTAGCACACAATCCACTATAATGTATATGTATGCATGTATGTATGTATATATATATATATATATGTATATATATATATATATATATATATATATATATATATATGTTTATGCCCAAATAAGATGACACTTCAGATTCAAATTTTGAATGCTAAAATCAAATCTGCTTAAGCAACGAGAGTCCAGGACTTGGTTCTATGTGGAACACTTTCCTCTGGGGATATGTATATATGAAAACAAAACAGAAAATGTATCATAGCGCATCATATATATTGAATGATTGATTTCCTCACAAATATCCCAATTAACCCAGTGTGTATGTGGCTATAAATTAATAACACCATGTGTTTAAGTTCCACCCCCTTTCGGGTTTACACTTATAAGAAGTAATTCTCAAATCAGCATGGTATACAAATGGCGTGTCATTCTCCTCAAAGCCAGATTCTCCAAAATGGTCCACTGTTACATAATTGTACCAATTGTTTGCATAATTTAAGAAAAATTTATGAGGAAACAGGTAGAGTATCTACCACTGCGTTAGGCATACTGGACCTTCTGAAAAGGACTCAATCTATGGGACAGTATGCTGTTCAATTCAGGACAAAGACCTCTGAATGGAATAATGAGGCTTTGATTGCTACGTTCTAGCAGGGATTATCCAATCATATCAAGAACAGACCGGACTCTCGTGAACTTCCAACCTGATGAGATGATCTTATCACATTATGAAACATGGTAGAACTTTGCTTTAGAGAATGAACCCAGGAGAAGGAATAGTCCCGTCATTCCGCTTTTCATCTAACTCCCTGATTTAAAACCCTGATTACTTCTCCATAAGAACCCAATTGGGCTGATCCCATCTCTGTAATGAGGAGAGAGACCATTTAAAAATAAGCTAAGTTTGTACTGTGTTGGTTCCGGTCACCTTCTTGTGAATTGTCCTAAATGTCCAGGAAGCGACAGAGCCTAAAGATTTCCAGAGAGTCCTTGTTAGGTTCTTCTAATCCAATTTCCTAACTCCAATTTTGTTACTCCGATTCTTTTGCATCATTCGACTGATGCAATCTACCTTCCTGCCTTTTAGGACACTGGTGCAGCGGGCATATTTATTTCAACCTTCATTGTTACCCACTTACCTCTTCCTAACTTACCTCTTAAGCATTTCATTTTTCTCACTGCTATTGATGTTAGAGAAATTGAATCAACATATTCCTCCTAAGTATGCTCACTTCTCAGATGTCTTTAGTAAATCAAAGGCCACTGAAGTTCCTCCTCACCATATTTGGGACTGTTGCATTGATCTAATTCCCGGTAAAATTCCTCCTCGTGGTCACGTCTACCCGTTATCTAATCCAGAGACTAAAGCCATGATGCAATACATCCAAGAAAGCCTGTATCATGTCATCTCCTGCTGGAGCTAGCTTTTTTTTGTCAACAAGATGGTTTACATCCCTGGTCTAAATGCCATTACTGTAAAAACTAGGTCCCATTTATCTTTGATTTTAGAACTCTTTGGTCATATAAAGGGGGCCACTATTTTTTATAATTTGAGGAACAAATAATCTTATTCATATCAAAGAGGATGATGACTGGAAAACTGGAATAATACTCATGATGGTCATTGCGAATATCAGGTCATGCCTTTTTGTCTATGAAATGCCCCCAATAGAATTTCAGAGGTTTGTTAATGAAATATTTTGAGATGTTCTTTATCTTTTTGTAGTAGTATATTTGGAAGATATGCTAATTTTTTCTTGTAATCTTAAGTCTCATCGTGAACATGTAGGAAAAGTCCTTACCCGACTCAGGACAACCCTTTAAACAAATTGCTTTTTCTTCCACTCCAATTTTACAACAAAACTTCTCTGGAAAGCTCCACCCTTGTGGCTTCTTCTCTCGCAAGATGAAAGATGGGAAGACAAATGCAAAGATTTAACTGAGGATATTATGGAGATGAGTAAGCAAATTTTTACCTGCAGTGAGGAATTATGGTATAGGACACAAGGAGCTGTTAACCATCAGTTGACTCTAGCAGAATGGAGACATCTTTGAAGGGAGCTCAATTTTCAATGACCATTTATACCGGCCATAAAAGTCTTCTCTACTTGCATAGTGATTAAACCCACATCAGGCAAAATTGTCATTATTCTTACCTATTGTCTGGGCTCCAAAAACAAGAAGGCTGATGCCCTTTCATGATCTTTTGATTTTTCTGATATAGTACCCTCAGGGAAGGACAAATTCATCTCGGAACCCAAATATATTATTGCAGTTACTCCTTCCTCAGCCTTTCATTGTCCTCCTGGCAATATTTTCATCTTACCTAAATTACATGCCAAGTTGCTACATTGAGCCAATGCCTCTTGATTTGCCGGACATGCAGGTGTTAAAAAAAACTTGATAGCTGATGATTTGGAATTATTGGCGGTCATCTCTCCTTATGGACATAGAGAGATTTGTTTCAGCATGCTCCATATTTGCCCAGCGTAAATTACCTTACCAAAAACCTTACGGGCCACTCATTCCTTTGCCAACTCCAGATCGCCCATGGTCCCATTCATCCATGGATTGTATTACTGACTTACCTAATTCTAATGCCTGCACTATCATTTGGGTTGTCAAGGATCATTTCTCCAAGTAAACTCATTTTGTGTCTCTCAAAGGCCTACCATGTGCCTTCACCTTGGCTGCTCGCTTCATAAAAGAGGTTTTTCGTATACATTGGTAAACGATTATGGAACCCAGTTTGTATCTAAATTTTGGAGGGCTTTTTGGCATCACAATCAATTTCTCCTCTAAATATTAACCCGAATCAGAAGGATTAACTGAAAGAACTAACCAGGAACATGAAACATTGCTAGGGATGCATGTCTCAGCTAATCAAATCCACTGCGTTTATTTATTTACCAAAGTTCTCTATTCCTTGTACTTTTATGGTTGTCATCCTAAATTGCCCACCTTGACTAATTTTCCATCCTCTGAAGTACCAGCAGTAGGTTCCCTTCTTCTGAATTTTTGGTCACCGGGTCTAAAATAAAAGAAAAACTTGAGCTAAATATCATCATGTTATCATTTAGTGTAACATGTTATCATCATGTTACACTACAGATACAAAACGGCGTCCTGTACCCAATTTAAAACTTGGTACCTAGATTCATTGGTCCCTCCAAGATGTTTGAGACCATCAACCTAGTAGCCTTTAGATTGGAATTACCTCATATCTTGCAGGTGCCTAATGTATTTCATGTTTCTCTCTTAAAACCCTTTGTCACCAATCAACTTTCCACTTTCAACAAACCACCACTAGCTATTCTAACACAGACTTAACAGGAATATGATATTAAACAAATCCTTGATTCTTGCATCTACAGAGACCCCTTACAGTTTCTCATTGATTGAAAAGGTTATGGTCCCGAGGAACGTTCTTGTGTCAAAGCTGTTGATGTATATGTCTCTCAACTTTTAAAACTCTTCCATAAAAGATTTCCTGTCACACCACAGGACTTACCTTTCCAGGGTCCAGCGACATTCTCCTTGATCACATCTGCTGTTTAAAGCATGGCGCATCCGGGTTGATATGACTGAAGTCATGTGATCATGATGTATTTTACTTAAAATAATGAGTCATATAAATAATAGTAAAGCACAATTTTGCCTAAAAACACAGACATGGATAAAAAATGGTACCAAAACATCCTCCAAGAACAACTTCTCCCAACCATCCAAGAACAGTTTAGTGGCAAACAATGCCTTTTCTAGCATGATGGAGCACCTTGCCATAGGGCAATAGTGGTAACTAAGTGGCTCGGGATCAAAACATCGAAATTTTGGTCCATGGCCAGGAAACTCCCAAGACCTTAATCCCATTGAGAACTTGTGGTCAATTCTCAAGAGGCGGGTGGACAAAAAAAACCCCACAAATTCTGACAAACTCCAAGCATTGATTATGCAATATTGGGTGGCCATCAGTCAGTATGTGGCCCAGAAGTTGATTGACAGCATGCCAGGGCGAATTGCAGAGGTCTTCAAAAAGAAGGGTTAACACTGCAAATATTGACTCTTTGCATAAACTTAATGTAATTGTCAATAAAAGCCTTAGACACTTATGAAATGCTTGTAATTACACTTTCATATACCATAGCAACATCTGACAAAAAAGGTCTAAAAACACTGAAGCAGCAAACTTTGTGAAAACCAATACATGTGTCATTCTACATAGTAACATAGTTGTTGAGGTTGAAAAAAGATAACAGTCCATTAAGTTCAACCTATTTTGGATCTCCTGCGATCCCTCACTTATATTTGAAATTGATCCAGAGTAAGTAAACGCAAATGTTTCAATTGTGAAAATCCCCCCAGAACCAATATTGCAGTCCTATTTTTACCCTATATACCCTATATCCACTCCTATCCTTCATTTTAATTAACGGTCGTATCCTTGGATACACTTTTCTGCAATATATATTTTTGTGCCTTTCTTAAACATATCTATTGAATCTGCCATCACAACCTTCCCTGGCAGTGATTTCCATATCTCGACTGCCCTTTCTGTAAAGAACCCCTTCCTTTGCTGGTTGTGAAATTTCCTCTCCTCTAACCTTAGGGCGTGACCGCATGTCCAGTGTATAGTTCTTGGGGTAAAAAGTTCCCATGAAAGTTCTCTGTATTGACCCTTAATGTATTTGTACATAGTAATCATATCTCCTCTTAGACGCCTCTTTTCTAAAGTAAACATGCCTAAACTGGCCAACCTTTCCTCATATCTTAATGACTCCATACCCTTTATCAATTTTGCCTTCCCTTGCATCTATACCCCTTTTTATGCATGCCAATACTTTATTTGCCCTTACAGTTGCTGCTGGACATTGAGCACTATTGCTAAGTCTACTGTGTACGGGCACTACCAAATCCATTTCCATTATAGATTCTCCTAAATTAATTCCATATAATTTATAGATTGCCTTCTTATTTTTGATCCCTAAATGTATAACCTTACATTTATCTATGTTAAACCTCATATTCCATTTGGCCACCCAATCCTCCAGTTTATTTAAATCCCTCTGTAGAGAAGCTACATCTTGCTCTGATTTTATTACCTTACAGAGTTTAGTGTCATCTGCAAAAATAGAAACTTTACTCTCTAAATCATCACCAAGGTCATTAATAAATATATTAAAAAGGAGTGGACCCAGCACGGAACCTTGAGGTACTCCACTCAAAACATTTGACCAATTAGAAAATGTTCCATTTATCACAACTCTCTGTTCCCTATCCTCCAACCAGTTTTTGATCCAAGTACAAATGTTGTTTCCTAGACCCAGCTCCCTTATTTTGTAAACCAACCTCTTGTGTGGCACCGTATCAAAGGCCTTTGCAAAATCTAAGTAGAGCACATCTACTGTACTGCCCTAACTTCCTCGCAGAAACTAATTAGATTAGTTTGACATGACCTATCCCTCACAAATTCATGCTGATTCCCACTAATAATCTTATTGCGCACCAAGTAATCCTGAATACTATCCCTTAATATACATTGCAGTAGTTTACCCACTATTTATTTCAGGCTTACAGGTCTATAATTTCCTGGTTGTGATATCGTCCCCTTTTTAAACAACGGCTCCACATCTGCTATTCGCCAATCCTTTGGTACTGAGCCTGATGAGATTGAATCTATGAAAATTAAGAATAGCGGTCTAGCTATTTCTGAGTTTAGCTCCATAAGAACCCTTGGCTGTATGTCATCTGGACCTGGAGCTTTATTCATCTTAATATTCTTCAGTCGCCTTTGGACTTCTTCCTATGTAAACCAAGTATTAATTAATGGCACGGTTTCATTTCCATTTTTATGTATTATTCCTACCATTTGTTCCTCTCTAGTAAATACTGAAGAAAAGAAAGTGTTTAATACCTCTGCTTTTTCATTAGTATCATTTATCAATTCACCCACCTCACTTCTTAGGGGTCCTATGTTATCTTTTTTAATTCTTTTGCCATTTATATACTTAAAAACCTTTTTGGGGTTTGTCTTACTATCTTCTTCAACTTATTTTTTATTTTCTAAAAACTTTTGGCCATGAGTGTACATATTTAAATCAACACAAATAGTAGAGCGAGTAAGGAACATATGATGAAGAGTTACTTGTCGGTGAGTGGTCAATGTACAACGCTAAGGAAAGTATATTGTCTATGGGAGCATACTTACATTTCTACGTTAACAGCAAGGAGAAGAGCGTCGCAGTCGGCAGTGACATGATGCAGAGTGGCCGGATTCTTCATTGGTCGCGATCCCTGCCAGTCGGCAGTCACAGCAGTCGTCCTGGAGCCAGGTCGTGAAGTAACCGTTCGGGGTCGCCGCTTCGGGTTAAGTTTTGTCGGGGTAGTCAGCATCGATATGCTGACTACCACAGATTTTTATTACTGCTCATCATTGCGGGAGTGTTTCATTTTGTCAACAGAATCGGCTTTTCTTTGTATTTTGGTCATAAGAACATATAACAAGAACTGGGTGCTATTTAATTATCCTGTTCCACAGAATTACTCGTGTATCGGGGGTTTCAGTTAGATTTAGGAGCAAATCCTGCTAAATGTTGCAATGATATTGCAATATAAGGTGCAAATGGATTTTTTTGCACGCACTGAAAATACTGTCTGCTTTGCCATTTACAGCTGAACTAGGGCACACACCACACCCGACTCTAAATCTGTCCATCCACAAATTTTAAATTACCCTTTGTGAAGCACAACATGATTTTACCAAGGTGTACAATTTCACCTTCTGGATTTACTCCTAACTCTAAATAAGGCCCAATAACCTCATCAGGTACCATTTTCTATCCTGGCCAGCAGAATGGGCTGTTTTGCATTCTTGCTAATTGAAAATGCTCTGTGATACATACTGGTCACCAGAATAAGCACTGCATTTTATGCTGGTCACCAGAATGGGCTTTGTATGGCATAGTGAGCATCAAAGTTTGCTCTACCTTGTATGCTGGTCACAACTCAGCTTTGTACACCATTCTGACTGCATTTATTCACATTAGTTCTTTAAAAATGTAACAGTTGGGGGCGTGGCTTGGTGGCCATCTTTGGTGGTCGTGGGTTGCAGGAGCTCCTGCTATTCCAGCACTAAATTGAAAGATTTGGGCTAAATTGGACCGAGATAGTGCTAGTTGCAAATCGGACTTGACCCCAGGAACATCAGGGGATCAGACTAGCCCGTCCACAGCAGTGGAAATCCTGTCAATCACCCTAATCCCTGCGAGGCTCCACTAGCGCTACACTCCGCGGAAGCCCGCCGGGAAGGACCACCCTTTGGAGCTTACACAATCTCTTACCTGAGGGCTGACAACCTCCGGGCGACTGGGCAGTGCTCCCACCGGAGCTGAAGACCCCTGCAGAGGAGTTTGTCCCCGACCGCCGAACCGGAAGTGCCCGGCCCGCACTTCCGGTCACTAGACCCCACGGAGCTGCTCAGCAGAGGAAGGGAGCTGCCGGAATTGTCCGCTTGCCAACACAGCGGCGGAGGCGGAGCCCCACATCTGCTCCTACTCACACCAGCAAGCAGAGTGTCTGGTCCTGCTGGCTGCCGCGTCTGTGCCCCACTCTCTGTGCCCATCCAAGCACTGAGCTGCCTGTCTGCCAGCTGTACCTCCCATCAGCGTCTGTGCCCTCCAGGAATCCTGTGGTCCTAACCCAGAGGGGTTCACACTGTGACCCACTTGTAGGCTACCTGCCTTGAGCTCAGGTGAGCACTTTCCTCTGGTGGTCTCTGCAATTAGCAGTAGCCTGGGGCACCCCGTCACTCTGAAGTCCCCACTGAGTGAAGTTTTTGTTTGCTGACTGTCTGTATTCCCATATAACTGAGGAGACACTGCCACCTGGTGGCCGACTTCCTATATTGCAGCCTTCATCAACTTAGTCATTTTTCTCATCCTTGTGCAAAAGCTTGCTCCACTTTAGTGGCAACTTCACTCCCACTGCATTACGTTTTCGACTTCAATGGGGACGCTCTATTAACTGCCTAAAAGGAGCTGCGGGGCCCCTTGCAAGCTTTAAATGATCTAATCACCCACTGCATGCTGACAGGGGGAGCAGCCTCTTCTACGCTGATGTACTGTTCAATGTCTCTCTGAGTCTCCCCATCCACGTGGGCTCGTCTATTGCATCTTTCTCTCTTACTCTAGCCTGGGTCGGAGGACCAGAACACCTTATTGCTTCTAACTATACCCTGCTCCACTATGCCTAAGGGCAAAAAGACCCACTCCAAAGGCCTACATCAGTATTTCGCAAAGCAAAAGACTCCCACCTCCCGTCCGGAGAGAACGGACTCTCCACATTCCTCCGCCGAGTCTGACTCTGACAAGGAAGATGACACGGCTCCTATCACCAGGCGAGACTTCATGACCCTAATCAAAGAAATGAAGGAGCTCAGGTCATCCGTCCACTCGGAAGTACAATCAGCTCTGCCTTCACTGCGAGCGGAAGTGGCCTCTATTAGGAACCGTACCGACGAGGTGGTAAAGAGATTGAAGACGGTGGTGACATCCCAGACTGGAATGGAGGAAGACATCCGACTTATCCGTAGCGATCTGACCTCAATTCAGGAGCACCAGGAGGACATGGATAACCGGGCCAGACGGAACAATCTACATATCAAGGGCATACCTGAGTCTGTCGAGCCTCCGCAACTTGACTTATACCTTAAGAAGCTCTTCTCTCAGCTTGCCCCTGAGGTCATGGAGGAACATTTGCTACTGGACAGAGCCCATAGGGCACTAAAGCCAAGACCACCCGATCAAAACCAACCCAGGGATGTTATTCTGCGCCTCCATTTCATCACGCAAAGGAGATGATCCTACGGGGACCCAGAAAGCTGTCCAACCTCATGAAGGCCATACTCTGCAGATCTTTCAGGACCTCTCGCCGGTTACTCTAGCTAGATGCAGGGAGATGGCCCCAGTGACACAGATCCTGAGAGCCCGCAACATACGGTACAGATGGGGCTTTCCCTTCCATCTCTTCCTCTGGCATGAAGAACTCCAAATTTCTGCAAGATCCCTACCTGAAGCTCAGGCACTTCTCCAGCGACTGGACATGGCCCCAGGGTCCGCCCCGGGCGCCTCGCAATCATCCGGATCAGGCACTACTTCAGCTACCCCTCGGCCTCAAAGAGCTCCTAGAAGCGAATGCTCCACATCCGGAAGACCGTCATCCTCTCACAGGCCTGACTCTTAATGCCGTGTCTTTCCGTCTCCTCACCAGAGAAGGCAACTCTATATAAGAGCGGGTCCCTATAGACTCCTGCAGTCCACCGGATTTCCCCATGGGCATGCATAGGAGACCGCTCTGTCCTGCTGTTGACTTACCATAGCCTTGGTTTTCCGTTGCATTGTTTAGATGTCATAGTTTGGTTGTTTCTCTCTTTCTTCTTTTTCCTTTTTATAGGTTGTCCATCAAGAAGGAGGCCCTTCAAGTATGCTGCCACTTCAGGCCTCCCCGTTATACCTGCTCCACCAACATGCAGGCAGGCCTGTCTGTTTCTATTTTTACTGATGTCTTATTTCTGTTTTTATTTCTTTATCGCATTTTAAAGTATTTTATTGTTTTCTATTTTTGCTTCAGGCCATGCGCCTCTCTCTTTGTCTTATCTCTGTTATATTTGAAAATTGGAACCCTAATGGTATGTCTAGTAGAGGCATTGTTATACATTCTTGTTGTTTTGTTTTCATCTCTCACAGAACTGTTCTGGACATGCGCCCTCTACCCCCCCTGAGCCCACTGGAGACATGCTGCGTCTCCTGCCCCCCTGTCAGCACCCTTTCTCACGTCACCGGATCTATGCCGGCTAGTCACGTCCCCCTCAGAGCTTTTTGCTCTCAGCTGCTCCCCAGATACCCAGAGTATCGCTCCCGTTTCCCTACCAGCACTATAGGCGGGTGCTATGCACCACACCCAGCCTTTCCTCCTCCATCCCTCACCATTCCTTCCATATCTGTCCCCCCCGGGTCATCACATTTCTCTATCTCCGCAGGCCATATGCTCCAAGCCATTTTGCATCTGTGTCTCTCATTTAAGCCACCGCCACAAACTTTCTCATGACTCTTCGCCTTATATCCTACAACGTAAAGGGACTTAACTCCCCCAAAAATGAGGCAAACTCTACTCATTCCTGCAGGCCCTTAAAGGAGATCTAATCTTCCTCCAGGAAACTCACTTTGTCAAGCATTTACACCCAGAACTAAAGTCCAAACGTTTCCCTCTCACTTTCCATGCATGCGACTATACTCAGAAGAGACGCGGGGTGGCTATCCTATTTGCACACCACCTTACTTTTGAACTACAGGATACACATAGCGACAAGGAAGGCAGATTTCTCATCCTGGTAGGCAATTTGAATAATCTGCCCTGCACCTTGGTCAATATTTATGCCCCTAACCAAGACCAGCATAAATTCTTTAAACGTCTAGGCACTTTACTATCTCTGGTTCGCAGGGTGGAACTGATAGTTGCTGGAGATTTTAATGCGGTCCTCACTCCCTCCTTGGATAGATCCACTGTCCGGACTACCTTGCCCGACAGGAGAGACAGGTTGAACTCTAAGGCCCTACAAGATTTTTTAAAGTTGCATAACCTGTATGACTCGTGGCGCATCTCTGATCCCCTAGCCGGGACTACTCTTACTATTCCCCTGTACATAACACATACTCCAGAATCGAAATGATCCTGCTCAGCCATGACCTCACCCTTAAACTCCTTAACTCACACATTCACCCAATCACCTGGTCGGACCATGTCCCGATTTCTTCTGACCTTTCCTCACTAGCTCTGCGACCCTCCTCCTTTACGTGGAGGATTAACGAATCTCTGCTTCACGATAGTAACACGGTGGCCCATCTCAACTCCCTTCTAGAAGAATACGTCGAAACTAATGATTCCCCAGACATCTCACCCACAACTTTATGGAATGCTCATAAAGCTGTTATCAGAGGTCATCTTTTAGCCCTGGCCTCTAGTGCTAGGAAAGAGAGACTCGCTAAAACGATTCAGCTCACTAACTCCCTACAACAATTAGAAACACAGCATAAGGCCAACCCAGATCCCACAATCCTTCAACAGATTACTAAAGTACGAGGTGAGCTTAACCTCTTGTTGTCACATCAAGTGGCCAATAAGTTGAAATGGTTAAACCAACGTTACTATGAAAAGGGAGACAAGGCAGACAAAATTTTAGCCACTCGACTCCGTACCAAAATTTCAGCTCGTAACCTCCTGGCCATCAGGGACTCTTCCGGTGTGTTGGTGTATGACCCACAATTGATTTGTGCTGCTTTCCAAAAATATTATCTAAAATTATATAATCTCCCACGACCTTCTAACGAAGCAGCCCGCCAGAAGCAAAAAGATTGTATAGAAGAATTTTTGGCAAATGATTTCCCTAAATTATCCCGTCGGGCGGCTACCAGTCTTAGTGAGTGTATTACCTCAGAGAAAGTTGAGCAGGTGGTAAAGGCACACAAAGCCGGCAAGGCACCTGGACCTGAAGGGCTCTCGGCGGCTTATTATAAAAGGTTTGTGGTCCAGTTAGTCCCCCGTTTGTGCACCCTCTTCAATTCCATCCTTAAGGGGGCCTCTTGGCCCAGGGAGTCCTTGGAGGTGAGGATCTCCCTGTTTTATAAGGAGGGAAAGGACATCCATAATTGCGCTAGCTACCGCCCGATATCCCTACTTAATAATGATGTTAAGCTCTACGCCAAAATTCTCGCCAACCTACTTAATTCTGTACTCCCTTCCCTAATTCACTACGATCAGGTAGGCTTTATTCCCGGCAGGCAAGCTAGGGACAATACGAGGAGAGCCGTTGATCTTATCCATATACTCAATGCTAGGAAAACCCCCTCAATTATCTTGGCGCTAGACGCCGAAAAAGCCTTCGACAGGATCTCCTGGCAGTTCATGACCCATACACTGAAGCATTTTGGCCTGACTGGACATTTCCTGGCGGGAGTGCAAGCCTTATATTCCTCTCCCTCTGCTAGGGTTATGGTCAATGGCTCTCCTTCGGACTACATAACGATCAACAATGGCACACACCAGGGATGTCCCCTTTCCCCACTTGTTTTTGCCCTTGTCATCGAACCCTTGGCGGCCACAATCCGAGCATAACCGGATGTGAGGGATGTGCACACGGGGGACCTGGAGAGAAAGATTTCTCTTTTTGCCGACGATGTGCTTTTGACACTTCTGCAGCCAACAATATTCCTGTCCAACTTATTCTCCATTATGTCCCACGACAGAGATCTCTCCGGCTATAAAATTAATATCACTAAATCTGAGGCACTCTTACTTAACCTCCCTACCCGGGATTGTTACGACATCACCTCCCAATTTCATTTTAGGTGGCAAAGGAATAAGTTAAAATACCTGGGGATTTACATCACCTCCACCTACGAGTCCCTCTACCAGGAGAATTACCCAGCTCTCTTCCTCAAACTTAAATCCGACATCCTCTCTTGGAAGCCCCTAATTATCTCGTGGCTGGGCAGGATCATCGCCGTTAAAATGTCTATTCTCCCTCCGCTCCTTTATCTATTCCAGACACTCCCCGTTAGGGTTCCCATTTAGGAATTAATTGCTATGCAGCGACACTTAGTTAAATTTGTATGGCGGGGTAGGACTCCCAGGGTCCGACTAACCCAGCTTAAGAAACCTACAAAATGCGGAGGTAGGGGCTTTCCGGATCTGAAAGCATATTACTGGGCAGCCCATCTCAATTCCATTGTCACCTCTTTTGCTCCTCCGGCCTCCCACGCATGGGCGGATATAGAAGCAGCATACCTGTTTGGGGCCTACCTAAACAATCTAGGCTTCTACGGATCAAGCGGTTCCCTACCCTACTATTTGCCGCCCAGAACTGGGAGACCTGCAAAAGCCATCTCTCTGTTCCCTCAACTTCTTTGAACATCATGCCCTCATGGCACAACCCTGCCTTCCCCCCTGGCGCAATTTGGTCCTTCTCCCTAACATGGACCGTCGCGGGTATCCGATTTGATGGGGACCTTCTAGATCAAGGAGGATTTATAACCTTTGATGCTCTCCACTCCAAATTTCCCACACTTAACCCGCCATTCTACCAATACTTACAAATCAGACATTTCGTCCTCTCTCTCCTGTCAGGCAACTCACCTACATTGATATCCTCCTTTGAGACCCTCTGTCTCTCCTCACCGCTTCGGAGAGGCATGATCTCCTCAATCTATAATCTACTTCTAGACAAATTACTGGTCTCCGGGAGTTGCCACGAGAGAGAGTGGGAGAGAAATTTGGGTCCCTCCCCCGGAGGAGGACTGTTGGGAGACCATCAGATCAAATGTAGCCTCTAGTTCCATCTCCACTCTAATTAAAGAGAATGCATACAAGATTCTCTACAGATGGTATCTTACGCCTGATAGACTAACTAAAATGTACCCAACTGCCTCCCCGGTCTGCTGGCGGGAATGCGGACATAGAGGTACCTTCTTTCATATCTGGTGGTCTTGTCCTGTCATTTCCTCCTTCTGGGATAAAGTAGCTACTCTCCTTTCCTCCCTTCTTCAATTCCCTATCCAGAAGGATCCTTGGTCCCTCCTCCTTTGCTACCCTATACAAGATGCTGATGTCCCCTCTGCGAAATTGGCTTCACACGCTCTAGCGGCTGCTAGGTGCCTGATAGCCAAATCCTGGAAAAGTGCAGCACATCCCTGTGTCTCTTCTATTAAGTCCTATGTCTGGTTCATTGCAAGCATGGAAAAAAGTCACTTTTCACCTCCGGGATAAAGACGATAAGTTTTACCAAATCTGGGCCCCTTGGTTACACCACTGATGTCCCCAATACATCCCCTCCTGTAGGTTGACTCGTTCGTACCAGATACTTCTGTTAATAATAATCCTTCGGATAAAGTTACTCCTTCTGAGGTCTGAGACACCCGACCTGTATTAGCTTACTAGCTCAGACGACCCCCCCCCCCTTCCCTCCCGCCCACCCACCGCTTTCCACCCACTGCCCTTTATAATAATAAGGATATTGTCTGGGTCAATACAGTTTTCCAGTTTTGTGTCGCATGTTGCTATGAACAGCAATTACTAACATGTACTGTTACAGTGATTGCCCTTTTTTTTGTATTATGTCTCTGCCATCTCTTTGTATGCTGGCTGTCACCCAGGTTGATTGAATAAAATTTAAGTTATAAAAAAGAAAATGTAACAGTTTAGCAATTTAACAGGTTGCATAAAAACATAACTAACAGACAAGCCACTTCTATGTCTTGGTGTTTTTGTCATAATTTGCAGTTTCTGGTCCTGCAGAGCTGGATGCAAAGCCAAAATGTTTGTTTTGTGTTGTTTTTTTTATTTAATTCTATAGCTACCAATTCCTTACTTGAATTATCCACAATGTTTTAGATTGGAAATGCAACTACAAATATTTGACTTTCAGTGAAAGGGACCCATGTTACCCTATGTTATCAGGGGCGCACGGAGGATTGGCGGGGGGAGGGGGTTTCTCCCCGCCGACCGAAGAAAAAAAAACCCCACGAGCAGCTCCGTTTCGCCAGCAGCCGCGGCGCTGTCTAAGAAGCGTCTGCGGCGACGCTTCTTTGACAGAAATCTTGAATAAGAAAACTTACTTCATTTTTTGTTTAACTCTCCTTAATGAATCAGGCCCGTGTACTGCAGTGAATATAGTAGCAACATATCACACATACTGGCACTCTCATACTGAGAAAGTATGAATCATGGAATGTCAGCCAAGATTTAAGCAGAGGATTGCAATTTAAAGTGGGGCTCCAGAAACTGGTACAAAGGCAATCCAAAAAAACAATGTATCACATGGAACATTGGATAAAGGAGACCTAATACTCTGGCATCACAATGTGCTCAGAGCTAATTTAACATAAGAGAACAACTGTTCCACATGGCCATTAATTAGAGGAGCAAGCAAGTAGAGAAGGAGGCTATCTAAAATCCAGAGTTCCCACACTGCGTTGAGACCCGAAGATGAGAGTAGGGCACCGGGCTGGCTTGCGCCAGCTGGGGCTGGCACTGGCGTAGATCACTCGACGGGCGCTGAAGTTGCACCACGGAGCGCCGGTGCTGAAAACGCCGCCACAGATACCTGCAGACACTTTGATAGGCCCGCAGTTTTCATCTCATTCGAGATGTATCTTTCCGACAGCATGCTGTGCATGCCCTCAGTTAGCACTCTCAGCTCTCTTCTTGCAAAAGTGGCGTTTCTCATCTTTCCTACACAAAACTCGACTTTCCAATACTCTGCACTATGATTGGTTCTCTGAGCACCTGTGGCCGTGCTTACATCACTTGCGGATCTCTTTGCAAAAAATATCCTAGCAAACAGGAGGCGGGCCAATGAAAATTGTACTCTGCTATTCGCAATTACATGCACTTGATTTATAAGTGTGCTAGTTTTTGGCAAAGCTGAGTTGTAAATGTGTAGAAATAAAGTGTAACATTTTTTTTTTTTAAATCCAGTATTTTTATTGACATTTTTTAAGATATAAACATACCAAACAACAAAAAGAAAAGAAAAACAATCGCATACATATCAGAATTAAATAACGGAATTTACAAGATTACAATAAAGCATAATAATAATAAATGTGCTATATTCATTCAGGATCATACATCGTAAATGCTTATACATAAGTATGTTACACATGCAGGGTTTATTACATGGACTCAGATACTTATTATAAGAACTGCGGGAGCCAAACATTTAAGTAAATAGAGCATCTGTACTAGATGACACTGGATAGAATGGAGACTCTAACCATCTGTACCATATATTCTCAAATTTCTTCAGAGCCTGTCTGCTAGTATAAACAAATCTCTCGTGCCTTATGGTAGTATTAACCAGTGCCTTCTAATTTTTAACCGTGGGACTCGTTGGGGCCAACCACAGCCTCGCTATACAGACCTTAGCCAACATCAATAACTGTGAAATGTACATTTTTGTCAGTTTATTAACTTTCCCCTTCAATCAGAGCCCAAAGAGACAAGTGGCCGGTGAACTAAGAGACACTTCAATTCCAGTAACCTGAATACATCTCCTGATTCGCCAGAAGATTCGTATACATGAACACTCCCATAGTAGGTGCCAAAAGTTAGCATTGATCGAATTGCATTTCGGACAGTTAGGGGTAACATCCGGGCAAAATTTTGCCAATCTAATAGGGGTAAAGTAGGCCTTGTGTAAGATAAACACCTGTATTTGTTGAAATTTTAATGATGAAGAAAACATTACCTTTAGTACTGTCTGTAACCATTCCCCACTCCTTGTCTGATAAAGGGCCAATATCTATTTCCCACTGATTCCTCAAACCATCCAAATCATCTGCAGTGGATTCATACAGAAGACATGAATACATTAGATCAGACCTCTATAACCCACGGCCTGTAATTGTTTTCTCAGTGGATCCACCCCAAACACCAATGTCTCCCCTTTAAATTGTGTGTTTAGGGCGTGTCGTAATTGAAGGTAAGAATAAAACATTGTTCTGGGTACAGAGAATTCTCCAACCAACTGTTCGAAGGATTTAAGTACATTTGTGTCATAAAGTTGACCTACCGACACCACACCCAACCGAGACCATTCCCTGGCCTTCTTCACTGTATTCAACTTCTCAAATTTCTTTGCCCCCCAGATAGCAGTACATGGATCAATGTCAGTTTGTTTCATTATTTTATTACAGATTGTCCAAATCTTAACTGCCTTAATCAGGAGCGGAGGAGCCTGCATACCAAGCCGCCGGCCAGCAGTGACTGTAAGGGAGTGTGATTGTAATTAAATTGGTGTACCAACACCCAATGTAGCTCATGGTAATCGGGGTCCAAAACCCATGCCCTAAGGTGGACCAACTGAGAGGCAAAATAATATAGTTTCAAGTTAGGAAGTGCAAATCCACCAGAAGATCTGGATCTATACAGCGAGCTGAGCTTGACCTTAGCCCTTCCCCCTCCCCAAACCAATGAAATCAAATAGCTATCAATGCATCGGAAAATGGAGGGTGGAATATATACAGGTGACTGCTGGAGTATATACAAAAACTTTGGCTGCACCATCATCTTAATTAAATTGATCCTACCGGAGATAGAAAGTGGGAGCTTCTTCCATACATGAGTTTTTTCTTTAATGTATTGGATCTGGGGCTGCAAATTAAGTTCTACATATTCAGCGGGGGTATTAGAGATCCATATTCCCAAGTATTTGAATTTCGATGCCCATTTTAACTGCAAGCCTTCTAGCATTGTCACTGGACACTCCCATCTCAGAGGGAACACGCTAGATTTATCCCAATTAATTTTTAGGCCGGAAAAAAAAACAAATCCATTAACCACCCGCAGCAAATGTTTTAGGGAAATGTCGTGATCTGAAAGGAACAGCAGCATATCATCTGCATATAATGCTACCTTATCTTCTCTGTGCTCTGATCTAATTCCCACAATTTCTCTATCATGCCGGATCTTACAGGCCAGTGGCTCTATTCCTAATGCAAACAGGGTGGGAGATAACGGGCATCCCTGTCTAGTACCCCGCTCTAATTGAAATTGTTGAGAAAGATGCCCATTGACACAGACCCGCACCACTGGATGTGAATACAAAAGTTTAACCCATTTTATAAATTCCGGGCCCACTCCAAATTGGGACAGTACCTCCCACAGGTATGGCCACTCAACCGAGTCAAATGTCTTGGCTGCGTCCAAGGACACCACAACTTCGCTCTCAGAAGAGGGTGACCGCACCTGCCGGAGAGTTGACAGCCTTCTAAGATTGATAGACGTGGACTTACCCAGCATAAATCCCATCTGATCCGGATGAATTAATTCCAGCACCACTCTACTTAACCTCAAAGCCAGTAATTTTGCCAGAATCTTAACATCATTTGACAAAAGTGAAATCGGGCGGTAGGACTCAGGGTACAACAAATCTTTCCCTGACTTAGGCAGCACCACCACTATTGCCTCTGCCATTGAAGGGGAAAGAGCGCCATTCTCACCCAGCTCGCTGAATGTATCCAACAACCTAGACACAAAAAAGGGCCGGTGTTTTTTATATAATTCAATTGGGATTCCATCTACTCCAGGGGCTTTACCATTAGAGAATGACATAATAGCTATATCAATCTCTTCAAGAGTAAAGGGTGAGTCCAAAAACTCCCTACTATCATCGGAGAGGACAGGAAGGGAGATACCATTCAAATACCGCTGAAACGTATCCATGTCATATCTGACCTGTGACTTATATGTATTAGTATAATATTTATGAAATACCTCAACAATATCAGGCATCAGATACCTCTTAACCCCACTGTCATCACAGATAACCGATACTGCCGCATCCGCCCTCTCCGCCCTTGTCAGATAAGCCAGGAAGCTACCATTTCTATCTCCCTCTGCATATCTTACATGCTTAGAAAACAGAAATTTACGTTTGGATTTCTCAAATACATACTCTACCCACTCTCTCTGGGCCAACTGCCATGTTCCCCTTGCAACCTCAGTTTTGTCCGCAATGTATTGTGCTTCTAAAGATTTACACTTTTTCTCTTATATCTGTTCTTTTTGTCTGGACGACTTTTTAATTTCAGCTATGCCAGCAATTAATGTCCCCCTTAGGAAAGCCTTAAAAGCGTCCCAAACTATAGGTGGCCTTGCTGTTACCAGATTATCTACAAAGAAGCCTTCCCACTGTGTCACCAATGTCGCTCCTGTACCCATCAAGGAGAGCCAGAAGGGATTTAATTTCCAAAAGGACTGGCCTCTATCAATTGCAAAATCAATAGATAGGCAGAGGGGAGAGTGGTCAGAAATTCCCCTAGCCCTATATTCCACGCTCCTTACCAGCGGTACCAGAGAGTGTGACAGCAGAGCCAGATCAATTCTTGAAAATGCATTATGTGATGTAGAAAAGCAGGAGAATTGGACATCTTCTCAGGGCCTCAAACGCCATACATCTACGCCATACATTTCCTCAACCAGAGCAGAAAAAGCCGACTTAGAGTTGCCAACTACAGCATTTTTCTCTCGCCATCTGTCCACCTCTCCATTTATCACATTATTAAAATCCCCTATACAAATGGCTGGAACCTCTGGGAACAATGCCATGAATTCTCCACATTTCCTTAACACCTCACCATTATACGGTGGGGGTATATATACAGCTAACAGAATCACCGGAACCCAATTAATGACAGCCTTCATCAGTACAAACCTTCCCCCTGCATCCACTTGAATTTTTTCCAAGGAGAAGCAGAGACGTTTATGTACCAATATAGAGACCCCTCAAGAATTAGTCGTGTACGTAGAATGGTATGCCCTACCTACCCATGCTTTTTTAAGGGTGAGTATTCTATCACCGTGTAAGTGAGTCTCCAATAGACACACAATATCAGGATCATTTTTTCTAATTTGTCTTAGTATAAGAGAATGTTTCACAGCATTATTTAGGCCCCGCACATTCCAGGAGAGAATTTTCAGCTCCTTATCAGATGTACCAGAATACATATAATAGTAGTCCCTCTTATCCCACTACCCCGCATCCCACACCCCTGCAGAGCATACATTGATATACTTATAAGCACATATAATCTTTGTCTATATATTTGCGATAACATTAAAACTACCCACAACTTAAATAACTTTAATACTAAACCCACACCTCCACCCTGTATACTCCACTCAACTTTAGCATACCTTAAACCCTAACTAAAATTACCTTAAGATATTCAGCAGGCCAGCACACTACCAAAAGAGGTCACCGGCCAACCCGCAAAATACCAGAAGATAGAGGAAGGAAAAGGAAGGAAGGAAAAGGGGCGAATTGAGACAAGAGAGGAAAAGAACGGCCTTAAAGGCATGGGCTCTCCAGCCCATTACATTTTTTTTATTCTTTTTTAAAAGTGGTCCTTTCAACATTAGTTTGAAAATCACAGACCCCACCTGAGCGAAATACATTTTTTTTTTTGTACCACAGAAGAGAAATTACATTATGTATAGCAAATACCATGCATAATATCCATGACAAATCAGCAATGTCCAAAGGACTATGAGGAGAGACATAGAAAAGTACTCATCCAGCATCAGCGTCCAGCAACAGCTAGGCGGTCCAACCAAATTGCAGCCTCTCGGGGAGTATCAAAAAAGGATGTACGGCCCTCCGAAACCACACTCAACCGGGCAGGGAAGATCATGGCATACGGGACCTGTAAATCTCTCAATCTTCTCTTTACCGGAATAAATTGAGCCCTGTTCTTTTGTACATCCAGAGCGAAGTCAGGATACATTGCTACTCGCTGACCATTGTATTCCACTGAACCTTTCTGACTAGCCAAGCGTAGAATGGTATCTCGGTCACGATAGTGCAACAATTTGGCTATGAAGGTGCGTGGGGGGGCTACAGGAGGGGGTGCTTGAGTTGGAATACGGTGGGCCCGCTCCACCACGAATTGGGCTGTAAATGAAGCTGCACCAAACAGTTGGATTAACCACTTTTCCAGGAAGGATTCTGGGGAGACACCTTCTGCCTTCTCGGGCAATCCAACCAACCGAATGTTGCTGCGATGCAAACGCCCCTCCATATCCGTAAGCTTTTGTTTAAACAGGGAGGCTTGCGACTCCAGACTCTCCAACCGGCCCGCAACTGGTGCAGAAGTGTCCTCCAATGTAGACACACGGGTCTCCACTTTACCCTCCCTGATTTTTTGCACGTCTTGCCGGAGAAGAGAGAGGTCCACCTGCACCTCTCCTATTTTATACGTAACATGCTTTTCAGATGCCCCAATGACCTACAGGACCTGCTGTAATGTAACTTCAGGGTCCGCCAGTGGAGCCGACAAAGGGGGGGTAACAGGATGTGATGCATCTCCTGAACCAAAGGACGCAGTGGAGGAGCGAGCAAAGAAGTCCAATTTTCCCGCTGCGGTGGACTGGTTATGTTTGCCCATAATTTCACAGGAAAGATGGGATGATATTTATCCTATAAGCTTGTATGCAACCCTGTAGCCTGTATAGCTTTAATTACATATAGGTGTACAGCTCAGATTGTATTGCTAGCAGTGCAGTGCAGCCAGTTATCTTCACAGAGAAAGGTATATCTCCTCCAACAACACTGATAATGATAATCAAATAAGTCCAGAGCCCAATTCAGTTACTCCTCACTTGTACAAGGATATAAATGTACCTGTATCAGATGGCTATCACAGGCTGTGTTCACCTGTACACAGGCCAGTATGTGGTATTGCAGAGGCGCTATGTCCCAGCAGTCATCAACTGCCACAAACTGCCACAAACTGCTTGCAGTATTCCTCCACCCAGAGGCTTAGCACTTTCTCTCCCAGTCCTGGGTAAAATGGCGTCGGAGCAGATTGGCGGTAAAATGGAGACTATACCCCGCAGGAGACCATCGGGGAGAACAACAGCCACTAAAGGATATTCTCTGCACCAGCCAGACAGGAACCGAGAGCACCAGCTATTCACCTCTCCGCCGACACAGCCTCCCTCGGCGCTCACCTCCGCACCAGTCAGGCCCCGCCGATCACACGGAACTCCTCTCTCTCTCTGGAGGACAAGAGCACTATCAAAACAGGTACACTATGTACAGCAACTATTCGGATGCACAGTTTTGGGTCCAAAAGTTTCTTTATTCCACTATAAGGGAGATCCACAGGATATCTGGGATGGAGAGCTTGCAACTGTGCTTGCTACTCCATGCTCGTCCATGCCACGCCCCCCCAGTGTAACATTTTAAAGTAAGTTCACATGTTATATGTGGTTAGAATTTATTACCAATTTTATGTGGTTTATATATTGTTTTAATAAAATATTTTAATAATCTTTGTGTGCACAAGTACTTTTACGGCAGACTTGGTATACCATCGCATTACTGTGATTGTTTATATATATATTTTTTGGGGTGCAGATCCCCAGCGTTGGTACCTAGTCTGAGCAGTCAATCTTAGTACCGGATAAATATTTACATTTATTGTTAACATTTTAAAGTAACTACAAGAAAAAGCATACAGTAATTTATCTATGGTTTAAAATTTGTGTCTGTAATTTAAAACATAACTTGCTGATATGGTTTTGATAAGGTTCAAAGTAACACATTTTTGGTGCCCTAATTTGCCTAATGAATCTGCTCCTCCTATTCTTATCACAAACTTACAAATTCAATTTTAACTAATAAAGAGGGTATAGTGGTGTTATTTACAGTGACTGAGATTGAGACTAATTGGTGACTCTGGCATGAGAGACAAGAATGAATTATGTATAGAACATGATTTGCTTTAGCTATCGTTGTGACATCTATGAGGCAAATGCAGAAAGACAGTGGTTTTCAAACGATAGTGCTGTAAGAAATAAGTGAGAAAAAGCAATGTACATTTGGGTGTCCTCGGTCTAGAGATGGTATTGGAGGCCAAATGACCAAATTAGTACCCCAACACTAGAGATGTACAATATTAAATTACTACATTTTGCAAAAAAATTAGCCTTGTGAGACCCCAATAGAGAGTGAGAGTGGAAGGCAGAATTTGCCAGAGGTGGGTATACTACAGGAGCTGTTAGACAGGTAGCAAGTGACCCAGGAGAGAACTGTGACTAGATGGACAATGGGGTCAAGGATGTGTAGGAGAAGAGGGTGTTAAACAGTGTCAAAAGTACGCTAGTGTATGGTTAAAGAGTATCACACATATTTATGATTGCGAACTCGGAAATAGCTAGACCGCTATTCTTAATTTTCAGAGATTCAATCTCATCAGGCTTGTGATTTCACTGTTTTTTTGATTTCAAGTGCTGTTTTTGTTTAAAGTGTGGATTTGGTTCCAGTAAGGATTGCTGTGCTGTGCTGAGAGAGTGATATAGTTTGGGGAATTATTCTGTGTGTTTATTGAACGGGATTCGTTTTTCTGTGTGTTTATTAAGTGTTTGTTTTTTTTTGTTGTTTTTTTTCCTTCTCTCTGTTAGAGCTCGTGGGTGTGGTTTAATTGCATAGTTGATACAGCTGGTTAGTGCAAGCTCTATTTAACAGGAGGTAGCAAGCGATTTCATTGAGCTTGTGATTTCACTGCTTTTTTGATTTCAAGTGCTGTTTTTGTTTAAAGTGTGGAGTTGGTTTCAGTAAGGAGTTGAATCCAGGAAGGGGTTTAATCTGGTAAGTGGCTAGGAAAGGCTAGTACTAAAGTTCACTGTAGGCTATAAGAAGTTAGGTTAGCCATAATAAGATGAGTAGTAGCAGGCTTGATGATCTCACTCAATGCATATCTTGTCATATGTATGCACACTTGGAGCAAGTGTTCCAAGGTTTATACCTCTGTGAGCAATGTTAGCAATTGGTCTCTTTGGAAGCCCAGGTAACTGATCTAAAGCAGACCATTGCAACATTGAGAGAGATTGCCAACCTGGAGCAGAGTTTACAGCTCACCGTTGATGCGTTATCTGAGCAGGGTGGAGCAGAGACAGAGGAGGATGCACAGGTAGGCAGCTGGGTAACAGTTACTAGGGGTAGCAGAGGGAGGAAGAGGCAGGCCAGTTCTGAGCTAGGCAATCCCAGCAGATTTGCCAGATTGGATGAAGATACTGTGGAAGGCAGTTCAGAATTGGTAGAGTTGGATGACACTGCTTCCTCTAGCAACCAGGGGAATGGTCTCTCCAGCACAGAGGGGACCAAAGTTACTCAGGGACCCAGGCAGATTGTGGTGGTAGGGGATTCAATTATTAGGAAGGTAGATAGGGCAATCTGTTACCGGGACCGTGCATGCCGAACAGTGTGTTGTCTCCCGGGTGCTCGGGCTCGGCATATTGCGGATCGGGTGGACAGATTGTTGGGAGGGGCTGGGAATGACCCAGCGGTTTTGGTGCATGTTGGCACCAATGACCGAGTTAGAGGAAGAAGGGGTGTCCTAAAGAATGATTTCAGGGACATAGGTCGCAAACTTAAGGCAAGGACATCCAAGGTAGTATTTTCGGAAATACTACCTGTGCCACGCGCTAGTCCAGGGAGGCAGTGGGAGATTAGGGAGGTTAATGCGTGGCAAAAAGATTGGTGTAGGAAGGAGGGTTTTGGATTCTTAGAGCACTGGGCTGATTTCTCGGTCAGTTGCCATCTTTATTGTCGTGATGGATTGCACCTGAATGAGGAGGGGGCTGCAGTGCTAGGGGAGAGGATGGTTAGAAGGTTGGAGGAGATTTTAAACTAGGCTCCGGGGGGGTGGGGAGGGGCAAGCAAGTATTTATGGGATAGACATTGAGAGTAGTAAGGAGGAATTTAACAAGAGTAAAGGGGGTGGAGAGGGGGGAAAGGGAAGCATAGCCGATAAGGAGCGGCCCTTTTTAAAGCAAAAAGAAATACCTAAGGGAGGCAATAGACTTAAGTGTATGCTTGCAAATGCAAGAAGCCTGACAGGTAAAATGGGGGAGTTAGAACTAGTAGCAATGAATGAGCAGTATGATATTATAGGTATTACTGAGACCTGGTGGGATGATACACATGACTGGGCAGTCAACTTGGAAGGCTATTCTCTCTTCAGGAGGGATATGGTAAATAAAAGGGGAGGAGGTGTATGTCTTTATATTAAGCCAGAATTAAAACCAAGTATTCAGGAAGTTATATACGAGAATATTGGTGATAATATAGAGGCATTGTGGGTGGAAATATCCATCGGAGGAAAAAGTTCAGAGAAGTTTCTGATAGGAATATGCTATAAACCGCCAGATATTAGTACGATTGAGGAAGCCCAACTTCTACAGCAAATTGAAAAGGCTACACAACTAGGTCAAATTTTAATTATGGGGGATTTTAATTATCCGGACATTGATTGGAGTACTGAGACCTGCGGTACAGCTAGGGGAAATAGGTTTCTGAGCACGCTAAAAGACCATTACATGTCCCAATTAGTTGAGGAACCAACTAGGAACCGGACTATACTGGACCTAGTAATAACAAACAATGTAGACGTAATATCAAATATTCAAGTAAAGGAGCACTTGGGAAACAGTGATCATAATATGGTCTCATTTGAAATTAGTTTCCAGAAACAACAGTATAGGGGATCAACTAGGACTTTAAACTTTAAAAAGGCAAATTTTAATATGCTAAAGGAGTTTATAAAGAGCATAGACTGGGACAAAGCCTTTGAAGGTAAAAAATACGGAAGAAATGTGGGCTGTCTTTAAAATGTTGTTGGAAACATACACGTATAAGTTCATTCCTATGGGAAATAAATGTAAAAGAATTAAGTCTAAACCAATGTGGCTAAATAAAAAGGTAAGGGAAGAAATGCAAAGGAAGAAGCGTGCATTTAAATTGTTTAAGTCTGAAGGGTCAGAGGAGTCCTTCCATAGGTACAAGGAATGTAATAAAACATGCAAAAAGGAAATTAGATTGGCTAAATTAGAAAATGAAAGGCACGTTGCAAAAGAAAGTAAGACAAACCCCAAAAAGTTTTTTAAGTATATAAATGGCAAAAGGATTAAAAAAAGATAATATAGGACCCCTAAGAAGTGAGATGGGTGAATTGATAAATGATACTAAGGAAAAAGCAGAGATATTAAACACGTTCTTTTCTTCAGTATTTATCAGAGAGGAACAAATGGCAGGAGTAATACATAAAAATGGAAATGAAACCATGCCATTAATTAATACTTGGTTGTCAGAGGAAAAAGTCCAAAGGCGACTGAAGAATATTAAGATAAATAAAGCTCCAGGTCCAGATGGCATACACCCAAGGGTCCTTATGGAATTAAACTCGGAAATAGCTAGACCGCTATTCTTAATTTTCAGAGATTCAATCTCATCAGGCTCAGTACCAAGGGATTGGCGAATAGCAGGTGTTGTGCCGTTGTTTAAAAAGGGGACGAGATCACAACCAGAGAATTATAGACCTGTAAGCCTGACATCAATAGTGGGGAAACTACTGGAAGGTATTTTAAGGGACAGTATTCAGGATTACTTGGTACGCAATAAAATTATTAGTGGGAATCAGCATGAATTTGTGAGGGATAGGTCATGTCAAACTAATCTAATTAGTTTCTACGAGGAAGTTAGTGGGAACTTAGACCAGGGCAGGACAGTAGATGTGGTCTACTTAGATTTTGCAAAGGCCTTTGATACAGTGCCATACAAGAGGTTGGTTTACAAAATAAGGGAACTGGGTCTAGAAATCAAAATTTGTACTTGGATCGAAAACTGGTTAGAGAATAGGGAACAGAGAGTTGTGATAAATGAAACATTTTCTAATTGGTCAAAGGTCTTAAGTGGAGTTCCTCAAGGTTCCGTGCTGGGACCACTCCTTTTTAATATATTTATTAATGACCTTGGTGATGGTTTAGAGAGTAAAGTTTCTATTTTTGCAGATGACACTAAACTCTATAAGGTAATAAAATCAGAGCAAGATGTAGCTTCTCTACAGAGGGACTTAAATAAACTGGAGGATTGGGCGGCTGAATGGAATATGAGGTTTAACACAGATAAATGTAAGGTTATGCATTCAGGGATCAAAAACAAGAACGTAATCTATAAATTAAATGGAATTAATTTGGGAGAATCTATAATGGAAAAGGATTTGGGAGTGCTCGTAGACAGTAGACTTAGCAATAGTGCTCAATGTCAAGCAGCAGCTGCAAGGGCAAACAAAGTATTGGCATGCATAAAAAGGGGCATAGATGCAAGGGAAGACAGTGTAATTTTGCCACTGTATAAATCATTGGTAAGACCTCATCTTGAATATGCAGTACAGTTCTGGGCACCACTCTATAAAAAAGATAATTTGGAACTAGAAAGGGTTCAGAGAAGGGCGACAAAATTGATAAAGGGTATGGAGTCATTAAGTTATGGGGAAAGGTTAGCCAGTTTAGGCATGTTTACTTTAGAAAAGAGGCGTCTAAGGGGAGATATGGTTACTATGTACAAATACATTAGGGGTCAATACAGAGAGCTTTCATGGGAACTTTTTACCCCAAGGACCATACACAGGACACGTGGTCATCCCCTAAGGTTAGAGGAGAGGAAATTTCACAACCAGCAAAGGAAGGGGTTCTTTACAGTAAGGGCAGTCAAGATATGGAATTCATTGCCAGGGAAGGTTGTGATGGCAGATTCAATAGATATGTTTAAGAAAGGGTTAGACAAATTTTTAGCGGAAAGGTGTATCCAGGGATACGACGGTTAATTTAAAATAAAGGATAGTAGTGGATATAGGGTAAAAATTGGATTGCAATATTGAGTCTGGGGGGATTTTCAAAATTGAAACAGATGGGCGGTTGCCTACTCTGGATTAATTTCAAATATAAGTGCAGGATCGCAGGAGATCCAAAATAGGTTGAACTTGATGGACTGGTGTCTTTTTTCAACCTCATCAAAAAAGGTTTATGTTAATATGTTACTATGTTACTATGAATTATTAGCCATTACATCCGCATCCATTACATTTATAAATTTCCTATGACACATTTTTCTTGATGGAGAATATGAGAATGTGTTGTGTGTGTAATTCTTTATTGCTAATCCTTAAACCTTCATTTTGGCAGTAATGCATTTGTTGTGTTGGGAATTTCCATATACAAAAATTTAAACTGTGCATGTACCAAGGATTTATGGATCCAATATTTATTTTTAAATTGATAATAATAATAATATAACTGATTAATTGTTACATCAATTAAAATTAATAAAGAAAAACTTTGTTATGAGAGACGTGATGTTCAGCTTTTTCTTCAATTCTATTTCATGCACATACTGTTTCCACTTGCATGTTGGTGTAGTGGTTAGACAATCCCCTTTTCATCAGTGGGTTCATGAGTTTGATTCCTGCTACATTTTGTAGAATATGGCTACATTGCATGTTGAAAAGTGTGTGCAGCTACAACACAGAAAAGCAGCTGTTCCAAAAAACTGGATTGCAAAGACATAGGAAATTTCCACAGATAAAAGCTAAAAAGACCTAAGTGCCCCCCCCCCAAAAAAAAATAATTGAAGTCCAATAATTATTATTATAATTATTATTATACATGACTAAATTTCCATATCCAAAAATTTAAACTGTGCATGTACCAAGGATTTATGTCTATAAAATTCCAAAGTATAATTATTGACATTAATAAAAATTAAAAAAGTAAAAAATCTTGTTATGAGAGAAGTTGTTGCTCAGCTTTTCCTTCTAGTCTATTTAATGCACATATTGTTTCCACTTGCATGTTTGGGGTAGTGGTTAGACAATTCATCTTTCAACAGTGGATACCTGTTTTTGAATCCTCACGAATGCCCTTATCTCTCTGGAGTTTATATATCCTTCTCATGTTTGTGTGGATTTCCGATGTGTCCCTTATGTAAGCGTACGCTTGGTTTAAGTCCGCATAAATTATCCGTACAATTTTGTTCAAGTAAGTTGTTATGCTTTTATATTATTACTAGCGTATTGTTAGCTGTTTTTAACAAATATCAGCAACTAACTGTTGACACATCAGCCACTTTACAGTGCGATTTATTACAATGGTGGTTGTAATTAAAAAGAGATTGCTTTTAAAAAAATTAACACAATGTTTAATGTTTGATATAAATGTAAAATTTTTTAAAAAATAGAAAATTCTGGTGAAGTGTATTAAGATGTATGTTGTGCATATTTAGTTGTAAGTGTTTTAAAGAAACAATGCTTTTAGAACAGTTTATTGTTGGTACTCAGCGCTGCTGCTGTAACTGCTTTGGATTTAAACATGACCCTGAACTTGCTTCCTTAAGCAAGGAGTTAAGATAAAACTCACAGGTTTTTTTCTTAACTATCCGACAGATACGGAGGTAACGCCTACTCTGCTTAAGTCAGTACAAATAACGCCTACTCTTCTTAACTTCTTTATGATCTCCGCCCATTCCCCTCCCATTCCCACTCCTTTTTTCTTAAGTGATCAGAAAACTTCTTAAGTGCAGTTACCACAGATTTTAACTTAACTTAATAAATTCTTAGCATACGCAATGGATTTTCCTTCTTATCTGCCTTTTCCGGGCATGCGCAGAGAACATTTTCGTATTATCTGCAAAAAACGGCAGATCCGATTGTTAATGAATCAGGCCCAGAGTATTTTAAGTAAAAGGGCTACAAAGTATATGATCACAGTCCACACTTTGTGAGAAACAATGCATAGCAATGGTGGTATCAAATGAACCCCTCATTTTCGCACACTGATAACACCGCATGTGTGACATCAGAGAAGAGAAGTGCTAGGATTTCCCCTGTGGGGGGGAGAGGCATATGAGACCATATGCCCATAGTGACATGATCATGCTCCCATTGTTATATGGCCACACCCACATTGTGACATGGCCACACACAATTTGACCAGTATTAACTTAATTAATTTACAAAGTGGAAGGCCTATTGGATAATGTACTGTACTTATGCTCAGTGGACTCTGATTAGGCATGTTTATTGTAATGTTAAATATATGCATTATTTTATGTAAGTTTGTTAGTTTTTAGTTTTCAAGTATACATACATATACAAAAACCCGGCGGTTCCCAAAGTGTGCTCCGCGGCTCCCAGGGGTGCCGCAGCGCTGTCACTGGGGTGCCGCGGGCCAGACATAAAAAAAAAGAGAAGACAGAAACTTACCAATCAGCACGGCGCCGGGACCCAGCAGCCTCCTCTCTCCCGCAGCAGCTTGTCACTGACGTCTATATTCAGTGACAGCTGTCACTGAATATAGACGTCAGTGACAAGCTGCTGCGGGAGAGAGGAGGCTGCTGGGTCCCGGCGCCGCGCTGATTGGTAAGTTTCTGTCTTCTCTTTTTTTTATACAAAAGTGGAAGCTGCTCAAATCAATTTATAGGCCATAACAGGTGCCTGAAAGGGTGGGGTTATCCTGCAAGGAACATACACACAACATTTTTTTCCCCAGCACACTGCTATAGCCAGCAACAGATCTGCCATTTCTACTGTAGATAAAAATGCAAAAGTCTTTGTTGCACACATTTGCAAATGTATGCTTAAGCCATCCGCCACGCCAAGGCGCTTTTGCTAATAGGATGGTCCTACTCTAAACAATGAGAGTCCCATATATTTGGGCCATACATATGTGTTTTTAAATTGAGAGCCAACTTACCAAAGAGGTACCCCAGAAGCCTCCAAACAGCAATTCAGTGCCAGTACCCCCTCTCAGCTACTGACACCAACAGACAAATACAAATACAAAAGTGGAAGGTGCTCAAATCAATTTATAGGCCATAACAGGTGCTTGAAAGGGTGGGGTTATCCTGCAAGGAACATATACACAACATTTTTTTTATGTCTGGCGTGGGGCAGAGTGAAAAGGATGGTGGCACCGAAGGGGGACAGTGTGGCAGCTGAGGGGGACAGTGTGGAAGCGGAGGGGGACAGTGTGGAAGCGGAGGGGGACAGTGGACATCGGAGGGGGACAGTGTGGAAGCGGAGGGGGACAGTGGACAACGGAGGGGGACAGGGTGACAGCGGAGGGGGACAGGTGGCAGCGGAGGGGGACAGTGGACAGCAGAGGGGGACAGGGTGACAGCGGAGGGGGACAGGTGGCAGTGGAGGGGGACAGTGGACAGCAGAGGGGGACAGTGTGGCAGCAGAGGGGGCAGTGGACAGCAGGGGGGGACAGTGTGGCAGCAGAGGGGGACAGTGGAGGGGGACAGGTGGCAGTAGAGGGGGACAGGTGGCAGCAGAGGGGGACAGTGGGGCAGCAGAGGGGGACAGTGTGACAGCGGAGGGGGACAGCTTGACAGCGGAGGGGGACAGTGTGACAGCGGAGGGGGACAGCGGGCAGCAGAGGGGTGCAGCAGAGGGCTGCAGAGGGGGCAGCGTGACAGAGGACTGCAGAGGGGGCAGCGTGCTTGGGGGTAGAGGAGGGGGACAGCGTGGCAGAGGGCAGAGGAGGGGACAGTGTGACAGAGGGCAGAGGAGGGGACAGCGTGACAGAGGGCAGAGGAGGGGACAGCGTGACAGAGGACAGAGAAGGGGACAGCGTGACAGAGGGGGCAGAGGGCCTGGATGCAGAGGGGGCAGAGTGCCTGGATGCAGAGGGGGCAGAGTGCCTGGATGCAGAGGGGGCAGTGTCCCTGGATGCAGAGGGGGCAGTGTCTCTGGATGCAGAGGGGCATTTTTGCATACAACTAAATAAGTATTTTTGTCATGACCTAAATACTTATTACAATTTTTTGACCCAACTACTTCTAAAACAGGACTGCTCAGTAATTATTTTGGAGGGGTGCCTTGAAAAAATTTGGAGACTCTAAGGGTGCCGCGAACTGCAAAAGTTTGGTAACCACTGGGTTACACAGTAAGTAATCTTTTTATTATTATCGCCCTTCCTCCAATCGTTATTGTCCCTTCATTTAAAAGTATGTCGGCTCTCCCATAGCCGTTAACCCGTACCCCACCCATATAGCATACCACCATATACACCCACCCCGTTTGACCACTGCTTCTACTCCATCAAGGATTATAGAAGTAGGTTTGGCATGATTTTCATTAGAAGAAGATCTAATCAGTGCTTTAAGAAGGAAAATATGGAATGTTCTGAGTATGTTCATGGAGGAGGGTAATTTTAAGTGTACAGCTAAAGGGTTGATAATTCTCAAGATCTTAAATATATTATAATATATTTGAGTTCCAGTTTAACCGAATGCTGTTTCAGTCTGTTTGATCAAATAAAGGAGGCTATGATTTTTTCCAAGATTGACCTATGGGGAGTGTACAATTTTATTCAGATAAGGGAAAAAAAATGCTTTTATTACGAATAATGGCCATTATGACTATTTGAGTATGCCTTTTGGGTTCTGCAATATCCCTGTTGTCTTCTAAGACTTCATGAAAGAGGCTCTCAGGGATTATTTAGGTAGTTTTATGGTAGTTTACCTTGATGACATTATTATATTTTCCTCTTCTCTATCAAAACATCAGATAGGTTAATTTATTACTCAAAACTTTAATGAATTATTTACCAAGTTATAAAAATATATACTGAAAATCCAAACGTTGTAGCACAACACGGCACTAGAGTTTTACATACTTTCCATCAATTAATTAGTGTAAAATTGCTTGGATCTAATATGTACTACTAAATCCTATTAGAGTCCAGAGTTTGTATAGTGAATGTAACAGTGTAAACCAATAGTTATACAGCATTGCCCCTGTGTTTCAATCTAAATTAACCACAAAAACTACCATTATATTGAAACAATTAAATCCTAGGCAAGCAAGATCGGCACTCTTCTTTTCCAGATTTAACTTTACAATCATATATAGGTCTTAATTTGAAGGGAGTTGCCCTGTTTCTAGTATCCTTTGTGAGAATTTTGAGGTTCCTGATATTTCTTCAAACCACATAATCTAATTATAGCAACTCTACCTCAAAATGTATCCAGTCAAATTTTATTTACCCAAGGACAGACACCTCAGGATATTCCTTCTCATCTTTATTTTATTTCTGAGTCTCCCTGAAAATCTGAAGCCCACAAGAGAAAATTACAAGGACATCCTGGTATCCATAAAACTATTAGATCACTATCCAAATCTGTATTTGGCCCCGCCTTGAAAAAATCAATTAGATATGTGTTATGAGGTCTGTGCTCAAAGTAAAAGTCCCAAAACTGCTCCTTTGGAGCAACTTTCTCCAGAATTACCTCTATCTAAAGGTTTTAGTCCTACTTGTTTAACGGTAGATTAACTAAGATGGTGCATTTTGTATGGTAGGATTGCCCAGAGTTCAAAACTTTAGCAGTGGTGTTCTTGTCAACCATACAGTGAAATTTCATGACATACCAGACAATATTGTTTTTAACAGAGGATCATAGTTTTTCTCTAAACTTGGAAAGCATTTTGTAATGATTTAGGCAGGGTCAACTGTTATAAACCCCTCCAGCCAGTACATACACACCCGGAGTCTGCTCTGAAGTCTGGTGTTCGCTGGAGCCCCTAGTGGTGGGGACAGCCTTGGCCGCAGACAACAGAGGGTCGTGAGTTGTGCACTGACTGGGGAGAACCCAGCGATAGAGTATAGGAGTAACTAGCAGAGTGAAGTCCAAGCAAGGGTCGAGGGACGGCAGCAAACAGAGTATCCAGTAGACTAGCAGAGGTCAGAGGTCACAGGCAAAATGGCAGCATCAGAGTCCAGGCAAAAAATCAAGGGGCACAGGCAGACAAGCGTAGTCAAATATTCAAGCAAGGGTCGGCAACGGTAAACAGGATCAAGGATAAGCAGGTACAGAGAGGGAGCAGGCTACAGCACTGGAGCAGGAAATATAACCGGCATTGAGGCCCAGGCCTTAAATACTATGATGGGCAAATCAGAAAGCAGAAGGACAGGGCTGATAATCAGCCTCAGGAGGCTGCTGATTAATTACTAGCTGTGAACTAGCATAGGCCATATTACAACCAGGAACATGTATGAATGACAATATAATCATGCGAGAGCTCCCCCTGGAGTTGGAGGATGTCCCTACAACCTCTACAAATATAACAGTGCATTGAAACTAATGCACGTGCTTGGCTGCTACCTCACGCCAGGATGCGGCTTACCGCCGCAGCTCGTAACAGTACCCCCCCTTGAGGAGGGGTCAAGGAACCCTGACAACCTGGTTTCCCAGGGAACCGTTTGAAAAAATCCTTGAGTAATTTGTCAGCATGTAGATGTCTTTGTGGCACCCAAGAACATTCATCTGGGCCATAGCCCTTGTAATGGACCAGAAAGTGAATTTGTCCTGGGACCTTTTTGGAGTCGAGAATTTTTTCGATTATGAATTCCTGGTGTCCCTTGACTGTAAAAGAATGAGGCTTGATTTTGAGACCAAGTAACGGGTTTGATTAACGAACAATGAAATGTCCTGGGAATCCTGAGAGAAGAAGGAAGATTCAGTCTAAAAGCCACTGGAATCTGGTACCTAACTTTTTGCAGGGCTGCTTAAGTCTGAGGTTGGGTGTAGACAGCCAGACCTTATCACCAACTTTGAAAGATCATGGTCTTCGATGCAGGTCTGCATAAAGTTTGGACTTAAAAGAGGCTTGTTTGAGGGCTATATGGACTTTTTTCCATATCCGTGAGAGACAGCCAGCAGAGCAATGAGAATCCGGGATATTGGAGGATGCCAGAATGGACAAGGAGTTTGACCGTGGATGGAATCCCAGGTTACAGAAGAATGGAGACACCTGAGTAGAAGAGTGGCATGCGTTGCTGTAAGCGAACTCCGCCCATGGAAACAGTCGTTATGGCATTTGGATACATATAAGCGAAGAAATTGCTCAAGGGATTGGTTGACCCTCTCGGTTTGTCCGTTGGACTGTGGGTGATATCCTGAAGAAAAACAGAGTTTGATTCCCAGCCGTGTACAAAAGGCTTTCGAAAAGGTGGTGATAAATTGAGAGCCACGGTCCGAGACAATATTGACAGGGAGTCCATGGAGTCAGAAGATGTGTTGGATGAACAAGGACGTCAGCGTTCAGGCACATGGCAACCCTGTAAGTGGAATGAAGTGAGCCATCTTACTAAACCGGTCAACAACTACCCAGATGGTGTTAAAGCCAGATGAGCGAGGTAATTCCACAATAAAGTCCATAGATATATGTGTCCATGGTTTAGCTGGAACAGATAGCGGCATGAGAGGACCAGTAGGAAGACTACGAGAGGACTTATTCCTAGCACAACTTTCACAGGAAAGCCCAAATTCTATGGTATCAGCAGATAAAACGGCCACCTGTCACTCACCGGACCGTGAGTGCCTCTGCGCTGGTGCGTGGCTCACTAGCCTTCCTGCCGGCACCTATCCTGAACCGCGGCCGTCCGCCATCCTGATGGTCTGCGCATGCGCAGCTCCCAAGAACTCTTGTGACTGTTGCTTTTAATCCAAATTGGTTGATCAGGCAACTCCCTATTTAAGGCACCTGTGTGCATTACCTCATTGCCTGATCTTGGAGTCTCATTCCCTGTGAGTCTCTGAAGGTGTTCCCTGTGTTCTACTAGTGTCTTCAGTTTCCTGCTGATTCCTGATCTACTCATCGCTGGTTTCCATACCCGCTACTATCTCCTGTGTACTATTAGTGTCTTCAGTTCCTGTGGATTCCCTGTGCTACTCATCGCTGGTTTCCATACCTGCTACAGTCTGCTGTTTCCTGCTTGTGTCCTCAGCTAGACTCTGATTACCGGATCTACTCACCTGTGGTTCCTACACTGGTCTCTGCTGTCCAGCGTCTCTGCAGTTCCTGCATCTCCCTGTGGACAGACTGTTTTACTGAATAGCGGTATGCCTATCTGTTATTGACTTTCTACATTTACTCTGCATATCCGCTAGAACAAGTTTCCACGCTCAGCAGCGGTATCCATACCCGCTATAGACTGTTATTGTTACGCTGCATACCTGTTTGGAATTTACTGTACTACTCAGTCGTTATATGCCTAACTGTGATTGACTATCCATTATTGGCCTGCATATCTGTGCTGAGCAAGTCGCTACCAAGCAGCGCCACACATACCGTTATATAGACTTTGTTGGATACGCTGCATACCTATTGGGATCAAGTTCCTCTGTACTCTCAGTGTCTGCATCCTATTATCTTTGTATGCTTCCACTCATCAACACTTGTACACATCCTCACCTATTAGGCAGTGGTACAACTTGCTATATGTAGACCACTGACTTCCCCGCTACCTACCTGCACCTGGACAAGTCTTCTCACCATAAGCAGTGGTACAACTTGCTATACGCAGACCACTGACTTCCCCGCTACCTACCTGCACCTGGACAAGTCTCTTCACCATAAGCAGTGGTACACCTTCCTGTACGCAGACCACTGACTTCCCTGCTACCTCCCTACATCTACTCACGTCCATCCTGATCTCCGTGTTCAAATCTGCCTTTCCATTATATCAGCTAGTTGCTGATTCTTTGACCAAAGATTGCTGCAAGTCACTGACTTTCCTATTATTCATTGGCATTCTCTCTCCATCTGCTGTGATATATGTTCCGCTAGTCACCCCGCTACCAGAGGACCGTTGTGTGAGCTTCACTACTCTGGTTAGCCCAGTCATCTGGTGAAATCCTGGCCAAGACTCCTAGTGCCCGTGACACCACCACACCGAACGGGATAGCTGTTCAATGGTCTTAGATACTCCAGGATGTCCCGAGGTCTTGTTGTTGTGACATTCGGTGAGGACAGTCTTCCTCACGTGGTCCGGTACAAATAATCTACCTGTGGGAGTTGCTGGTGGTGCCAAATGCTGGAAGTCCCGAAGGATCGTGCCTCAATGCTGGGTCAGACCTAGAACAATGTCAGAGGCAGGGAAGATAGAAGATGGTTCAGTGGGAGGAAGATGTGTGGAGAAAAAGCTGTGAGACAAGGCATCAGCCTTGGTGTTTTTGGATCCCGGTCGGAACGTGATGAAGAACTTGAAAGGAGAGAAAAGCAGGACCCACCTGGCTTGTCTGGAATTTATGACCTTAGCAGATTGAATGAACTGAAGATTCTTGTGATCAGTATATACCGTAATCACATGAGCTGCTCCCTCAAGCCAGTGGCATTCTTCAAATGCCCACTTTACTGCCAATAACTCCCGATTACCGACATCATAGTGGGTTTCGGCGGAAGAAAATTTTCGAGAGAGGAATGCACATGGGTGCAATTTATGGTCGTATGGATCCTTTTGCGAAAGGATAGCGCCAGCTCCAACATCGGAGGCGTCAACTTCAACTATGAACGGCAGTTCTGGATTTGGATGCCGAAGGACCGGTGCAGAAATGAATGCATTCTTGAGTGTCCTGAAGGAATCCAATTCTGAGGGAGACCACTTAGTGGCGTCGGCCCCTTTGCGAGTAAGGGCTGTAATGGGAGCCACCAATACCGAGAAGGAACGAATGAATCGCCTGTAGTAGTTGGCGAACCCCAAGAAGCTCTGAATGGCCTTCAGATTGGTAGGCTGTACCCAGTCAAGGATTGCTTGGACCTTTCTGGGGTTCATTGAAAAGCCATCAGGGGAGATGACATATCCCAGGAATGTTACTTGGGTAACCTCAAACTCACATTTCTCCAATTTAGCGAAGAGATGGTGCTAACGTATTTTGAGAAGTACCTCCCTGACGTGTAATCGGTGAAGTTCCAGAGAATTGGAGTAGATTAGAATGTCATCGAGGTAGACCACAACGAACTTGCCCAGAAAATCTCGCAGCACATCATTAATAAAATCTTGGAACACGGCAGGGGCATTACATAGGCCAAAGGGCATGACCAGATACTCGTAGTGACCTGAATGGGTGTTGAAGGCCGTCTTCCACTCGTCTCCCTGATTGATCCGAACCAGGTTATATGCTCCACGCAGATCAATTTTGGAGAAAACAGCAGCTTGTTTAAGCTGATCAAAAAGAACAGAGATGAGTGGTAAAGGGTAAGTGTTTTTTACCGTTATTTGATTTAGGCCATGGTAATCTATGCATGGCCTAAGACTTCCGTCCTTTTTAGACACAAAAAAGAAACCGGCTCCCACCGGTGATTTAGAAGGCCTGATGAATCCCCTCCGAAGGTTTTCTTCTATGTATTCCTCCATAGCTTTGGTCTCAGGAATGGATAAGGCATACAATCTCCCCTTGGGGAACTTAGAACCAGATATAAGTTCAATAGAGCAATCATAGTCCCGATGAGGGGGAAGAAAGTCTGCTTCCTTCTTGGAGAACACATCCTGGAACTCCCTGTAGGCTGAAGGAAGCTTTTCGGAACAGGGCTGAACAACCCGAAGAGGAAGAGTCAGGCAGGTTAAAGAGCAGGCTGTACCCCAACGTAAGATCTCCCCCTTACTCCAATCAATATGAGAGTTGTGATGTTGGAGCCAGGGATGCCCTAGGATCAAAGGCACGGAGGAACAAGGAATAAGAAAAAATGAAAGAACTTCGGAGTGAAGGGCTCCCACACAGAGTTGCAACGGTGGGGTTCTGGAGTAGATCCTGCCTCCGATCAAGGGTCTTCCGTCTAATCCACAGACGGTGATGCTAGATTCCAGTTTCACTGCAGGAATGCTGAGGGACTTGGCAAATTCCATGTCAAGGAAATTACCTGCAGCACCGCTATCCAGAAAGGCAGACACTGAAACGGAGTTATTCTCAAAGGCAACCCGGGCAGGAATCAAGACCGAATTCTTAGAAGAGACCATTTGGAGGCCTAGGCGCACCTCTTCACATACACCTAGGCCAGATCTTTTTTCCCGTCTTGTTAGGGCAGGTGCGCAGAAGATGACCCTTGTTTCCACAATACAGGCAGAGTCCCAAGGTACACCGCCTAGATCTTTCTTCTGGAGAAAGGCGATAGGCTCCTAACTGCATGGGTTCAGATGGGTCTTGAGAAACAGGGAAAAAGACTGGAGAAGGGCATGATGGTACAGGCGTGTCCTTCTCTGCTTTCTTTTCCTTTATTCTGCGGTCAATTTTGATAGCAAGTTGCATAAGTGTCTCCAAGGTTGGAGATGAGGGGTACTGGACTAAGAAGTCCTTTATCTGCTCCGAGAGGTCCAGGCGGAATTGACTTTTCAGCGCAGGGTCGTTCCACTGACTATCAACGGACCAGCGCCTAAATTCGGCACAGTATTCTTCCGCGGTACGCCGCCCTTGTCTAAGTGCCCTTAGGTGCGACTCTGCTGAAGCTACTCGGTCTGGGTCATCATAGAGACGATCAAGGGCGTTGAAAAAGGCATCCACGGACTGCAGTGCAGGGCTGACTGGGGCCAGGCTAAAGGCCCAGGACTGTGGATCACCCTGGATCAGGGAAATTATTATGCCCACCCTCTGCTGCTCCGAACCTGAGGAGCGGGGTCTGAGGCGGAAATAAAGCTTACAGCTTTCTTTAAAGTTCCGGAATTGGATTCTGTCTCCGGAGAACCGATCTGGAAGATTCAGTTTAGGTTCTATGGCAGGTGACAGATTTGCTTGAGAGGCCTTGGCGGCTTCCATTTGGGCAGCCAATCAGATTGAGAGGTATTGGACTACCTGCTAAATAGTCTGGATCTGCCCTGCAAGGACTTGGGCTGGACTAGGCTCCATCCGTATTTTTTTTTTAGGCCGGTTATAATGTTAGGAACCCCTCCAGCCAGTACATACACACCCGGAGTCTGCTCTGAAGTCTGGTGTTCGCTGGAGCCCCTAGTGGTGGGGACAGACTTGGCCGCAGACAACAGAGGGTCGTGAGTTGTGCACTGACTAGGGAGAACCCAGCGATAGAGTATAGGAGTAACAAGCAGAGTGTAGTCCAAGCAAGAGTCGAGGGATGGCAACAAACAGAGTATCCAGTTGACTAGCCGAGGTCTGAGGTCACAGGTGAAATAGCAGCATCAGAGTCCAGGCAAAAAATCAAGGGGCACAGGCAGACAAGCGTAGTCAAATATTCAAGCAAGGGTCGGCAACGGTAAACAGGATCAAGGATAAGAAGGTACAGAGAGGGAGCAGGCTACAGCACTGGAGCAGGAACTATAACCGCCCAGTCCTCACTGCCTTAAATACTATGATGGGCAAATCAGAAAGGAGGAGGACAGGGCTGATAATCAGCCTCAGGAGGCTGCTGATTAATTACTAGCTGTGTGTAACAGATTCTGGATACTATATTACTAATCTTGATTAGCGCTGGCTTACCTGAGGTGCGGAGTCTAACGATCTCCCCGGTGTTCACCAAGAACCGCCGCAAGGCGGGGTGGGCTTCGCTGCCAGGAGTCGCAGGTCGCGGTCCCCAGGTTCGCCTCAAGATGTAGTACAGCGGAGTGAAGCGGTGGTAGCGGAGTCAACAAGCCGGTTCGGTACACAGGACTGGAGTCAGGCAGAATCAGAAGGCAACTCGGAGTCAACAAGCCAGGTTCGGTACACGGGTCACAAGAATAGGAGAATGGTCAGCAAGCCGGGTCGGTACACAGGGATTAGAGAGCCAGGGAAGTCAAACAGGCAGAGATCAGCACACAGGAGACACTGGAAACAGGAAGACACTGCAATCTACGAAGAGCAGGAGCCAGGAACAGGTAAGTGTTGCTCTGACACTCAGCGAGTGTCAGAGTGAGGTTTTTATACAGACGGGGATTCAAAATCCCCGCCTCTAGGTTGTGGTCATGTGACCGCCTCCGGGTGCGGTCACATGGTCCTGAATGCGGAAGTGCGGCTGGACGGAGCGGCGGGGATAAGGTAAGTCCGTAACAGTACCCCCTGCCATAAAGGTGGACTCCGAACACCTAATAGGGTTTCAAAGGAAATTTTTTATGGAAGGATCTAAGTAGACGGGGAGCATGTAGGTCAATGGCTCTTACCCATGAGCGCTCCTCAGGACCGTAACCCTTCCAATCCACCAAGAACTGTATGGCACCTTGAACTTTACGAGAATCTAGGATAGTTTTAATCTCGTATTCAACTTGATCCCGATCCACAGCAGGAGGAGGAGTTCTGGATGAGGTGGAGAATCTGTTGGTTACCATCGGTTTTAACAAGGAGACATGGAAGACATTGGGTATGCGTAAGGACAGCAAATTCTTATGGTCGGTATATATGGTGATAGGGAATTGTGCTCCTTCTAGTAAATGTCTCCGTTCGGAGAGAGCCAATTTGATGGCCAGGAGCTCTTTGTCGCCAATCCCATAATTCCTCTTAGCAGGTAAAAAGCGACGGGAAAAGAATCCGCAGGGATGAAGTTTTCCAGAAGGACCTCGCTGTGATAGTACGGCTCCTGTGCCAACAGAAGAGGCATCTACCTCCAGGACAAAGGGACGAGAACAATCTGGCTGTTGAAGAATGGGTGCGGATGAAAAGAGAGACTTTAATAATATAAAGGCTTGGATAGCCTCAGAGGACCAAATACCAGCGTCAGCAGATTTGCGGGTCAATGCTGTGATGGGAGCCACGAGAGAGGAGTACCCCTTGATAAATTGACGATAATAGTTGGAGAATCCTAGGAAGCGTTGAGTGGCTTTAAGGCCTGAAGGTTGGGGCCAGTCAAGTATGGCTTTCAATTTTGTGGGATCCATTTGTAGACCGGTGCCCGAAATAATATATCCCAGGAAGGGAATTTGTCTCTGCTCGAAGGTGCATTTCTCCAATTTGCAAAATAACTGATTTTTTCGGATACGAGAGAGGACCTCCAATACATGAGTACGATGAGATGCTAGATCTTGAGAAAAGATGAGAATGTCGTCCAAGTAGATGACTACAGATTGGTACAAGAGGTCTTGAAACAGCTTATTCATAAAGCTCTGAAATATGGCTGGGGCATTGCATAGCCCGAAAGGCATGACTAGATATTCAAAGTGGCCGTCTCGGGTGTTAAACGCCGTCTTCCATTCATCCCCCTCCTTAATGCGTATAAGGTTATACGCTCCTCTGAGGTCAAGTTTAGAAAAGATGGTGGCACCCTTGATCCGGTCAAATAGTTCAGAAATCAGTGGCAGTGGATACCGATTTTTAACGGTAATGGCATTCAGGCCTCTGTAATCAATGCAAGGGCGGAGGCCCCCATCTTTCTTTTTTACGAAGAAGAAGCCAGCCCCAGCTGGGGAGGCAGACTTGCGGATGAAGCCCCTGCTTAGATTTTCTTGGATGTACTCCTCCATAGCCTTAGATTCCGGGAGGGAAAGGGGGTAAACACGGCCCCTGGGAATGGGTTTACCAGGTATCAAATCAATGCCACAGTCCCAGATTCTGTGAGGAGGAAGTCTAGTGGCCTCTTGTTGACAGAAAACATCAGAGAAGGTTTGGTATGGCTCAGGCAGGAGAGTCACAGGAAATTCTTGGGTACGTCTGGGACTATTCGGGGGAACCACTCTCTGTAGGCAGCGAGAGAAGCAGGACTGTCCCCAGGACAATATGTGACCAGATTTCCAGTCCAAGGTGGGAGAGTGGGCACGAAACCAAGGAAGTCCTAGGATGACTGGGTTGGTAGATCTCTGTATTACTAGAAAAGAAATCTTCTCCCGATGAAGTGCTCCTATCTGAAGTAGAAGAGGAATAGTGCGTACCAAGATGGACCCCTCAGGGATTCTTCCCCCATCAATGGCCATCAGAGAGATGGGTTGTTCCAAGGCTTGTGTGGGAATAGCAAATTGTTTAACTACTGTGGCAGAAATGAAATTTCCTGCGGCCCCGGAATCTAGAAGAGCCGACTGCGGGAAGGTCTTTTGTCCTAACTGAAGGGAAATGGGAATAGACAGGCAATCATTACTATTGGGAACTGACTGACACTGAGAAAAGAGGCCCAACGACACAGCTCCAGAACTCGTTAGGCCCTGTCGTTTCCCGAGCGTTTGGGACAAGAACTCAGAAGATGGCCACTCTCTCCACAATATAAACACAACTTGTTCCGAAATCTCCTCTCCCTCTCTTCGGCTGATAGGCGGGTCCTCCCAAGTTGCATGGGCTCTTCAGGGGGAAGAACAGGGGTTTGGAAGTTGGGGGCCAAGCGAATCATGCTACGCCGCGACTGTTCCTTCTCGGAATTACGTTCCTTGAAACGCAAATCAACTTTGACACAGAGGGAGATAATGTCGTCCAAAGATGTAGGGAGTTCCTGGGATACCAACTCGTCTTTGATTCGGTCTGAAAGGCCCTGCCAGAATGTAGCTACTAGAGCCTCATCATTCCAGCGAAGTTCAGAGGCCATGGTTCTGAAGTGGACCGCATACTGCCCCACAGACTGGTTTCCCTGGCGGAGTCGTAGTAAGCCGGAAGCGGCATTGGACACCCTTCCTGGCTCATCAAATATTTTCTTGAAGGTGGACAAGAAGAGGTTGAAGTTATGTAGAATGGGGTCGTCCCTCTCCCATAAGGGGGAAGCCCATGCTAAAGCTTGACCGGACAATAACGAAATCACATAGGCCACTTTCGTTTTCCCGGAGGGGAAGTTCCCAGGTAGAAGCTCGAATTGTATAGAGCATTGATTTAAAAAACCTCTGCAATTTTTAGGGTCTCCATCGAACTTAGGTGGGTTAGGTAACCGTAGCTGCGAGGAAGAAGCTGCTGCTGCTGCCTGAGGTACAGGGGCCACTGCCGGCCCAGGTGATCCACCAGCCACTAGGGTGTTCTGGACAACATCCAAGCGAGTGGATAGACTATTGAGGAATTTTAAAAGTTGCTCTTGGTTAGCTTCTTGTTTATCCATCCTTCCTACTAAATGCTCCAACAGATCTTTAGCTGTGGTATCCATGGTCAGAGCAAACTGTAACAGATTCTGGATACTATATTACTAATCTTGATTAGCGCTGGCTTACCTGAGGTGCGGAGTCTAACGATCTCCCCGGTGTTCACCAAGAACCGCCGCAAGGCGGGGTGGGCTTCGCTGCCAGGAGTCGCAGGTCGCGGTCCCCAGGTTCGCCTCAAGATGTAGTACAGCGGAGTGAAGCGGTGGTAGCGGAGTCAACAAGCCGGTTCGGTACACAGGACTGGAGTCAGGCAGAATCAGAAGGCAACTCGGAGTCAACAAGCCAGGTTCGGTACACGGGTCACAAGAATAGGAGAATGGTCAGCAAGCCGGGTCGGTACACAGGGATTAGAGAGCCAGGGAAGTCAAACAGGCAGAGATCAGCACACAGGAGACACTGGAAACAGGAAGACACTGCAATCTACGAAGAGCAGGAGCCAGGAACAGGTAAGTGTTGCTCTGACACTCAGCGAGTGTCAGAGTGAGGTTTTTATACAGACGGGGATTCAAAATCCCCGCCTCTAGGTTGTGGTCATGTGACCGCCTCCGGGTGCGGTCACATGGTCCTGAATGCGGAAGTGCGGCTGGACGGAGCGGCGGGGATAAGGTAAGTCCGTAACACTGTGAACTAGCATAGGTCATATTACAACCAGGAACATGTATGAATGACAATATAATCATGCGAGAGCTCCCCCTGGAGTTGGAGGATGTCCCTACAACCTCTACAAATATAACAGTGCATTGAAACTAATGCACGTGCTTGGCTGCTACCTCACGCCAGGATGCGGCTTACCGTCGCAGCTCGTAACATCAACCAAATACTTGAGTAATATTTAAGGCATTATATCTCCGAAACCCATCATGATTGGTCAGAATTTCTACCATATGCCGAATTTATGCATAACAATGCTACGATTGTTTCCACTGCTTCTTCTCCTTTCTTCTGTGTGTATGGATTGCATCCAATATCTCTTCTTTCGCGTTTTTCAGTGCAAAATATGAAACTTTATGGTAGGAGATAAGGTCTGCCTCTTATCTAAAAACATCAAATTACAACAATCATCTCACAAATTGAGACACAAGTATATTGGAACTTATAAATCATTAAAGAGATTAATCTAGTTTCCTTCCAATTAGATTTTCCTCTACCTAGGAATATTTCCAGAACATTCCTGTCACGGTTGGCTATACTGGAAATAGATCCCTAGGCTCTGCTGAACATGGCTAGGCCCACCCAGGGGCGCAGAGTCTAACTGGTAGGTGGTTTTCACCAGGAACCCCCACAAGGAAATGTGGTCTTAGCGGCACCAAGTGGTCCCGTGAGTGAGTGAACAGAAGAACGATGTGGAGGAGCCAGGGGATGCAGGAGGTAACGATGGAACCCACAAGTAAGTGGTGGAGACACAGGAACAATAGCAATATATGCTGACGAGTCACTGGAGTAGTAGGTGCCCTACAAGATAGCAGTGAGAGAACCGATGCTGTCACAATGGTGTACTCAGGAGTTGGTAATAGAGATACTGGAGCAGCAGTAGTTTAATACTGGGCACAAACTAAGAGCAAACTGTAGTAGCGGAGGTGACTCGGGACAAAAGCTGAGAGTCACAGACGTAGTAGCGGCTCTGAGAGGTAGCAATGAGAGAACTGAGGCTGTCACGATGAAGTACTCTGGAGATGGTAATAGAGATACTGGAGCAGCGGTAGTTCTACACAGGCCACGAGCTGAGAGCAGACTGTAGTAACGGAGGTAACTCGGGACAACAGCTGATGAGTCACAGATGTAATAGCAGCTCTGAGAGGTAGCAGTGAGAGAACCGAGGCTGTCACGATGAAGTACTCTGGAGATGGTAATAGAGGTGATGGAGCAGCGGTAGTTCTACACAGGCCATGAGCTGAGAGCAGACTGAAGTAGCGAAGGTAACTCAGAAAACAGCTGATGAGTCACAGATGTAGTAGTGGCTCTGAGAGGTAGTAGTGAGAGAACCGAGGCTGTCACTATGAAGTACACTGGAGATGGTAATAGAGGTACTGGAGCAGCGGTGGTTTTACACAGGCCACACGCTGAGAGCAGACTGAAGTACATGCAATCCACAAGAAAAACAGGAACCAGAACCACCGGCTGCCGGAAGTGTGCTTGAATAACAGGCATCAGACAGGTGAATCCATGTGGTTTAAATAGTGCTCCAATAACACTTTGCCAATGAAAAAAGGGAGGATGCCCTGAAGTACAACAGACCTTGCACCTGCGCAGATCTGACTGTAGCTGAATGAATGGATTGAGCCTGACGCTAGAACATGCCAGTTTCCAGGTTAATGAGATGCAGGTAACGAGACAGATACCCGTTTATGGGACCGGAGCATTACAATTCCTTGGTTATTTGCAGCAAAACCTGTATTATGGCTAAGATTAAAAAAAAAAGCATTGCCAAAACCTCTTTCAGTTCCAGTCGAAGGGCAACCAGTATATATTGTTGAAAGTATTTTAGACGCTAAGCAGTCACATTTCCTGTCTTTGGATTGGAAAGGTTATGGCTCAGAGAAACAGTCCTGGGCCCTTTCCAAAGACCTTCATGTTGATTCATTGAGGAAATATTTTTACAAATTCCTTTCCTGAAAATCCTTGAACACTCTTAAAGGGGGAAGGATAATGTCAGAAACTAGCATCTTGGCCTATGAATACAGTCTCCTGAAGTGGATTATGCTATATGTTTGTAACTACTTAACATTGTGTTTTGTATTGGCTTATCCCATATGCCTACTGTTTCACTTAACATGAAGTTTTGACTAAAACTACTCTGTTAGCCTGCCATTTTACTGAACACGATGTCTGAAAGTAATCATGCTTCATGCTTTGTGCTTCACTACTGTATCGCTCCTTCCAGTGCATTTGGGCCATTCCCCGTGTTTACTCCAAGTGGGGTCACCAGTAGGATAAGCTGAAGTGTTGGCCTCATAGGAGCTGGAGGTGTGACCTAAAAGTGATACAGCTGCATCACTGAGGAGGAATGGTCAAGCAGTAAAGCACTAAGTGCCTATTCTGCTGATCGGCTTATCACATGCAGGACCTCAGTCTATTAAGACTCAGGATTTCCCATGCAGAGGGGTTGTGCTGTGAGAGCTGGGGACTTAGGAGGAAGAGAGGTTCCAGGAGTGGAGTACAGGAGATCCTGAGGGAAGAGTCCCCTGAATAAGAGCCCCCGGGTATTCAAATAAAGAGAGACCCTCTAGACGGGGAGGGGGAGTGCTGTCTAAAGCAGTGAAGCAGCAGTAAATGTGACTCATGTGAGAGCACATTGAGAGAGTGGGAGTGGAAAAAAACATCACTTCCTAGACATCTGGATAACTAGTTGTGAGTGACTTTTTATTAGTGAAGTGTATTGTGTCTCCATGTTATAATTATTTTGTGCCATGGGTTTGTGCTGTAGATAAGATAATATTACTACTACTATGTGCTTAAGTATTGGGTGCAGCTGAGTATTGGTGAGCATGTATAGTTTTATAAGAAAGGGTGTTCCTAGAGGTAAACATCATGATTAATGGGTTCTAGTATTTTATCTCAGCGCAAACCGCCCCCTGGCCTTACAATTTCAGAAATATACAGCTATATCTCAGATAACATTTCCAAAGTATTCAAACATTATTGATTAATAATACATATTTTTAAAAGTATATATTAGTCCAACTACAATGTAATTTAATTATGATGGTACTGAAGAAGTATGTGTTAGTGTGAACCACCTGTGGGATGTTGTGTCATTCGGCTCTCTGCACACCACAACTTCATAGTTTTTTCTATGGATAGGATGGGGTTAATATAATGCAATCTGTGAGCAGTTTGTGGTCATCATCTAGCACCACATGTGAGAAAGAAACGTGCCCTATATTAAATATATACCATTTTAAAATGTGGAGTATCAATACTTGTATGTGTTTACTTGTCAATGCTTGATGCATATGCCACCAATGCAAAATGCATCAGTGAAATGCAAACTGTGTGATATGGTCTAAAACTGCACGTCTTGGAGGGACCTAAACTGCTTTTAAGTTTTTTATAATTTATGATTTTATTGTTTTACACACAAACACTGGGTAGATGGTTACAGGGGAGCTTGGCCCTGGAAATAATATTTGTGAAATCTGTTATAGCTAATGAATATTTGTTTTAGAAATAATGGACATTAGCAACTTTTATACCCTAAATCGGTGGTTCCCAAACTGTGCGCCGCGGCTCCCAGGGGTGCCGCGGCACTGTCACTGGGGTGCCGCGGGCCAGACATAAAAAAAACCCAAAACACAGAAAGAAACTTACCAATCCGCCGGGCGCCGGGACCCAGCAGCCTCCTCTCTCCTGCAGCTGTCACTGAATATCGACGTCAGTAACAAGCTGCAGGAGAGAGGAGGTTGCTGGGTCCCGGCGCCCGACGGATTGGTAAGTTTATGTGGTTTATTTTTTTTATGGCTGGCGCCTGGCGCGGGGCAGAGTGAGAGGGATCGTGGCAGAGGAGGGGGACAGAGGATGGTGACAGCGGGACAGAGGAGGAGAGCAGAGGATGGTGACAGCGGGACAGAGGTTGGTGACAGGATGGTGACAGCGGGACAGAGGAGGAGAGCAGAGGATGGTGACAGAGGGACAGAGGTTGGTGACAGGATGGTGACAGCGGGACAGAGGAGGAGAGCAGAGGATGGTGACAGTGGGACAGAGGAGGGGGACAGAGGATGGTGACAGCGGGACAGAGGAGGAGAGCAGAGGATGGTGACAGCGGGACAGAGGTTGGTGACAGGATGGTGACAGCGGGACAGAGGAGGAGAGCAGAGGATGGTGACAGCGGGACAGAGGTTGGTGACAGCGGGACAGAGGAGGAGAGCAGAGGATGGTGACAGCGGGACAGAGGAGGAGAGCAGAGGATGGTGACAGCGGGACAGAGGAGGAGAGCAGAGGATGGTGACAGCGGGACAGAGGTTGGTGACAGGATGGTGACAGCGGGACAGAGGAGGGGGACAGAGGATGGTGACAGCGGGACAGAGGAGGGGGACAGAGGGTGGTGACAGCGGGACAGAGGAGGGGGACAGAGGATGGTGACAGCGGGACAGAGGAGGAGAGCAGAGGATGATGACAGCGGGGCAGAGGAAGGGGACAGAGAGCAGAGGATGGTGACAGCAGGGCAGAGGAGGGAGACAGAGAGCAGAGGAGGGGGACAGAGAGCAGAGGATGGGGACAGAGAGCAGAGGATGGGGACAGCAGGGCAGAGAAGGGGGACAGAGAGCAGAGGAGGGGCACAGTGGGGCAGAGGAGAGGCACAGCAGGGCAGAGGAGGGGGACACAGCGTGAGAGGACAGAGGAGGGGACACCGTGTGAGAGGGCAGAGGAGGGGACATTGTTAGAGAGGGCAGAGGAGGGGGGACAGCGTGACAGAGCAGAGGAGGGGCAGTGTGAGAGAGGGCAGTGTGTCTGGATGCAGAGGGGGCAGTGTATCTGGATGCAGAGGGGGCAGAGTGCCTGAGGGCAGAGTGTCTGGATGCAGAGGGGGCATTTTTGCATACAACTAAATAAGTATTTCTGTCCTGACCTAAATACTTATTACAATTTTTTGACCCAACTACTTCTAAAACAGGACTGCTCAATAATTATTTTGGAGGGGTGCCTTGAAAAAATTTGGAGACTCTAAGGGTGCCGCGAACTGCAAAAGTTTGGGAACCACTGCCCTAAATGTTATACTTTTTTTCTATGTTTTTATGAACTATTTCAGCTTTGAAAATGTTAAGCTTAAAGTACTGTGCAACCAGCTACGTAGTGCCTAAACTATTTTACAGCTATAAATAGAGAAAGCAGAGGAACCACCTGTCTAGCTATTGTCTCCATCCCGTAGTTAACTTTTGTCTGACTGCTTGTCCTGAATTGCTTGAATAATAACTCTGATATTTGCATTGCAACTTAAGCACCGTACCACTGCAGGACAGATTTTGACAAACTACATGTGTTTCACATTATTATCACAGTCCAAGTAAGAAGCAGAAACATTGCACAAGAGGCTATGCAGTTTCAGTGAGTTTGACAGAACACTTGGCACATTGGCAAATAAAAGACTAAGGGGCCCATTTATCAAACAATGTAATGACCCCAAAGGACACGTACCGTGATTCAGCCGCAACTTGAAGGATCCTTCAAATTTATGATTGTTACATCGCAGCAGATATTGTGGATATCTGCTGCTTTGCATTCTATTTATTTTTCTGAGCAGTACCCATAAAATATTATGGGGACTGCTCCTTAACACAATCTAACAAGTTCCGAAAAATGAGTAATTTTCGGAAACCTGTTATGTTAATGTACGCCAGCTGAAGCTGGCATACATTAACGTAATTGAAAATTTTCCTAGCTATCAGTTCTGCTCCGAAGAGCAGAGCTGCACAGCGCATATGTGGAGGGAGGGTTAGTATAGTCTCTGTGCGCATGCCCTATACTTTTGGTTGGGCATGTATAGTAGGAGTTCAACGAAGATGCCAGCATTGCGAGTTTCTTTGCAGTGACCAGGCAGTGAAAAGGTAAGTGTTAAACTTCACAGGGACAGTAGTTTATCATGACTGCTGTCACTGCTGAAGTTTTTTCATAAATATGAGAAATAGTTCAGTCCTTATCAAAGCGATTAAAAACTATATTTGATTTTATGCGGTTGTTGGTAAATGTACCCCTAAAGGAGAATGCTAAAAATGTGTTTATTAGTTAAAATGAGTACTTGCAGATAGAATACTATAAAATAATCAATGAACTTTGGGGAGAGACAGACTTCTAATTCTGTTCATTTCTACCTGTATATCATTTGCCACATGTATGTGTGGATGGCATTACTAAAAGGTTTGAAAGTGTAATTAAGTGAGTTGCTAGTGAATAATGCCTTTTTACATTGCATATGCATACACACAGGTAAATCTTCTTATTTTATAAAGTTTAGCCCATACATGTGACATACAGCAAAATATGTTTGCAACTTCCATTTTTTTTAGATTGTAAAACACACACACATTTTGATAGCAGCCAATTAGCCTACTAGTATTTTTTTGGGATTGAGGGATGAAGCTCACGAAAGTATGGAGACAGCATACAAATTCCACACAGCTAAAGCCATGGTCGGGAATTGGGCTCATGACCCCATTCCTCGGAGGCAGAAATGCTAACCACTAAGCCACCGCACTGCCAACATTGTTTTATAAATCATTAATAAGCAGCTGTAAATTAATAGAAATGGGGCAGAAATCTGATATTCTAAGGTATTTTATATTATTGTTCTGTTATTAGGCCAGTTTTGTTAAAAGGTTTATAAAATAATGATAATGCAAGTGGCAACATCTCACGATGAGCAAGAAACCATGTCTTTCTTCAAGAATTACACTTGAGGGAAAATTGCTTTACAACTTCTGGTTTGGGCCAGCAAAAGTAATTAATAGTACTGTAGGTACACAGCCATGGAGTGTAGGTGCTCTTTCCAATTACTATCCTTCTCTTATTAAAAATACAATCAGCCTCGGGGTAAAGGCTTCCTTTCCAGCCCTCTACTTATGTCAATTCTTGCCTTCAGTAGGAGATACAAACTGTCATGTTTGGCTCATAATATAATGTGTTAAGGTCATTTATAAACTGAAAAAATGCAGACTATATTATGAGGGCAGATGTGTCTTTTTTCTATTTGTCTACACCATCACTTAATGTTTTGAAGTAAATTCCTGTAGATGCTTTATGCAGACATTTGTGAGATTGCAGTCCATAATAAAAATCAGCATGTCAGCAAAAGTCCTGTATACTGTCACTTTTGGAGCATCCCTGTATTTATGTTTTCCTGTTTCTCATCATCTCATCTACTGCTGGGAAACATAACTTTTGCCACACCTATCTCATTGTTGTGAATTTTCTATGACTTGCTTTTTCATATAAGTAAAACATCAAAATGTCTATGTATTTGTAATATTTTATGTTTGTAAGTGTAAGAGTGACGTTGGCAACTATGCTGCGCAAAGGAGTTGTCCTAGAAACAGAGGCAAACAGTGATAGAAACATTCAATAGCAGGGAACGAAAAGTTATAAGAAAGGAGGATCATATGATACAAATGCTAAGTGATGAGCCGTTGGTTGAAAGTGGATAGTTAAGAGCCTATTTATCAACCGTGTTTATCAAACAGATGTTTCCGCATGATTATGGTATATATAAATATTGTTTCCATTTAACAACAACTGACAGCAGAATATATCATGGATATCTCCTTGGTTAAGCAAACTCATCCTGAATACCTTTATAATTCTTTATGTGGATTGTGAATTGGAGTTAGTTACTAAGCACCAAAAAGCTTAATTTTTCAAAGATTGCAGCAGCTGTAATCTATGGCCATAGTATTGCGGGAGTCCCTGACATTTTTGGCACATGCTTGGACTTTGGGGCATGCCTTTAAAGTTGATTCGGCTATGAATAGAACCTGGTAACTATTTTTTTCCCTCTGAAATCAGCAAGTGGCAAAAGCTAACATCATTGAATTGTTTTGGCTGGGATAACCTCTTATCAAAGCTGATGTCCTGGCCTGACTTTGATGATAAGTTGCTATGAAAATGCATCTCATTGTTGCAAAAAACATTGGTGGACAATAATAGATCCCATTTCTCCCCCATAAAAGATAGCATACATTGGTTTGAGCAGCATGGTGGGTTAGTGGTTAGCACTTCTGCCTCACAGCACTGTGGTCATGAGTTCGATTCCAGACCATGGAGTTTGTAAATTCTCCCTGTGTTTGTGTGGGTTTTCTCCAGGCGTTCTGGTTTCCTCCCACAATCCAAAAAACATACTAGTAGGTAAATTGGCTGCTATCAAATTGACTGTAGTCTGCCTGTGTGTGTTAAGGAATTTGGATTGGAAGCTCTATTGGGGCAGGGACAGATGTGAGTGCGTTCTCTGTACAGCACTGCAGAATTAGTGGCGCTATATAAAAAAATGATGATGATTGGTTATCCATCTCATAAATATACCAATCTCCTATAAGGGTGGAGAATTCAGGAGGAAAAGTGGTCCTGATGTATATCGGGATCACTGGTCAGGACTTTCAAGTTTTATCAGGGCTACATGAAAAAACAGCCTGTATTTAACTTATGTGCTAAATAATAAACTAATTTACACCCCTTGCATTGCATTTCTGTTAAAGAAATAAAATTATTTTTGGGTTAGAGCTAGGGCTAGGGCTAGGGATAGGTTTAGGAAGTGTGTTGCCGAGAGTCATACAGCAACAACACCCTGTTTTTCTCCACTAAATAGAAATACCAGTTCGGAATGATGTCTATAGTATAAAATATATATAGCCTGCTGCTACCATCCTCCCCACATGCTGCCTGCTATTAAATGGCAATACTTTGAAGATCCGATATTATCGTTTTCAGTTCTGTTTGTTGGCGCGTGAAACCAAGTCATGTTTTGGTTATACTCGGAAACCCAAAACTCAGAACTGTTGGATTTTTCCTAATCGAAACTACACATTGTTAATGATAATGTACAAATTAGCATCTCATACAGTCACTTTTAATTCTGGCAGGAAATAAAAGACAATTTGGAGCCCCTTGAACAAACTAGTTAGGGTTACCTAAGCTGTCCACCCTACAGTGTGTACTCAGAAAGAGTAATTAACACAGCCAGAAACATTGTGAGTGATTGTAGGAAGAGACTAAAATATAGAAAAGCTAGTGTTCATCAACTACAAATTGTATGAAGAATACCATTGTTGCCGCCAATTACAAACAGATTCTGTAACGATAGATTCCAGTGGTGAAGAACTAATATTGCGTGATGATGATCTTTACGTCAGTGATGAGGCTGATGATGAGGGTGATGACATTGTCATCATAGAGGAAGATGACCACTGTTGTTGCTGAAATGCTTGGCTTGTTAAACTATGCATGTCATTTTTAACATATGGGTGGGCGGTATATTTGAGTGTCCCAAAGACAATTCCATCTTGCGCTACGTTACATTATGTCTTGGTTCTTGGTTCTATCATTCTGTGTAAAATGCTATCAAGTCGACAGCTAGACATTAATTTGTTCAACATTAAGAACATCAACAGCACTAGGTCAACAAATTAGGTGTCAACAGTATAATTAGACACATTGTCAACAGTATTATTAGGTTAACAATTCCATCTTGCACTATGTTATATTATGCCTTAATCTATCATCCTGTGTAAAATGATATGCAGTCGATAGCTAGACATTCATTTGTTTAGCCCATGTACTCCCGGAATTAGGAAATACAGAGAACACTTAAGCAGAGCTGAAATAGGACAATTTAGTGCCCTGGGCAAGAGAACACTGGTGCCCCCCAGATCTTGGTGGGAGTAGATGCTCTCAGTGGTTACTTTTCTCCAGCCCTCCAGCGCTCTCCGACCTGCCATTTCAGCTTTGACTATCTAGTGCTGCTGATGGTGTCATAAGCCCAGTTGCTGTTTAGCAAGATTCTGAAATCTAACTCTGGAGTGCACTGAACTAGATAGAAAATACTCGTGCCCTGTCTAAGCTGCTGGATTAAACAAGTTGATCCAATCTTGTATTAGGTATAAAGATAAAAAGGTAAATGGTGATCTAGCAATTAAAGAATGTTCAATGGATGGACATAAACTGTATATGCACAGTGCTTGTAAACTGAAAAAGATTTTACTTTATGCTCTCTTATTAAAATTAAAACAAAATATAATATCAAAAATTGACAATATAATGCAATACAGAATACATAGAAAAATACAGTGCACAATTGTGTGGCAAAGATGTAAAGGGCTCCCAAATAACACAATGAGCCTCACATGCAAATGTCCCGACAACAATGAAAAATTCCAACTGTAGGATAAACTAACATGACCCACTGATAGGTGTAGATTGGTACTGCCCGGAATTTAGGAGAAAAGTTCTGAACATGAGGCAAAAGATATGGAGATGCGAGGTGTGACAGCTCAAAGTACTTGTGATATGGTGATATGGTACATCAAATCGCCGGTTAATAAATCATCAATTTTAAACTCGCCACAGAAAATGATTAGAATCACAGCTTGATACATTTGCCCCCTGGAATACAGTAACTGTCCTAGCAACAGACACTTAGTTCTTTGACCTCCTGTAGCCAGACGTCCTAAATCTCCAGAGACTGATCTACTCGCTGCCCATCACTTTTATAGACTAATCCTTAGCCCTCCTCTATGACATCAGATGGGCGTACACCTCCCTAGTTAATCTTTTGACCTTAGAGGGATGAATTTAGTTAAGAGTAGAGATGCTCAGGCTTGGTTCCCAGAGAACCGAACACACCCGAACTTAGCTGATCCGAGCAGAGCTGTAACTTAGAATTCTAGTGCCCTGGGCGAGAAAGACAAATGCCGCCCCCCTAGCCCTCAATTTTAACCAAATTAACCTAAAATATTCCTAAATTGCGCCCCCCTTCAGCGTTGCGCCCTGGGCAGTCGCCCCTGTCGCACAGCCCTAGTTACAGCCCTGGATCCGAGTACCGAGAGAATGAAACAGCAGAGAAAGATAAATGCTGAAATGAGATGAAATTAAAGGAAAACAGAGTTTAGGAAAAGATGTATAAAGAAAGAGAAATAGCAAAGGAGAATGAGAAAAGCAAAATGCAGCAAAAACAATTTCAGTCAGTGAGCCTTGTCCTTGGTCTGCTTAGTATCCTTATGCAGGAACAGAAGGATAAATTGCCAGATGCTGGTGACTTATATAAAAAAAAAATCTGGGGGTAAATGTATAATACGTCAGTTTCTGCAAGTTGACAGAAATCAGCGACTTTGCAGGGGAAATTTAAAGCAGCGATAGCTTGTAAAGCCAAGTGGGGACAGATTTATAGTTGGGGAAAAGCAAGTCCTAGATCAACTTTAAATTTCAGTGTACAAATAACCAATCAAGTATTTGTGTGCTATATGAAAAAACAGACAGTATATATCTTATGTGCAAAATAATAAACTAATATGCACCCCTTGCATTGTAACATGGTTTTGTCAATGAGAAACTATTTTTTTCCCTAATGAATAAAGCCCAATATGTTGTTTTTTTTATACCAATGCAATGACATTTAAACTAGAGATGCTCACTGACCTCCGTTTTTTGGTTTTGGTTTTGGTTTTGGATCTGGATTACCGTCGTGTTTTGCTTTTGCAAAACCGCCATTGCGTGTTTTGGTTTTGTTTTTGGTTTTGTTTGGTTTTGTTTTGCTATTATGTTGGAAAATCTATTTTTTTGGGCATAAAGTAACCAAATTTAGTGCTCCATTTGGATAAGTAAGGTAATTCTAAAGCTAATAAATTAGGAAGAAAACAGTTTAATCCCTGGTAGGCCGTCCTTAACTCTGCACACGAACCTGATTGTTTCCTCTCCATCTTAGCCTATTGGCAATGCAGCCATTGTCTTTGGGTGTATATTACACCCTATACTTCTTGTTAAATATTTAAAGAAATGGACAAAGGCAGTTTGGTTTCTGTCTGCATCAGCCCCCCCCCCCCATCCACTTGTAGTAAAATAGAACAAAAGCAGCCTGTATAGACTGTAGAACTATAAATTGGAATATACAAAGAAATGGACAAAGGCAGTTTGGTATCTGTCTGCATTAACCCCCCCACCCCCACCCCCATCCACTTGTGGTAAAATAGAAAAAAAGCAGCCTGCATAGACTGTAGAACTAGAAATTCAAAAATACAAAGAAATGGACAAAGGCAGTTTGGTTTCTGTCTGCATCAGCCACCCCATTCACTTGTAGTAAAATAGAACAAAAGCAGCCTGCATAGACAGTAGAACTAGAAATTCGAATATGCAAAGAAATGGACAAAGGCAGTTTGGTTTCTGTCTGCATCAGCCCCCCCCCCCCCATCCACTTGTAGTAAGATAGAACAAAAGCAGCCTGCATAGACTGTAGAACTAGAAATTCGAATTTACAAAGAAATGGACAAAGGCAGTTTGGTATCTGTCTGCATCAGCCCCCCCATCCACTTGTAGTAAAATAGAAAAAAGCAGCCTGCATAGACTGTAGAACTAGAAATTTGAATATACTAAGAAATGGATAAAGGCAGTTTGGTATCTGTCTGTATCAGATCCCCTCTCCACTAGGAGTAAAATTGAAAACTATTCAGCCGTTATATAATGTAGAATATAAATAGAAATTGAGAAAGGCAATTTGGTATCTGTCTGCATCATAATCATCAACATCCTCCTTAGCGCCCTCATCGCCTACACAAATCTCCCCCTCATCCTCTTCTATTTCCAAAGTGGCATCCTCAATTTGCGTATCACCGGCTACACTCGGGCTGTTCAGGCACACATCAGCAGAACTGCTGAAAGGGTCCCTCTTTATGGGTACACTAACAGATTGCTCACGATTAGACATCCCACTGTTGGATGGACTCTCCACAGGGATTGGTGTCATTTCTGATTCAGAGCAAACATTACCCTCTAATGCCTTACTGTTATCTTGCAGCTCGGCTTTGATGCGTAACAGTAGTTCTGCACCACTTGTAGGCTCTGTAAAATTTTTGGATCTGCCACTAATAGAGAAATGCGAAGGCCTCATTCTCTCCTTGCCACTGCATGTGTAGAATGGCATGTTGGCATTTTTTTTTATCGGCAGTTAACTTTTCCTCAGTTACACTTCTTTTTCGCTTCAACACGGTAAATTTGTTTGGGGTGTGTTTTTTCTTGCCTGATTTCAAAAGACGGTGTAGTTTGACATCGCCTTTCCCACATGACGTACTGGGAACACTACCATCAGAACTGGTGACAGAACCTGGTTGCTCATTCTGCTCATATGTGGACTGCTTTGAATCCATTCTGAGCCCAAAGCACTTGTAGTGCTACAAATTGTTTTTGACACTGGAGCAAAATAGGACTTTTTTGACAGCCAGATAAATTTTTGCAAAAGAATGGGAAACACCCCAACAGCACTTGGAGTGCCAGAAACTGAACAAAAACCCTCCTCTCTTCTCCTCTTACTGCTGTAACAACTGGTATTAAGCTTTCAATGGTATTGAATACAATCAATCACTGTCCCTGCGCTGATATAGCCAGTGTGACCTAACCCTGCTTTCTCCCTCTGTCAAATGGCGATGGATTGCTGTGGAGGCTGGTAATTATGCTTTTCAAATCTCTCGAGATCCGAGCTCAGAAAAACGAATATGTCACGATGACGTTTTGCCTCAATTTTGAAACCAAACGGGCTCGGCTCGGTACTCGAATACCCTAAATTTGGTAGGATTCGGATCTCGGGGAACCGAGCCCGCCCATCTCTAATTTAAACTTACAATCATTGCTGCATGTGTGACACGCACATCTTAAAAGATGTAATGTAATGAAATGTAGTGAAAAAGATCTTTCAATAATGTGATTGTCCAACTTTTAAAATGGTGATTTTGCCAGTACTTGAAAATAAATTGTTTGTGGGAAAATTAAATGATCACAATTAAGGGCCTACTTTTATGCTCATGCCCACTGTTTTAAGATGATCATATTTAAATTTTAATGTAATTGCGAACACAGACTAAAATGTTTGAAATCGTTACATATATGGGAACAGTGGTGGGATTCAAAAAAATTAACAACAGGTTCTATGTCCTAATGACCATTTTAACTATACCAAAAGATATACCGAAAGGTAGTCTAACAATTCACGCATTAAATGCTGCAATAAGAACAGTAAAAGAGGTAAAGACAACTAGATTATGTGTAACGGAAGATTTTTAATATTAAATACCTCACAAACAGTTAGTGAAGATATTTCCATATCGCTGTTTGATTGGCGTCCTCACTTGCAATTTTCTTTGCTTTTATCCGAGCATCATCAGCTGTGTGATTTACCCTTAACCATCTTTGCACTGTAGGAGTAGGATTCCATTCCTTCAGCGGTAGGCCGATAAGACCTGCAGTGACAGGCTCAGCACATCAGCATCATCACGGTTACTCACCCCAGATGCCGACGGTCGGCGACGGTGAGTGACCCAGTAATGTCCGTACTCCCGGCCCGGGCTGCCTGTCTGCTCTGCTCTTCTGCGCTGCCGTGTGATGGCTGATGGTGGCTCCGCGGCCTCCGCCCTGGGCTGGATCTTCTTCTCGCATCTCTCCTCTGCACAGTCTGTTGAGCGTTCAGGACACGTGTAGGGGGAGCCAATCGTTGCAAAGAACAAGGGAGGCAGGGTGGGGCTTACATGATGACTGACAGCCTGAACAGCCCTGCACAGCTTAGAACAGCAGAGCCAGGCCGGTGTGAGCTATTAAACTGATTGGGGATCGTTGTCCAGGCCAGCAGGGCAAGCTGCAGTGCACAAGGTGTAAAAATTTAAAGCAGCCGCACACAGAGCTGGATTAAGGCTTTGGGGGGCCCGGGGCACTTAAGACAGGGGGGCCCCTAAGATCTAAAATTAAGGGAATAGTGACAGATGCTGCATTACATCACCTACAGCCCACAGTATGACACTTACAGCTCTCCCAGAGGGCTCGCCTAGGTTGTCTGCATAAGAAATATCATTGTTTCCACAAACTAAAATACTGTACATTAAAACAATCATCAAAACACCACATTAAAATTGGTATTGACACCACACATTAAAACTAGCAATGATACCGCATATTAAAAATACCATTGATAATGCACATTAAAACTAGCAATGATACCGCAAATTATAACTAACATAAAAAATAAGATATATATATATATATATATATATATATATATATATATATATATATATATATATATATATATAAAATGTAGTAAAAATTTTATTCAATATTTATTCAAAATTGCTAATGGGTGTGTTGATGCACCCTCCTACAGACCAAAAAACCTGCATTGTTGTGTACACCATTGAACGGTCACCAAAAATTAGGATTGTCCCACTAGAATCACAATGTTTCACAGACTCTGCTGCTCTCTCCTACCTGTTCTTCTTACTTTCACCACCTGTGCTGCAGGTTTTTTTAGTTGCGGCTTGTCTGGATCCTGGAATGTTGGAGGACCTATTTGGAAAAAAATGGGTACATTTAGAAAATTACAGCCAGCCCCGAGGTTAAATCAATACCACCCACGATTAATAATTAGGCCTTCCTCCAGCCCCAACATTAAAATAATAGTTTAATAAATAAACCTATTTCCCTCCCTACAAACAGGTCCAGCAATAAATGAATAGTATTTGCTTTTCAGAAATATACCTATTTCCCGAACCTGTCACTGCCATTAAATAATTCATAGGCACATTTAATAGAGACCTCATTCTCCCCAAACTCACCCCCAAACCACCCCATCTTAAATTAATAGTCCCTACTATTGTGACTCTCTCCCCACCTTTTTCCTTATACTGTGCCTCTCCCCCGCACTTTTTCCTCATACTGTGCCTGTCTCCCTATTTTTCCTCAATCTGTGCATCTCCCCTCTTTTTTCTCATGCTGTGCCTCTCCCATCCCCCCTTTTACCTTACTGTGCCTCTCTCCTCCCCGTATTCCTTACTGTGCCTCTCTCCCCTTATTCCTTACTGTGCCTCTCTCCCCTTATTCCTTACTGTGCCTCTCTCATCTCCTTTTTCCTTACTGTGCCTCTCTCATCTCCTTTTTCCTTACTGTGCCTCTCTCATCTCCTTTTTCCTTACTGTGCCTCTTTCATCTCCTTTTTCCTTACTGTGCCTTTCTCATCTCCTTTTTCCTTACTGTGCCTCTTTCATCTCCTTTTTCCTTACTGTGCCTCTCTCATCTCCTTTTTCCTTACTGTGCCTCTCTCATCTCCTTTTTCCTTACTGTGCCTCTTTCATCTCCTTTTTCCTTACTGTGCCTCTCTCATCTCCTTTTTCCTTACTGTGCCTCTTTCATCTCCTTTTTCCTTACTGTGCCTTTCTCATCTCCTTTTTCCTTACTGTGCCTCTTTCATCTCCTTTTTCCTTACTGTGCCTCTCTCATCTCCTTTTTCCTCATAGTTTGCCTTTCTGCTTAATTCCCTTTTTTCACTTACCTTTCTATTAGCTTTTCTTTTCTTCCCCTCTCTTCTGTCTTCTCTCTTCTTGCTTCCTCTCCGCGCTGCTCCTCACTGAATGACAGGCGTGACTTGATGACGTCACGCCTGTCATTCAGCATTAACAGAGCAGAGAGGAAGGAGGCACGCCGGCGCTGAGATCAGGTGAGTAAATATATATATATTTTTTTGCTACCCTGCTCCCCCCACCAACGAGGAGGAGCAGCCCAGAACCCGCCCGCAAACCACCCCCCCCTCCCCCCCGCCGCTGCCGCACAGCAGGCCAGCAAACGGTTCTGCCGAACCGCAAGTAGGTTAGGAATCGGTTCTATAGAACCGGTGCGAACCGGCTGAATCCCACCACTGTATGGGAACCTTTAGAATCATGTAGAAAAAAATGTCTGTATGTCTTTTAGGAATTGGCCAAACAGAAAACTACACAAATTCACTTAAAACCATGTATATTATATAAATGTCCAGCACAATTCCATAAAATCTGAAAAATGATCAATTGCTCATATCAGAGGTTATAATAAATGTTTAACTGATATTGCAGGAATAACAGAACAATCCATTTTATACAGCAGTAATATGCATTAAACTTTGATCAGCTTGACAATGTGACCATTATTTGCATGACAAATACTTAGACACTATGTGGGATTTATGCCTCAGTAAGCCATTCATTTGGTGAAATGACAAAGGAGAGCCATGATAATGGTTTAGGAATCAAGAACTGTGTAGGAACAGAACAAGTAAGCAGTGTGAAATTTTATGCAGGAAAAACAGAACTCCAAACATTTCAGAAGTCTGTTATTGTTGCATTCAATAAACTGTATAAATATTCTTAAGCAATTTCAGTAGATTTGTGAAGTGATTAATGATAAATAATCCATATAGAAATTAAAATAGTTGCTAAAGGGAAAACATATATTAATAATTTTATATAATGGTTTCCTTCTTACACTCTGTCCAGGAAAAAGCAACATTTTTCACAAATCTGGTTTCATGGCCGTGGTGCAAAGGTCCAGCCTTTCAATCTTCATTTCTTTTTAATCTGCTTTTGCTTCATCATTCTGAGAAATAACCTTCCGTACTGTATTATATTGCCAAATCAGTAAAGTTATCCCTCATACATGGCTCCCTCCCATTCAGCCATATGCACAGCTGTGGTCCTATGAGTGATAACTGAAAGACATGGATGGTGATAAGTATCACCTAAAAGGAGTTGGTTACTGAGGCACTCCAGTCCAATTTCTAAAAACCATCTTTATTAGAGAATTATGTTAAAATCAAATAACCAGGTATCAAAAAAATCGGCGAATTGATTTAAAAATATAGAAAAGTGATAAAGATAGAAAATTAAGTGATAAAGATATAAAATAACCCTTCCGGGAAGCCGGTCATATTAATTATTATCCAAATAAATGTTGTAATTAATAACCTTATTGTATGAGAGTAATTTAATACAAAGTGTCCACTGTTATAGGTTCTGTATCATATCAATCAAAAACAATTATTTCACATATTCATTGTTGTATTATGTTTTCCTCATACATTATCCTAGTGCATCCACTCCAATAAGATAGTAACAATGTATGTTATTACGGGCGCTATAGATAGAGGTACTAGAGATCAAATTAATAAACCCATTTAGTACTAACCTAATGGTCTAATTATATAAGGGGGAAAGGTCCTTAATTTTTATACATATTTATATGACACTCCAACATATCATGCTCAAATCTCGTTAGGCATAGGTATTTACACATATAATACCCTCAATAGTAGAGAGAAACTGTGCCAATGAAAAATTCCTAATGCTGGTATATATCATTATACCAGCATTAGGCACCTTCTTCTCTGGAAGGGTTCTTTTATATCTTTATCACTGAATTTTCTATTTTTATCACTTTTCTATATTTTTAAATCAATTTGCTGATTTTTTAGATACCTGGTTATTTGATTTTAACATAATTCTCTAATAAAGATGGCTTTTAGAAATTGGACTGGAATGCCCCAGTAACAAACTCCTTCTAAGTGATACTTATCACCATCCATGTCTTTTAGTTATATCTCTAAGTTGGGAGAGCACCCCCTCATATCACACCTCTTAATTATTTCATGAGGTAGAATTATTGAGGATAGTCCCTGCCTTAGAGCGAAATGGAACCCCCCTTTTTTTCTGTGCTATAAGTGATCCTAGACCCACAACCCAAGGTAACTACACCTTTAATGGGCAGTGAGAAATGGGGCTGCCTGTACTATGAAGTGCAAGCAACCAGTCAGAATGTTCCCAGCGAGCCAAGTCCCACAGTCGGAATCTCCATAGTGAGATCACTTAAATGCACTGCATCTAGCTGCCCAGCTGCTTGGAGCGGTCCATAACAACCAAACAGCCAGCAAAGGAGGAAGTCTAGCGATGGAGCACTTTGCTGCCCACAACTTATGAAAGCAGAAATGCAAACCTCACAGTGTAACTCTGCTGTTCTCCACTATAAAGAGTAGGGATGTGCACCGGCGACTTTTGAGGTCTCGTGTTTTGTGTTTTGGATCCGGATTTTCATTATTTTTGGGGTTCGGATTTGTCTCGCAAAACACTTGACGAAAGGTCTCGGTTCGGATTTAAGGTTTTGGATTCGGATTTTTTTTGAAAAAAACATAAAAAGTTTAAAAATCAAGTTTATGGGCTTATTTTCACTCCTACGCTATTATTAACCTCAATAACATTCAATAACAAGCATTTCCACTAATTTACAGTGTATTCTGAACACCTCACAATATAGTTATTAGTCCAAAACGTTGCAACGAGGTATCTTTCTGGACTGCGTAGAGGAGTGGGTCACCACAATATATATAATAAGAAAACCATCAACTTGTATGATTCGCACCAATAAATGTACCTGGACTGCGTAGAGGAGTGGGTCACCACAATATATATTAAAAACCCTGAACTTGTATGATTCGCACCAATAAATGTACCTGGACTGCAAAGAGGAGTGGGTCACCACAATATATATTAAAAACCCTGAACTTGTATGATTCGCACCAATAAATGTACCTGGACTGCGTAGAGGAGTGGGTCACCACAATATATATTAAAAACCCTGAACTTGTATGATTCGCACCAATAAATGTATCTGGACTGCGTAGAGGAGTGGGTCACCACAATATATATAATAAGAAAACCATCAACTTGTATGATTCGCACCAATAAATGTACCTGGACTGCGTAGAGGAGTGGGTCACCACAATATATATAATAAGAAAACCATCAACTTGTATGATTCGCACCAATAAATGTATCTGGACTGCGTAGAGGAGTGGGTCACCACAATATATATTAAAAACCCTGAACTTGTATGATTCGCACCAATAAATGTACCTGGACTGCGTAGAGGAGTGGGTCACCACAATATATATAATAAGAAAACCATCAACTTGTATGATTCGCACCAATAAATGTACCTGGACTGCGTAGAGTAGTGGGCACTGGGCACCACAATAAAAAATATATAGAAAACCTTCAACAGGTCAGAATTACACCCAAAAATAGTATCTGGACTGCATAGAGGACTGGCCACTGGCCACCACAATATAATATATAGAAAACCTTCAACAGGTCAGAATTACACCCAAAAATAGTATCTGGACTGCGTAGAGTAGTGGGCTCTGGGCACCACAATAAAATATATAAAAAACCTTCAACAGGTCTGCATTACACTGCACATACGGCTGCTCCTCCATCCTCTCCATCATATACATGTTGGAGTTTCAGCGTGTGAAAACCTCTTGTTTTTGATAATGTCAGTGCATTTTGAATATTTTTGAATTTGCCCCACACCACTGAATGTACTTTATCTATGATACGCATCTATCTATCTTGACTGCGTAGTGTGGTGGCCCCGGTACACAATTTGGTACCGAGGCCACAATATAATTAAAAAATTGGGCATCAACTGTCACCGTTGTTTAATATCTGATACACCTAAATATGGACTGCACAGTGGAGTGGCCCCGGTAGTAAATTTGGTGCCGGGGCCACAATACCTCCTCCAACTTCCAAGTGTAGTGTTTATAAAGACAGACAGCGTCGATGTGTTATTAGTTGACTTTCTTAACCCTAAAATTGTCCCTGTTGCAAATATTCGTGCAATGGACAGTTACTTTTTTATTGAAAGACTCAAGCTTTCAAGTGTAGTGTTTATAAAATATAAACAACAATACAGTAGTTTTAAAGCACGTCAATACCTCTTGTTTTAAATTATGACAGGGCATTTTACTTTTGGTTTAATTTCTTGAATTTGTTTAAATTTGGTTTTACTTTTTGAACATGGCAAACGACTGTTGATTGGTCATATAATGCAAAAAAAAAAGTTCCAAGATGGAATTGTCCTTGGGCCCTCATACCCACCCTTATGTTGTTGAAATAGGACATGCACACTTTAACAAACCAATCATTTCAGGGCCTACCAAACAACTGTGGCTGAAATGATTGGTTTGTTTGGGCCCCCACACCAATAAAACAATTTATCTCTCCCTGTACAAACTAAACAGGCTCTACTGAGGAAAGATGTCATCCTCATCCTCAACCTCTGATTCCTCTCCCCCTACAGTGTGTACTTCCTCCTCCTCACACATTATCAATTTGTCCCCGCTGGACTCCACAACCACAGTCCCTCTGTACTGTCTGGAGGGCAGTGCTGTACTTGATTGAGGAATTGATTATTCATTTTTATAAACATCATTTTTTCAACGTTGTGAGGAAGCAACCTCCTTCGCCGCTCACTGACCAGGTTCCCCGCTGCACTAAAAACTCTTTCCGAGTACACACTGGAGAGGGGACAACTCAGTTAAAAAATAGAGCCAGTTTGTACAGGGGCTTCCAAACTGCCTTTTGGAGTTTTACCACGTCACTACCTCTAGTTAATTTAGATTGCTAAGCTTGTAAATATAAATACTTTGAAGATAAAAAAGCAGGCTGCACAGACTGTGGAGCTAGAAAGTGAAATTAAATGGACCACGTTACTTTGGTGGCTATCTATGCCCCCCCTCACCCCCCCCCGCCCTACACTTGTAGTTGAATATAAATAAAGCAGCCTGCATAGACTGTAGAACTAGAAATTCAAATATACAAAGAAATGGACAATGGCAGTTTGGTATCTGTCTGCATCAGATCCCCTCTCCACTAGGAGTAAAACAGAAAACTTTTCAGCCGTTATATAATCTAGAATATAAATAGAAATTGAGAAAGGCAATTTGGTATCTGTCTGCATCATAATCATCAACATCCTCCTCAGCGCCAGCTACATCAATATCCTCCTCCCAGTGTACAACATTCACACCTTCATTAGCCAAATCTGTAACTGGACTGTGGGTGATCCTTCCAGCATATGCAGAGGGCGTGCTGCAAATGCTGGATGGAGTCACCTCTTCCCGTACAGTGATGGGAAGGTCAGGGTTCACAACCAACAACACCCTTGGACTCGCCTTGGGGATTTGTGATGTCATCTGTTTAGAAGGCAGAGTTCTTTGCTGTTTTGTTGTTGTTGCTGACAGCATAACTCTCTTAAATTTTTTGTAGGGGGGGGTAGGAGGGCTTAGATCCTTGGGTGAAGCTGGACCACTAGTCATGAACACGGGCCAGGGCCTAAGCCGTTCCTTGCCACTACGTGTCGTAAATGGCATATTGCCAACTTTACGTTTCTCCTCAGATGATTTTAAGTTTCTCTTTTTGCTATTTTTTGAGAACTTGGGCTTTTTAGATTTTACATGCCCTGTACTAGGAGATTGGGCATCGGGCTTGCCAGACGACGTTGATGGCATTTCATCGTCTATGTCATGACTAGTGGCAGTGCCGTAACTAGACATTTTGGTGCCCTGGGCGAGACAGGACACCGGTGCCCCCCATCTAAGTGGGAATGGCATTTGACAAGTGGGTGTGGCCAACCTAATGTGGGTGTGTCCAGCAGTTTACTGAAAGAATTTGTGTATATATATATATATATATATATATATATATATATATATATATATATATATATATATATATATATACATATATATACACAGTGGTGGGATTCCAATAAATTAACAACCGGTTCTCTGCCCTAATGACTATTTAAAGCATGCTAAAAATATATAGTGATAGGTATTATGAGGTGGTATTGTGTGTGTAAAAATTTTTACAAAATTGTCTTGTATATAAGAGCTTATGAATTTATATGTAAATTGTCACTTCAAGTAATTTTGAAAACCTAATCAATGGGAATTGAACACCAAGAAAAGTATTTTACTGCAACAACATTATACATGGAAATAAATATTAAATACTAAGGCTAATAATTAACCAAGTACTATGGTAGCTAAAGAACATTTTAATGGTGTTATCACACACAATGGCAAGTCTGCAGAACAGAGGCAGCCCACTGTGGCTCTCATGTTATTATGGAACTACAAATCCCAGCATGTATTATTATTCTATATTTGTAAATCAGTTCAACAGCAAGAGAGACACTATGTCTACTTCTGTCATGAATAATTAGCATCACATTAAATCTTTATCGAAAGCAGAGTACAGGTAAACCTCTTCCCCTTGGTGTGTGGTAGAGAAAGGCATTTTTACACCAGGGAAGCTGGATCCACACACTGTAAATACTCCTACATGTGAGGACCTGCAGACACGGGAGGGGACAAACGGCAGACCTGGAGGAGAGTGCAGACACGACGCAGCGGTGCACGGCAGCGGAGCCTTTCATTCAAGATGTGCCTTTGACTTCCGCAGTGGAACGCATGTGCGTTCCACAGACAGGAAGTTCGGCATTTGCGTTCCAAATACCTAACTTCCTGTCTGTGGAACGCACATGCGTTCCACTGCGGAAGTCAAAGGCACATCTTGAATGAAAGGCTCTGCTGCCGTGCACCGCTGCGTCGTGTCTGCACTCTCCTCCAGGTCTGCCGTTCTTATCACTGGCAACAGAGCTAGGTAGCGGGCGGCTGCTGCGCCCTCTTTGGGCTTGCGCCCTGGGCGACGGCACCGCCCGCACCACCCTAGTTACGGCTCTGACTAGTGGCAGCAGCTTCAGCATTAGGAGGAAGTGGGTCTTGATCTTTCCCTACTTTATCCTCCAAATTTTGGTTTTCCATTATATGTAGCACAAGAGAGTGTACCCCTAAGCCACACACACTCGGCAAAGCCTTTAAAAATTATATGCGGCACAGGAGAGTAGCACTGGACTTATACTGCTGAATCAGTGAACTTTGTAATAGCAGTACCACTGGACTTATACACTGCTGAATCAGTGAACCTTGTAATAGCAGTACCACTGGACTTTTACTGCTGAATGTGTGAACTTGGTAATATTGCAGTACCAATGGGCTTATATACTGCTGGATTGGCTTTGCAAATTTGGTTATAATTATTTTTTTTTTTAATTTTTTATTTTAATTTTTTTTATAACTTTTTTTTTATTTTTTAAAAACTTGGGAATAATGGGGAAATAACTATACCCTTAGAAGCACAGAGCACAGGACACAGCACCACTGGACTGAACAGGACACAGCGCAGGACCCAGCAGCACTACTGAACTCAGCAGGACAGAGCACAGGACACAGCACCACTGGACTGATACTGCAGAATGTGTGAACTTTGTAATATTGCAGAACCACTGGACTTTTACTGCTGAATGTGTGAACTTGGTAATATTGCAGTACCAATGGGCTTATACTGCAGAATTGGTTGTGCAAATTTTGTTGTAATTAAAAAAAATATGTAATTAGTTTTTTGTATTTTTTTTAAATAACTTTTTTTTATTTTTTTAAACACTTTGGAATATTGGGGAAATAACTATGCCCTTAGAAGCACAGAGCACAGGACACAGCACCACTGGACTGAACAGGACACAGCACAGGACCCAGCAGCACCACTGACCTCAGAAGGACAGAGCACAGGACACAGCACCACTGGACTGATCACAGCACAGCACAGCACAGCACAGCACAGAACTTAACTGAACAGCACAGAACTTAACTGAACAGCACGAGATATAGCAGGACAGAGGACCACCTAACACACCCTCCCTCTACCCTGATCAATGCCCGAGTGAAGATGGCGGCGACTAGCGGGGAATTTATAGGATCCGAGTATCGCGACATCCGACAACGGGATTATGAGTCAGAGCCTCAGTTTCAGATTTGAATTTGGCGCCAATACCCGGATCTGTCTCGGATCCGACTCGGATCGGCAACGTTCGGGTGGGCTCGGATTTCATAAATCCGAGTGCGCTCATCTCTAATAAAGAGTTTGCTGTCAGATAAATATACTCTCACTGAAAAAACAATGAAACAATCATCAACCAGTGCTAAAGAGTATCCTTTTCCAATATAAATGAATGTTAATAAATATTAGTGATGTTCACTGACCCTCGTGTTTTAGTTTTGGTTTTGGATCTGTATTAACATCGTGGTTTGGGTTTGGTTTTTGTTTTGGATCTGTATTTCTTTGAAAAATTGCTAAAATATGCTAAAATCACATAAATTGGCTATGTTTTTGTTCCTACATTATTATTAACCTCATTAACAGTCATTTCCAGTCAATTTTGACCACCTCACTGGTCACAATAATATTTTCATCCATTTTCGGCCAAAGACTTCAGCAAGCTGGCTGGATACTAAGCAAAAGAGCAATGGCACAAGCACACGGTAGTTCATTGCACATCTAGGAAACCTTATCACATAGCAGTGCTAGAAAAGAAAGGTGGTGCAAGATGGAATTGTCATTGCGCTCTTCCACCCACCATTATGTCAGATTAACATAATATGATTGATGGGCAGCAGACTAGACAAGGTTATAAAGTCAACAATATAATGACATCAACAGTATTATTAGGACAACAATTGAAATGTAGACAGTATTTATTAGGTTGACAATTCAAATGTAGACAGTATTGCCCCTAACTCTAACCATGTCCCTGGTCCTAACCCTGTCGTGTCCCTATCCCTGTACCTCAACGTGTCCCTATGACTGTCCTTAACTATGTTACTAGCCATACAATAATACACATTTGAATAGTCTACCTAATCATACTGTCCACCATGTGATTGGCGACCTAATAATACTGTTGATACCTGAATTGTCGACTGTTACACAAGCTGATAGACCAAGGCCTAAATGTCAAACAGTGCAAGATGGAATTGTTCTTGGAAATATGTCAAACTGGACATCTACAGTTTGATAAAACCAAGCACTTCAGCGACAAGAAGTGTCACTTCTGTGGCTGAAGTGCTTAGTACCACTAAGTTGATTGTGTGAGCAGAACAGATAATGTGATGGAATTCACCCAGCTGTAATGCTCTCACAATATTGGTTGCATTATCAGAAATCACATATCCTGAAGAGAGTACAAGTGGGATAAGCCATGTTGCAATGATACACAGAGTCTCCTGCCTTTGAAAAATCTGACATTGTTTTGTAGATGCTGCTGCTGTTCCTGCTGCTGAAGGTGATTCACCAACCAAGTGGGCTGTCACAGTCATAAAATCTTTAGTTTGCCCAGTTCCGCTTGTCCACATATCTGTGGTTAAGTGTTCATTGGGTAGAATGCTATTTTGTAGCCCAATAATTACATTTTTGCTAACCTTCTGGTACAGGTGAGGAATTGTCTGTCTAGTAAAATGGTATCAAGATGGAACGGGAACACAAGAACTCAATTAACTGTCTAAAACCAGCTGCATTACTTGTGGATATTGGACGCAGATCTAATACTAGCATAGTCACCATGACGCCTGTGATCCACTGTGCTACTGGATGACAGCTGTCATACTTGCTTTCTCTTGAAAAGGATTGTTTAGCAGTCAATTATTGTAAACTACTAGTAGTCTTATACTTGGTCTGCACCTTGGATGAAGTTCCACCCCCAGCAGCAGAAGCGGGCCTAACATTCAAGAATTTTTTGGAGGAATCCTGGATAGGGGAGGAGTCATCTAGCCTTAGCAATTTGTATGCAGGACTAACTCCGATCACTAGTGAGGATACTGATGAGGAAGGTTGCAGATTGCAGGTGTCCGGATCTAGCTGAGCTAAGGGAGCTAGCTGATGCTGGACTGCTTGTTGTTTATTTAGCATAAAATAAAATTCTGATTTTCCCAAATGGGGTAGCATGGATGAGGTTCCTAGATGGTTACGGTCCCTACCTATACTGACTGTAGCTTTGCAAACTGCACAACTGGCTAGACAACTGTTGTCAGGATTTGGGTAAAAATAATTCCACACATAAGAGTTGATTTTTTTGGTCTTATGTCTAGGCATCACAATGGCCTTCTTCTTATCACTGCCAAGAACTGCTTCCACTGGTACAGGACTTACACAAAATACATGATTGTAATCAACATCCTCATTAGCGCTGTCGTCAGCTACCACATATCCCCCTCATCCTGTTGCAAATCCAAAATGGCATCCTCAATTTGTGTAGAACCAGCTACACTTGGGCTGCTCATCTACACATTTTCAGAAATGGTGAAAGGAGGCTTCTTTATGAGTACAGTATCAGAAAGGTCAGATTTAGACATAGCACTCATGGATATACTCTCCTCAGAAATTTGTGTCATTTCTGAACATACAGTTTCTTCTACTGCCTTAATGTTTTTTCCAGCTTGGCTTTTACACATAAAAGTTTTTGGGCACCTCTGTTTGACTCAGAATGACAAGGTCTTGCATCGTCATGACAAACTTTACAATAAGATGCCTCACTGACTGTTGCAGAACTAGCACTCATACAGAAAGGTGAAGGCCTGATTCTTTCCTTGCCACTGCGTGTGTAGAATGGCAAGTTGGCAGTTTTATGTTTTTGTACAGATAACATTCTCTTGATTATAGGGGAAGTTTTTTACAAAGGTAAAAACTTTTTGGGGATTTCTGACTCCCTGGCGTTAAACCGTTAAGCACTTGAGCGTAGGCTTTAGCAGATGACACAGAGGAACTAGTATCATTATGACTGGTGCCAACAGCTACTTGGTGCTCCTGCTCTTCTGTAGACTGATCAGAATCCATATAGATGGCAGAGAGCAATGTGACTGGAGACTAGAAAGTGACAAGAACACTGCCACCTCTGTTCCTGTGTGAGAAATGGCACTCAGCAATGTCACTGGAGACTGGAATGTCACAAGAACACTGTCTGCTACCCCTGTTTCTGTGTAAGCAATGGCACTGATCAATGTCACTGGAGATGTGAGAGAGACAAGAACACTATCTGCTACCCCTGTTTCTGTGTTAGCAAGGTCCCTCAGCAATGTCACTAGAGAATGGAGAGTGGCAAGAACACTGCCACCCCTTCTATTTCTGTGTGAGCAATGACGCTGAGCAATGGCACTGGAGACTGGCAAGAACGATGCTACCGCTCCTGCATCTGTCTGAGAAATGGCGCCGGATTTCCGTGGAGGGAGGTACTTATGGAATCCAAAATCTTGCGAGATCCGACAACGTTTTGCCTCGATTTCAGTTCCAAAGACGAAGGAAATTACCGAATCAGCTCGGCTCGGTACTCGGATTGGTGAAGTTCAGGGGGGGGCTCGGTTTTCAAAATACTGAGCCTGAGCTTCCCTAATAAATATACCTCCTGGTGATTTCCTCAGGGATACATTTTTAGACCAATACAAATATCCATACTTTCTCTGGGCAGAGTTGTTTTCAATATGTGTATTTTTAATATGAATTCATGTACTGTTAAGTGATATTAATAAATGGATTACTACTATTCTCTGAAACGAAGCTCTTATGATTCATATGAATTCATTGATATTAGTTCACATTAATTCTGAAAATGGGGTATTTTAATATAAATGTTACCATCATTTCATATTCATGAGCACTAGTGCTTTGACACTTTGCCTGTTTATTTTATTTCAGTAACAGTATGCATCAAACCAGCTACTGAATGTGTTTTAGTTAATAATAATATTAATATTTGTAAAAGTCAGTACTGTTTCTCAGTACCCGAACAGTTTCTAGTTGACTTCATAACATTTTTGATATTATACAATTCACTCATCAGAAAAATCTAAAAACACATTCTACTGCTTAGAGTTTGTGGTGTTCTCTTAGTAGCCCTATTTCTACTGATGTATTCGATGTGGATATTATTAAAATCACAAAATAACTAATCTTAGTAACAGGCACACTACTTATGTCACTATTAACAGTTTATTTCTGAAAACTTATGGTGGCACAGTAGGAAGTGCATGGTACAGAATTAGCAATAACTTGTTTTACTTTTTTAAGGGGCAGATTCAGTTAGCCACAAGGTGTCTCCGGACTTCTCCTCAATGTCTGGTTATGCGCATTGCCAGTTAATACGGTACAGAAATCTCTGCACATTTTCCTTCGCATCTCTATGATATTGGAGTGAAAAAGAGAGGATATTTTATTAAAAACTCAAAAGCGTTGTGTCTCCGCAGCCTGTTTCGGTGACCCAAAGAGTCAACTTGCTCCAAATTTAATCTGCCCCTAAGTGTCTAATATATAATAAGTTTTTGTTGGATGTACTCTTATTGGCCACTTATATTGGGCCTTAAGTCGCTTATGGGTCTACCTCAGCGCGGTAGCCCTCAATATGTACCAGTGCAAACTGCTGCAGTACATAAAGAGACACTGCTGTATTTTACTATGCCTGGACTGTTCTGGGGGCCCCGATGCTGACACATCTCCTAAATTAAGTGTTTTTTTTGTTTTCCTTTTCACCAGCAGCATAAGCTTGCTGTCGAATGGAGAAAGTGTTATCTGCATGCACATAGCGCTTTCACTGTGAGGGATCCAGTGAAGATGGAGAGGCTTCGACTGCACTCCCCCTGAAAATGATTAGTAACACCATCCAGAGATGGCATTACTTTGCTATGGAAAGTGTTGCATTTCGAGCATAATAAATTAACAAATGCTACTCTCTCCATAGTGTTCTATTGGGATAGTGGAAAGCCCCAATAATTAGATTAATACCCTTTGATAATTAACAAAAAACAGTGAAAGTGACTTTTGCTAGTGCTTATGTTGGCATTTTGGCTCTTCACCACTTCTTAAATAGACCCCTTGGTGATTTCTACAGGCTTAATTATTATTGAAAAGTTTATTAAAGAAGAAAAGAAAGTCAGTAGTTAAATGGAGTTAAATCTGGAAAACTATGCACTAGAATGTAGTTTTGGCCGGAACTTTTAGATAAAAAATGTTAGGAGTTAGGGCACCGACTATATCACCAATATCAGAGAACATGCAACAATAACTTGTATAATAAGAAACCTAGGCAGAGATGGATTAACAAGACAAATTATTCCCCAGATATAACTTTGTATTATGAGTGAGGCCATTAGCCGAAGGAGTTTAAAATCATGTGGTGTGAAGCTGATAATGTTACTCACCACTGGGGGGTTTTAAGGCTGTAGTGTAATCAGCCAATTAGGAAGGAAGTGGGAGTGTCGTGGAAAGAATATCAAGCAGTGTGAGAAGGAGAGAGCTTCCTGTTTCCTGGATCCGGAGAAGCTGCAGCATCAGGCTTAGTATCTGGCTCCTCTGTATTTGTAGTTTTATCTGTTGTGATTTGTTTTTGCTTTCTCTACCTCTCTCTCTGTTTTCTCCTTCCGTTTGTCTGCTTCTCCTTTCTATTTTTCCCCCTTTTTCTGTACTTTGTCCTCCCTTCCCCAGCATGGCATCATCCCGCCCCAGAAGGTCCCGCTCCATTCCCGCCAGATTTGCGGGGTCCCCTCCCCCCCCGTCGTCGCTGGCTGCGACTTCAGCCCCAGCAGTTCCCCCTGTTCCCCCCCGTTCTGCCCAGTCGCCTGTATGCCCCCCGGGTCCTCCCGGCGGAGGCATTAGTATGTCCAGGAGGGCAGCCGCCCGCCGCCCTCGTGACTCGGCCGCCGCGAGTGTGTCTCGCGGGGCGGGGCCGGGTCGCGCACGCAGGTCCAGGGCTCCGGAGCGGGCGGTGAGGCCGCTCGTATCCGGAGCCGTCCACCGCATCAGGCAGGCTGCCAGAACCCGAGGCAGGGGATCTCCTTCCCCCGCGCCTGGGGTTCCCTCCGTGGCCTCGCCAGCTCCAGCCCCCCCTCCCTCCTCCGTTGGGCCTACTGTCTCCCCCTCCATCCCTCCTGGTCATGTCGCCAGTAGTGCGGTCCTGGGCCAGCCTGCGGTGGAGCAGGGCCAGGGGTCCCCTTACAGAGGCCTGGGGCCCGTTATTGTTCATCCCGTTTTTTCTCCGGGGTCTCTAGGTTTGGGGGCGGTTTCTGGGCCCCCCTCCGGGGTTTCTTCCGGGCAACAGTTTCCCGGGTCCCTTCCTCATTCCCTCCACTATTCGTCCCAACTGGCCACCCCCCACTCCCTTCTCCCTCTCAACCCCCTTTCCTCCCTGTCCTCCTCCCAGGCCAGGGACCCCCCTCCTCCCCCCTCCTCATCCTCCCCCCTCCTTTTTTCCATGGACTCCTTGCATCAGGCTGGGGTGGGGATATCTTCCAACAGGGCCCCTGGTTTGCTGGGCCCAGCCCCGGTGGGTTTCCCCCTAGGGATGGGGGGTTCAGCCCATCAGCAGTCCCCTTCTGTTTGTTCGGCTCCTAATCGATCACTGGCCTCTGACACAGCCGTGATGTGGCCGTTGCAGCAACATGTCGGCCAGCAACACAGGGTGGAGGGACCCGCCCCCTCTTGGTCATTACCGTACCCCCCTAGAGGTTATGGGTCTGTAGTGGAAGCGGGGAATCTGTGGTCGGCCCCTTATCCAGCCCTTGCGGGTCAGTACGTGCATTCTTATCCTCAACCCTCCTTGTTTAATAGTCCTGGCGTTTCTGGTACGGATACGTTTTCTCTGGTTAGACAACAAGGAAGTAGGGATCAAGGGGTTCCCCCTCAAGCGGGTTTCCTAGGTCACCTCATGGTTCCCCCCCCGGTGCCTACCCCGGATGGGGTTCCTACTCAACAGTTGCATAACCTGTCTTCCCCACGTGCTAACATGCCTTCTTATCCAGCTTCACAGATGCAGCCATCTTCAGTCGCAGGGCAGACGGGCGTGGACGGAGCAGGGTCGCAGCTCCAACAGGAAGAGGCAGCGGGGACTTCGACAGGGCAGCAGGGGTCGCACCAAGTTGTTTCGGAAGGCGAGGGCGGAGCGAGATTGGATCTGCAGGAGGCGCAGGCAGCGGTTGGTGAGTATGATGGTTCTACTGTAAGCAACACCTACATGTCCAGTTCTAGCATAGCCACCACCAGTGATGAGTCTGCCCCATCTTCTCCCAGGCAGGGTCAGCGCAAGCTCATTAAAATTCTTAACACCCACTTCGGGGGAACTAAGAGGAAGAGCGTAGATCGGCGGGAGGCAGCGTCTCCTACTCCGGCTGGAGGTCCCCTGGTTAGATGTGAAAACACGGCATTGTTGATAGGAGTTAGGCGCAGCATGAGGCACAAGATCAAGAGAGGTCATTATGTTGATATATTTGAACTGACGAAGGTCGCTCAAAAGGAGTTGGCGGCTGCGTGCATGCGAGGGGGAGTCGGGGAGGATGCTTACAGAAACTTTTCGAACTGGGTGACAGGGTACTCCGTTTTCTCAGCTTGTTATTTGGAAACTAGACCTGATGCACTTATAGACGTATGGAAATACCTTCACCTTATTAATGAGATGCATAGTTGTGAACGCCCAGGTACCTGGAGATTGTACGATAAGCTGTTCCGCGAGAAGGTACACGGTCAGCTTTATATGCCCCTGGCTTTTAAGGATGTTGAGATCTGGTTGAGATTAAATAGAGCCCAGGTGTGGGAGGTGAGCATGGGGTACGGTCCCCCTCAGTTAGCCAGGTTTCCGTATGGGGGGAGACGAGGTGCTCCCCAGTCTTCCAAAAACCGTTGTTTCGCCTTTAACAATTCCTCATGCGGGAGGGGGGATTTGTGCCGGTATAGACACGTCTGCACCAATTGTAGAGGCAGTCACCCCCTTAAAGAATGCCCTAGGGGCTCCGTCGGAGTCGGTAGGGGACGGGGAGGGGCGGGGGGTTCTGTCTAAAGCGGACTCCCCCATTATATTCCCTATCCTCTGCAAATGGCTGTCCCTTTACCCAGATGCGGCGCAGGCCTCTTTTCTCAGGGAGGGTTTTCGCCTTGGTTTTCGGCTTCCCATAAATAGTGGGGTGGCGGGTACTGCCGCCAGAAACCTTCGCTCAGCGTATGCACACCCCGACATCCTAGCGGAAAAAGTGGGTAAAGAGATAGGCCTTGGGCGCATGGTGGGTCCTTTTTCATCTCCTCCCATTCAAGACTTAGTCATTTCCCCGGTGGGAATAGTACCTAAGAAGGCCCCAGGAAAATTTAGGTTAATCCAGCATTTATCTTACCCGGCGGGTAAGTCAGTTAATGATGCTATTGACCCCCAAATTAGCTCAGTGGTGTACCAGTCCTTTGATGATGCGTTAGCACTAGTGAGAGAATTTGGCAATGGTGCGCTTATGGCCAAGTTGGACATAGAATCGGCTTTTCGCCTCCTTCCATTGCATCCAGAGTCCTTTAAATTTATGGGTTTTAGAATTCAGAACCGTTACTATGTGGATCGGTGCCTGCCAATGGGCTGTTCAGTATCGTGCGCATATTTTGAGGCTTTTAGTTCATTCCTCCATTGGTGTATCGGGGCGGGGACGGGACATCGCGGCATTGCGCATTATCTGGATGACTTCCTGTTTATAGGTCCGGCTGATTCCCCTAGTTGTAAGGAAACACTGTATGCTGCGCAGGCGTTGTTTCGTGTGATGGGGGTGCCAGTAGCTGCAGACAAAACGGAGGGCCCGGCCACATGCCTGAGGTTTTTAGGTATCGAAATTGACACAGTGGAAGGTTGTTGTCGTTTACCATCTGATAAAGTGGCTAAGTTACAATCCCTGATACAAGAGGTCTTGGCTGTTCCATCTTGTACGTTGCGTAAAGTTCAATCATTGCTGGGTTCTTTTAACTTCGCCTGCCGAGTAATACCCATGGGCCGAGTATTTTGTAGGAAGCTTCAGCTAGCAACGTCAGGCTTGCGTAGTCCCCATTCTCAGGTGCGTTTGTCAACAGAGATTAGGGAGGATCTAGGCATATGGAGTCGTTTTCTAGTGGCTTTTAACGGTGTAAGAGTATGGCCAGCTCACGCAGTAGCTAGTACATCTTTGGATTTGCATACAGACGCATCAGGCTCGAAAGGTTTTGGTGCCTTTTTTCAAGGGGAATGGTGCGCGGCACCCTGGCCGGAATCATGGAGATCCGAAGGCCTGGTGCGAAATCTGTTAACGTTAGAGTTGTTTCCCATCGTTGTGGCTTTGGAGCTGTGGGCTGTCCGGTTGCGCGGCAGGAGCGTGGTTTTTTGGTGCGACAACTTAGGTGTGGTGCAGGCTATTAACAAGCAAAGCGCCTCCTCACGCACGGCGATTAATTTGCTCCGTGTCCTGGTGTTGAGGTGTTTAGAGTCTGATATTACCTTTCGGGCACGTCATGTTCCTGGAGTGGACAACCAAATAGCTGATGCTCTTTCCCGCTTTGAATGGCAGCGTTTTAGATCTCTGGCTCCACATGCAAGTTTAACTGGCTTACAGTGTCCTCCTTATGTTTGGCAGATGGTTCGTTAGGGATAAGGTGGCTAGCAGAAGCGTCCCTGGCTCCGGCAACTAGGAAATGTTATCAAGGGGCATGGGAACGTTGGTTGAGTTACTGCGCATCTTGCAACAGCGACACTTCAGGTCAGATTCCCTCCATTACGGGTTTTATGTGGAAGTGTTACAACGAAGGGGTTTCTAGAGCAAAGATGGGGTCCCTTTTGGCTGGTATTTCATTCACGGCTAAGTTGAACAGCGCGCAGGATCCCACAAAGTCATTTATCATAACTAAAGCGCTGAAGGGTTGGTCCAGGATTCAGCCTATAACTAGCGACACACGCCGGCCGATTGACGGGCAAATTTTAGCCAGATTGATTGCGGCATTGCGTTATTTAGCTACAGATGACTATGAGGCTTTGCTATTCGGGCTGGCTTTTTCAATGGCGTATCACGGAGCCTTTAGGGTTAGTGAGTTGGTAGCCAGATCTAAGAACGACATAGGGGGAGCTTTGTTGTTTAGAAATGTTATTTTACAAACTAATGTGATACGTTGTAAGATAGTCAAATCCAAAACGGATCAGCTAGGCAGAGGTCATTGGTTAGCGATTACGGAGCAGCAGGAGACATCCATATGCCCGGTCAAGCTGGCCAATCAATTCGCTAAAATTCGCCCCCCAGGGGAAGGTTTGTGGTTAAGTCATTCGGACAATACGCCAGTAACTAAATTTCAATTTAGTGCTTTGTTAAAACGGGGCCTTGGGGAGGTTGGCCTTAACCCTGTTGAATATGGCACGCATTCTTTCAGAATAGGGGCGGCCACCGCCGCTGCAGCCAGAGGGGCATCTGTCAATGAGATTCAAGCGCTAGGGAGATGGAAGTCACAGGCCTATAAGAAATATATCCGGCCGGATAAATGAGCCTTGTAAGGGCTCTTATATATATATGGTCATGTTCTCTCCTTATGTCTCTCATGGTTCTTTATCGCTTTCATCTCTTCTTTTCTCATCTATCACTTGGTGACCCAGGGTTATGCTGCTCGCTGTGTTAAACGGGGGCATGGAGGGATTTTTCCTCTTGTTTTCCTTGGCAAGGCCTGATTAGTGTGTGTGCCTCCCGGGGTTTACAAGGGGTTTTTACCTACATATGGGTTACCAATTTTCCATTTCCTTTTGTTAAGAATTAAAGAATAAAGATAATTCCAGTTTAGCGAGACAAAATAGATAAAAATAAATAAATAAATCAGTCAATAAACGAGACAAAATAGATAAAATCAATTGCCTTTAGAACTAAAGATAGGATCTTTTTTCCTTTTGCAATATTCGAATTTAGTTGGGGTGGCCCCTCTGGTAGGGAGGGGATACCTCAGCGAAGTGTTATAATTTAAATAAAAATAAAGATAAAATAATAATATAGTTCTGTTTGTTAACACGGTTGTTTGGTGGATCAATTCTCAAACACGGTTATGATTGATGAGACTATTCAATTTGTTTTAGGTTTTTCGGTGAAGAAGACGAGGATATGGGTCGTGGGTCATTCATTTATCTTTTGGGCTGCGAAGCACAGGATAGCGGAGAGTTTGTCCGGTTTCACACACCCAGTTGACATCCGCTGGTTGGGTAAAAGGGGCATGGTATGGGCGGCTTTGATTCCCACGTTAAGGGAAGAAATAGAAGTACACGGTACCCCGGATATAGTGGTCATTCATTTGGGAGGTAATGATGTAGGAAAGGGCAAATCCCTTGATTTAATCATTAATATTCGTGAAGATCTCACACAGATACATGCCCGATGGCCTTCAATGAAGGTTTGTTGGTCCAACATAATACCTCGATTGTCCTGGAGATCATCTATTCCCCCGGCCACATTGATAAAGGTGGTTAAAAAGATAAATGGATACGCAAGACAGAACATTAGGGGCACGCAGGGGGTTGTCATTAGTCATCCTGGGTTAACGGTAGACAAGAGGCATCTTTTTAGAGCAGATGGGGTTCATTTGTCGCCAGTAGGAACGGTTTTGTTCATAGAGAGGATTTTTTCAGAGCTCAAGGGTTTAGTTTTTTCTTTAGGTGGCGGGCCGCGTGGTCCGTAGGGCACTCGGCTGTGGCAGGAGAGCATGGCAGTCATAAGGTTGTTAAACATACGGTACTTAATGTGTTGGCAATATAGCCTTGGTTCCCTCAATGTTATTAGACTCGTTGGTACTCTTGTAAGGAGTATCAGGTTTTTGCCTAGAAAGGGCTTGACCAGTTTGAGTCAGAGGGTATTGAGTTAATTTATAGTGTATAGTACCGGCCAATAGTTAAGGCGTTAACCTGGGTTGGTGGAAAGGAGGCGATCTTCCACCGTATTGGTTCATGTTGGTTTTAGCTGGCTGCCCTTGCTCTTCGCCACCTCTATAAAGAAAAAGGTCCAAATTGTTTATAGCATTTTGATAGTATTGATAGATAAAATAAAATAAAGATAAATAAAATAAAATAAAAATAAACAAATAATTTAAAAATATTAATGTAATAAAAGGACCTTTTTTATTCCAAACTTAAGTCGGTGTCCGTGTCTTTATTTTATGGTTGTATATGTGGGGATGTTTTTAAACAAAGAGGGGAATGCATTTGAAGGGTAATCAACACTATGCATTTTATTATGAGTGAGGCCATTAGCCGAAGGAGTTTAAAATCATGTGGTGTGAAGCTGATAATGTTACTCACCACTGGGGGGTTTTAAGGCTGTAGTGTAATCAGCCAATTAGGAAGGAAGTGGGAGTGTCGTGGAAAGAATATCAAGCAGTGTGAGAAGGAGAGAGCTTCCTGTTTCCTGGATCCGGAGACCCACCCACCCGCCCCGGTTCCAGGTTATTGATTATGTTCCCTCGTCACGAGGAGCGAGGTTTTTGAATGGCAGGAGAGCATGGCAGTCATAAGGTTGTTAAACATACGGTACTTAATGTGTTGGCAATATAGCCTTGGTTCCCTCAATGTTATTAGACTCGTTGGTACTCTTGTAAGGAGTATCAGGTTTTTGCCTAGAAAGGGCTTGACCAGTTTGAGTCAGAGGGTATTGAGTTAATTTATAGTGTATAGTACCGGCCAATAGTTAAGGCGTTAACCTGGGTTGGTGGAAAGGAGGCGATCTTCCACCGTATTGGTTCATGTTGGTTTTAGCTGGCTGCCCTTGCTCTTCGCCACCTCTATAAAGAAAAAGGTCCAAATTGTTTATAGCATTTTGATAGTATTGATAGATAAAATAAAATAAAGATAAATAAAATAAAATAAAAATAAACAAATAATTTAAAAATATTAATGTAATAAAAGGACCTTTTTTATTCCAAACTTAAGTCGGTGTCCGTGTCTTTATTTTATGGTTGTATATGTGGGGATGTTTTTAAACAAAGAGGGGAATGCATTTGAAGGGTAATCAACACTATGCATTTTATGAGTTATACTGCCAGCGAGCAGCATCTGGCATCTGCTCAGTGAAAAGAATTAATGTCTTATTTTCATTTTACTAGAACATTTCAATAACAAACAGCACCAATATCCATTTGAGTTCAGTGACAAATCAGTTGTTCAAGATGTCACTCTATGATCATGTAGTCCAACTTGTCTTTGTCACTGACCCCCACATAAGTCTTCTCTTGATATTGAAGCTGTAACAATGTAAGGGAATGTAATATAATTAAGCTAGCACTCTTGACCTGTTGTAGCAGTTAATAGTGCGAGTCCCTGAGGATAATGCAGGTAGATTAGATAAATACAAATGAATATTTTTTTCTCCTTAAAAACACACTTCAAGCACCTTCAACAGGATAATATGGCGCTGTAATTGTATTGTGCAACTGTTGTTGCTAACAATAATTAGGGTATTACATACTCCTTTGACTGTAATTGTACATTAGCCTTACAGAAGGCACAAGCGGGTGATTATTTCTCATCCATGTTCCACAGACTCCTTTTATTTTTGTAGTGAGCAGAAAAAAGCAGAGTGTGCACATAAAATGACTGCCGATAGAATTAGCTATTTCATGCAAGCTTAAAACCAAGCAATCTTTTTGGGGAGAGTGGCTGTGTTCAATATAATATTTTTGTGCTCTTCATAAGATATGCACAGCATTCTGGAAATGTCCTTATTTAACAGAAAACAATTCCTTTTGTGATCAAAGAAAATCAGGACTTCATTGAAGACAAGGTATGTTGCACTTTGTGGATGTACCTGGGCTACTTTTGTAATTAGAAGATTTTCAGCTCCACTTTGTTTTTGTTCAATTTGCTTCACGAAAGTCTTTGTTGAAAGGAATGTGGTCTCACAAATCGATGAAAGAGCATATAGAAGCATATCTGACATTTGAACATTAAACTAGTCTACACAATCTAAAATTTCAGTTCAAGTGTATTAAATAATTAAAACATGCAAACTTTTCAACATTACTCATATTTAAAATGCATAAAACAATCTCTTTAGAAAACAGTATCTGATAAAAATGAATGCTTAAAAATGTTTTTGTGCTTTTTTTTTATTTCTGTAGAGATATCTAATGTTGTTCCAGATATAAAAAAAAATACATCTAACGTGCTTATAGCCTATATCATCTGAATTTCTTTACGTTTACTGAAAAATCGCGTGTGGAAAGTAATGTAATATGTGTTTTACAATGTCTTCTGTTGTATCCAAATATTTTTTTATTTAATAGAAGAAAGTATTAAATAATGTGATATAAACACAATGATGTATTGAAATTCACACAGTTCTAAAGGATAGTATATAGACCAAATGTATTCACATTTCCGGTTACCCGAACATCTCAGATTTTCCTCCTCTATGGGGTACGAGGAACAATCTACAATGTCGCATAGCAGTGACCATAACAGAGGCACTCCGTAACAAACCACTTTTAATTGAATCTGCCCCAAAGGTCCTCATTTAATTCCAGTAAATCCATCTGAAAGGTGTTCTTTTGCACCTTGGCAAAATCATTTTATGCTGCATGTGGGGGAAATGTTAAAAGTGCAGATAGATTTAGAATTGTGAGGGGGTCCATCCAAGCTCAACTTTCAAAATAAAGCTACTCAGAATTTGCGTGTTGCCTTCAAAAGCGTGACAATAATTGAACATCTTTTCCACTAGTCAGAGTTACTCCTGAGTTCAGTACAAAATATATATTTCTTTTTATTACTAGTAAGAAGATTATTTTACTTCTAGCCCTTCAAACCCTATGCACTCATGAAACCAAATATGTGTGAAAGATTCCAATGCTTTCTAAAACTGAAGAAATATTAAAGATATAGGTATTTTTTTCTGTGCAGAGCAAACTAATTGTAATGTTGTCCAGAAAGATTGAAATCAGATCAGTGATTATGAAATATTAAATAATAGGAAATACATATAATATTTATCTAATTGACATTTGAAATGGTGATCTATTAATGTATATGAAATATGTGTTTTATAATCCTTATCTGTTATACTCTTCTTAAATGAACTTGTTAATTACACACGCCCTTTTCATACTTTTCCTTGTGCTATTTATAGCAACGATCACTCCAGTCCTTTATGCAATTTAATACTGCACAAAACCCCTGCATGTAATTGCACTCAAAGTTCCTGTATCAACACTTTTCTTTACTGTTTGCAACAGATAAAATACCTCCGACCCATTGAGGCATGGACTCCACAAGACCACTGATGGTGTCCTATGGTATCTGGCACCAAGATGTTAGCTGCAGATCCTTTCAGTCCTGTAGGTTGCAAGGTGGGGCTTCCATGGCTCTGACTTGTTTTTCCAGCATATCTAAAAGATGCTCAATCAAATTGAGAACTTGGGAATTTGGAGGCCAAGTCAACACCTTGAACTGTTTGTTATGTTCCTCAAGCCACATCTGAACAATTTTTGCAGTGTGGCAGCGCACATTATCCTGCTGAAATAGGCCACTGCGGTCAGCAGGGCCCGATTAAGGGTGTGGCCACCCTAGGCTAATATGGCCGCAGCGCCCCCCCGAATATATAAGTGTATAGGAACACTCCTGATTATGAATGTTCAGGTGTATTCTCCAGCATTCAAATTTAGACAGATTGTGTCATTGTCTCTTACCTGTTCTTGCTCTTGACTCTTGCAACTTTGTTATCCTCTCGCTGGCTTCTGGAAAGTTGGCGTCCTGTTTTGAAAATGCAGAAATTTATTATAATGCAAAATGTGCAAAATGTTAACAAACCCTGAATGATTAGGCCCTTTAGTTAAAACAAAACACTCCATTATCCCTATAGATATACATGGCAGTCCCCCCCCTCCCGCTCCATATAGATATGCATGGCAGTCCGCCCCCCTCCATCCATATAGATATACATGGCAGCCCCCCCCTTCACTTACCTGTAGTTGAGTTGTGCTGGCCAGCGTCGCTCCTGGCTCCTCAGATCAGCAGACAGGAAGTGAAGACTTCCTGCTTCCTGTATGCCACACAGCAACAGGCAGCCTAGCGATTGGCTGCCTGTTGCTGACCACTGACCACCAATGCTTTTGATCGTCGCCACCTGCACCAGACCCCCCCCCCCCCGCGCGCGGCGACCCCACCCCCTCCCCAACCCCGTAAAAAAAATGAATGAAAATAAAAATAAAAAAAATAACTACCCGCAGTGCCGTGCCCCCTGGGACCCAGTGCTCCAGTCTGCAGCCTGGTCAGCCTAGTGGTTGATCAGGCCCTGGCAGTCAGGGAATACCGTTGCCATGAAGCAGTGTACTTGGTCTGCAACAATGTTTAGTTAGGTGGTTAGTGTCAAGGTAACATTCATATGAATGCCAGTACCCAGTTCCCAGCAGAACATTGCCCAGTGTATCACATTTGCTTTTTTCCCATAGTGCATCCTGGTGTCATCTCTTCCCCATGTAAACAATTCACATGCACCTAGCCATCCACATGATGTAAAAGAAAACGTGATTCATCATACCAATCGATCATCTTTCATTGCTCTGTGGTCCAGTACTGGCACACACGTACCCATCGTAGGCTCTTTCAGCAGTGGTCTGGGATTGGCATGGGCACTTTGACCGGTCTGCGGCTACGCAGCCCAATACTGTGTGTTCTGACACCTTTCTATCATAGCCAGCATTAACTTTTTCAGCAATTTGTGCTACAGTACCTCTTCTGTGGGATTGGACTAGTCGTTTTGGAGACGCTCTGACCCAATCGTCTGGCCATCACAATTTGGCCAGTGTCAAAGTCGCTCAGATCCTTACACATGCTCATTGTTAGTGCCTCCTACACATCAACTTCAAGAACTGACTGTTTACTTGCTGCCTAATATATCCCACCCTTAACAGGTAGCATTGAATCAAGATAATCAACTTTATTCAGTTCACTTGTCCGTTTAATGTTGTGACTGATTGGTGTATATGGCAATTCTTTAATCTTTTAGTTTATACACAAAAAAGCCACCCATAGAAATAGATAAATGATTATTTACTCCCATATGCTGTGTCTCATGAATTGCAATGTGCATCCTTCTTTGCACTTGTAGCATATGTGCCAGGTTTATGTGAGGCATACATACACCCACATATGCAAACACACAGCCAGGTCAAGAAAGGCCAGACAAGAAAAGTTTGTTAACATTTGTTTTGATAGTGAAAAACAGATTCACTATTAGGTTTGAAATAATAAAGCAGATATAATACTAATTCTCTCATACAAATTAAAGTAGTAAAAGTTTATTTTTAAAATACACCAACAAAATCCTACAATATATGTATTATTATTATTATTATTAATTTTTATTTATAGGGCGCCACAAAGTATCCGTAGCGCCGTACAAGGACAAACAATGGCACAGTACAAGGTGAAACAGCACAGTACAAGTAACAGTAAGCACTATAACTCTGGGGGCCCAGGCACAGCATGAAAGAGAGGGAGGGAGGGGAAAAGTGAGTATAGGCAGGTAACTATGGCCCAAGAGGGTGGGCACGGATGACAGGTTGAGAGTCACTGAGGGGAGCGGAGAGAAGCGAGAGGAGACAGGGCAGAGGGACTGAGAGGAGGTGAGCTGAGTAGCTGGAGAGCGCAGTTAAAAGTGATGGAAACAGAAGGTAGGAGAGCCCTGCTCAAAGGAGCGAACAATCTAAAGGGAGGGGAAGACAGACAGACACATGGATGAGATGGAGAGACAGGAGAAACGGAGACGGAGTCGAGGAAGGGGGAGAAGGGAAGAAGGGGTACAACTAATGTACAACTAATGAAGAAAGTACCAATCAGCTTCAACCTGGAAGCAGGGCAAGATTAAGGGAATGGAGGCCCCTGGGCTAAGGGGTCCTCCAATCCCCCGTGAGTCGCCTGCCGCCCCCCACCCAAAGCGCTTACCTCTATCTCTTGTCCGGTCACTGTAGTCCTTCCGCAGCACGTTGTAAGCTCCTTACTGAGGAGATCTTGAGACAGTAAGGAGATTACTGAGCGCCACGGAAGGACTACATTGACAGGCTCAGCAGCATTGTTCGGGCCGGGAGCGCCCCCACCCACACACCAATTGATAATGCCGCTGAGCACTGTCAAGGGCCCCCTGGATGCCCAAGGCCCCTGGGCTGTAGTCCAGTTAGACCTCGGGTTAATCTGGCCCTGCCTGGAAGTGTATTTTTAGCGTGAGATTTAAAAGATAAATCTCCCACAGTAGACTCTCTGGCACCAGGGGAGGAGAAGAGGCTGATTCTCTCTCTACCTGGCAACTGGTGGACAGGGGGGAAGTACACATCCCCCTGCCACTAGCAACAAGGTTAAAAGCTGTTAACCGCTACTGCCTGATTCAAATGCAGACTGTGTGAATCAGCCTGGAGTGGTTAAAGGGGGCAGGAGGCTGGTTTACTTTCTGTCAGGTTAGAGATGTAATATTGTATAAAAAGCCCTGTTGCACATGTAAAATGTATTATACCATCTGTACTTCTGGGTGATCACTAGTACCTCCACCTTGCATGTAATGTTTCTTGTAAGGACCCCTTGAGAAAATAAACATCACTGCTTGCAGATTCTGTCTGACGCCTGTTGCTTGCTGTATCCTGTGACCAACAGATAAGAGCTTACACTCTAATCCCTGGCCATCCTGTGTTAAACCTAGTGTCTGTGTCACCGCTTTGCCTGCTACCCAGCAGTCCTGATTAATAGTAAGTGGTCAGGACCTACCAGTCATCCCACAGCAAAGAGGCACAGCAGCAGCTATACCAGCTGCCAAGAACTAAGCAGTTCTAGGTGTTATTAAAGAAGCCTAGTGGTGGCAATCAAATTCTCCTACAACTATTGTGCAGTTGGCATTTGCAAATTGGCGAGTGTCTGGTGGCAGGTGACACCAGAAGGAGTGGTCAGAAACAGTCTGTTACTGATGGTGAGAATCTATCCCAAATAAAGTGTGTAACATCCCTTCATTTTTCTTCCCCTAACAGACTGGGTGGCGAAGTAAGCCCATCCTGTCACATTATCCTAGTCTGCTTTTAACTACCTCAGTATGGGTAGTTGTTACCATTCATGTTTGTGTAGTTGTTCACTCTGAGCCTGATTCAACAAGCGCAAAATTAACTTAATGTGCATTTTTTTTTTAGAAAACCATGTACATCGGACACAAGCACGTATTCAACAAGGAGTGGATGTTAAGACGCGTCTATTGATCAATACAAGTCTATGTACACTACAGGATCCATCCCAAAAGAAAGCACAGTAGTTAATGTTTCCTGTTAATAATATAGTAATTTATAAACAAAACATTAAAAAGTAAAAAAAAAATGTTTTTTTCCTCCCCACCACCATAAAATACATTTATTAGGATGTTATTGATAACTTATTGATAACATGCTACTGTATATAAAATGCATCTTTACAGTTCCTCCTGATTGAAAACACATGTTCTAGCATGCATACACAGCCATCATCACTAGTAAACGTGACTTACACCTGACCTGTTGCTGGTGCAAGCGTTACGACTGAAAGATACGTACCTTTTAGTAGTTCAAAGCTTGAATAGAATGCTGCTTGACACGCCCTTACTGCACATTGACTACGTGCACAGCCCATTTTCCTCTCCATTCCATCACTGAAATCATAGGCTCTTTCCGCTCGAAGATTATTTGGACTTTGCTGCGTTCTCTGGCACATGGTTACTTTCCGGGAATGTGCAGTGTGATTTTACACAAAATGCGGCACGTATTGGCATGTACGTCCTGAAGGAATCAGGCCCTCTGTGCGCTTGTTGTTCATTACCTCTTTGTGTCCCTCTTTTGGCGTCCTCTCTTTGTGTCTATGCTTTTCTACATATTTGGACCTGATTAATTAAAGAGAGTGAAGCAAAAAAAAAAATGTACTTTGCACTTTTGCAAAACCATGTTGCATTGGAGGGGGGATTTAAAATATGGGGACAGATTTATAGTAGGGGAAGGGCATGTCCTAGATCAACTTTAAATTTCACTGTAACAATAAAGCTATCAAGCATTTGTATGTTATATGAAAAAATAGCCCATTTTTAATTTATGAGCAAAAAAATAAACTAAACTGCATCCCTTGCATTGTAACATGGTTTTGTTCCGGATAAAACATACTATTTTTTCTTGCCTTAATTTTCTTAATGAATCAGGCCCATTTATGTGCAGTTATTGCATACCCCTCTCCAGGGGAGGGCTGGAAAATGTTGGCCGAGGGGGGGTGGCAAAACTTGATTCAACAGCCTATTAGGAATATTTTAAAGGAAAAAAAAATGCAGGTGGCCCAGGGACTCAGCCCAAGGTAGCCCACTATGAGACTGGCCCGGGGGCAGATGTCCCTGGCTGGAAGACTTTAGCCTGGGGGGCAAGCACATAGCACTAGCCCATAACTAGCAGCAAATCCTTAAAGGGTAGTCTTCTGTGCAATATATATTTTTCAATATAAAAACAGGCTATCTTAGTATCGCTAAACCCAGCAATACTGATTATAAATGATAAATCTTAAATAATGAAAGCAAAAAATGCAACAAAAAAACACCTCACTTTATATTGCATTTTATGTTACTTCTTCCTACAGCACTTTTGCTTTTTTTTACATACCTGGCTGATTATAATGGGGTATAAATCATATGGCAATAGATTAAATAATATTCTATTACAGTACTTTACACAGGGGCTAATTTATCAAAATGCAAAAAGCCCTTTTGCTTTAAAACCTTATGTTTTTGCCAGTAAAATGACTTGTTTTTGCATTAACTATATACTAATAGGGTTATTATTTGTTTTAGGGTTAACCTAAAACAAATAATATGAGTGGTGCTACTGGTAGGAGGGGCAGAGCACTAGGTGTCAATCTGACACCCTGGCCCAGAGCTGGATTAAGGCTCTGGGAGTCCCGGGGTACTTTAGACAGGGGGGGTCCCTATGATGTACCATGGTTATCATTTTAGACAAATAAACAGGCAATACTGTCTGCAGCTCTGCCTTCACGAGCAGTACAGTGTGAAGCTGGACATACCTCCCAACTGTCCTTGCAGTCAGACCAAATCCTGACTAAGAGAGACTAAGAGAGTCGCCCAAATTAGGGACTGCTCCAACAGATTCAGGACAGTTGGCACCTACCTGTTCTTGTCACTTTCACCACTTGTGGCTGCTAGTGTCTTTTGATCAGTTTCTTCTTGTCTGGATCCTAGAATGTTGGAGGCCCTATTTGGAAAAAAAAATGGTTACATGAAACATGAACTTTAGAAACTTAGCTTAATATACTTAATATAACACACACGTTTCATAAAGCCTCCCTCCAGCCAAGAATTAAAATAATAGTATTCACATTTGATAAATAGATCTACTTCCTTCCAACTAGCCCTGACGTTAAATTAATAACATACACATTTAATAAATAGACCCATTTCCCCAATATTAAATTGTATTCCCATTTAATAAACAAACCTATTTCCCTCCCACCAAACAGGCCCAGCAATAGATTAAATAGCATTTACGTTTAATAAATATAACCATTTCCCACAACCATCCCAGGCATTAAATAATTCATAATTACATATAATAAATATAGCTCAATTTTCCCAAACAGCCCCACAATCAATTAACAGCTCTCAAACCACCCCAGTATTAAATTAAAGGTCTAATCACCCCATCTTAACTTCATAGGCCCCACTAATAAATTGCCCCACCACCCACAAATAAAATAGCTCCCATAATTAGCCCCCAACCTGCACTCCAATGTTAAATTAAGATTCCCCTTCCCTCACACATTATATTAATTTGCTGCCCCCCCCACACACACACACATTATATTAATATGTTGGCCCCCTCTCTCACACACACACACACACACACACACAGACAATATACACACTGGTCCACTCTCTCACACAAACACACACACACTATATATATTGGCCCCCTCACACACACTATATACATTGTCCCCCACACACATACACACACACTAGATACACTGGCCCCCTCACACACACACACACGCACATGGTGCGCGTCCCATGTGACTCAGGTAGAAGGTACACAGTGTGGAGGGGAGGATCCATGACCAATGGAGAAGGTGGCTGGTCCCGAAGGAGGGGCCAGCCACCAAGAAATAGAGAGCGGCCCTAAATAGGTTTTTGTGCTCCGGGCCAGCCCGCCCTTGCCCCCCTGCCCCCAGTCCAGCCTGCCCCTGTATCTGCCTAGGGGTGTATGGAAATAATGCAGAGTAACATAGCAGCTGTAAATCCCAGCCCAGAACTTACAGTACTCTGTAAACCATGTGTGCAAGATGACACCGCACACCTGTGGACACACTCCACACATTGGTGAGTGCATGCCCTCTTGTGTGCTGGTGGGGACAGAAGTGTATTGGATTCCTTTACATTGCCTTGCCACGCAACTGAATGCAGTTTCTTCTCCTGTACTTGTAAGTTCAATAAAAACCCCTCTCAGGTAGTGAAGGGGATCATTGCTTGTCTTAGATTTGTATGAAAACCAATCAAATCTGATCAATTGCCCCTAAACCAGTCATATGACTCAGCGGAGCAACCAAAATCACACTCTATCTTGATAGATATAATCTATGTAAGGGACATGCAGCCCCTCCAAACCTAAGATGACTGATAAAAATGAACAACTACTTGTACTCAACATAGCAATTTTATCAATCTAATTCGGGAACAGTGGTGAACGCAGCATAAACTGCACTTGAAATAGCATCACAGTGGCCTAGTGGTTAGCACTTCTGCCTCACAGCACTGGAGTCATGAGTTCGATTCGATCTGTGTGGAGTTTGTATGTTCTCCCTGTGCTTGCGTGGGTTTCCTCCGGGTGCTCCGGTTTCCTCCCACACTCCAAAAACATACTAGTAGGTTAATTGGCTGCTATCAAAATTGACCTTAGTCTCTCTCTCTCTCTGTGTATGTGTGCATGTATGTTAGGGAATTTAGACTTTAAGCTCCAATGGGGCAGGGACTGATGTGAATGAGTTCTCTGTGCAGCGCTGCGGAATTAGTGGCGCTATATAAATAACTGATGATGATGATGAATGTAACCACCATGCTGGTAGAATCTTGGAGTTAGTATGATTGCTGTTTTGCTCTAATGACATCAGTGTAATTTGGTTCACATATTTTCAAGGTTTTGTTTTTAGTTAAAAAAAAATCAATAATCCTACAATTAATTACAACTATACTGCAGTGTATTTAATTAATCCAGAGAGTATGCAAATACAAGTCAAGGTGCAGTTTCAGAATATTTGCAAAATACATTCTAAATAAATATAAAAAATATTAATGGAAAGTGCCATTTTCCAGTAAACGTTTAAGTAATGTGCAGAAAGCTGGCTAACACTGTAAAGCACCAGGCTGCCCATTAGATACCTTCCTTTCCCCAAAGATTCCACTTGTGGGTCAAACATGTCCCTTGGATGCTGAAATTGGAACAGTTGGGAAGTATGAGGTCTGTTATGTCTATAAATGAGTGTGTGCAATCATCCCTATTCTGTATATTTTATGCAGTGTTCAACTGCATAAATGCACCATGTTCATATGAAAACTACCAGTGAGCACATATTGGAGTAGATTTACTAAAGCCTCTAAAAAGAAAAAAAAAGTGGAGGTGTTGTCTATAGCAACCATTCAGATTCTGATTCTGATAGCTTGAATCTGATTTGTTGCTATAGGCAATACCTCCAGTTTCCTTTTTAGAAGCTTTAGTAAATCTACCCCATTTGATTCATCAAAGCACACATTCTGAGCGCAGCGTGCATTTGTTCAAAAACGCACATAAATCAGCTCTGCTTACTTCCGAATTCGACAAGGAACGGATCCGAAGATACATACGCTGATGAATGCGGGTGTAGGTCTGCTCTGCTCTGTTAAACAAGACACTGCAGGATACGTCCAATACCTATGTTGATTATAAATTCGCAGAAGAATGCACAGAAAAAAATAAATGAATGAATGTCACCTGTTAATAATATAGGGCCTGATTCATTAAGGAACTTAGGCAAATTTCTTACTTACGTCTCCTGGACAAAACCATGTTAAAATGCAAGGGGAGAAAACTAGTTTTCTATTTTGCACATAAACTAAATACTGACTGTTTTTCCATGTAACACACAAATACTTGATAGCTTATTTGTACACCCCACCCCTGCACCTGGAGGGGGTTTTTCAGTTTCCAGGAAACCCCCTCTAGCCTGCGCATGTAATGACCGGAACCAGCCTGTATGGTCACGGATCATACAGATCCGTTCTGTGCCCACTCTTCTCTCCCTGTGACAGCATGTAATGCTCTCCATAATTGCTTCAAGAAATGGAGCTGCGGTGCGGGCTGTAGCAGTACCTCCACCAATCAAGTGGAACGGAAGACTGTATGTGAAAGCTACAGAGGCGGAACTACCGTCTGCATCTGCCATGTCGCGGGCTCCAGTATCCCCATGGGCCCCCGGTGCACTGCACCTGGGGCACCAATGGTAATTCTGCCACTGGAGAGCTCTGTCTGAGGGTCTGTGCGCTGACTCCAGAGGTGAGTCAACTCGCACGTACGAAAACAGAGCTATTTATGTGTTTAATGATTGTGTGTGTGTGTGTGTGTGTGTGTATAATATAAATTAGGGGCACTACTGTGTGACATATTGGGAACTTTGGACACTAGTATGGCATAATATGAACTTGTGACACTACTGTGGAACATAATATGAACTTGGGCTATTACTGTGGAGCATGAAATGAATTGGGAGTATTACTGAGGGGCATAATATGAAATGGGGGTGCTACTATGGTGCATAATATGATACCTAGGTGGTACCAGACAAGCCCCTCCAGCAGTGAGCTGCAGCGTAAAGTATCCTTCTCTAGGTTTCCCTGGGTCAGGGCCGGACTGCATTTCAAGCATACAGGCCCATCTCTGTGGCCACATTATGTTGGGGGCGTGGTCAACATGGGGCATTGATACATACATTATAATTAAACATTAAATTTATCAGGCCCTCCCTATCATGCCATCCCCCCCACCCCAGAAACACATTACAACACCCCCAGTCCACTGTACTTATCTATGCTTCTGATGCTGCTGACATCCATCAGAGTGAGAACGTTCTGTAGAGTGAGCAGGGAAACTCTTAGTCTACCAAGATTAATAAATCTCATGAGACTTAGAGCTCCTCGGCCTGCTCTTCAGGCTGTGTCCTATCCAAAGACTGGGAGTAGCCATCCGCTCCCTCCTGCTTAGCAGAGCTGGATTTAGGCTCAGGTGGCTCTAGGCACTTAAGACAGGGGACTCCTATGATGTAATATGGTTATTAGACACATTTTCAACAAATACATAGGCAATACTGTGAGCACTACTGTTAGGTGCATACAGTTCTGCCTTCACAAGCAGTATTATGTGAAGTAGGACATACCTCCCAACTGTCCTTGCAGTCAGACTAAATCCTGACTAAGCGGGACAGTCACCCACCAAATTTAGGACAGTTGGCAGACTATCCTGCTCTCTCTTACCTGTCATGTCATTGTCACCACTTGTGGCTGCTGGTGTCTTTAGATCAGTTGCTGCTTGTCTGGATCCTGGAATGTTGGGGGCCCTATTTGGAAAAAAAAATGGGTACATGAAAGTTAGAAAACTCCAAACAGCACCGGTGTTAACTCAATATAGCACCCTTGTTATAAAATTAGGCCTCACTCCAGCCCCAACATTAAAATAATAGTATTCCCATTTAATAAATAAATCTATTTCCCTCCCTCCAAACAACCTCAGCAAGAAATTAAATAGCATTTATGTTAAATAAAAATAACCATTTCCCACAACCATCCCAGGCATTAAATAATTCATAATCACATTTAATAAATAGACCTCATTTTCCCCAAACAGCCCCACATTCACTCAATAGCACACATTATAGTCATATACTGTCCCCCACACACATTATAGTCATATAGTGTCCCCCACACACATTGGCCATTTTTATTTTCCCCCTCCTACAGCCATTGCCCCCCCTGCAGACATTTTTTAATCACCCCCTCTTCCCCCTGCAGACATTTTCACTCACACCCCCGCAGACATTTTCACTCATCCCCCCTTTCCCCTGCATTTTCACTCACCCCCCCATCCTCCTGCAGACATTTATTGCCCCTCTCCCCCCCTGCAGACATTTATTGCCCCTCTCCCCCCTGCTACAGACATTTATTGCCCCTCTCCCCCCCTGCAGACATTTATTGCCCCTCTCCCCCCCAGCACACATATTGCGTTTCTCTCCCCCCCTGCACACATATTCCGTTTCTCTGCCCCACCTGCACACATATTCCGTTTCTCTGCCCCCCCTGCACACATATTCCGTTTCTCTCCCCCCCCCTCCCTGCACACATATTCCGTTTCTCTGCCCTCCCCTGCACACATATTCCGTTTCTCTCCCCTCCCTCCCTGCACAAATAATCAGTTTCTCCACCCCCCCCCCCCCGCACACATATTCCGTTTCTCTCCCCCCCCTGCACACATATTCCGTTTCTCTGCCCCCCCTCCACACATATTTCGTTTCTCTGCCTCCCCGGCACACATATTCCGTTTCTCTGCCCCCCCCTCCCGACACACATATTCCGTTTGTCTCCTCCTGCACACATATTCCGCTTCTCTACACTTACCTCAGCACTGACAGCAGCCTCCGGGAATCCACTGCAGCTAGTCCTACGCGGCCGCGAACTTGAAGCGCGGGAGCCGGGCCGGCGCACAGAGCCGTCATGACGTCACTCGTCATGACGGCTACACACAGAAAATAATATATTTTTTTTTATTTAATCGGGGGATCGCAGGGAGCCGGACCGGCCCACACTGCCATCGGCCCTTCTGGCATTTGCCAGAAGTGCCAGATAGCCAGTCCGGCCCTGCCCTGGGTGCACACCCTAATTAAATGCTCTGTACACACCTATGTGTAACACATGGGGCATCTATCACCTAAAATGATAGTCACACCAATTGCATGATGGTCATTCCCACTCTGGCAGCGTAAATTGGAAATCCCCCTCTAGAAATCCTGCATTTACCCCTGCTTAAAAAACTATGTTATTTCATCCTTTCACAGATGAGGCTTTTCAACCTTTGTGCTGTAAACACTCTGTAGTGTACGGTGTTATTGTATGGTGATCATCAGACAATAACAACTATGGGGGCATATCATCTGAAAGAGTAGACTATTGTATTTCAAAGGTGTGGTACACATAGTTTCTGGGCTGCCTAATGCTATCTGTAGTGTTGGGCGGTGATCACCAAGCAATAACTGAGTTTAATGAAGCCAAGATGGGGGAGAGCATCCCTGGATTTCTTTATGCTTTCTGTAGTGTAGGGTGTTGTTGTCTGGTGATCACACATGATCACCATATAATAACTTCTAAGGAGCTACATCATTTGAAAGAGAATATATATACACTGCTAGGTTTGACACAAGTAGTGGTGGAAGCTGACTTTTTGGTTATTGAATAGGAACATTGGTAATGTTAATTTGCCACTACCTTAACAGCTTTGTTTCTTTAAGACGATTAATAGGGAAATTACGGACTTGAGAACCTTGTGTAATGAGAACTCTACCCTATGAGATGCATTCAGAATCTACTGTTCAGGGTCATCCTGCAAGTTAGATTTTTCAGAGAAAGTTAAGTTTTCAACATTATCACTTCCAGATTGCTCGATTGCTCAGCTTACAGAGACAATGCTAAGCAATCATGATGCTGTCAACAGTAATTAGCAGCCAAATTACTAGTTAATTTGCATTTTATCAAAATTCATTATTTCTCTTGCGTACATTCTGAGCTGTTACTAAACAGATGTGATCAGTGCCTTTCTGACATGTGCTGCCCACTTAACTTTCTAGCCACTGATTGTCCAAAAGTAACATATAATCACTTATGATTTCATCATCATCATCATTTATTTATATAGCGCCAACATATTCCATAGCGCTTCACAATTGGGGACAAACATAATAAACTAATAAACAAACTGGGTAAAACAGAAAAAGAGGTGAGAAGGCCCTGCTCGCAAGCTTACAATCTATGGGACAATGGGAGATTGACACATGAGGTTAAGTCAACATTTTGCATTTTGGCCCAGCCAGACTGCAAAGGTAAAAGTGACTCATAAGCTAAATGATCCCGTCACACAACAATGTTGGTCAGGGGGTAGTTGTCTTGTGTGAAATTGTGTAACAGGCTAAAGGTAGCGAGGTTAAGAGGGAGGCTGAGGAATATTATAAGCTTGTCTGAAGAGGTAGGTTTTCAGAGAACGCTTGAAAGTTTGTAGACCAGAGGAGAGTCTTACTGTGCGAGGGAGAGAATTCGATATAGTGGGTGCATGTTAGGAACCCTCCAGCCGGCACAACACAACCCGGAGTCTACTCTGCCAATCAGGTGTTCACTGGAGCCCCTGGTGATGGGGACAGACTGGGCTGCAGACTGACAGAGGGTCGTGATGTGTGTGCCGATTGGGGAGAACCCAGGCAAGCGGGGTGAGGTCCACGCAGAGGTCAAGGGCCGGCAGCAGGTTGCTATTCCAGTTAACGAGCTAGGGTCAAGGGTCACAGGCAGACAGGAGAAACAGTAAACAGGCCAGAGGTCAGGGTCACGAGATACACAAGCGAAGTCCAAATCCAAGCCAGGGGTCATACACGGGAGATCAGCAGAAGTTTAATAGATAGGAACAGGAACAAAGCAGGTCAGCAGACTGGGAAGCAGAAGCTATAACCGGCAATGAGGCAGCAGACCTCACTGCCTTAAATATAGACACAGACCAATCAGCAGTTGAACACACTCCTGCAGGCTAATTTACTAGTATCCAGCAGGGCCAATCAGGGCTTGCCCCTGACCTGAACAGTTGCAGGCTAATGCCTGTTAATCAGCCTCATAGAATCAGCCCACAGGCTGCCTGCTATGCGCATGCGCCCGGCTACCAGCACCGCCGGGACGCAGAGCTAGTGTACTAGCGTCTGGCCGTTGCCCTGGTGACGGCCGGACAGGAAGAGGAAATGACGTCCCGGTTGTCAAGGTGACTGCCGGGACGCTGGGGCGCATGAGAAGCGAACCGCGGCGGCTGTGAGTACCACCGCGGCTCGTGACAGTGCACCCAGGTTTTCTTGGAAATTTCCTGAAGAACTCCTTCAGTTGTTTGGGAGCATGGAGTTGTCTCCGAGGAATCCAAAACCGCTCTTCTAACCCACGATTCCTCCACTGCACTAGAAAGTGCACCTGTCCTTGCACTTTTTTAGAATCAAGGATTTTCTGAACAACGTATTTTTGTGACTTGCTGGAATTTCTCCCAGAGAAGCTTGCAGACTGGGCTTGAGTTGGATAAAGTACTGGCTTCAATAGAGAACAATGAAATGTGTTGGGAATTCTCAATGAGCCCGGAATTTTTAACCTAAATGAGACGGGGTTCACCTGCTTGATGATGGGAAACGGCCCGATGAACTAAGGACCCAACTTCTTGCAAGGCTGTCTGAGCCTGCTATTTTTTGTAGACAGCCACACTTTCTGGCCCACCTTAAGGGAGCAGGTGGTACGGTGTCGGTCCGAAATTTTTTTTTGCAACAAGTGAGGCTTGTCTCAATGATGAGTGTACTTTCCTCCAGATAACTCTGAGATCCCTTGGCAGTGGAGCGGATCTCCTGGATACCAACGGACTGGAGTGAATACAAAGAGTTAGATCTGGGGTGAAAACCGTAATTGCAAAAAAACGGAGAGGTTTTGGTAGATGAGTGACAGGAGTTGTTACAGGCAAATTCCGCCCAGGGCAACAAGGAGGACCAGTTGTCATGGAACTCTAATGTGTAGCATCGTAAAAACTTCTCTAAGGACTGGTTAACCTTTTCAGTTTGCCCATTTGACTGAGGGTGGTATGTGGATAAAAAACTGATCTTGATTCCAAGGAGGATACAGAAGGATTTCCAGAACTGCGCTATGAACTGAGAACCCCGATCGGAGACGATGTCAGTAGGGAGTCCATGGAGACGAAAAATGTGTTGAATGAACAAGACGGCCAAATCTCGAGCAGTAGGAAGCCTGGTTAACGGAATGAAATGCGACATTTTGCTGAACCGATCTACCACGACCCAAATGGTATTGTGTCCCGCAGAGGGTGGCAGATCAACTATAAAGTCCATGGACAAATGTGTCCAAGGTTTTGCAGGAGCGGCCAACAGAACCAACTGACCTACCGGCCGAATCCTGGGAACTTTGTTCCTGGCACAAACTTCACAAGACAGGACGTGACTCTTGATGTCAGCAGACAAAGACGGCCACCATACAGTACGGGAAAGGATTTCCAATGTTTTGAAGACTCCAGGATGTCCAGCAGTCTGACTATTGTGTGCTTCAGCAAGGACTGCCTTCCTTAGATGAACTGGAACAAACAAGCATCCTACCGGAGTATTATCAGGAGCCAAACTCTGGAACCTTTGTAAGGTAAAGCTCAGGTCTTGGGTTAACCCGGCAAGGATCATAGACACAGGAACAATAGGCTCTGGACTAGTAACCGGAGCATGGTAAGCCAGGAAACTTCTGGACAGGGCGTCTGTCCGAACATTTTTAGAACCTGGACGATAGGTGATTATAAAGTTAAAATGGGTGAAGAACAGTGACCAACGAGCCTGTTGAGGATTCAGTCGTTTGGCCGACTGTATATACTGCAGATTCTTATGATCCGTTATAACGGAGATCTGGTGTGCAGCGCCTTCCAACCAATGTCGCCATTCCTCAAATGCCCATTTAATTGCTAACAGCTCTCGATTTCCAACGTCATAGTTGGTTTCCGCTGAAGAGAACTAACGGGAAAAATAGGCACATGGATGTAAGTGGTGAGTATGGGGATCTTTTTGTGACAGGATGGCCCCGGCACAGACGTCAGAGGCATCGACTTCAAGAATAAACGGTACCTTAGGATCCGGGTGTCTAAGGACCTGAGCAGACATGAAGGCTTTCTTCAGGGTTTCAAATGCCATTATTGCTTGTGGAGACCAATTAGCTGGATCGCTTCCCTTGCGAGTCAAAGTGACGATAGGGGCCACGATATCAGCAAAGCCACCAATAAATCTCCTGTAATAATTGGCAAATCCCAGGAATCTCTGGACCGCCTTGAGGTTATTCGGCTGTACCCAGTCCAGGATTGCTTGGACCTTGGTTGGGTCCATGGAGAAACCTTCTGAGTAGATTATATAACCTAAGAAGGATACCTTCTGGACCTCGAACTCGCATTTCTCGAGTTTAGCGCAGAGATGGTGTTCTCGCAATTTCTGCAGGACTTGTCTGACATGACCCTGGTGTACTGACGATTCTGAATATATGAGGATGTCGTCCAAGTAGACAACAATGAAGTGTCCCAGAAACTCACGTAACACCTCATTAATCAAATCCTGGAATACTGCAGGGGCATTACTAAGGCCAAACGGCATGACCAGATATTCGTAGTGGCCCGAGAGCGTGTTGAATGCCGTCTTCCACTCATCACCTGCTCTAATACGTATGAGTATATAAGCACCACAAAGATCAATTTTTGTGAAGATAGTTGCCCCTCTTAGTTGGTCAAAAAGTACGGAGATAAGAGGAAGGGGGTAGGTGTTCTTAACCGTAATGAGATTTAGCCCTCGGTATTCGATACAGGGTCTGAGTCCACCGTCCTTCTTGGATACAAAGAAGCATCCTGCTCCTACTGGGGACTTGGATGGCCTGATGAAGCCTTTCTCCAAGTTTTCGTCAATGTATTCCTGCATGGATTTGGTCTCTGGACCAGAGAGAGAGTACAAGCGTCCCTTGGGTAATTTAGAACCCGGAATGAGCTCGATGGCACAGTCGAATTCCCAGTGCGGTGGTAGAGTGTCAGCAGCCTTTTTGGATAAAACATCCCAGAACTCATGATACTGTGAAGGAAGTTGCTCCGGAATAGGCTAAATCACACGCAGAGGTAGTGTCAAACAAGACTGTGTACAATAAGAGCTCCACTGGACAATTTCTCCTTTTACCCAATCCATGACAGGGTTATGACCGGATAGCCAGGGGTGGCCCAGAATCAAAGAAACTGATGGACATTCGATAAGAAAGAAGACTATGGTGTCCGAGTGAAGAGCGCCAATGTTCAATTGTAGTGGCGGGGTCTCCCAGGTAATCTTGCCGCCTGGCAATGGACTACCATCTAAGCCACATACCGTAATGGCGGATTTGAGTTTAATCCGTGGAATCCCAGCAGAGCGGGCAAACTTGATGTCAAGGAAGTTGCCCGCAGCTCCACTGTCAATGAAGGCCGACAGGTTCACCGAACCGGCACTAGACGTGAGTTGTGCAGGGATTAACACAGCATTTTTTGAGGAAACAATTTGCAGACCTAGGTGAACCTTCCCCTCGTTCCCTAGGCATGCTCTTTTCCCAGCTTGTTAGGGCAGGAACGGGAGAAATGGCCCTTAGTGCCACAATAAAGACATAGGCCTTGTGATCGCCTCCTGTCTTTCTCCTCAGGGGAGAGACGATACGCTCCAAGTTGCATAGGTTCCTCGTCATCCGTGACAACAGGAATCAAGGCAGATGGAAGAGAAGATGCCTCCTTCTCAGACTTGCGCTCCTTAATTCTTCTGTCAATTTTAATGGCGAGGTGCATCAGATCCTCCAATGAGGTAGGAGTTGGGTATTGCACCAAAGAGTCTTTAATCTGTTCCGACAGGCCTAGACGGAACTGACTACGGAAGGCGTGGTCATTCCATCCACTATCAGGTGACCATCTACGAAATTCAGCGCAGTATTCTTCTGCTGACCGCCGGCCTTGTTTCAAGGCCCATAGATGAGCTTCAGCGGAGGCCATACGGTCCGGGTCATCATATAGTAGACCTAATGCCTCGAAGAAAGCGTCTACTGACTGCATGGCAGGACTGGTCTGCGCCAAGGAAAAAGCCCAGGACTGGGGGTCACCCTGTAGAAGGGAAATGATAATCCCAACTCTTTGTTGCTCTGTACTGGAGGAGCGGGGTCTCAACCGAAAATAGAGCTTGCAGCTCTCCCTGAAATTCCGGAACAGGGATCTATTTCCGGAGAACCAGTCCGGTAAATTCATTTTGGGTTCACAGGTGGAATCCGGAGTGGATTGCGAGGTTTTTGCAAGTTCCTCCTGAACGGACAAAGGCTCAGCCGATCCCTGGATCATCTGGTACAGGGACTCAACATGGCCTGCTAAGGCTTGTGCCGGAGACGGTATGGATCCGCTTTCATCCATCACTACCTCGTCTCAGTGTGAGGCCGGTTATAATGTTAGGAACCCCTCCAGCCAGCACAACACAACCTGGAGTCTACTCTGCCAATCAGGTGTTCACTGGAGCTATAAACGGCAATGAGGCAGCAGACCTCATTGCCTTAAATACAGACACAGACCAATCAGCAGTTGAACACATTCCTGCAGGCTAATTTACTAGTATCCAGCAGGGCCAATCAGGGCTTGCCCCTGACCTGCACAGTTGCAGGCTAATGCCTGTTAATCAGCCTCATAGAATCAGCCCACAGGCTGCCTGCTATGCGCATGCGCCCGGCTACCAGCACCGCCGGGACGCATTGCTAGTGTACTAGCGTCCGGCCCTTGCCCTGGTGACGGCCGGACAGGAAGAGGAAATGACGTCCCGGTCGTCAAGGTGACGGCCGTGACGCTGGGGCGCATGAGAAGCGCAGATCTTGTGTAGAACGGAGTTGCCGAGTTGGGAGATATTTTGAGACAAGAGAGGAGATGTATGTTGGTGCATCTTTGTTGATGGCCTTGTAGGTTAGTAAAAGTATTTTATATTGGATTCGGTACAGAACAGGCAGCCAGTATAGAGACATACAGAGTGATTCAACAGAGGACTAACGATTTGCAAGGAAAATCAGTCTTGCCGCAGCGTGCAAAATAGATTGTAGGGGTTTGAGTCTGTTTTTGGGAAGACCAGTAAGGAGGGAATTGCAATAGTCAATGCCGGAGATGATAAGTGCATGAATTAAGGTTTTTGCAGTGTCTTACGTGAGATATGTGCGAATTCTGGAAATGTTCTTTAGATGTATGTAGCAGGATTTAGATATAGAGTCAATGTGGGGAACAAAGGATAGGTGTGAGTCAAGGATTACACCTAGGCAGCGAGCTTGATTTAATGAAATGTACACATTTTATTATGTTTTCCAAAAATGCTTTCCAAAACATTTTCATCACTTTTTGTGGATATTGTTTTTTATTACTATTTTGGGGCTCACATTATCAGTGTACAAACACAGTTAATTTCATCAAGATACAGCCCAGGACACAATTATATTATGGTATTTATAAGGCGTGTCATCTGAACCAAAAATAGCACTACTTACTATTTTCTATACTGTACTGAGAAAAGATGAAGGCATCTGTTCCCCTTTTACTTTTTGCTTCACTTTTATGATAGGCCTTCATTGCCTCTTCATAATATTGCAATTATTTTATAGTTTCCAATAATTCTAATGAGTTTTTATTTACGAGCTCAGAAATCCATACTTTGCTGCATGATTTGAACTGGATCAACCAAACTCAATCTCTAGCGCTAATATAAAACACATAAATCTAAATAATAACAATAACCCCTGGGTATCAAATGCAGCAACTCAAAAAGGAGGCAATCCTCCATATAGACAATATCAAAGAAACATAGGGGCATATTCAATTAGCTTTCCGGTCCGCGGGATCGCGCCGGAATGGGTACCGCAATAATGTGGATTTTCATTCGCAGCCCATAGGGTACGTATGAAAATCTGCGTTAATGCGGTACCGTATTAACGGAAATACTGCGCAGAACCGGAAAGCTAATTGAATATGCCCCATAGAGTTGCGCAGAAGTACCCAAATTGGCATTTAAATATCTCAAATATTAAATGACGAATTTGGATACTTCTGCGCAACTCTATGTTTCTTTGATATGATTTCAACTGGGCCTTATCTTTTTGTCTTAAGAGGTCTCTGTGTCTGCAATTTTTAGTTTAACAATATAAAAAATACTTGCATAACAGAATACTTATTTTGTAAGACATTGTTTCCTAGAACCTCTGCTACTCAAGTGATTTTTAATTATGTTGTAGTGCAATGATTTCTTTCAGTTCTATGATGCCACATTTTAGGAAATGCTCATTGAAATAGAGAACACATCAAGGTGTTATTTATTCCAAAATATACTGCGTCAAGTCCCATTGTACTTACTTAAATGATTAAACTCATGAGATTTCATCACTAAACTGAAAAATGCCACTATAGCCGTAGAGCCTGATCTAGAATAATCAAAACACATGGTTTGGGAGACAAGTGACATGTGGTTCATGAACCCCATAATTATTTCCCCTTCCTAGAGTTAAGCAGTAATTACATTTGCCACTTCTGCTCTGCTGATTCATTTATTTAGCTATTTAATTGCTTGACTCAGTGCGTCTTTATCTCCGGGATGGCTACACTTTATTCAGACAAAGACATAGCATAAACCATTATTTTAATTTTTTTTTTCGATGGCAGGCATGTGTGCTGTAAAAAAAAAAGTGTGGGGTTTTCATAGTTACCAGTTTATTTGCATCTGTGTTCAACTGATTCTATCTAGTTCTGTAGTTTAGAATGACGAATACTTTACATATTGACACTGTTCTTGAGATTAGATCAATTAAGCATATATATTAGTAAACTTTTATCATTAGTTCTGTGTATCATAGGTCATATTAATCATATAGTATCTGGTAATAGGGATGAGCACATTAATTTTATAGACCAGATTGGGCAGGCTACAACAATCTAAATTGGACTGTGTATTAATCAGATTTCTATAAATTACAGGGGCGGATCTAGACATTTGTCCTACCCGGGGCGATTTTAGGGGGGGGTGACTTAGGCCTCGCCCCCTTTCTGATGTCTAAGGCTGCCGGCGGCTGCACAGTATGTGCAGGTCCGTTCAGCAGTGGCAGTGTGCTGTCCCGCTGCTCTGATTGTGTGTTTAATCGCCCCGATCGCTCCCCCCCCCCTGGATCCGCCACTGGCTGGTGCACGGTGGTATGCCAAACAGCTAATTCTCCTACTGCCTTCATTGTAAAGCTATTAAATTCCATAGACGTACATTTTCATACCGCTGTTTCTAAATTTCCACTTCAACCACTGACCACTATCTTAATGTCAGAGTACTGCATGTTTTCTACAATGACTTCTTGCAATTATTCTTTTTATATATTGAAAATTCACTGAGATGTTTAATTGTGAAGTGTTGCCTAAAATTGGAACAGTGCTTCTTCATTTACAGGAAAAATTGGTTTGCAGTTAAGCAATATACTCTAGCTCTTGCCAAAGACCGTTGCTTTTAGGGGAGTCAGCATGACATAAAGGATTATTTAACTCTTTCACTGCCAGAAGTCCATGGCAATTTTTCATCTCAGGAGCACCCATCACTGTTGTACTGTGTTGGTTTTGCTGATAATAACTTTCCCCTTCACTCCTCAATACCAGCTTTTACAATGGGTTTGCTTCAATTTTGTTTAACTAGAGACATGTCAAACAAAAATGCCCCCTCAGAGAGAGTATATGGCATCGCCATAGCTCTTGCTAACCCTCCATTTAAAGGAGTTCTTTTTGTAGAAACATTCGATACTATGATGCGGAACATGTCTGGTGGGAAATCAAACAGATTGAAACAAGATCGCAGGACTGAAAATTTTCCATCTTTATCCTCTCAGCAGCAGTTCAGTGAGACAAAGAATTATAATCCAGGAAGGCAAAATTCCAGCCAAAATTTATATACTGTACCTAAACAGTCCTTTCGGCCATTCAGACCTAAGGAAGGAAGAACAAATCACAATACACAACAATGGCTATTATCAGGAACAACTCTCAATGAAATCAATAGGGGGCAGAAACGCACATTCACATCCACTCCAGCTCAAATCAGTGGGTTTTGGACATTATAAAAAGGGGATACAGAATGGAATTCAGTCATTTCCATAAAGGAAATTTCTTTGGCTGGTCAAAAACTCCATCTAACAAAGTAGAGATGGAAGTGTTATATGAAAGTTTCAATGTTTATTGAAGATCAAAGCAATCTAATATGTCCTAGGAGCAAAACAAAGGGTTTTTTATTCCAAAATGTTCCAATTTGTAGAAAAATTCAGCAGCCTTTTTGCAAGGTTTTGGATTTGAGAAGTTTGTTTGGGACCAAATATTTTAAAATGAAATCAGTGAATTCCATTGTAAGAGCCATCAGCAAAGCAGACTTTATGATATCCATAGACCTTCTGGGTTTTTACTTTAATGTTCCTGTAGGATTACAGCAAGGGAGATTTCTTAGCCTCTGGATAATGGGGTGACATATTCAGTTGCCATGCCTACTTTTTGGTCTGGCAACATCCCTGAGAATTTTAGCCAAGGTGTTACTTACATTGGTAGCAGAATCTGGGCGTCATTATTGTAGAATAATCAGCCTCAGAACAGCCCAGTTTAGAAGTGAAGTTTTATACAACAACATGGATGGGTATTGAATAAGAAAGAGTCATCTTGTACCAACAGATGAAATTTCTGGGAATCCAAATAGACACCATACAAAAATTATTGTCAGAAGAAAGATGGGCAAAAATTCTATATCTGGCAAGGCAAGCGTGATGATACTGGGCTTAGTTTATTACTCTGTACTGCACAGTTGGCATACCCAGTACCCGTCCAAGGTTAAAAATCTCCTTGTCAGGTGTCGTCTCCGCACTGACACTAGGTGCAGGAGATGGACGCCTGTGTCCATCTGACAGCCGCGTACCATTGCCTAGCAACAGGACGCTCCCTATGCACGTTATGCATGCGCATGCTCAGCAAACTCGCATCCTGTTGCTAGGCAACCAACAGGATGCTTTCCCCACTCACTTGTTGGCGTTCAGCATGTCTGACTGCCAAATCTCATTCACCCAATCAGGGTGCACCTTATTGCTTATATAGAATCCTCTTGCGCCATTAGGGTGCCAGAGTATTGGTTCACAGCCTGCTCCAGCGTCTCCTGTTACCTTTGTTCCTGCATACTTCGGTTCTGATTCGGCTTGTTCTCTACTTCTCTCCTGTGTAACGATTTGTACCTTGTTGACTGGCTGGGTTAATTATTGGCTTGACCTGACTACTATCTGGATCCTCTGTGTCAGCTCTGCTCAGCTGACGCTGACTTGGACCGTATGACTACGCCTTTCTACTGCTGTCGCTACACTGGTGACTGTCTTGGAGAACCGTGACCTACGTACCCTCTGCAGCTTAGCCCAAACTATCTTGCGGGGGTCCCTGGTGAATACCGAAGGTATGTTAGACTCTGCGCCTCCCTGTTCAATTGCGATAAAACTGGTTAGCGTCCATCCCTGCTAAATTCCGTGACACACCCAGACAATATCCAAAATAATATAACTGTGTTTAACAAACTGGTAGCACCAAATAGCAATAATAATATTTAAATAATAGCCCCTAACAAACAGCACTACAGTCTGGCACAGACAACATACAGGGTATAATGAGTTCATTCTATCCACACTTCTCCTGGGACGCAGACCCTCTCTCCTTTGAGGCTACGAGCAAAGCAGAAACACAGCTCCCCAAGTCCTGTATCGATAGATCAGGACAAAGGCAGTGCTCCAGAGACCAACTGTCCGTTCCCTGTTTCCTGGCAGAGACCTAGATCACAACACCAGCCACACTTCAGCTATCACTGGGTAGTGAATGCCCATTGGCTGTTCTCAGGAGCTGTCTTTTAAAGGCAGAAGTGAACTTCTCAGGAGTTTCAGGACCTGTCTGATCATTTTCTGTGTTTACCTTTTCACAAAAAGTAGAGCTCTCTCTGTGGACCTTTTCCCCATCTTAAAACATGATATATCCTGGTGTGATGTACATTCACTCAGTAATGGTGGAAAATAATCCTTTTACCTAGGCTGAAACAATGGACTAGTCTGCATGTATATACAATATAAAATCCATGCTGTCAGACATATTACCACTTAAAAATACAATATATACAAGTTTAAATATGATTGACAATCACCATGAACCAGAAGGCTTGTAAAGTATGTGTTTTTATAGTCCACAATTTGTGAGAAACGAGGTGCAGACTGGTTGAGGTGATATTAATACCTTGTTTAATCACAGCAAGTACAGCCTCATTATCATGCAACAAAAGGGAATAGGCCAGTACACCTAATAAACCAAGTTAAATGAGATATCAAAGGTGTAGATATCGGTACAATTAATAGGAAAGATCTCACCCATCTGTAGGATGTATCTGTGGTGAGAGGTCTCACCAGGCTAGGATATTCCCAGGTTGTATTATATGCTTTTATGTTTTAGAAAGCATCTTGGGAAGTACTAAATTGACTTGGAGGCAGAGGAGGAGCTGGCTTATATACTCTTTGAGGGTATGTTTTTGTTTGTCCTGTCTGTAGCTAAGCAAAATGGAAGCAAACCCATAGTAAAGGCTGCCATGAAGTACTTTGAAAATGAACGGTGACATCATTTGCATTTTTTATTTTTTTTACCCTACTGGGAATATGTCAGTGCACCAACAGACTATCTGCCTTCACCCAACAGTGAAGAGAGTACCCAAAGTTAACTGACAATGACCCCCACAGCAAGACATCATTTCTCAGTCTTTACTTTCTCCTACTGCCGGCAAGCAGTCATTCATTTTAAGTGTCACCCCACTTTTGTCAGGCAAACACGATCCCCAAGACACCAAGTCTTTTGGTTGAAAGGAAGTCCCTCATCTCATCCTTGGAGCCTCAGTAGCCCATTGCGAACCTCAGCTGTTTTCACCTCTTTGATCCTGGGTTCTCCATAGCGCACCAAACGGACAACTACCTGTAAAAGTGCTCACACATTTCAAAACGCCACTGGAGAAAACCTCATTCCTATCCCGATTTCCTTCACTATAATTTCATCCTTTCATCTTTACAGCACTGCCCTTTCAATTGCTAAATAAACATACTTCAAGAGCCTGATTGTCGAATGCAATGAAAACACAAATTGTGTTTTTTAAAATTGGATGTAAATTGCACATCTGTACCCCCGCATTCAAGAACAAGCGGATCTCAAGAAATATACTAAATAGATAATGTACCTTACAGTGCTAATTGTCAAGAACAAGATGTAATAAAATGTTCCTCACGATAAATGAAGATAGTCCTCAATGTGATGGAACACTGAAACAAACTCCAAAAACATACGTCCGTATGTGGGGAGTATTGAAGGCTTCTGAAGGTGGAAGTGCAGCAGGAAATCATTCCAAATTCCTGATCTGATGTGCCTTAATTATGATCTTGTAAGCACATTTCCTAAGGGAATTCCCCCACGTGGTTTATTCACTCGAGAGAAGGGCAATCATGATTGCATGAAACTGGAAGAGGGATCCACCCCTGTGTGACATTTTAGAGTTTATTGTTGTCATCTTATGCCCATACAATACTATTCTATATCTGTATGTTTTTGGAGTTTGTTTCAGTGTTTCATCACATTGAGGACTATCTTCATCATCTATTGTTGAGGAACATTTTATTACATCTTGTTCTTGAACAATTAGCGCTATAAGGTACATTATCTATTTATTATATTCATCTGTTTGGAAAGTGGTGGTCTTTCCTAAATGTACCTAAGGGCAGCTTAATTGATAACATTTGCACCATTCATGTCACCATCTTTTACTGTTGGATCTCAAGAAATGTTTACATTGAATATGGATACAAGTATGCTCTGGCTATACGTTATTTGCGATTTGCAGACAGATATAATACACTGCAGGATAAACACAATGTAGATGTGAAAATAGTCCTATCCGAACACATAGCAAAATAACACATTAACAATTCCTAAAATTATCATCATTAATAAAATACATTTTAAAAAAAATGAAATGTTTCTACATGAATACATAAATAAAGATGTTCTTAAAGTGTACTCTACAGAAAATGTATATTTGCAAATTCTCTTACTTGCAAACACATGTTTGGGCATGCATATACGCCACTCTATTACTATCAGTCGACACTTACACCGACCTTGTAGTTGGTGCAAGTGATATGGCTAAAAGCATGTACCTTTTGCCCAGAGCTTGAATCAGGCAAACGTGAGTGTACTCGACCTTGGCACTCCTTTACCTGAATGCCTCCTCCTCTTTTCTCCCCCGTTCTGCCCTTCAAGTTATAGGCAGTCGAAAATGTAATTTGCGTTGGATTTGAATTGCATGCTATTGCGTTGTCTGTTTCTGAGAGTGTGCAGAGCAATTTCACACAAGATACGGGGGTAAATGTATCAAGCTGAGAGTTTTCCGGTGGGTTTGAAAAGTGGAGATGTTGCCTATAGCAACCAATCAGATTCTAGCTATCATTTTGTATGATGCACTAAATAAATGATAGCTAGAATCTGATTGGTTTTTCAAACCCGCCGGAAAACTCTCAGCTTGATACATTTACCCCACGGTGTGCAATGGGTCTTACATGTAATAATGAATCAGGCCCCAAAACTCTAATATCCACCCAGTATTCTAACCCACGTTGCCTATTTCACACCTTCAACTAACTTCTCTGCACACCTGCACCTTCTCTCCCTTCCTCCTTCACAATCCTTTTCCCACCTAGTTCAAAGACAGAATTGTTATAATTTGACAAGATATTTCCTTATGCCATATTCCACATACTCTACCCATCTTCACCTTTACTCCCCCATCCACACTTAATTCATTATCTCCAGTAGCTGAAAGCAAAGTCTCTGCACTCACCTCCCCACACCATACAATCTGTCCCCTCAAGCCTATTCCCGCCCAACTTCTCTGCTCCCCCAATGCATGACCACCTCTAGCTCACATCTTCAACCTGTCTCCCTTTATTAGCACATTTTCATCCTCTTTTAACCATGAACTCATCTCACCAATTGGAAAGAAACCGTCTCTTATTCCAACCTCTCTCTCCAAATACAGCCCTATTACCCTCCTTCACTTTGCCTCCAAACTACTTGAGTGATTGGTATACAACCACCTGTCTCACTTTATCTCCTTTCACTTTATTCTTGACTCACTGGAATTAGGCAAATCATTCCCAACATCCCACTGAAACTGCTCTCACAAAAGTGGTCAATATATAAAGGTAATTTCTCTATACTCATTCTCCTTGATCTCTCTACTGCTTTTAACACTGTTGATCCCCCTCTTCTCCTACACAACCTTCACTCTAATGGCCTTCGTGGCACAGTTCTTCCTGGTTCACTTCCTACCTGCTGGTTCTTTAGTGTTTCTACTTCTGGCACATCTTTCCCTCCACTCCCATTATCTGTTGGGGTTCCAGAAGAATCTGTTCTTGGCCCTTTACTTTTCTCACTGTACACCTCTTCTCTTGGGGAACTAACTTGCTTAATTGGCCTTCATTAACTTTAATATCTGTTTTTAGTATTATAGATGTCTAGAAACGTGACTCTGGTCTATGTTACTATTGTATTAAATTTCACTCATTTTTCATATATCATGTTATATGTATAATATAACACATGACATATTACATATTGTATATGCCTTTACTGTACTTGACTTACTTTAAAACGCCCATTGCCCCCACTTTTACGCCTCTCAAGTTATAAGGAGCTGCAAGTTTCAGATCTCTGTATCTGTGTGTGTTCCCTTTGTGGGCATTCGCAGTGCAAAATTGCATATTTTACACTAAAAAACAGTCTTACATCCCATTCTGTATCAGACCCTTAATGTTTAAATTTAAATGATGTCCTAACTTATACTGTGATGGTTGTGTCTTTATTTGAAGAATGAGCAACACTGCAAGATTCGTCTGGAAGCTAATTTTCTTTACAATCATAAACATTATACCAACATGTCATCATTTTTTACAGCAATTGTCTTATGACTTATAGAGCTCGGCCTCATGAAGAAAGTAGTCTACCATTGGTTTATGTTTAGGCCACTGTGAGCATAAATAAATAATGATATGGCTCCATTTATGAGGGATCACATTACAAACACTTAGCACTTAGTCATTAGTTCCTGTAAGAATGCACTGCTCAATTAGGTAACTACTGTGAGAGTACTGTGCTCTTTTAATCTGACACTGCATTTAGAAAATCAATAAAGTTTTTTGTTTTTTTTATAAAAAAAGACATTTGGTTCCTTTTCTCAAATGCATCCACCACTGTGTGTTTTGGAAATATTTTGCAGCCAATGATGTCTAAGCGCTAGACCGATTGCCAACATTTCATAACTGAAGTAAATGGGACATCTAGGATTTACTGCTCAATTTACCATTATAATTGAGAGTAACTTTTATATTCTATATATTTTCTGACTAAGCAATAACATTGTGATTTATATATATATATATATATATATATATATATATATGTATAGGTCTTTGCTTTTATGCACATTTTACAATGGCACATGGCATAGACAGACAGTGCAACCTCCTAGGACTGGTATCAGGACTGATACAGGACTTTGCGCTTCAAATTTGACATATTAAAGGAACTTTTTCAGAAATGTCACTATAAAACGCCTTGTGTAATACTGATCGGCATTCATATGCGCACACAAAAAAACAATGACAGAATGTGCTGTCACCAGGAGCGGGCACTAGTGGAGAAGAGGCTTGGGCAGTCGCGTCCGTCACAAGTAGTGGGCATGGTGCAAATGAGCCTGGCATCAGCTATAGGAGGCAAACGTGGGGTACCAGAGTCTATAAAGACTGTGTTTTCCCTGCTTGAGTGTGACAGTAGCTATCTTGCAAGCCTGGACCCAGGAGGGAGTAAGCTCCAGGGTCCCTGGTGAGGGGATGCAGATGGGATCCAAGAGCTTTAACAGAAAGGGCATACACACAGGGGAATCCCCACCATCAGGGGAATCCCATATATTAGGCACCAGAGACATTGGGTCTCTCTTCCCTCTAAATTCAATAACAACTAGAGCCTCCAACAAGTAAAAGACGCCTAAAGAAAAGTGAGCAAAAAAGAAAGCTGTGTGGGTGTCCACTGAATGGGGAAATGTTTCACGGGTCTCCTAAGGGGCTGAGTATTTGGTAAAAAGCTGTTGTATGCTAGTAAACCCCATATGGAGACCATTAGAAGTGCATTCATAGTAAGGGGGTTGTTCCAGAGGCAGTATGGCTATCCTAAGGAAAGCATGCATGAGGTCCCTCTATATGAAAGCCCCTTGTAATGTGCTCACATATGGAGAGGGGTGTCAGCTGCATCCAGGCAGTGTGGCTACTCAGAAGTGAAAGAGTCACTTTGATGAGAGTCTACATGCTAATGTAATTATAATGCTTATTGTGGTGGAGGAAGAGGAACAGTTTTCTTGTTTAAACAGAGATGCCTGGCACCCAATATTCCTTTAATACTTTGCTCTGTATTACCACTAGTGTTCATTTCACCTAACTTGTGTTAAATGTCTTTGTATTTGATGTCATCAGATGCGGCCACAGATAAAAATCCGGAGAAATTGCATCGGGGGGGCGGCCGGCCGGCCTACCCCCCGGCCCTAAAAGCGGAAAGTCTGAGCCAGCCCGCCCCTGGCAAAGGACCACATATGGTCATCAGACCAAACCACCGGGTGGTAAAAATTCTTAAACACTGTACTCCCTGCAAAATCATACCACTTTTCACCATGCTGTGCCACCCAAGGCAACGGCAATTTTGATATCAATATGTTATTAGAGGGATAGGTGTCTGCAGTTTTCTATATATACATGTAAATGCAATTACTGAGAATTAGAACTTCATTATATATTCACCATTGCAAACCCCATACTTAGCCACACTTCAAAGATCCCATTCCCATTTTTTCTCTATTTTTTTTCCTTAACAATCTGTTCCTTACTCTACCAAGTCTTTTTACTAGTCGGGTATCGAGGGAGGATCACTGTCAATTCATCCTCTGCCTGCCCACAATGTGCATTTAAAAAAAATGAGCACAGACCTTGAGCTTATTTCTGACCTTATTCAAATTGAAGTAGTTCTCAAGATATGCTTCAATTTGAATCTGGGTGTAAGTATGCTTTACCTAAACATTAATTGCCGTATGTTAACAGACAGAACAGAGTGCAGTTTAAGCACATGCATGTGTGCAAAATAAAGTCCCTTTTAGAACACATGAAAAACACATGAAAAAAAATTCTATAAAATAAATTAACAACTAATAATACTATTATAATTAATAAAAAATATGGGCTTAAAAACTTTTTATTTTATTTGTAAATTAAACACGTAAATCAGGATATTATTAATGTGTACTGTACCTAGAGGACTTGATTCACCATTGAATGTAATGTGAACGCAACATGAAAAAACAGTCAGTATTTAATTTATGTGCAAAACAAAATACTAATTTGCACCCCTTGCAATGTAACATGGTTTTGTCCAGAAGACTGAAATAAGAAGTTTCTCAAGTTAAGATCTTAATGAATCAGGCCCTATATTATTAACAGATGACATTAATTAATTTTTTTCTCTGTACTTTTTTGTGACTTCATATTCCACATATTAATTGGACATATACTGCAGTGTATATAGTCTGTTAGAACAGAGATATAGATCCGTATTCATCAACATCCGTAACTTTAGATCCTCTCTTCGTTGAATACGGAAGTGCGTATGCCTGATTTGTTCATTTTGCATGCCTTAATGAATCCGGCTTTCGATGTTAAGGTTCTGTAGATAGGTACAATTTAATGAATTATGTAAACCAATTAACTATTCTAATATGGGGTCTGATTCATTAAAGTAAAGCAAAAAAAAAGGAGTAACTTTGCACCTTGGCAAAACCATGTTACATTGGAGAGGGAGGTAAATTTAAAATGTGGGGACAGATTTATAATTGTGGTAGGGCATGTCCTAGATCAACTTTAAACTTTAAATTTCAGTCTTAAATTAAAGCAATCAAGTATTTTTGTGCCACATGAAAAGCAGCTTTTTCCTTATGTGCAAAATAATAAACTAATTTGTACCCCTTGAATTATAACATGGTTTTGTCCAGGAGCAAATTTACTTTTTTTCTTGCTTTGCTTTTTTTAATAAATTAAAGCCGTGGTGTTTTTTATTGTTGCATGGATACAATAAACACTTAAATATTAAGAATAATAGCGTTATGCCACATCTATGCATTTCTTACTATTTCATATGTGTTTTAATATCTTGATAATTTATACCTTTTGCACTACTGCAATACCAAACAGATACAGGTCAATAACATACTTGGCACAATGTGTTATTCATACAGTGGCAACTTATATATATTTTCCTAAATGTATTACATTACTTTTATTTCAATAACAAAATTATATATAGAAAAAAAAATCTTAGAGTGGTTTGACTCCATTCTCAGTAGCAACCTAATTTTCTCATTTGCACCACTTTCTTAACCCTCAATTAACATTTATCAGTAGTATACAGAATCATAATACCTAATGTACTTCGCTGTCTAATAAATAACTTTTCTAACAAGCTATTGTTTTATTTCCAGGATAGATCTATATCCTAAGAATGTTTAAGTTTCAAATAAGTAGACATTGTATACTCCAAAATGAGTGCTATATTATTATATAGTAGCAAGACACAAATGTTTTCTCCACACAATCTAGAGAAATTCTCCTCAAATTAAGAGAGTAAGTGGGTTAAATCTCCTCATTTAACCCACTTACATTGACAGGATGTATGCCTGTAGTTTTCGTTAGTATTAGCATAGCAATTGGTGTGTTTTTTTCCTCAGAATTATCACTGTGATACTGTTCACATTAACTGTTTACATTAACATTAGGGAGGAATTCAATTGCCCGCTTTACTGCCGAAAGCAGTGCGACCTGTGCACTATTACCGTTACGAGGTAATAGTGCGCATAATTACCGTTACTAGGATAATATTTAACTAGTTAAATTTATCATATTAACGGTAATAGGTTTTGTTATGAGCGTTTTGTCGCTATCCAATAACGATTGTCGAATCTCGATTTGTGTTTCCAACGCACAAAGATTTATTCTCAAAAAGTAGCAGAATATATTCAAGCAAAATAATAATAAGTACAGCCGTTACTTATCGCAGGCGCTCTGGATCTAGTGAACAGTCATTCAGTCCTGAAGTCTGTGGTCTAGGTGACTGAACTCTGGATGAGGAGCTGCTGCTTATATGCAAACAGAGATACAGTAAAACAATGCAAAGGTGTGGCTTCCTTCTATTGGTCCAGGCATCAGGAGGGTCCAGGGGGTTGTAGATCATAGGCTAGTTTAAGCTCAGGAATCCAAAGGAGGGGGTCATCTCTCCAGGGGATGAGCTCTGATCTTCCCGCCAAGATTACTCATCATAATAGTCCATAATTCCTTAACATTAATAACTTGCGTATGCACTCTGCGATTCCTTCGCAGAGTGAACCGGACAGTTGCAAATGCGAAGAGGATTAGTATGATACCACACATGACTAGATTCCTTCAACGTGTACCATATGTTTTACTGATATGCCTATAACTTATAATATTACATATAAATACTACTATATTTCGACATAAATGACTATGTGTTGCAACTACCATTAATGTGTACTATTTTACAAGTGTGCGTGTTTGTGCGAATCTATGTAAAAGACTAAATACTGTCATTACCACGTGTTGCAGCTGCGTACGCCCTTCCACGCCGTAGCGTGCCCTTTCACGCCGTAGCGTACTCTACGCATCTTTTCAAACAAAGACAACCAAGTTTGCTCGATTTTAATTGAAATGACTTTATCCAATATGCTGACTTCGACAGCTCCACCCTTTGATAGTATAATAAACTATCACCTAATCACAGTTTCAAGTTCAGGGTTATACAACACTTCTTCACATACCATGATCTCGGTGTCTTGCACCACCCTTTCAGTCTCTTTCTCAGTGTTACTCCCAGAAGACTGTTTTCCACACTTCAACACAGTAGGAACACATTTGACACACAAACCAATTGCTAAGATGACACCCAGTATAAGGAGAAGGAGCTTACCTACACTCGCAACCATTGGATTCGGCACTATGGGGAATTGGCTCTCAACAATTTTATTAATTTCCCTTAAGTCCTGGACTAATCTATTGCCCCTCCCCCACTCTTCTTCACAGGAAAAATGGGACTATTTGCTGTGCTTGATGTACGAATTAAAATCCCCTGTTGTAACAGCCTTTCAATAACAGGATATACCCCTAGTTTTACCTCTGGTTTTAATGGATACTGTGGGATTTTTGGAGCTATCCTACCACTTTTTATATTTACCATGACAGGGGCTACGTTTGCCATCAGTCCAGTGTCCTGTCCATCTCTGGTCCATAGTGAACCCGGTATTTCCTGCAACGTCCCCTTTACTTGAGATTGACTTTGTTCTATAACAGTAGAGTGTAGCATTTATCTTTGAGGGGTGTCCAATATATCCTGTACCTCATGAGCGACCTTCTCGGGTATATTTAGGAACACACCATCTGAAGTACAGTATATGACACATCCCATTTTACATAACAAGTCTCTCCCTAGCAAGTTAGTAGGAGCCGCTGCAGCCAAGAGAAACGAATGCTTAGTATGCAGGGGCCCGATAGTATCTTCAGCGGGTTTAGTTAGAGGATATTGCAATACTCTTCCCGTTACCCCCATAGCTGGAATAGTTTTACTGGTCACCTGTAGATTAAAAGGAGAGGTTATCACAGATCTGGCCGCCCCTGTATCTACAAGAAAAGTTTGCTTCCTACCAGCTATGTCAACTATCATTGTTGGTTCTTCTCTCAGACTCTCAGTTAACCTCACTGGCTGTAGACTACAGGTATGACCTGACCCCTAGCGCTGACTATTGCTTTCCCGCGCAGCATTTGCTGCTGTAATATGCGCGGGCAGGTGTGAGTCTTCTAGTCTATGTGAATCCCTCCTTGGAGGATATCTATGCGACCCTTCATTAGGATTATATCTTCCCTTAGTATAATCTTTCCTCTTATGTCCTTCTTCTTTGCAATTATAACATCTCAACATTCTGCGTTTCCTGTTATGTGGGTTATAGGCTGGTGGTTGTGTATGCATTCCCTCTAATGCTTGTATACTCACCGTCATCAACTTGTCACTCTTTTCTTCTTTTTTCCTAAAGATATTTTTATCATGCTCCACAGCAGACTCCCTAAGGGAATCTACCGTGATGCCTCTCCAATTAGGTAATGAGGTTTGTACTCTGGTTTTTAAATTTTCCCTAAGACCATCCATTAGTACTCCTACAGCTTCTTCCCTGTGATGTGGGTCCTCACCTATGTTTGATATCCCAGTGAACCGTGTTATTGATGCAAGAGCTCTACCAAAATAGTCCACTGCAGTTTCACTATCTTTTTGTTTTATGGTGAAAATCTTACTCCAGTTTACCACTACTGGATAATAGATGGCTAAATGTTTGACAATTTGTTTTATATTTTCTTGATTAATCTAATCTGTCAAGGTGTCATCTTCATCCAACAAACAATCTTTAATAAATTTTTGTATGTCAGTATTGGGAGGAAGACAAGCCCTCAACACTACACGCCAATCCTTATTGGTTGGTTCGTGTGCATTTCCTAAGTCTTTAACAAATTTCTGACACTTAGCCAATTCTTTTCTAGGATCTGGGAATTCAGTCATAATAGAACGTAATTCTGATCTAGTCCAGGGACAATGCATTGTAACATTCTTTAAAGGAACTACACCATCCTTGTCCGCCTTCCCATTGGGAACTGATATTGTGCGGACTGGATACGCACCCACTGGTTCACTGTCTTCAGAAGACACTACAGGGTTTGCTGTTTCAGTATTTTGAATGCTATCACTTCTAGTGGTCACACTACTCTCACCTATCTCAGCCATTGTTCCTTTCCCATACTTACGCTGAACCTCTAGCATATCAACAGCATGAGCAATGGCTGAAATTACAGTGGGTTCATCTTCATCTTCTGATACACTTGTTTTAAACTGACTTAAAACAGGATATAACTAAGCAATTTCTCTTTTTTCAGTTTTAATAACAGCTGTACTTACCCCTCCCGCCACATAAGGTGGCGGGGGCGCGCTTGCGCTGAGTTCGCCACGCTTCTCAACGGCTACTTCCACCGCACGCGCGCTTTTCGCCACGCTTACTTCAGCTGTGCATTCGCTACTCTGCCACGTGTTACCTTCCATTTGCCACAATTTCAAACAATCATTATTTTTATTCCTCACTTTCGTTGACTTAATCAACCATACTTTATCTTTTACAGTATTTAGTACCTCTGCATTAAAACTCCCTATTGTTGGGAAAGGCCTATCACAATCTTTGGTCATTTCGACCCACGTGTCACAATACGCAGTTGCGTATGCACCATATTTCTTACACATGAGAAATCTCGCTGAACCAATAGGCCCTTCCTTAGGCAGTACCTTGGCCTTCTCTAGTGTTTGCTTAGCACCCATGTTAAACAATAGGGTCCCAGAAATATCACAATATCCTGCCACAAAATAGGGTTCCAGAAATAACACAATATCCTGCCACTAATTTCAGCACTACCCCTAGAGATATTTTACCGGCTCGTGGACGTATTTGCTACAAGCCGCGTCCACTCGCTTCCTCTCATATTGAACGAGGACCCCTAATACAGAAATATCAATGCGGATTAAAGGGTTATCAGCTCCCTGATCACCCCTGACTCTCCAACAAAATCTGTTGAGTTTATTACAACTGGTAGCATCCGGTAAAGTCAATTACCAGCCTTACCAACGTAATTCCTCCCCGTTACTCCCAAGTCACAATCACGGCTTTCCTTGCCGTGCGGTGCAATCGCAACGCTTAAAGCTAATCCGTAAGCGATGCGATTACCCTTGGGTGCACGCCACGAATACTCATTCAGTTTCCGCCTCCGGTATACCTGCCTTGTATACCGCACACCAGTTGGGCACCTGCCTCGTCAGACAGCTACTGACACTCTATTCAACAATAGATTAAACCTTAGTGTATTTAAAGTCACCAAATCACACGACATACACCTTTTCTGCGCAGAAAATCAAAGTTCCCAACAATAGTAATAATGTCCCAGAGGTTTTAATGTATGCATGTATAACAACTATCAAAACGATTGTTTAACCACGTGGCAAATCTACCGGAAGTTCGCGTACGCAAAGCAGGAAGTACACATACGCTAAGCCAGGGTTATCCAACCCGCGGGCCGCGGGCCGCATGCAGCCCAGCCCGCCTGTAAATGTGGCCCAGCGGTTGTGGCAAGGGGGCAGCGCTGTTAATGAAAAAAATATCCTGCAAAAAAAAATAAAAAAATACTTACCTTGCGTTCACGTCAGCTGGTGCTCCGGCTCCCTCCCTGGTCTCCTCCTACGTGCGGTGCTCGCAGTGAATGTCGGGGGTGACGTCATCACACCCAACATCCATTGTGTAGCGCAGCACAGAGGAGTCACCCGCGCGAACTATCAGCAGCAGTGAAAGATTATCCAGTATCTTATTGTTGTTACTCTGAATTTGGACTTTCTGCACCATGCAATTATGAACTAGCTGTGTTCTCTGTATGTACCTAATATAAGTATTAAGAGATGATTGTATTTTTAATATTTTAAACCATTTTAAATGTGCAGTGCTGAGTAGGGTGAAAATATCACCCACTGTTACCCTTATCGGAGGCTGCTCCATGAGCCATTTTTCCCGCCACCCTATCTTTAAATCTCTGTAGATTTCTATTAGTCCTCCTGATGCTACCTATATCGGTGACCATTTCAAACTGGTCAATAAAAAAAATGATTCATGGGTGCAGAAAGAGAGGAAAAAAAAGTTTTTGCCATTTAATTCCCCGAACCCCACTAAGGGGCAGATGCAGGTAAGTTAAATTGTAGCTGGTAATGGGACTACTGCTTTAATCATGATTCTGCAACAGGTTTCCTAGCTCTTACTAACTTCATTTCCAAGTAAGTTTAATATGTTAACTATGTTTTCTATGTTTTTTTGGATGATCAGCTATCGTTAGTGTTAGTGTATTTTATGTGAGGCCCAAACCAACTCGTCGTCTTCCAATGTGGCCCAGGGAAGCTAAAAGGTTGGACAACCCTGCTAAGCAATGTAATACAGTTAAAACGCACAATGACAGTAAATAGAAACAGTTTTCTCTCTTGTCCCTAGGTTCAGTTAGCGTACCTTAGATAATGCAAAACGGACATTCGGTTTCACAACACAGAGTACAATTTAGGTTTTGAACACATTGCATTCTTACCCGTTTATGTCGCGTCTCCACCCTTTGTTGCGGAACCGAAATCCGTTGGTCTTGCGTATCGTCCGGCAACGAAACCTCCGCTGCAAGCCCCCAATTTGTTATAAGCGTTTTCTCGCTATCCAATAATGATTGTCGAATCTCGATTTGTGTTTCCAATGCACAAAGATTTATTCTCAAAAAGTAGCAGAATATATTCAAGCGAAATAATAATAAGTACAGCCGTTACTTATCGCAGGCGCTCTGGATCCAGTGAACAGGCATTCAGTCCTGAAGTCTGTGGTCTAAGTGACTGAACTCTGGATGAGGAGCTGCTGCTTATATGCAAACAGAGATACAGTAAAACAATGCAAAGGTGTGGCTGGCTTCTATTGGTCCAGGCATCAGGAGGGTCCATTTTGCAGATCATAGCCAAGATTACTCATCATAATAGTCCATAATTCCTTAACATTAATAACTTGCGTATGCACTCTGCGATTCCTTCGCAGAGTGAACCGGACAGTTGCAAATGCGAAGAGGATTAGTATGATACCACACATGACTAGATTCCTTCAACGTGTACCATATGTTTTACTGATATGCCTATAGCTTATAATATTACATATAAATACTACTATATTTCGACATAAATGACTATGTGTTGCAACTACCATTAATGTGTACTATTTTACAAGTGTGCATGTTTGTGCGAATGTATGTAAAAGACTAAATACTGTCGTTGCCACGTGTTGCAGCTGCGTACGCCCTTCCACGTCGTAGGGTGCCCTTTCACGCCGTAGCGTACCGTATGCATCTTTTCAAACAAAGACAACCAAGTTTGTTCGATTTTAATTGAAATGACTTTATCCAATATGCTGACTTCGACAGCTTAATGCAGCGTTATTACGGATTGAATTCCCCCTTAGAGTGCAGTGCCTATATTAATCTCTGGGATTGCTATTAAATGGAAAAAAAATACATCCCATAATCATGAATCAGGTCATGGAAACAAATTGGAAGTTTTCAATGTGATATATACACCGATCAGCTACAACATTAAAGTCACTGATAAAGTGAATTTCATTGATTATCTTGTCAAAATGGCAGTCGTCAAGGGGTGGAATATATTAGGCAGTGTAAGGATCTGAGCGATGTTCACAAGGGCCAATTTGTGATGGCTAGACAACTGGGTCAGAGCATCTCCAAAACGGCAGGTCTTGTGGGGTGTTCCCAGTATACAGTGGTTAGGACTTACCAAAAGTGGTCTAAGGAAGAACAACAAGTGAACTAGAGACAGGAACATGAGCGCCCAAGGCTCATTGATGCGCGTGGGGAGCAAAGGCTACCTTGTCTGTTTTAATCCCACTGAAGTGCTAGTGTAGCACAAACTGCTGAAAAATGTAATGCTAGCTATGATAGAAAGGTGTCAGAACACAACTACCGGTCAAAGTGCCCATGCTTACCGCTGTCCACCACTATAAGCGCCTACAAAGGGCACGTGACTGCCAGTACTGAACTATGGAACAATAGAAGAATGTGGCCTGGTTTAATTAATGACGTTTTCTTTTACATCCTGTGGGTAGTTGGGTGCATGTGTGTAGTTTATCTCGGGAAGAGATGGCACCAGGATACATGTGACTGGATCACTTATAAGTAACTTATGGTATAAATTCAATTAAAGGAAATAGTGCAGGGCGCTTATTTATATAATTGCAAATGTACTTATATTTGATATTCTTGGAATGTTGGTAAAAGAGATATCTTTTTTTCTGAGACCAGGGGAAGAAATGTGTTTGTTTTAACCTTGCTAGAGGAAATGCATGACTTCTGAGGTATATATCTGATACAATAAGCCTTTGTGGAGGAAGTATTTTGTGTATTGTGATGTGGGGAAATGACTAGTTTGGGGTTTTGTGACTTTATTTGGGAATGTGTATTCTGCAGTTGTCTCAAGAAAGGACCCATGTTAATCTCATGTTGATTAGACCTTAGATGTGGGGGGGTTCAGCACCTGAAGGCACAGGAAGGTTTAATTGAGACTTGCTACTAGATTTTCTGCATCTAAAAATAAGATGCAGGAAATCACAGCAATTTTTAGAATATCACAGATAAGTGTAAATATTGTTAGCTTTGCATTGCATATAAATCCATGTTTGGGTAAACAAATTGCATCCTGATTCTAAAATTAGATCAGACCTCAAGGGGGCTGGCTTACCTTGTGAAACTGTGTCCAAAACTGTATAAAAAGCACTGACTTGTATTGAAAATTGTTCTTCTGGTTCCATCTGACCTGATCACCGGTACCTTCAATCAGTATGACTGCAAATAAACATTATTTGCTTCAAAGACCTACTTGAAAATGTCTTCCATGCTGAAAATCCTGTTACCTACAGAATAGACCCAAAATCTAATCCGTTCCCGGCTGTTTCTGAGATTTGGACCCAGCATCCAGTACCACTGCTCTGCCTGCTACCCAGCAGCTCTGGTCAGTGTGATAGGCCAGGGGGGATCCATCCACAGTAACCCTGATCTATAGGAAGAGGTCAAGAGTACTAGCCCAGGTACACCAGTAATGGGGTACATTAGCAACATCAGTTATCCAGAAGAAACCTGGTTTTGGATGCCGGTAAAGGAGTCCAGTGGTGGTAGCATTTGTAAGCCCCTCCTACAATGGTGAGAACATTAATTTGGGATAACGAAAGGGAAAGGTGGCAAAGTAAGCCCCATATGGTTCCCAGCAACAACAGACAGGGTTGCATAGGCGGTCCATCCTGTCACAATGCACTATTTACAAGAAGGCAAGCCCATAGAGAAAGAGTGATGCTCTGGGCAATGTTCTGCTTCAAAACCTTGGTTCCTGGCATTCATGTGGATGTTACTTTGACGTGTATCACCTAAATACCTAAATATTGTTGCAGACACAGTGCACAGGCAGCACAGTGGCGTAGTGGTTAGCACATTTGCCTCACAGCACTGGGGTCATGAGTTCGATTCCCGACCATGGCCTTATTTGTGTGTAGTTTGTATGTTCTCACTGTGTTTGCGTGAGTTTCCTCCGGGTCCTCCGGTTTCCTCCCATACTCCAAAAACATACTGGTAGGTTAATTGGTTTTTTAAAAAAAAAAAATTGACCCTAGTCTCTCCCTGTCTGTCTGTCTGTGTGTGTGAGTGTGTGTCTATAGTAGAGAATTTAGACTGTAAGCTCCAATGGGGTAGGGACTGATGTGAATGAGTTCTCTGTACAGCGCTGCGGAATTAGTGGCGCTATATAAATAAATGATGATGATGCACCTCTTCATGGCAATGGAATTCCCTGCTGGAGTGGCCTCTTTGAGCAGCATAATGTACTCTGCTACACTGCAAAAATTGTTCAGAAATGGTTAGAGGAGCATTACAAAGACTTCAAGGTATTGATTTGGTCTCCAAATTTCCATGATTTCAATCCAATCGTGCAACTTACAGTACTTAAAGGATCCGCTGCTAACTTCTTGTTGCTGGATACCACATGTCAACTTCAGAGTTCTTGTAGAGTCCGCATACAGATGCGGAACTAGTGAGCTGGGGGCCCCAGTGCAGGGAGGCTGGGAGGAGGGAACCAGGGGCTTCAACCCTCTGCATCTGTCATGCAGCAGGCCTCATTATCTCCATGGACACCACCGGTGCATGGTAGTATATATATATATATCTACTATATAAATGCCTAGTGGCGTGTGTGGGGGAAAAAACCCAAGCTGCAGCGCCACCTGCTGGGGAGAGTTATACACTGACCTATATATTTCTTAAAGGAGAAGTGACAGTTGGGAGTGGTTGGTGGTTGCCGGGGGTGACAGTGGGGAGTTTTTAACACCTTAAGTAGCTTGATGAAGGATGTGGCAATGAAGATGAAGGATTAGGTGATGGAGAAAAATTATGAGGTGGTGACATGTGGACAATACCACGTTAAAAAAGGGCGCTTGCGTCGGGAAGTAACGCTCTTCCCCTGAGGAGGCCTGGGCTAGGCCCAAATGCATGACAAGAACCTTTTTAACACCTTAAGTAGCTTGATTTGACTAGAATGCATGAGTATCATGCACGGGTTAACTTGTGTGTATATATATATATATATATATATATATATATATATATATATATATATATCAGGTGTAGGTTGTGGTTTTCAATTAGCTTGCAATAGCTTGTAATTAAGCTTTTTGTTCTCTGATTCCATCACAACAGATCAGCAAACTGACCATGGTGAGAAAAATTACAATATAATGTCAAGCTATTTCATGACAAAACCTATATTTCTTTTACTGGAAGTCATTCACAATCATATGGCAAAATGAAACAGCAATCTGATATGATGTTCTGCCGCTACATTTGTGTCTCTACTTACCTTTGTGCTATCATAGATGGCTTTGTAAGGCAAGTTTGAATTCAGAAATAGTATGGCAGAGGGGCACTTGAGTTCTCCTAATGGTGGATTGGAGCAAACCCATTTGTTGTGCATACCACATATTAAAATAAGGATTATAAATGAGACAATCCTAATAATCCATGTTATCTTTTTATTAATAGTACTTGAAAAGTAGAAGAGCAGTAGCCATTACTTTTACATATTTGTGGCCTCATGCATTAAAGTAATGCATTCCATAGTGCTACATTGTACGCCATACTAAATCAAATACAGGGCATTTAATGACCTTGTGTGTTGGCCATTCAACCTTCAGTAGTTTCATTCAATTTATGGATTGCTGTAATGAAGTCAAGGAATATGTGTTATATTTCTGACTTAGTATGCAATATTTAAGTTGTGATACTGTCATTTGTGAAACATACTTATATCATGCATAGCCTTTGGCTTTCAGAATCTAGAAATTGTAGTGTAACTGTATGTATTATCTGCCTCCCCGTCTTTTGACTCATTTATTGTCTGTTGACATCCCACCCAGCAGCATACATGTATTGTCTAGTAAACATGGCCTCTCCACACTGCAGATTGTATTTGAAACTAATCCTCAGTAGTTATCCCCCCCTCCCCCTCAATAAACAAACAATAAGCAGCACCAAGCAAGCAGCTGTCCTCACAAGAACAAAACTAACAATCAGATGCTTGCAAAAAACACGGAAAGAGCACATGAACTGTATTTACATGGTAAGGATCTTTCATTATTCTCCATTCTGCTCTGTCTAAATTTAACTCTGAATTTCCTTATCCAATTTACACTACTATACATTCCTTTTTTAGATAAGTGAACAGTAAAGTTATATTCTTACTCTTTCCTTTTGTTACTTATTATGTCCTGTTGCTATGTCAATATTCAGTAAACTTAAAACAGTATCTTAAACAAGGATTTATATATTTTCCTAGCTCTGTAATTTGACCTATATTTTAGGCTAACTACAAATGAAAATAAAAAAAAATACAGACAGTGCTAGCTATACGATAATAAAAGCTGTATAAGCATAATAAATATAGCTCTGAATAAAACTGGATATTATGTATTTCCTAATGGTTAATATCTAAAACAAAATGGATTTTTTTTAACACACTGTTACCTTTTGTTTGAGGTTATAATTATTCATATTACATGATATGATACATATGTGACCTTGTGTATACTGTAAATAAGCATATATAGACCTGAGAGTGTAGCTGCTGAAGATGCTATTAAAATATTCCAGTAAGTGATGAGTGTACTTAGCCACACCGTCATGTTATCCAATCATTAATAGTTCACAAAATAGCATTTACTCTATATTCTCCTGTTACCCTTCAATCTGTATTACAACAACCCAAGTTGTTTCTCTTACATTGTAATATAAAACATGCATTGCACACAGGACTGGTGCTGTTAAAGAGCTGTTCCCTCTGTGTTGGGTGTAGTGTTCTATCGGATTAGGACATCACATTCCCAGCCTTGACAAAGCCTTTGTTCATTATATTTATAGCTGCTTCTGGTCATTGTTGAGCAAAGGAGATTGCCCTGCCCTCTGGCCCTTTCCTAAGAAGATTTTGGGCAGAAGCTCCTCTCATGTGGCACTAATTGAAATGATTGGTGGAGGGGGTGTTGTGAGCTCACTGTGCCTGACTCAGGCTTATCTGCTAGGGGCTAAGCAGGAGCAGAAAAAAAAGCTTTGCCTCATTCCAGCGAGGCTCAGGACTCCTGGCCATCTGTCCTCAGTTGGAATCAGAAGACACATAGAAGGGCCGTACTCACTGTGACTGTGCAGAAGAAAGAGCATTGTTCAGGAATTCTGGCTGAGCTTTTAGCCGTGGCGAAGGTTGGTGAATATAGATCTATTATCTGTCAATGAAGGTTTTAGCTTGGGGATTCAGTCTCTTGCAGCAATGTGTATGAGCCTATGCTTTCGTGTGTGTGACTTTATTTATATACACAGACACTAGTATGTAGTACACACTTGGTGCTTTTGAAATACTCTATGAATAGTATACTAGCATTGTGGCAGTAATTCTGCATAAATAGGTAATAAAAGCAACAGCAATGCTTTAATTAGATACTTAATATAATAGTGATTTTAATGGAGTGAAAACTTAATTGAGAAACTGTAGGACCAAGTTTTACTTTCTGAGTTGCTTACCTGTCTATATAGTGGAGGTCAGGGACTCCTTACCACAGTGTTTATTTGCTGAGATGTATGAATAAAGCATTGATGTCTCACTGTGTGCTGTATTACCCAACATGAGTTATACTATAAGGAAAGGTTAAACCTTATTTTGTAAGCTTATTTTGTAATCACTATACACCTAGAGCACCTTCACTATAAACTCTAGTGACAGCTGAATAGCGTAAATACTGTTATAGAAGGAATTTGTTTTCCTGTCTGTATAGTCAGTTAGAAGAAAAAATATTAATACATTCTAACAATGTCAGATTTATCCATGGTGTCTTTTCTGAAAGGAGAATGACAACTTTCTGTATGAGAAAGTGCTTTAGTCTGGATGCAGGCCTGTCTAACACTGAACTGGTTAATGTGCTTGGCTCCAGGACTAGGAGCTGCTTACACAATACTACAATCACATTTTTATGAATGACTTGATATATGACTCTTACACAATTGCATAAATTGTTCATGTTACTTTTGGTTGACTTACAGTTTTACGTTGAAAAGTATTTTTCATGGATCCTTGTAAGGTCCCGGTACCAGGACAGGGCATTGTTAGAATTACACTGTCATTTATTGGATAACCTAGGATGTTTTTTTTTACTTAATTAGTTGTTTAAGCATGCTGAATATTATGAACAGCTCTTTTCCAACATCAATCTCATTACATCTGAAACAGACTTTCAAATGAGTATAGTGCTCATACACAGTATAACTGTCTTGTAGAAACAGAGATGTGTCTATAATGTGTCTGTTTTTACAGTAGGCCTCATACTTTTCAAAAATAAATATAAAAATAAGTAACTATACAAAAATAAGATGTACAGCCTAGAGCGCTATTGGGTAGCTGCCTAAAATGATTATCTGGATTGTCACCCACAAACTTTAAATATACAAACGTAACAAAAAAAGAATAAACATCTCTGGGCTCAGGGTAGCACCAGAGATGTTTATTCTTTTTTTGTTTCAAAAATATAGAAGTGATGAAGGATGTGTTGAAATTAAATTGAATATACAAAAATTTTATTTATTTTGTTATTTTTTGTGTTCCTGATGTATAATGTATTTCAGGTTGAAAATTAATATTAATAAATGCACAAATTAACAATAAATATTCCCAAGTATTCAGTTTTATGCAGAAATAGTATTTCAATAATTTAATAATTACAGTATTAAGAAGGTCAATATTCTTCCTGTATTCTGGTTGACAAAGGCTTTATGATCTTCACTTGTAGTGTTAACTAATACAAAGGTCAGATAGTGATGCAAATTCAAAATGAATTCCTTGGGCATAGGCACTGCAGTTTGTTAGTCCCTTTAATTTAATAATAATCCTATATTTATATAGTAACTTTCAGTATGTTTTTGGACTTATTGGAGGAAAACTGTGCAAATAACTTACAAACTTCACATAGATAAGGTCATGGTAGGCATTGAACCCATGACCCTAATGCTGTGAGCCAGCAGGGCTAAGCACTGTGCCATCATGCTGTCAAAGATGAATGAATGAATGAAAAATATTTCATGGAATCTTTTAAAATGTGTTTAAAATAATTGCAATAAACTGTTGGTGACAGACATTCTGTGAGATGCAAACAGTTACAGACGAGATCTGGTCACAGATGTGAATCTCAGTTGAGGGATGGACATTAGGCTGTTTTGTTTTGCAAATAAAGATGACATTGTTAACTGGGAGCCAAGCTAATTGGTTTGAATTTTTGGTCTTAAACTTGTAATGAAAGGCTTTCTTGTATGTCAGTAGGTTTCATTTAAACAATGAATATTTTGTGTCTATCTAAAAGTTGTGTGACGGGAAAGTGGGTACATCATATTATATAATTTGCCTCCATAAGCGGACAATAAATTATGAAAAGTCTTTTAAGGGTATTTTTATTAAACTGCAGGTTTGTAAAAGTGGAGATGTTGCCTATATAAATCAATCAGATATTAGCTTTAATTTATTTAGTACATTCTATAAAATGACAGCTAGAATCTGACTGATTGCTATAGGCATCATCTGCACTTTTTCAAACCCGTAGTTTAGTTCATATACCCCCTAGGGTCTATTTAACAATATCCGGCGATATGAAAGATTTTCTCTTACAGCTTGAATAATGCTTGCGCTTCCAAAAAAGAAATAAATAAAATATATAATATTCCAATTCAAAGAAAGGTGTTATTTAAATAAAGCCTTTCTTCAGATATTTATCATGCTATCGCCTTCTTGAGATGGTGAGCCTGATATTAAGGATAGAAAAGTAAGAAAAATGAGTAATTTTGCACCTTGGCAAAACCAAGTTGCTTTGGAGGGGGAGCTAAATTTAAAATGTGATGCCAAATTTATAGTTGGGGTAGGGCATGTCCCTGATCAACTTTAAATTTCAGTATAAACATAATACTACTAAGAATTTGTGTGCTACATGAAAAGAAATCCAGTACTCATGTAACTTATATGTAAATAATAAACTAATTTGCACCCCTTTCATTGTAACATGGTTTGTCCAGGAGCAAACTTACCTCTTTTTTCTCCTTACTTTCCTTAATGAATCAGGGCCGATGACAGCAATAGAAGGACAGTGGAGGTTCTTATTGTGCCACCATACATGGTAAATAGTACTGTGCCGGAGAATCCCAAGTGAAGACTATCAGGCGATAGTTTTCACTGGCTAGAGGGCTTTATTAAACTGGGAGAAGCCCTAGGGCTTTCTCTGGTTGAGATACCCCCAAATATTTGTACCTTGACACATATCCTATATTTATGACTCTAGGAATTCTGTATATATTGTTGTTCAGCTTTATTGCAGTTAGAAGCAACCTATTTTTTTTATTTTTGCTTTATTTATTTGATATATATGAATATTTTTGTTAAAAAAAGATATATAGTTTATATAAGTCTATTTTGTTAATATTTTAATGGCTGTAGCCCAACTAAAATGTTACGCATGGAAAGCAGGTATAATGTACAAAGGGTTTACAGCTGTGCCTGTTACAAAATGTCCTAAAACATGACTGATAGAAAAGACATTGATGTCACTGTGCTGCATATGTCTGCTGCAATTCCTGTTTCCCAGTGCTTGGTGGTTGTAAACTAATGAACATGGAGCAATCAGTAGATCAGATGTATAGTGACATATTCAAAGATATATATTGGCTTTTATCAATGCTTGGCCTGTATACAATATTGTGGTTCAAGCTTTTAAGTGGATTTGCTGTATGACTGGCAACCAACATATTTATTTGCCCATAATTCTGACATGTAGATAGCATTCAGACCATTCTATTCTATAGAAAAAGAGACAGTCATGAAGTTCACTGTTCACTCTCTGCCTACGTTTAGTGTGGAAATGTCATTTAATTTATAGGTGTAAGGCATCTACTAGTCAATTTTGGTTATAAAGTGTAATTTTCTGGTATAAATGTGTGTACAATTGCAAGGACAGGATTTTGACAGGCAGAATTTCAACTTTACCCATACTTCATACTTGCCAACATTTATTTTTCTTTTTCCGGGAGATGCCGGCTGGGACGTGGGCGTGCAGGGGGCGGGGCGGCGAAATCACGTCATTTTGGCCCCGCCCCCGTGACGGAATGACGCAAATCGCGTCATTTAACAGCGGGGGCGGAGCTAAACGCCGCGATTCCGGGTGAATCGCGGCGTTTAAACTGAATTTTTCCCACGTCCTATCAGGGAGATTGCCACACTCGTCCGGGAGACTCTCGCAAAATGCGGGAGTCTCCCGGACAATCCGGGAGAGTTGGCAAGTATGCCATACTTGCCAACTCTCCCGGAATGTCCGGGAGACTCCCGCATTTTGCGAGAGTCTCCCGGACTCCCGGGCGAGTGTGGCAATCTCCCGAATTCTGCCCACTTCACTAGGAAGTGCCCACTTCCTAGTGAAGTGGACAGAATTAGATCCCAAATGCCGCGATTCCCGATGATTAGCCGAAATGACGCAATTTTGGCCGCCCCGCCCCCCTCCACTGGCTGGCTCCCGGAAGGGAGCTGAAGAAAGTAGGTAAGTATGACTTTACCTATGGACAAAATATTCACATAGCATTTTTATATGCTGTACATACTCTTCAAATACTAAGTGCAGAATATATAGCCAACATTATGCCTTTTCTGTGTGGAGTTTGTATGTTCTCACTGTGTTTGCGTGGGTTTCCTCTGTGTGCTCCGGTTTCCTCCCACAGTCCAAAATCATACTAGTAGGTTAATTGGCTGCTATCAAAATTGACCCTAGTCTGTGTGTGTTTGTGTGTGTATGTATGTATGTTAGGCAGGGGTCCCGGCCCGCTCTGTCTGACAGCTATTTGGGCCGCCCCCCACCCCCTCCCCCCGTCTAATACAATAGTTATTGAATATTACAAGCGGCTGCATCACAAAACATGTGATGCGGCCGCGTCAGCGCACAGGGGGCCGCATCACATGACACGCGATGCAGCCGTGTCATTGATGACGCGGCCGCATCGCATGTCATGTGATGCGGCCGCCTGTGCGCCTCCCGGGCTCTGAACTTTGCCATCCCGCGCCTGATGTTAGGAAATTTAGACTGTAAGCTTCAATGGGGCAGGGACTGATGTGAGTGAGCTCTCTGTACTGCGCTGCGGAATTAGTAGCGCTATATAGAGAGCTGCTGATGCTGATGATGATATATACATCCTGCTCTGAACAAGCTTATAAATCACTCTATCCTACATAGTGAAATCATTATTAGAAATGACAGTGCAGCAGCATTGCTTCATATTTAAATCCCTTCAGTGCTAAGAATGAGGGGACTTTTCTTCAACATATACCCCTAAAGTGCTAAGAATGAATCCCACTATTCCTTAGCACTCACCAGATTAAAATCATATAAAATAATACTTACCTATCCCCCGCTGTTGTTTCTTATTGGTGTGGTTTTAGAGAAGGGTCGCCAATTATGACTTCATCGTGCTGGAGTGCAATGATGTCACTAAGCACACGGCACTCTTATACAGTGTGGGGACTGGCACTAAAAGTGCCCTAAAAGAGTCTGATCTCCACCATCCTGGCACCTACAGACTAAGGGGCACCATCTTTTGAAATAGGGCGCTTACCTAAGAGGTTATTATCTGGTGATCATGTGTGCTCATTAGACAATAATACCCTACAGTCCAGAAAGCATTTAGAAGTCCAGGGATGGGGAAAGGAGGGCACGGATCTCCCTCATCCTGGTTTCAATAAACCCAGCACCTTCACTGCAAAGAGGGGAATGTCCTCTTAAAAATGATGTGGCCCTGTAGTAATTATTGTCTAACATCCTGCACCATAGAAAGCCTTAAGAAGACCAAGAGATGAGTGAGTCATTATAATGCCCAGGTCTCCCCTATTTCCAATAAATTCAGGGGTAATCTCATTTGATGCAGTTAAACTAGGTTGTCTAGTTTTCAATTGGCTTGTCATGCACATTTTGTGCATCATTCAAGACAGTGCAAACTAGCAAAAAATGCATTATTTTCTAGTGCAGATTTTATTATGAAAACCCATGTGTTGAATCCTGGTTTTTATTGTTTTGAAAAGCTGTATTGATTCTAAAGCAAAAACCATACCAAGTATTTTTGGGTGATGTTTAGAAAAAAACTACGCTTTACTTTTAGTTCACTTTCTTGTGTGTGTGTGTGTACTGCTTAAAGAAAGTATTGATACTGATGTTGAAATGTGATCAGCCCAAAAAGTGCCAAAATAGGATTGGAACAGGGTTGAGAAAAACCTCAGCTGCAAATGGCTTAAATTGTAAATCTAATATAAGGCAAGACTTGACTCACCAGCCTATTTTAAATCGAAAAATTGCATGCCCAAAGTAGCCCACTATGGGACCGGCCCAGGGGGCATATGCCCCCAGTCCAGCCTGCCCCTGCCTGCAAGGTGGTATAATAATCATCATCATTTATCTATATAGCACCACTAATTCCATAATGCTGTACAGAGAATTTACTCACATCAGTCCCTGCCCCAGTGGAGCTTACAATCTAAATTCCTTAACACAGACACAGACACAGACACAGACACAGACTAGGGCCGATTTGACAGAAGCCAATTAACCTAGTAGTATGTTTTTTTGGATTGTGGGAGGAAACCGGAGCACTCGGAGGAAACCCATGCAAACACAGGGAGAACATACAAACTCCACACAGATAATGCCATGGTTGGGAATCAAACTCATGACCCCAGTGCTGAGAGGCAGAAGTGCTAACCACTAAGCCACCATGCTGCCCCAATGTTAGTATATCAAAATATCAAACACTAGTAATTTTCTAAGCTATTTATTAGATTGAGGTTTCTGAATAACAATTCATAATGTCAGATTTACAAAATATCACAGAGTGTAATGACTTTGGTAAATGCAACATACTGAGTTTACCATGCACATTTTTTACATACCGGACACAATGTAAACACCAGTGCCATACACTGCTTAACTAAGTACACTAAGTCACGTGAACACATACCAGTGCAGGGAACTGTAGGATACATTTGTGTAGTGTTGTCAAGGAATTTAAGTGTTTAAGGGCACTTATACTGTCTATTTAAACTATTACTCATGTGTATAGGAAAATCTGTTTGGGACCCCTTATAGTCAAACAGATGGATGCAACAAAAAATGAAAGTATAATGACATTGTTTACAGATCATTATACTGTAGTATCTATTTCAATAGTCATTTTCTACTAAAACATGTTCCATAATGGTTTATTCATGCCTTTCGTTACTTTGAATGCACTTTGATCATATTAAATCAATGGGGGTGTGTTTATTCCGGACAGCAGCATACTGCATTTCTGTCTAATTAAAACATTTTTACTCATTAAGCTCTCTTTGAGGTATAGAAGTATGGCGCAAAAAAAATCAAAACCTCTTTTTAAAGGGTAGATTTATCAAACCTTCTGAAAAGGAAAAGGGTAAGTGTTATCCATAGTTTCTAATTAGATACTAGCTATCTTGTATTTTGTGAATTCTAAAAAATGAAAGCTAGAATCTGATTGGTTTGATAAATCTACTCCTAAGTCTTTCAGCAATATGTATAGCACCAAATAAAATATATCTACAAGACTAACTGAAAATGACAAACTGATACATGATCTAGTGTTCTGCATAGATTAAAGCAGCATATTCATCTGCATATTTGCATTCATTCATTTGTGTGAAAGCTTTCTCAGGGTGCTCATGTTACCCATGGACAATAATATTGAATAAATTATAATAAAAAGATAGTAAGATCATATTTGTCCAGATCAGGCCTTTCTCCTGCATCCTACCCACTTTCTAGTGAAGTGGACAGGATGAGAACATCCATGACGTGAATTGCGTCATTTTGGCCCTGCCCCCATGATAAAATGATGCTTTTGCGTCATTGCATCATAGGGCAGGTCCAAAACGATATGGTATTACCATGACATATTTCTCAAGGAACAATATATCCTACATGAGATTATCTGAGTTCTATATAGCAAGACAAGCTGTTAAAGCCATTTATTGTTTTTATTAATCCTTTAAACTGTGGAGGTGATAGATGGTAAAAACTGTGGCTTGACAATAATACAGTCACTTGAAATATTATGTGGGGTACAATTGGACATGTATGTGTTTTGTTAAACTGAACATTGTCTTGTGGAATAGAAACTGCTTAGTTCATTTGGGCTGTATCGCATTACTAGATGGGAGATTATACAGCTGGGTCTTAGGTACTTTAAATACATATGGGACCCTGCATCAGGCTATAAAGTAATATACCCCTGTCCACCACGTTATTCAAGCAGTTTAAGAAATCATATCCAGATTGACTCCCTTTACTCCAGTGGTAAATGCTGAATAATACCTTTCAAGCCAATAGGAGTTTTATATCTATACGCTTCTGCTATTACATAGTATAAATTATTTTTAGATTCTCAGCAAATTTTTAATCTTTTTGCTTATAAAACCACTTATAAAATTAGTCCTCTTTGAGCAAGGCTCATGGATTTTTTAGCTGGTCCCTATTTTTACAAAATATCCACTTAAGGAAAATAGGTCAATTTGGTTTTAGCATTAAGCAGGAAATCCATGGGCAATAGGATTTAACTGAGATGCAAAGGTTTATTCAGTACATTTAGTTAATGAAAGTTTGATGTATGAACTGTGTGCATGCATTCATGCATGTGTGCATATTTAGATTAGAAGCTTCAATGGGGCAGAGACTGATGTGAATAAGTATATGTTTTCTGTACAGCACTGCATAATATGATTGCCAATATATAAATAAACAATGATGAATGTGTGCTGTTTGGGATGCAGGGAGTTAAGAATCAGGCAAACTAGAGTTGCTGGCATGTTACAGTGGGATTTTCACAGCACTAACATGATCTATGGGAATTTATATATGCAATAAATTGAATGTTTTCCAAGTCCTCAATTTAAAAAAAAAAAAATTTGTTTTAGCGTAGAGTGAATTATCTTTTCTCACACAAAGATAATTTAGAATTTACTGAGTGGATACCTCCGCTCAAAAAAACATCCCCCATACCATGCCTTTGGAATGGATTAATGAATAAGCAACTCTGTTATAAACATAGTCAACATCTTGATCCCGGAGGGTAGATCATGCTGCCGAGACAGCGGGGCCTGGTTCGTGAATTGCATCATTAAACCATGCCCCCCGCTTCTCAATGCCACAATTTTTGGCCTATAACAGAGGTGAAAGGGCCTGCATGGAGTGATTCGCTGTGAGTCATTAAGTGCCTTCCCCACCCACTTCACTGGGAAAGTGTGCAGATCCCAGGAGTCCGGGAGAACTGTTTGAAATTCGGGAGTCTCCCAAATAATTTGGGAGAGTAGGCAACTATGATTTTAGCCAATGTATTTTGCCTTCATTATTATAATGATTTTTTTCCATTTTCAAATGTATTAATTGTATTTATGTTATAAGGTATTTTAAATTAAGTGATTATTTCCCCTTTAATGGGAAGCATGGCTGGCCACAGTGAATTTAGGGACCTTATATTTAACCCTTGATTAAGTTAATAGAAGGCCTGAGAGTCACAGACAAATTGCAGTACTGTTTGTTTGGCAGGTATGCTGTTTTTTTTTTGTTTTTTTGCTGGTTCTGTGATTTTTGCTTGCTAGTAAAATCACGACAATTTACAATATACTATTTCAGAGTATGCCATTACAATCAGGACCTAGCCTCCCCTCCCCCACCGCCACTGTAGGGCCTGGAAGTCAAGTTGTAGGAGGGGGGCGGGGATTGTAGTGGTCTTGGGGCACTAGTCTGGGAGCCATTGCTGTGCTTTCTGGTGGTTTAAATCTCTCCCAGGAACCGCTGCCAATGCAGATCCGCCACTTCCTCTCCTTTCCACCTCTTGCCTCCTACTTCCCTTCTCATCTTTTCCTAGCCAATCTCCCCTGTATGTAGTGTACCTCCCCTAGTAATGTATGCAAACTGTGCACTGCACAGAATCTGCTATTGTAGAAACAATGTGCATTTATTTGAAATATAATTACCATGCATGCATAAATACCATAGTTGCCTACTCTCACGGAATTTCCGGGAGACTCCCGGGAGAACAGGACTACCTCCTGGTTATTAAATAATTCTATATTAAGGTGCCGTAAGCGGGGCTTATTCTGCAAATTATATGTCATCGTGGCCCTGCCCCTGTTGTAATTGGCCAGAAAGTGTGAAAGCCGTTTAGGGGGCATGCCTGAATGACACGCCCACCAGGCCCCGCCCCCAACAAACCCACCTTCCCCCAATCTCCCGGAGTACCTCTTGCCAAATTTGGCAAGTATGATATATACCTTGTAACACAGGATGTTGAAAGCTAAATGCATGCTGGTAAGAGAGCGATATAACACAGTATTTTGAGAGTGTCTTTGTATGCTAAAGGATATTTTGGTGTTATATCATTTTCTGAAAGACGTCATATATGTTTGAGGAGATATATGCATTTAATATTCAAGAAATAACTTACTGTGCAGAAGAAAAATTGGTATTGTAAATCTGTGTGATGGATGGATTAGTATTTATTTTCATTTGCCATAATGCATGGATTCATCTCCAAGCAGGGCTTGATCAACCACTAGGCTGACCAGGCTGCAGCCTGGGGCGCTGGGTCCCGGGGGGGCGCGGCGCTGTGGGTATTTTTAAAAAAAAAAAAAAATTAAAAAAATGTTTTTTTTTGTTTTTTTTCGGGGTGGGGGAGGGGGGTCGCCGCGGGGGGGGGGGGGGGGGTGGAGGGCTCGACAATCAAAAGCAATGGTGGTCAGTGGTTAGCAACACACAGCCAATCGCCAGGCTGCCTGTTGCTGTGCAGCAGACAGGAAGCAGGACGTCTTCACTTCCTATCTGCTGATCTGAGGAGAGGAGCGACGCTGGCACAACTACAGGTAATTGAAGGGGGGAACTGCCCTGCATATCTATAGGGAGGGGGGGAACTGCCCTGCATATCTATAGGGAGGGGGGGAACTGCCCTGCATATCTATAGGGAGGGGGGGAAATGCCCTGCATATCTATAGGGAGGGGGGGAAATGCCCTGCATATCTATAGGGAGGGGGGGAAATGCCCTGCATATTTATAGGGAGGGGGGGGGGAAATGCCCTGCATATCTATAGGGAGGGGGGGGAACTGCCCTGCATATCTATAGGGAGGGGGGGGGAACTGCCCTGCATATCTATAAGGAGAGGGGGAACTGCCCTGCATATCTATAGGGAGGGGGGGGGGAACTGCCCTGCATATCTATAGGGAGGGGGGGGAACTGCCCTGCATATCTATAGGGAGGGGGGGAACTGCCCTGCATATCTATAGGGAGGGGGGGAACTACCCTGCATATCTATAGGGAGGGGGGGAACTACACTGCATATCTATAGAGAGGGGGGGAACTACCCTGCATATCTATAGGGAGGGGGGGAACTACACTGCATATCTATAGAGAGGGGGGAAACTACCCTGCATATCTATAGGGAGGGGGGGACTACCCTGCATATCTATAGGGAGGGAGAGGGGGGACTGTCATGCATATGTATAGGGAGGGAGAGGGGGACTGTCATACAAATCTATAGGGTGGGAGGGGGGAGCTGCCATGAAAATCTATAGGGAGGGAGAGAGGTTGATATGTATGAAGGAGGGCAGAGGAGGGGGGCTGATATATGTGACTGGGGGAGTTTTGATGTGACGGGGGGGGATAGCTAGCTAGCAGAGTGGAGGTAAGGAAAATAGCTGCAAGGGGGATGGATGTAGGGTGGGAGGTAAAGAAAATGGCTGCAGCAGGGGTTAAGGAAAATGGCTGTGGGGGTGTTATGGTTAAGGAAAATGGCTGCAGGGGGTATTTAAAAAATACAGCAGCTTTGGGGGGCAGAATCTCATGATTGTGTGGTGGTCACATGGGTGGTCTCAGCAATCACTAGCATACTAAATATTAGTGAGATGGGGCTGGTAGAGGTTTGTATTTGATTGACAACAAATATTTAGATATTGCTTATATATGCCTGTCCAATGGGGTACTTTTATTTGGCCATAATGGAGTGTTTTGTTTTAACTAAAGGGCCTAATCATTCAGGGTTTGCATTATAATACATTTTTGCATTTTCAAAACAGGACGCCAACTTTCCAGAAGCCAGCGAGAGGATAACAAAGTTGCAAGAGAGAAGAGCAAGAACAGGTAAGAGAGAATGGCACAATCTGTCTAAATTTGAATGCTGGAGAATACACCTGAACATTCATATTCAGGAGTGTTCCTATACACCTATATATTCGGAGGAGGGAGGGGGGGGGGCGCTGCGCCCGTATTAGCCTAGGGCGGCCAGAACCCTTAATCAGGCCCTGTCTCCAAGTGGACATCACTAAACTAATTAATACAATATGTAATATTAAGTAAATTGTTGTGATTGTACTAGCAAAGCACTATTATCATTTGTAAGTTTGTGTATGGTCAGATTTAAAATTATTGCCTATCTAGACTTTTTATGTGCTATCTCACCCCCCCCCCCCCCCCTTAAAACAGCTCTCTATGTCTCAACCCCCACTGTGATCCATCTGTACAAAACCTTCAGTCCTTCAAATGCTCACTTAAAAGTTTAAACTCACCTTTTCAAGCTCACTTCTACTACCACCTCCTAACCATTCTATCCATCACCTCCTCTTCCTTCACCTGCCATCTCTCTAAAATGTAAGTTCTCGCAGGCAAGGGTCCTGTCTACCTATTGTCCCATGTCTGTCCCCCTCGTATGTCCTGTCATTTTGCTGCACTCTGTGTGAGTCCCCATAGCATTACAAACATTCATCTGTGCTGCTTATATGTATTACCTCATCTAATTGTTGCTTGCTTCTGCATTCGGCACTACTAAATCAGTGGCGCCTTATAAATGAATATATAATATCAGTAGAAATACAGGGAGAACATACAAACTCTATACAGAGTAAGGTCTGGTTGGGAATAATACTCATGACCCCAGTGCTGTGAGGCAGCGGTGCTACCACTGTACCAGCGTGCTGCCCATAGCCCTAATTCACCTCAATTTATATCCCTGGGATAGCCACTTATGTGCTTTGCAGCGGGTCAGTTTGCCATTCTTCCTTTTCTCCACCTCCCTCCTTCTCTCCTTCTTTCCTTTATTCTCTCTCCATCCTTCCCCTAAGCACACATGGCTGGTGGAGACTAGCGGGGTGGTAAGGGGTTTAGTTTGGGGGTAAAGTACTGCTCTCTGTAGGTGTACACATATATACACAACCGACAGGCAGGAACAACAGCACAGAAATACATTTCTGATGTGCTTATGTAAATAACAGTTAAAACCTGATTCTTCCTGTGCTATAGGGCTAACCAGCATTTATCTTTGTCACACAGACATATCCTTTTTATGAGTAGCAAGTGCATGCAATGACTGGAACAAACTTTATATTTAGTGACCCTTTAGATTTATAGTTGGGGAAGGGCATGGCCTAGATCAACTTTAAATTTCAGTGTAAAAATAAAGCTATCAAGTATTTGTTTGCTACATGAAAAAAACAGCCAGTATGTAACTCATACTTGCCAACTTATGGCAAGTGTGGTCCGGGAGCCTGCTGGGGAAGGTGGGCGTGCAGGGGGCGGGGCTCCGAAAATTGCGTCATTTTGGCCCCATCCCCAAGACGTAATGACACAAAATGAGGGCAGAAGTGGGCAGATCCAGGAGATTGCCACACTCTCCTGGGAGTCCGTGAGACTCTCGCTAAATGCGGGAGTCTCCCGGACATTCCGGGAGAGTTGGCAAGTATGATTTAACTTATGTGCAAAATAATAAACTATATGCACCCTTGCATTGTAACACGGTTTGTCCAAGAGAAAACATACTAATTTTTTTGCCTTTCTTTCCTTAATGAATCAGGCCCTTGGTGTCTAAAAAACCTTTCTGTGATCTTATCCACAGTTTTATGCCATCTCAGGTGTCTACCCCAAGTAACTGAGTTGGCCAAAGTTAACACCTGTTTTCTAAAGGGGTAGAAACAGACAATTGTGGTATAACCTCCCTCTGTTTTTATATATTTGTCATTTCAATATAATCTATTGTTTTGTAAAATGAATGAAGAGTACAGGAGTTTTTTTTCACTGTACAACTTTTTCTCACCCAACAGCTATAATGTTTTCAAATGCCCTTTTAAGCACAGAATATTTCTGTTTGGCCACTCTGAGATCAGAGGGGCACGAGGGGTTAATATTATGAAAACTAACATCATCATTCCTATTAGTATCAACAGTAGATGGATAATCGGTCACATATGTTTGCTTTCACTTTTCCGTAATCACAGGCATCATCAGCGGAGAATGCCACATAGGTTACCTGAGCCTCCCTGTTAGCAGAGGCCCTACTCAAACAGCCCAGCAGCCTCTGGGTCAAGCCTGAGATGTGGCCCCTCACTCAAAGGTGGACAGGGAAGCATTAACATGTCGTCAATCCGCATTTTAGAAATTACAAGATCCATTGAAGCGTGAGCGGAGGCAGTTTCTACTCCAACTCTCAGCCTCCTGACCTCCTCCTGGTGCACAGTTCTCTCCTGGAAAAGCATGAGTAGGTGTTTTGTTCATTTTGCTATCTGCTCCATTTGGGTCTGTTGGAGCTACTACAGTTTTAATCCCTGTTCTTGCAGCTCATAGAGATGAGCCAAGAACTGCCGCATCACCTACATCATGCTGGCTCCTAAGTCTTCAAGGCAAGACCCAACTTCATCCAGCTTTTGATTCCAATTTGTAATGGGTTAATATCAAGTTACCAGCCAAAGTCTTGATTCAGGGTCAAACAGGAGTTTTATTGTGATGATCCACAGCATAACACAGAATACACATGAACACCAAACCAGAACTATAGAGAAAGTACAGGGTTTATTGGCTCTCACAGTGCAGAGGTTTGAAACTTCCACCCTCCCCAGACGTAAGCCAAGACTAGACTGATTTTGAGCCCTTAAACAGGCCCAAACGCCTCCCCTATGAGGAATGGGTGGGACTTTCTCCTGACTCCCAGGAGATTAACCTTTTCCTCAGATTTCGCAGTTTCTTCCACTGCACCAATATGATGTTGAATACAAGGGGGAAAAAATACAGTGGCATGATGGAAAGGTGCTGGGGAATGCAGTTTGGCATGGACAGGTTGGAGAGGTGGGGTTTAACAGTCTTGATTGGCAACATGCATTGATTACAATTACTAATTAAGGGTCCCATCATAGTGCATAGTATGTCGCTGAGCAGTATAAACTCTAAATTCAGCTCTGTGTACGAAAAGGCAGTTTGGAACTAAACCTGCTTAAATTAATTTGAGTTTAGAATGCATTAGAAGCTTTGATTCGTAACAAATAGTGGCGCTATATAAATATATAGATGATGATGATAAATAGCAGTCTGACTCAGGAAGCCACCCAGGGACAAAAATGATGTCCTCCTCAAACACTTAAAGAGTCTAAGGAAGTGTATTTGTGACAGCAAGAGGGCATGAACCTTTATTGACATGGATAGAAATCCTGCTAACATCCAAATACTATCCATCTCAAATATATATTGGCCATTTTGGTAGTTGCTTTTTATGCTTTCAGTTATTTGCTTAGTTGTTAGACATGCAATAAGGCGTTACAATGAACGTACTGGAGAGGCAGGGTATAATAACAAATACTACAATTAGTACACCATATGGACAAAAGTATTTGGCCATACATGTTAATTATTTAATTGAGGTGTTTCAATCAGACCCGTGGCCAGAGGTGTATAAAATCAAATACCTAGCCATGCAGTCTCCATTTGCAAACATTTGTGATACAAAATGGGTCATTCTGAAGAGCTCAGTGACTTCAAGCGTGGTACTGTGACAGGATGCCACCTTTGCAATAAGATGGTTTCATGAAATTTCATCCCTGCTAGATGTTCCATGGTCAACTGTAAGTGTTATTATTAGAAAGTGGAAGCATTTAGGAGCAACAGCAACGAAGGAATACACATAAAATCACAGAGCGGGGTCAACGGTTGCTAAGGCGCATGGTGCGTCAAAGTCGCCAGCACTCTGTTGATTCCATAGTTGAAGAGTTCTGTACCTACTGTGGCATTAATGTAAGCACAGAAACTGTGTGGTGGGAGCTTAAGGAATGGGTTTCCATGGCTAAGCAGCTGCACGCAAGCCTCAAATCACTAAGACCTATTCCATGCATCGGATGGAGTGGTGTAAAGCACACTATCACTCGACTGTGGAGCAGTGGAAACGTGTTTTGTGGAGTGACGAATCAGGGTTTGGCAGATGCCGGGAGCACATTACCTGCCTGACTGCATTATGTCAACTGTGAAGTTAGGTGGAGGAGGGCTAATGATATGGTGCTGTTTTTCAGGGTTTGGTTACCTCCAGGGAAGGGCAATATTAATGCTTCAGCATACCAAGACATTTTGGACAATGCTATGCTTTCAACTTTGTGGCAACTGTTTGGGGAAGGCCCTTTTCTATTCCAGCATGACTGTCTCCCAGTGCACAAAGTATGGACTACAAAGACATGGTTTGATGAGTTTGGTGTGGAAGAACTTGACTGGCTCACACAAAGCCTGACCTCAACCCCATCGAACACCTTTCTGAGGTATATGTCTAATGCATTCATGTGAGTAACCAAGATGTCCTTTTAGTCTTAACGCACCACAAGAGCTTGTTACTGGTGTTCCTGAGTGGCTTTTTGCCCTGTCTGAACATTGTAAACAGCACGTGATGTAGGATATCATAGATAAGTGTACATTTTGTTTAGTATAAATTGCATTTAAATCCATGTTTGGGGAAACCTATTGCATCCTGATACTAAAAATAACTCAGACTTCAGTGGGCTGGCTACCCTGTGAGACTGTGTCCAAAACTGTATAAAACAGCACTGGTTTGTACTGAAATGTATCATTCTTGTTTCTTCTGACCTCTTGATCACTGGTACCTTAAACCAGTGTGAAAGCAAATAAGCATCACTTGCTTCAAAGACCTGCTAGACAATTTCTTCCACGCTGAAATTTCTGTGACCTACAGATTAGACTCAACTCTAATCCATTCCCGGCTGTACTGAGGTTTGGACCCAGCTTTCCAGTACCACTGCTCTGCCCACTACCCAACATCTCTGGCCAATGTGATAGGCCAGGAGGGTTCCACACACAGCAACCCTGATCAATATGTAGAGGTCAGGGGTACCAGCCCAGGTGAACCAGCAGCGACTGTTACCTAGAAGGAACACAGTTCTGGATGCCGTTATGTAGTCCAGTGGTGGCAGCAGCTTAAGCCCCTCCTACTGTGCTTAGAGGGTGCATTTGGGATAAAGAAAGGGAACGGTGGCAAAGTAAGCCCAGCCGGTTCCCAGACAGGGTGGCATAGGTATTCCATCCTGTCACAGGGATCAACTTCATATTAAAGTATATGTATTTAAATAGAATGTCATTACAGTCCCTTTCGGTGTAATGGTCAAGTGTTCGAATACTTTTGTTCATATAGTGTATATACTTCTTTGTAATGTTTTGTAAAGTACAAAGACGTACCTCCCAACTTCTTTATTTCGGTAAGTGGGATAGCACATGCACACATGAGAAGAGGAAACGGTCACGCCACGCTGGACATAGTCGCATTAAGTTAGTACATGCCACGTGCCCTGGTGAACACTTGCTGCGGGCAGTTAGGAGGTATGAATTTAAATTCAAATCCACATAAAACATTCTGTCATGATAATGATTCCCAGGAGATTAGTTTACTGATCTTGCTTATGGAATTGACAAAAGTTGTTCGTTAAACCGATGCAAACGATTGTACAGTGAACACATTTCTATATAAACTAAAGTTCATAGATTCATCTTGTGCAACCACAACACACAGTTACCTTTCATTTTCCAGTATATGAAACTTTGCTGCCAGGAAACTTACCTTCCCCATGTGCAGGCATTTACTCCTCTCAACTAATGTGTATAAAAAAATAACAGTACATAAACATAGGACATAAATAGATGTTTTTGATTTTTCCATGTAAATCAGTTATCCCATGTGTCCAGTTTTTTTCTTCAGTTAAGGAAATATGTCAATAGTTAGAGCAATGTACGGTATTGTGAGATCCTGTACTAGTGGCATCTTAGTATCCATAAGCCATTACTCCTGGTCTGTAGAAAAATAAATTGCACGAACATATCTACTCTGCTCACAAGCAGTTCAATTGAAAAAAACACATCTGTCAGTCTGAAGCCATTGGCATGTACATGAGAGCTTGTCTATTCAAAGTGCAGTGACTGCACTGGACATGTGATTAACTAAAAAAATATGTATATCTCTACAATTGAATCATACCCACTGAAAAGGCATAATTCTGAAATATTCCCTACTGGACACTTTTAAGTTTCAATTTTCATTATAACGCACAACAAGGCTTTCACCCCAAGGGTTTTAATATATGCAGAAAGACTAATTTTAGTGTTTCTCAATAAACATCATTATTATCTCCTCAAGTTTTTAAAAATATACTACAATCCTTTTACCACAATCTGACTTTATCTTTAATGAAGGACTTGAAGCATTGAGTTTAAATGGGAAGTGTCTTACTTACTGCCTTGGGCCCTGGGGTTATCTCTCTCCTATGCAGGAGTTGCAGTGGTTTGTGCAGAACTGGCTTTGCCATATTTGTAATATAATAAGTTTCCTCAAACTTAACCTTGCCAAAACTGAGCTCATAGTTTTTCCTCCCTCTCATACCTCATTCCCTTCTGACCTCTCCATCACTGTCGACAACACCTCTATCTCCCCTGTCCCCCAACTTCGTTGCCTTGGTGTCACCCTCGACTCCTCTCTCTCCTTTGGCCCCCACATTCTCTCTCTTGCTAAATCCTATTTTTTTTCAATATTTGGCACTACAAGTGCTTTTGGGTGTCCCCCATTCTTTTTCATTAATATTTCTGGCTGTCAAAAGTACTATTTTTCAGCAGACTAAAAATATAATATTTAGCACTCCCAAGTGCTTTTGGGGTGTTCCCCATTCTTTTGCATTAATATTTCTGGCTGTCAAAAGTCCTGTTTGTCAGCAATCTGAGAAATAATTTTTAGCACTCCCAAGTGCTTTTGGGGTGTCCCCCATTCTTTTGCATTAATATTTCTGGCTGTCAAAAGTACTATTTTTCAGCAGACTAAAAATATAATATTTAGCACTCCTAATGCTTTTGGGGTGTCCCCCATTCTTTTGCATTAATATTTCTGGCTGTCAAAAGTACTATTTTTCAGCAGTATCTAAAACAAATTGTAGCACTACAAGTGCTTTGGGCTCATAATGGATTCAAAGCAGTCCACATATGAGCAGAATGAGCAACCAGTTTCTGTCACCAGTCCTGATGGTTGTGTTCCCAGTACGTCATCTGGGAAAGGCGATGTCAAACTACACAGTCTTTTGAAATCAGTCAAAAAAACACGCACCCAAAAAAAAATTACTGTGTTGAAGGGAAAAAGCAGTATAACTGAGGAAAAGTTAACTGCCGATAAAAAAAAATTGCCAACATGCCATTCTACACACGCAGTGGCAAAGAGAGAATGAGGCCTTCACCTTTCTCTATTAGTGGCAGATCAAAAAATGTTACTAAGCCTTCTTCTTGTATGGACACTCGTGACAAAGCAAAACCAAGTAATTTGGAGTCTAAAAGTGGTGCACAAATACTGTTACGCGTGAAAGCCGAGCTGCAAGAAAACAGTAAGGCATTAGAGGATAATGTATGCTCTGAATCAGAAATGACACCAATCCCTGTGGAGAGTCCATCCACCAGTGGTATGTCTAATCGTGAGCATTCTGTTAGTGACAGTGTACCCATAAAGAAGGTTCCTTTCAGCAGTTCTGCTGATGTGTGCCTAAACAGCCCGAGTGTAGTCGGTGATACACCAATTGAGGATGCCACTTTTGAATTAAAAGAGGATGAGGGGGAGATTTGTGTAGGCGACGAGGACACTAATGATGATGTTGATGATTATGATGCAGACAGATACCAAATTGCCTTTCTCAATTTCTATTTATATTCTAGACTCTATAACAGCTGAATAGTTTTCTATTTTACTCCTAGTGGAGAGGGGGTCTGATGCAGACAGATAACAAACTACCTTGGTCCTTTTATTTTTACCTTCTAATTCCACAGTCTATGCAGGCTGCTTTTTTTCTATTCAACTACAAGTGGAGGGCGGGGGGGGGGGGGGGGTGGTGATAGCCACCAAACTACCGTGGTCCTTTTATTTTTACTTTCTAATTCCACAGTCTGTGCAGGCTGCTTTTTTTCTATTCAACTGCAAGTGGAGGGTGTAATATACACCCGAAGACGATGGCTACATTGCCAATAATCAAAGATGGAGGAGGTAGACAACCAGGTTTGTCTGTATAATTTGTAGGCAAGTGTTCACATTAAGGACGGCCTACCAGGGATTAAACTGTTTTTTTCATAATTTATTAGCTTTAGAATGACCTCACTTATCCAAGAAACTAGTGGAGCACTGAATTAGGTTATTTTAGACCAAATTTTTTTTATTTTTTTCAAAAATGTCAAAACAAAACCAAAACACGCAATGACTGTTTTATTGCATTTTATGCAGTAAACTAATATGCAATAAAGCAAAAGCTAAAGGGTAAGTATATTGTAAATTCTTCTAAACTGTTCCTTAGTTAATATGACATTTCTGTTATGGTGTGATAAATCTGTTAATATTATTTTTTGTCATATAGATAATGTATTTGACATCATATGGTGTTGCAAGTAATCAGCTGCTTTTGCATTCTCTAAATAGGAGAGATGTGCTGTACATAGAATGGACTGATTGTATAATTTGCCTTTCAAGTGTTCATAACTGAATAGTTCATGCCAAACTTCTATGTTTGTTTTTATAGTTATAAAATAATTGATGTCCATTAGTTAGTCATATCAACGGTGAAAGACTAGACTACTATTAATACATGACAAACAGCTTCACTAGTGACTGAGTTACATCTTGTTTGTGACAGGAAAGAGGTACTAAGATTTTAGTCAGTCCTCTATAACAATAGGGATTCCCTTGGATTATCCGAGGATTTGGCCTGCTGAAACATAATTTCTGTGTATAGCTACTGTACATAAGGTCACCCTCACCCTCTTTCTTTTAGCTTCTTACTCTACACTTGTATGTTAGCCACTAGTCTATTTATAACTAGTCAGAAGACAGAGCTGTTTTTAAAAGAATTGTTCTCTGAAAGCCACACAAGTCATTTTAACATGTCTTATTAAGTTACACCAGGAACAGATGGACGGGGCTTTAGCTGAAAGCAAGAGCCAGTCAAAATGCATCCCAATCCAAAATGTTTTATTTAGTAATCTCCAAGGAACTATTAAAAAACAAACAAAGAAAAATTAACCTATATATTGTTTTATGATGTCCCTTTTCCTGGTGAGATAGCACTGTCTGTAAATTGTGAATAATTAAGTCAGTGCTGTAACATATGTCCATAGTTTAAACTAGAAATGTTCACTGACCCCTGTGTTTTGATTTTGGTTTTGGATTTGGATTAACTTCGTGTTTTGGTTTTGGCAAAACCGCCCTCGCGTGTTTTGGTTTTAAATTCCGTTTTTTTCTAAAATCACTATTTTTTTGCTAAAATCACATAACTTTGTTTTGATAATCTTTTTTTATCCCTACATTATTATTAACCTCAATAACATTAATTTCCAATCATTTCCAGTCAATTTTTGTCAAGTGACAAGAACACTGCTACCCCTCCTGTTTCTGTATGAACAATGGCACTGAGCAATGGCTCAGGAGACTAGAGATTGACAAGATCACTGCTACCCCTGTTTCTGTGTATACAATGGCACTGAGCAATGTCACTGGAGACTAGAGAGTGACAAGAACACTGCTACCTCTGTTTCTTTGTGAGCAATGGCACTGTATCGCCTGGGGAGGGAGGTACTTACGGAATCCAAAACCCGCGAGATCCGACAACGCAATGATGATGTTTTGCCTCGATTCAGATCCAAGGACGCTCAAAATTAATGAGCCGGCTCACGAGCCTACTCGGATCCCCTAAGTTCAGGTGGTCTCGGTTTTCAGAAAACAGAGTCTGAGCATCTCTAGTTTAAACATCACACATAGTACATTCACTGAACATGTTTTTGTTGCTCATTTCACCCAGCACAATCAAATCTGCAACCAAGTGTAATGCCCTCTAAGGGAACGATAAAGGTTTCAAGGTATTAGTGAATTATATTTTTAAAGCCATTATCATTAGAGACTCCAGACAAGACTAAAGTGCTATTCCTCGTTACTCCCTGTGGGGGTTGCTCAAAGGCAGGGAAATTATAAATGTATTTTGTGTTGTTTGGTTGAAACATTTAAGATAATTCTATTAAAATACTTTTATCTTAGGATTGCACTTTTACTAAACAAAAAAAAAAAATCACACTTTATTATTAGACAAATACCACAATTGACTGGAAACCATACAACCGCAAGTGATTTTTATTAAAACTATTTTATTGTAAAAATATCAAGCAGAAACAGAAACAAAGCACAAAACAAAGAAAACCTGATTCATTAAGGAAAGTAAGGCAAAAAAAGGAGTAAATTTTCTCCTGGACAAACCATGCTATAACGTAAGGGATGCAAATTAGTTTATTATTTTGCATGTAAGCAAAATACTGGCTGTTTTTTCATGTAGCATACGAATACTTGATAGCTTTACATTTACACTGAAATTTAAAGCTGATCTAGGACATGCCCTACCCCAACTATAAATATGTCCACACATTTTAAATCACCCCTCCAATGCAACATGGTTTTGCCAAGGTGCAAAGTTACTCTTTTTTTTCCTTTCCTTAATGAAGCAGGCCCAGGTTATATGTAGATAAAAAAGGAAAAGAACAGTTAGGTAAAAGACACACTGGGCCTGATTCATTATGAAAAGTAAAGCAAAAAAAAGGAATAACTTCGCACCTTGGCAAAACCATGTTGAATTTGAGGGGGGAGGTAAATTTAAAATATGATGTCAGATTTATAGTTAGGTAGGGCATGTCCTCGATCAGCTTTAAATTTCATGGAGATACATATGCCATTTTACCGGTTGTTTTGCTCCATTTTTCCATGGATTGACTTTTGGGAAGTTCTCTCAATATGTCAGACATATTGCTTGTCTAAACTTGGTTCAAAGGAAGCTAAAATGCAAATCAAAAAACATATTAAAGCCATTTATGCTGTAAAATAGTTAAGATACTTTTGTCAGCAGCTAATATATGCATAAATGGGTGGCTTTTACGAAGTATCCTACATTCTAGGCAGGTAGTTCTCAGCATTTATCTTACCAATTTGGTTCACACATTTGCCTCTAGAGGTCTTGAGGTTTAAAGGAAGAGTGGAGAAAGCAGGCATTTGGTGAGCTCCATTGAATTTGTGTAATAAGGTAAGCTCCACTGGGGAAGGACTGATGCGAATGATTGAATATTCTCTATAAAGCACTGCATAATATGGTGGTCACAACTAACAAACCAAATAACTCCCGATAGTCGCCAATATTATACTAAAAATGATAAAATATCGATAACAATAGTCTAGTGCTGTACAAATAAAGCTAGCAATGGTAATTGCTAATATATGACAGAGGTCGAGCTGCTGCAAAAGCAAAGGTGGCTGTGTCCACCTGCAAATGATCTGTAACATACACAAGGGAATACAGCGCTATTGACCTAACTGTCACACATCTATAATAAATCAAATAAATCTGGGTCACAATCATCAAATGTACAAATTTATTTCAATACAATAAAACCATATAAAATAACCTTGCCTAAATGTAGATTACTCCTCATGAAATAGATCACCGTGCACTGTGATATAATATACATATAAAAGTACCGTTGCTCATGAGATTTTTGATCAAAACAGCGCAACTGCTGAATAAATCCGACAGCTGTCCCTTGTAGCCAATGTTGTACTAAAAAATGAAAAAATAAGTCAAGAGCTTATAGAGTATTTCCACACAAATGTAATTGTTGATAATAGCCACCACTGTCAATAAATAATAGTAATCAATCACATCTAGATGAATTTTGCTGTCCTCGTATCTGTATAAAACACCAAATGAGTTCAGTCCAAACACAGATTATATGGAGCCGTTGCTCAAATTACTCAATTAGCTTGAATGCAGGAAATGTTACTACGGTATTTCCAATCTATACCCGATATTATTATATATATAACAATTCCAATTGTGAATAATCAATAATGCATAAGCTCACTGTCTCTCTGGCCGTGCGGGATAATACAATGTCTCAAAACACTCCACATACCGGCATCAGATGAGGCTCCGATGGAAGGTCTTGCACTGACTGTGTAGATAATATATCCTTTGGATCACAGGCGTACCACACTTGTGGGTGGTATCTGTAGTGCCTCGGGCTTGCCGAAATGCTAATAAATCAAATAAATCTTGTGACCCAGATTTATTTGATTTATTATAGATGTGTGACAGGTCAATAGCACTGCATTCTCTTGTGTATAATATGGTGGTGCTATATAAATAAAGGTATATCATTTAATGTATTGAGTTTTGCATAGTGCATCAAAGACGCATGGAAAGTGCATCAAAAACACATATGCACTTTTATGCATGTTTTGCCTCTGTTTATTGATATGAATTTAATGCTCTATACACTAAAACCCCATGGTCCCTGTGCATTTTAAAAGGTCAAAATGTCTTGAACATCACTAAAATTAAGATTTAATGTATTCAAATTAAATGTACTTTAATGTGGAATGCCAATAACCAAAGACAACATGAATCTTAGTAAGTGAACCTTATTTCTAGAGATTAGCAAGATTGCGGCAATTTTTACGTAAATTGAATCACGTGGCAGACAATGCCATTTATCAGAGGTACAATACAATCTTTGCATTCCACTTTTGGCGTCACCATACCATGAAATGCCATTCCACACTGTGTTTGCAAACATTCATATAATGAATTAGAAAATGTTCATTTCATTATGTTGGGTAGTGTGTTTGGGGCAGCAATGGGATTTTGTGGGAAAATGCAGAATGAGGTGAATATTTCGCAGAACAGTTTTTAAAAATTTAGCAAATCTATGTTTGTTACTCACCTACTCACAAGACAAATACATATTTACATTGTTGTGCAATATTTTCAGAATCTTATAATTTTTTAAAAATATTGTTATTTTTAGGATCTTGAATGCTTGTTTTGGCCTACTTAATCTTTCATACAATATTCAGTATAGCCAAGTTTATTGCAATGTGATTGCTTCCCTAAATGTCTCTACTCCATGAAGTCCATTAGAAAAACATGTCCTGATAAATGAAATATCATTTTGCATTTGGGAAACGTGTACATTAAATGTGGCTGCTCTACACTCAGTGAGGAGGATTCTGATCTGTGAGCAAGCATAATACTGACTAGCTATCCCATATGTATAACATGTTTGCAAAAAGATAGGTGAATGATGTCACCAAACTAAATTTATTCTCCTCCATGTTTTTTTTATCTGCCCACATCCTAGTGAAGTGGGCAGAATTAGGTCCCAAACGCAGCGATACCCGGTGAATTGCGGCGTTTGGCCCCACCCCCCACGGTCAAATGACGCGTGTGCATCATTACATCACGGGTCCAAAATGATGCACATTTTGGAGCCCCGCCCCCCCATCACGCCCACCTCCACGGCAGGCTTCCGGAAACCAACTTTCTAAAGTTGGTAAGTATGGTATAGACGTTATGAACCTACAACACCTCTGCAATGTTCTTATAAACATCTCCTATGAACAACAACACGCCTTCATCGATCAAATGAACATCATCTGGTCTATAAAGACGGGGATTCTGAAAAATATTAAGTGGGTGTTCAATCCGCACACCACCTAATGATCGAGTGAACTGAACTATCACCGAGTTAATCTTCTTCTGTACCTCATCGGCCACCCAGCCACCACAGAAAAAATGCCAATTCAGCCTAGGCGCTATATCAGACCAGCATATAATAGGGTCAGGCCAGGAGGCACAGACCCAAGCCAACTCATTCCAAATCGAGAAAATAAGATGAACAGACTTTCCTCCCAGATGAACTACCAATAATGGCGTACCCCTCATTTTGCTACATCATCTACCAGGAGTTTCCTAAAATCGGGCCACCGTAAACCCCTCTGACCTATCCACTGGACCACTACCAACACTGGAAGAAAAGATGTGTCCCCTGCTGCTCTATGCAACGCTGCGCAATGAACATACGAGTGTCCAAGCACCAGGTTAGCTGCGGTGTCTTGTAATCTGTATGAGGCCGTGAAAATCAATATAAACATTAGCATACATAACAAACAAGCATATTTCAAAGAAAACGGGAATGGAAAAGAAAAAGTAAACAAAAGGGCCAAAGTGGCGTAGAGACTTAAGCATGAAGAACATGTCACGACCTGCATCCTGCAGCTCCTGTCAGCAGGTAATTTGTTGGACCTTTTTTTATAATTGTATCCTGCCTGTAGTATCACTGTCCACCAAAGGGGCCACTGTGGTACTTAGACTGCTCTTATCTGCCTCATTTGCTTTCTTCCCTTGTGTAGAGGATTCCCAGGGAATTGGCTTACTCCGTATCCAAAATTCTAAAGACCATGGCTACTATTTCCTCCGAAAATCCCCTGTTCCAGATGCTTCAAGTGGACATTCTCCAACTACGCACTCAAATCTCGCAAGTATCTTCTTTGCTAAATAAAGTGCTTAAGCAACTTCCAGTTTCCATCTCTAATAATCCTACCACAAAACCGCAGTTAATCAAGAACCCTGTAGCAAATTCCAGGTTCTCAGGTGCTTCACGCCCCCACCTAACCGAGGAGGATCGATGGCGCAGAAGGACCAACAAACTATGTCTTTACTGTGCAAGTGATGTACATTTTTTACAAGACTGTCCACTCCGTAGACCACGACCATCTTCAGCCTTTGTCTCCAGCTCTGAGTTGCAAGTTTCTGTCTCCATTTCAGAAGCATTGTCTGCTTCCGTGAGGGCTTTGCCCCCCGTCCGTTCCAGAGGGGACGCTGCCCTTGCAGTCCATTCCAGAGGGGGGCGCTGCCCTTCCAGTCATCTCCAGAGAGGGTCCTGTCCCTCCAGTCATCTCCAGAGAGAGTCCTGTCCCTTCAGTCACCTTCAGAGACGGTCCTGTCCCTCCAGTCTGCTCCATAGAGAGCCCTGTCCTTCCAGTCGGCTCCTGAAACTTTGCATGTGGTTCAGCCCAAGTTGCCACTCCATGCAGTTCAGCCGAAGTTAATAATAATTGTATCCTGGCTGTAGCACCACTGTCCACCAAAGGGGCCACTGTGGTACTTAGACTGCTCTTACCTGCCTCGTTTGCTGGAAGCTTAAACACCTGCTTCTGGCCTATATAAGCCTGCCTGTCCCAGGCAACCTGTTAGGATCTGCCTGCAAGCTTATGCATTACATGCTTCTTTGCCTGGCAGCTCCTGCCTTTGTCCTTATTATTGTATTGCAGCAGTACCTCTGATTATCAGAGGTGCTGCTATTGTGCCTTTCTTGTTTGCTTTAGGGGTTAACTTGTTCACTAATTATTCCATGCACCTGGGTGTGTTCTCATTTCCCTTATATATACCTGTCACTCCCAGCACACATTGCTGGTTATTGTTGTCATATCCTGATGTTACACCCTGTGGATTCTTACTCCTGCTTTGCTCCTGTGATTATGCTGCATTGGGATCTCAACATACATTTTGCTGACCTGTTGTCCCATCCTGTTGTTCTTTTCCTCTGCTGTGCTTATGGTTTCATGCTGCCTGGATCTCTCCATATTACCACTTACCTTCATCAGCCATCTACCCGGTATTTATTCCTGTATGTTCCTGTATATTCAGTCTTCAACAATAAACTTTGTGTGTTTTCACTTCATTCCTGGCTCCTGAGCTGCACTTTGCATTTGAACCGTGACACAACCTTTGCCAGATCATCTGTTGCATTTACCTGTGTTGCTGTTCCTGTTCCCTGGCTCCTGTTCTCTGAGTTCCCAGCACATCTATCCGCAGATCATCTCAGCCACTGTGTCTATGTCACGGCTCTGAGGGTGATTTGCAAATCCCTTGCCTCTATTATAGAGGATGGTGGAGGCAGAACACAACAATACTCTTAGGATAAGTTCACGGCTTACAAGCATCAATAAAACAGGAGAAAGTAGTAGTGCTGCAACGTATTATATTGAATGTTGGTACAACAGGAATGGAAGGAATTAGATATATATATATTGGTAAAGATGAATACACGGCAATTCGTTGTAATGCAGACACTAATCACATATGCTACTTCATAGTCGGTAACCCTTGGCAACAGCATGAGATCAGATGATATACAGTTCAACGCAATGACGATAAACAAGAACACTAGGATCCATTAGAGAACCACACAGCAGATGAATGTGAATCACTGGTAAAGCTTACAGCCCAAACAGAGTAGTATATAGAACTAGCTGATCCAAGAGTAGAGATGACTCAACATAGCAGGTGGTACTGGAAACACTGTGATTTTTATTAAGTAGAACAGCAAGCGTTAAACATCACCCAAGGAATTGGATGAACACTGACACGTGCAGTAGAATGTTGCCTAGAAGTAGCAGAGACGTGAGTAGTATCTGAACCATGCGTGGAACTACAGGTAGCAGGTTTCGTTGTAACTGTAATGGTAAGTTTGCTGTAGTATGAAGCAAATGAACAGAGACACGTGACTTGAGCCCAAGTACTAGCCACCGGCACAACAAGTAGTTCACAATAACAGTCCAGTAAACAGGTAACAGCAGAGTAAGGATAACCCGTGTAAGACGTGGAACTACAGGTGACAAGTAACTTAATAGTAGCTCTTACAGCGAGATGCAGCAATCTTAGCCAGCCAGACGTAAAGGTGAACCAATAGATAAGGCCCAAGTTTAGCAACAATTAACGATACTCGTTCAGCGTGCAGATGAATAGCGGAGAGGAGTTCCAGCTTGCAGGTGAACAGCAGTGAGGAGTTTGCAGCTTGCAGGTGAACAGCAGTGAGGATTTTGCAGCTTGCAGGTGAACAGCAGTGAGGAGTTTGCAGCTTGCAGGTGAACAGTAGTAAGGAGTTCAGTCCAGCGAGCAGGTAACAAACACACAGGAGGAGAGGTATACAGCCAGATCCAAATGCAACCAGAGTAACACGAAGAACAGGTAATGAGCCCATAACCTTGGCAGGTTAATATAGTGCTCCAGGACCAATGAGGTTCAGAGGAGGTCCAGATCACAGTAGCCAGGAACACCTGTGAAAGTAATGTCTCTGAGGCAGAAGCAAGCAGAATCATGGTTCTTAAAGGGAAAGTCACAGAGCCGGTACCTAACTATGGGACCGGCGTGTGACAGTCTACTCCAGTATCCTGTTGTGACGCTCTGCAGATTATTGCTACGTGTTGTCTGAAGTTTCCAGCGCATCTATCCGCAGATCATTTCAGTCACTGTGTCAGCTCCAGTATCCTGTGGTAACGCCTTGCATATTATTGCTACCTGTTCTACTCATCTCACCACCTTTCCAGAGGTATCCAACCCTGCAATCCGCAAGCTACTCGTCGCAACACCTTTCCAGAGGTATCCAACCCTGCAACCCGCAGGCTACTCGTCTCAATACCTTCCCAGAGGTATCTAACCCTGCAACCCGCAGGCTACTCCTCTCAACTTCTCTCCGTGGTCTTACCTTGGGAACACTGACAGAACATCCATATCCATCGTAATCAGCAGCCCACCGCACAAGAAGTGTACATTCCCATATAGTGAAAGAAGGAAACAAAAGAGAGGAGCAGAAGCACAAGCGAAGGTACAGCCATAAAACCTTGAGGTGCTAAGTGCCAATCAGGCCCACTTTTTAGAAGAAAAAATGGAGAAATCCCTTTGCGCTCTGCTTCCATAAGCGCGAGCCCCCGCAGCAGAGAGAGCAAGTTGAGAAGAAAAGTCAAGGAAGAAGAGAGGGTCGTATATAACGTTTATACACATCAGTTTTCCACCTGCCTAACTCCTTTATAGCGGGCCTTGACGCCCCCACTACCACAGCAGCTGTGGCTGCCCCAATATGGAAAGAATGTGTGCCAAACTGAGAACCGGTCATACCCACAGTCGCCAAGGTACATTTAAACACCACTAAAGATTGGTACCTAGTGAGGGGGGAACCATCACCATGCACCAGCCACGGGAGAGCACAACTCGACCGCAGAGAAGCAAATTCACGGATTATTACAATCGGACAAAAAGAACAACCAACTTTTGGGACCATTGTAATTCAGCTAGTCCGATTTAGATTTCCACACTTTGCAGCACACAGGATTGCCAGATAAAACCACGTGTTGCCCAAGTATCCCTGAAAGGTGGGCGGATCTGGAGGAATCAATTAGCACGCTCACCCGAAGAGCGCCAAAGTATAACATGACATAAGCCACGCTAAATAAATCCACCTCATAGCTATCTCGCGCCATCTTTGGGATTACGTCCAATAAGCTATATAACAGGGAGTCGCTAAAGGGACTCCAGTGACCCTGCCGTAGCAGCTCTAGACCTGCCAGATTGGAACCTTGCCCAGACAAATGCAAGCATGTGCTTGTCCCCACCTTCTTCACCGCCATGGCCCTGGCTCCGGACACAAGCAACACAATACTTCTTCTGAGTCGTAGGAGCAAGGGATGATTCGGCCAGCCCCTCTATGTCAGCTTGACAGCCTACCATACATAAGCGAGACAGGGTAAACTCATTAGGGATGCCCCAGGTGCCAAAGTTCTAAACCTCCCAAATTGTCCCCTAGACAAAGCCAACGTATTCTCCATGCTAGGCACAAGCAAACCGCCGCAGAAGTGTAAAAACCAGAGGCCTATTGATTGCCTGTACTACTCCGAGGTTGTCACACCAGAAAACTATTTGTTTCCCAACAAACCTGCCTGCCAAAAGCTCTACCACCACCACTATTGGGAACATCTCAAGAAGTGTTAAATTAATTGTCCAGCTGGACAGCACCCATTCCCTAGGCCACAGGGCAGCACACGACTCCCCTGCAAAATAGGCCCCAAAGCTTACCGCCCCAGGCGCGTCCATAAATAGTCACCAGCAGCGCTGGCCATAAGCGCTCTCGATTAAAGTTTTGAAGTAACCAGTCCCAAACTGCCAAATCCTCCTGAATCTCCGCAGAGAGAGGGATTCGACCATACTACAAAATACCCATTCCATAGGTATCACCCGGCAAGCAAAATTGGAACAGCCCCAACAAAGCTTGAGCCTGCCCTAACGTCACTCCTCCAGGCCCTAGCACCTTGTTAATCGCACCTCGCAACTTACTCACTTGGCCCAGCGGTAGCCGACACAGGCCCAAGACCGTATCTATCTCGATACTCAAGTACGACAACCATGTTGTCAGACCTTCCGTTTTTTCTCTAGCGACTAGGACACCCAATGAATGGAAAAGACCCATTACTGAAAACAACATCTCCTTCCAGGTAGTCGCACTCCCATGCCTGACCACCAAGAAATCAAGAGCCCCTGTAATGCCCAGGCCTACTTTCCCACCGCACAATCGCCCTGATGGGGCACAAAATGCTTCCGCAAGCGCTTAACCAGCCACTGGGGGCAGTCCCCGGAGTCCGAAGATGCAATACTAGAGCTATAACAGTCGGACAACAAAGGTTGACCATCCGATAAATCATACATATTCGTCTCACCTTAAAGAACGGAACCGCCCTCAGAGCTGTCAAACTGACCTTCCAAATTCAATTATAAAGAGGCATGCCGCTTGTGATTCCCTGACCTGGAGATTCTTCCGGCACCGAAAGTCCCATCATCTGCTGGAGTAGACCTGTTACTAAGAGAAGCCAAAGACATAGAGCAGCAAGACATAGACCGTCAACCCTGTCAACTTTCTCACCTTGCCACCAGGAACCTCCCACACTACTATGGGCTGTCCTGCTCCTGGACCGAGATAAATCGGCAACACCGTGCCCACTGACTACCGAGCCATGTTAAGAGTGCTGGCACTCCTGGGGGTAGGACCCTGCCCCGACACAAATCTGAGACTGTGTGACCTCCTGTGAATCAGGCGGAGCGTGGGCCTCACTCTCCATGCGGCCTAAAGGAAACCGTTTTTTCTTAAAGTGTTGGGACTACTTGCTAGGGTTTCACCCTCGTACAGAGGACTGACTGGTATGGACAGTATGGTTGTCTTCCCCACACCCAGAGGACCCGCTGCCAATGTGTGAAACCCCCTTACCTGTCTCGTGAGACCTAAGAAGTGCATCACAATTTTCCCTTTCGAGCTAAATGCTGGTAGATAAGAGAAGAGGGGAACAAGACAATAACAGAATACACTAAGGAGAAAACAAAACAGGGGAGAATAGTAAGAGAGAAAACCAGACAAAAAGAAAGTAAGGGAATGAAAGAAACCAATGAAAATATGCAGTAGGGGACTGGCAGGGAGAGCAGAGTGATACTTATCCACCCAACGTCCAGCAGCACAAAAGACTGCTTATCCTCCGCCCATTCCATATATCACCACCGAAGATCCCTCCTCTGTGACATCAGATGGGTGTACTCTCTAAATCAAATTCTTTACCCCCGAGTATCACTACAGTCCACAGATCCAGCCTCAGCTTATAAAGTCCCTCGAGCTTATATTCAGCCCTCAGTTCCGAATATTTTTTTTTTTTTGAAACTGTATTTATTGAGGTCTGAATTTGCATTTCTGAAATAAAAAAATATTTGATCTCAATATTTTCATCCAGTATGAACAGAGTGCCTCCTTTTGTACAATCAATTTCCTTATGTAGTGATTCCCCTACTTCCCTCTGTGTAGCATAGGGATTCCCACTATTGATCCACTTTCTATAAAAATCTAGAGAACTATCTTTGAACTAATTTACAAAATCCATCAGTTCCATTTGTAAGTGTATATTCCACATCAGAGAATTTACTTCAGAAGTCCATGGTAGAGTTATGATGAATGGAATGGCAGATGAGCAAGTTGTCCCAGGATGCCCATATCGTCACATCCCCTTTAACAGTGTGGATGGCAATGAACAGATGAAATATGACTATTTTCCTTTTGTAATGAATTGGAGAGGGATTTGAATGTTGATTGGGAATAACTTCATTAATTTAATCAACGGTGAGGTACAAAGCCACTTTTGCCCTCGTTGGAGATTACTGATATGTGTTTGAAAACTGTAACTTTAAATATTTTTTTTTTCTCTCAAAAAGTTTTATACTGTATTACATACCCAGGTCCGGCGCTCCCATTAGGCAACCTAGGGCGCCGGGACCTGCAGGGCGCCGCTAGATTTTCTAATCTAGTGAGGGCTTTTAAGAAGAGGACGGCGGCGACCATTACAAAACAGCAGCAGGCGCCCCTCCGCCGCTGCACTTCTGTCCCAAACCGCTATCTTGGGACAGAAGTGTAGCGGCGGAGGGGCGTCTGCTGCTGTTTTGTAATGGCCGCCGCCGTCCTCTTTATCCAATCCGATGCGCCCTCACATACCTCTCCCGGAGTTAAACATCTGAATTTGGACGTTGTACCAGGGATCTGGGTAATGTACTTTTCTGGTTTCCTCTTCTCCTCTTACCCCAGCATAACACTAGAAGTTAAACTGTAAGTGATATTCCGATGTAATAGAAGTCTGCACTATGGCGGCAGACATGTTTGTGAAGACCAGCACGTGTGTAAAGTAAGCATTAGCACATTCCTACAATAAATAAAGTCTCCCAAACTCTAGTCTGTGTTATCACTGGTGCATTGTGCGGCCATGTATAGTAAGGAGAAGCCCCTTCATCTTTAAGAGAGCTAGTTATATGATGGAAATGAGGTGAATGAGATGAATGCAGCAAGTCACTGTGCTGGTTTTACCAGGGTCAGTGCACTCTGCTGCCAGAGATTGCAGGGAGAGGAAAACATGAAGCAAAGGTGCCCCTGGACGGGATAAGCCAGATACACTCATGTATCCAATATATGTCTGTTTCTGCTGCATCTGCCACTAGATGTAAGGGTAATATGTATTTTATTAATCATTACACAGGTCACTTGTTCTATTGGAAGCCTTCTGTCTTACATATCCAGTGCTTTCCAATTTTTAGCTACTGAATTATTTAATAATTGGTACTTTATAATAAAAAATAAAAATTAAATAACAAGTAATTGTATTGATACATGTGGCGAGAGCAGTATGCCAGGCATATTGACTATAAAGATTAATTAAGCCTTTCTGGCATCTCTTCACTCTCAGTAAGGTTGTAAATGCCTTGTACTGTGTGACGGTATAGGGAATTAATGTGATGTAGAGGGGGGGCAGTGGTGTTATGCAGGGGGTGCACTGGTGTGATGCAGAGAGGGGGCAGTGGTGTGATGCAGAGAGGGGGCAGTGGTGTGATGAAGGGACAAGTTGGGGCCATCTATTCGGATTACTTTAAAAAAAGTGCATAATTCATAGACTTATTGTGTCAAGTTGTTTGTTCCGAAATATAACACCTGGATACCTCTCCTCTAGAAACCTTGTGTCTGCAGTGGAGTCTGGACAGCATTCTGCATCAAACATCACTGCATCTGGACCACTGGAAGAGGTAAGGCTCACCTTTTTTTTAAACACAAAAGCACAAAGTTAATCATCTGAGGGTCTGTGAAGTTGGTGTTTAGTGTGTTCGCGGGGGGCAGGGGGGAGGGAGGTATTTTGAAATTTTGCCTAGGGCGCCGAGAACCCTGGCACCGGCCCTGTACATAGTACAGCTTTTATATGACTGTGGCTAAAAAAGCAAAAAAGTATGTCATAATTTAATTTAAACATGCTGGAAATCTATTGCATGAATTTACAATAACCCGCTTCTAATATTTAACATAACAAATTATATAATACCTCTAACATAAAAACTGTCCCACTGAGAGCAACTCAATACTATTAACTATATCTAAGACAAGAGTTCCATAAACTATTTGCCATTATAAACATAAATATTACAGTCTGTAATTTATTTTACAACCCTAATGGATATAATAAAAAAAAAAATCATGTAGTAAGGTGTATCAAAAACATTTTCCAGTAAGTAATAGAGTATCAAGTTAAACAATGTATAATAATAGCATGCAAAATCCTATGCCTATGAGCATATGCAAAATCTAAAATATTTTTTATGTGTTTTTCCCATTCCAGATTAATTTTCCTGTAGGCTTTTAAACAGCAATATTCAAAGCCATTTTAAATTCTTAAATACTAGATTAGCAAACAAAAGAAAGGGATTATGTTACATAATTAAGGTCCCTTGCCATATGGCTTCATTAAATAATCTGACCAGACTGCTTGTTATGTAGCAATATGAGCCAAAGATAACAGGGTATAACCTTTTTTTCTGCAAAAGATTTCTACAAAACAGTGCTATTCGGCAGCTCTAATGTGTTGTTTCTGGTGGAGAGCACCAGAAACAACTTTAGTCTTAATTTGCAAAATTCTCAACAATTCCACACCACTTTACATCTTCTCTGTTACACTGCCCCACATGTGACTGTTCACACCAGATTGATTCTAGCTACATGTATTGCTGTATTTGTTGCCTACTAATATTATTATATTTGACCATTATTTTAGCATGTATTTGTTTTGTGTTGTATACTTGCTCTACAGTGCTGAAGAATATGCAGCATCTTACTAAATAATTACGCTAATAATCTTTTCTCCCTTAATTTATTTTACTTATTAATTCTTTCTCAATGGAGTCTTATAATAAACAACTAATAACAGGAAGGAGAAGGCATGCACTTAAGAGGGATTTATCCAGTTGCCTGGAAGCCCCCTCATCTGGCTCAGTCTGATCGGCATGCTGGTTCCTCCCTCAGGATGCCACAGATCTACAGATTTATTCTGCTTCCCTTCATTCTGCACTGTTATGTCCTGGCCCAATCTTCTGCAATGACACCCTAACACGTGCAACACATGAAATAGTGCAGTCACACAAGTACAGGAAAGGGGAGATAGACAGAAGAGTCTGGTGCTGGTCTGTATGTTTGTGAAACAACTATGGATCCTGTTTCTTGAATTATGGTCTATGCACAGCTTTCTAAGATTTGATTTACTTATTGTGAATTTAGTGCATCTTCATGTGCGTGTATATATATATATATATATATATATATATATATATATACATATAAATATATATAAAATGGTCGAAGTGGGCGTGTATATAGTCACATCCACAGTGGCTCTGCAGATAACAACCAAGAGTTTCCACCTATAGTTCATTAAAATATCTTGTCCTGCTAGACAAAATCTCCTTTGCATTTAGGTGCCAGTCTTTATTCAGCATGAATCACCACGGCCATTAGGAGCAACATGTTGTTCCCACAACATAATGCCATCCAGACAAGCTATATTGTGTGCATACTTGTAAAAATGATCCAAATATACAAGAAATAGGTGTTTTGGTATTAAATATGTATAGCACTATAAAAATATAGCACTATAACACCACACCTGCTAAGATCCTCCTCCACTAGAATGTTAGATATAGCAAGGTGCAATTTATATTAATATTTATACATAGAAGATTTCTGTAAAGTATATGCTGTGAAAGTGTCTGTTACAAACAGCAGTTAAACTGCATATTTGAAGCATCATCATTGTTCTTGTTGTCTGTTTAAGTAAGAGCTACTCCTATATAAGGATGAGCGGGCTCGGATTCCGCTAATCCGAGCCCACCCGAACAGTGCGGATCCGACGGGATCCGAGCACTGTTCGGGAACTTTCGGGCGCCAAACGAGGCCAAACCGAGGCTATGACATCCAAGTCTCGCGTCAATGCAGCGCCGCTTTAAATTTAAATGCTGAAGAGGCTGAACACGCCGGAGATGAAGAATCCGGAGATTCATACATTTACCACTAAGTGTTCAATTGTATGAGGGCATTATTACTAGAGATGCTCACTGACCCCCATGTTTTGTTTTTGGTTTTGGCTTTGGATCTGGATTACCTTCGGGTTTTGGTTTTGGATCTGTATTTGTTTAGAAAAATTGCTAAAATATGCTAAAATCACATAATTTTGCTGTTTTTTTTGATCCTACATTATTATTAACCTCACTAACACTAATTTCAAATCAGGTTTGACCACCTCACAGGTCACATTATTATTTTCATACACTTTTGGACTAATACTGCAGCGATCTGGCTGGATTGTAAGCGACAGAGCAATGACTCAAACACACAGCAGTTCCTAGCACATCTAGGACACATTGACACACAGCAGTGACAGAAAAGAAAAGTGGGGCAAGATGGAATTGTCCCTGGATCATGAAATCAGTTATGGTTCATTTGATCGCTCAACCTGTTTCTTCGATAAGTGAGGTAATTCTACAGCTAATACATTGCAATGAGCACTGACCCCCCGCCCCCCCCCCCCCCCCCCCCCCCCCGGATGCTTGCTTTTATCAGACACACACCAATCCAGGGTGCTAGACAATGCACTAAAAAGAGCCATTGTAATTCCCAACAAAATGCTAGTTCATCAGTGAACTTCGAATCAGCCCCAATTCCCACAAAATTATAATCCAGTTAAGTAATTTACATGTAGAGTGCAGATTACAAACACAACAAAGCACATGCGGGAGAATGTGGCCTCTAAGAGGCTGACTAATAGACACAAAGACATTGCATGTATGGTTATCCAGGGATGTCTGCCTCTCAGGACATTCACGCACTCCTGGAACCTGTGACGATATGTCCACTACCCTTTCTGCATCACCAGAAGGGAAACAGCACAGCGTATTTTTGGGACTGTCCCACTGCACAGGCACTGTTGGATGCCTTGGAACATGAACATAAGTACAGTGTGCCCAGAACTTGCCTTTCATACCATTCAGTATTTTATGGATTATTTCCAGGGACCCACATCATTGAGGAAATCCAGGAGGCCTGGAGCTTAATGAACTGCTTTAAGGACGCCACTTAGCTTGCCAGGAATCGCCTCATCTTGAAAAGGGAGAAGATGACCATCCAGGACTGTCGCAGGCTGATCCACAGCCTACTAAGAGACTATAACACTATTGACAGTCCTGAGGAAGAGGAAGATGTTTAATTTTCTGTCTCCCTCTTCTCCTTCTCCCCCTATTTGTCTGCTTATTCAATATAACACAGTTGAATTTGCCTGCAAATTCAGAAGACAAACCTGCTTGTCTTCCTATTCATCGATGACTCTTAGCAATGGAGCGCTCGTCTTTGGGTGTACATTAGACCCTACACCTAGTAGTGCAAATTAAGAATAAAAGCCTGCAAGGACTTGTAGATTACTATTTCAGCAGTGATCAAATGACCAAAGCAACTCTTAAATTTTGGTTTATATTAGACCCTACACTTATTAGTGCAAATTCAGAAAAAAAAGACTGCAAGGACTGGTATATTAGGATTTCAGCAATGACCAAATGACCAAAGCAGCTCTTCTATAAGGGTGTATATTAGACCCTACACTTATTGCTGCAAATTAAGAAAATAAGCCTGCAAGGACTTGTATATTGTGTTTCAGCACTGACAAAAATAGCAATGGAGTTCTTGTCTTTGGGTGTATATAACGCCCTACACTTAGTGCTACAAATTCTAACAAAAAGCCTGCAAGGACTTGTATATTTCTATTTCAGCAATGAGAAATTCAGCAATGGAACTCTGTGCTTTGTCATCCTTCTGTATTCCTCTCTCAAATGGCGCTAGATCGCTCTGGAGGGCGGTATTTATTAATTCCAAAACTCACGAGATCCGACGATGTCACAATGACGTTTTGCCTCGTTTTGGAATCTGAATAGGCGTGAAAGTACCGAGTCAACATTGGCTCAGTACTCGGAACCCAGCAGTTCGGGTGGGTTCGGTATTTAAGAAACCGAACCCGCCCATCTCTAATTATTACTGACATTTACACTATTTAGTGGACAAAAAACAGTTGAGGTTTGACTCTGAGCAGCACAACCAATTTAAGAACCAATTGTATCATTTTGAATCATATTGTAGAGAAGTGTATGAAGAATTTCAAGGTAAAAATCCCTCCTTTCTGTTACGAGCCACGGCGGCTCTGGGTACCGCTGCGACTCACTCCCCTCTGCTTCCGGACCCCCCGGCCGTCGTCATGATGACCGGGACGTCATTTCCGCCTTACCCCGACCATTGCCAAGACAACGGTCGGAATGCTCCTCATGTGTAGCGCCGCATCCAGGGCAGCCGGGCGCGTGTGCAAATTAGAAAGTAAGCAGCTGGCCCATTAACCTTCCTGTGCCTCTGGCATTTCTATTGGCCAGTGCTAGTATTTAAGGCAGGGAGGGGCTTTGCTGCTGACTAAGCGTGCTTTGTTCCTGTTTGCTGTTACCATTGGATTGATTACTTGTTGCCGACCTTTTGCCTGATGCCTGATTTTGTTTGATTGCCTGTGCCCATTGACCTTTTTGCCTGGACTCCTACGCTGCTGATTTGCCTGTGACCTCTGACCCCGGTTTGTGCACTGGAACTTCTGCTGCCGGCCTCGACCCTTGGCTGGACCTCACTCTGCTATTGCTCCTATCCTCTATCACTGGTTCTCTCCAGTCAGCGCACAATTCACGACCCTCAGCTGTGTTATGAGCGTTTTGTCGCTATCCAATAACGATTGTCGAATCTCGATTTGTGTTTCCAACGCAAAAAGATTTATTCTCAAAAAGTAGCAGAATATATTCAAGCAAAATAATACTAAGTACAGCCGTTACTTATCGCAGGCGCTCTGGATCCAGTGAACAGTCATTCAGTCCTGAAGTCTGTGGACAAGATGTCTGAACACTAGATGAGGAGCTGCTGCTTATATACACACAGAGATACAGTAAACAATGCAGCTGGTCTAGCTTGCTTCTATTGGTCCAGGTTTCAGGAAGGCCCAGGGGGTTGTCGATCATTGGCTAGTTCAACCTAAAGAATCCAAAGGCGGGGGTCATCTCTCCATGGGATATGCTCCGATCTTCCCGCCAAGATTCATAGTCTTAATAGTCCATAATTCCCTAAAATTAATAACTTGCGTATGCACTCTGCAATCCCTTCACAGAGTGAACCAGACAGTCGCAAATGTAAAGGGGATTAATATGATACCACACATGACATGATTCCGTCAACCTGTACCATATGTTTTACTGATATGCATATAACTTATAATATTACACATAAACACTACTATATTTCGACATAAATAACTATGTGTTGCAACTACCATTAATGTGTACTATTTTACAATGTGTGTGTTGGTGCGAATGTATGTAAAAGCGTAAATACTGTTGTTTCCACGTGTTGCGGCTGCATACGCCCTTCCACGCCGTAGCGTGCCATACGCATCTTTTCAGACAAAGACAACCAAGTTTGCTCGATTTTGATTGAAATGACTTTATCCAATTTGCTGACTTTGACAGTTCCACCCTTTGATAGTGTAATAAACTATCACCTAATCACCGTTTCAAGTTCAGGGTTATACTTCACAGACCATGATCTCGGTATCTGGCACCATCCTTTCAGTCTTGTTCTCAGTGTTTCTCCTAGAAGACTGTTTTCCACACTTCAACACAGTAGGAACACCTTTGACACATAAACCAATTGCTAAGATGACACCCAGTATAAGGAGAAGGAGCTTATTATTATTATTATTAATATTTATTTATAAGGCGCTACAAGGCATCCGCAGCGCCGTACAGAGACAAACAAAATCACAATACAATGGGAGACAGCACAGTACAGTAAACACAGCAACTCAGTACGCTCAATGCACAGCTAGAGAGGGCGGGGAAGGGGGAGGGAGGATCCGAAAACGACGGGGTCCAAGAAGGGGGGTGCGGAAGACAGGGAGACCCCCAGGGGGGAGGAGGGAGCGAAAGTGGACGTGGGGTGGAGGACCTTTGAGGAGGAGGGCTAAGTAGCTGGAGAGCAGAGTTAGAAGTGGTGGAAACAGGAGGAGAGATGGCCCTGCTCAGAGGAGCGTACAATCTAAGGGGAGGGGTGGACAGACAGAGAGACGCAGGGGAGAGAGGGAGAGTAGGGGGACAGAGGCAGAAGATAAGGTAGGAAGTTAAGTGGGAGACAGAAAGGCTTTAAGAAAAAGGTGGGTTTTTAGGGCCCGTTTGAAGCTGGACAGATTAGGGGAAGTTCTGATGGAGGGAGGGAGCTTGTTCCAGTGGAGGGGGGCAGCGCGGGCGAAGTCTTGGATACGCGCGTGGGAGGAGGTTATAAGAGGGGAAGAGAGGCGACGGTCAGAGGCAGAACGGAGAGGGCGGGATGGAGCATGAATAGAGAGGAGGGTGGAGATGTAGGGCGCAGTGGAGTTGGCGAGGGCCTTGTAGGTGAGTGTGAGGAGCTTAAAGAGGATTCTGAAGGGGAATGGGAGCCAGTGAAGGGCTAGGTAGAGGGGGGAGACAAAAGAGGAGCGGCGAGAGAGGAAAATAAGCCTAGCTGCAGCGTTAAGGACGGATCGAAGGGGATCGAGATGAGAGTGGGGGAGGCCAGTGAGGAGGAGGTTGCAGTAGTCCAGGCGGGAGATGATCAGAGAGTGGATAAGGCATTTGGTGGCATCTTGGGAGAGGAAGGGCCGGATGCGAGCGATGTTGCGCAGCTGGAAGCGGCAGGATTTAGCAAGAGAGAGGATGTGGGGGCCAAAGGAGAGAGAGGAGTCGAGGATGACACCAAGGCAGCGAAGTTGGGGGACAGGGGAGATAGAGGTGTTGTCGACAGTGATGGAGAGGTCAGAAGGGGATGGGGTATGAGAGGGAGGAAAAACTATGAGCTCAGTTTTGGCAAGGTTAAGTTTGAGGAATCGAGAGGACATCCAGGAGGAGATGGCAGAGAGGCAGGCGGACACCCTAGAGAGGAGGGAGGGAGAGAGATCAGGAGAGGAGAGGTATAGTTGAGTGTCGTCAGCGTAAAGGTGGTAGTTGAAGCCGAAGGAGCTGATGAGTTCACCCAGGGAGGAGGTGTATAGAGAGAAGAGTAAGGGTCCCAGAACAGAGCCCTGAGGGACCCCGACTGGAAGGGTGGATGGGGGGGAGAGAGACCCAGAGGTGGTGACAGAGAAGGAACGGTGAGTAAGGTAAGAGGTGAACCAGGACAGGACTGGGCCGGAGAGGCCGAAAGACTGGAGGGTGTGAAGGAGGAGGGGGTGGTCAACGGTGTCAAAGGCTGCAGAGAGGTCAAGGAGGATGAGAAGGGAGAAGTGGCCCCTGGCTTTTGCAGAGAGGAGGTCATTGGTGACTTTAGCCAGGGCAGTTTCAGTGGAGTGGAGGGGGCGGAAACCAGACTGGAGAGGATCAAGGAGGGAATATTCAGAAAGGTAGGAGGTGAGACGGCTGCAGACGAGCCTCTCAAGAATTTTGGAGGCAAAAGGGAGAAGAGATATGGGGCGATAGTTCGAGAGAGAAGTGGGGTCGAGATTAGGTTTCTTAAGAATGGGGGATACGAGAGCATGTTTGAAGGAGGAGGGGAAGATGCCAGTGGAGAGGGAGAGATTAAAGAGGTGAGCGAGGTGGGAGCAGGTGGTGGGGGAAAGGGAGCGAAGAAGGTGGGAGGGGATGGGATCCAGGGGGCAGGTAGTGGGGGGGAGGATAAAATGAGAGAGTGGACTTCCTCGCCGGTGGTGGGACGGAAGGAGTGGAGGGGAAGGTGGTTGGGGGGGGAGGACAGAAGAGTGGGAGGGGTGGAAGAGAGAGTGGAGGAGGAGATTAGTGTAGCTTACCTACACTAGCAACCATTTCCTGTACCCATTACCCCAGACCAGAGAACCATTTCACAGGATTCAACCACGAGAACCATCCTGCCACCTTTTCCCCAATCTCATATAACGAAGAATTATGGTTCCTTCGAAATTCCCATTTCAGTTGCAGAATTTTATCCATCTTCCGGTCTATAACCTCCTTAGGGTCATCCGTATTATTGGTGATGTACGTGCAACATTGAACACCAAACTAGGTGGCCAACGTCACACAGTACCCACCAGTAATAGATGTGAGATAATTTCGTACCAGTCTATGTTGCACCAACTCCTTCTTGTACGCTTGTAGCTCCCTTCCAGTATACCTGAAAGTGTCATCATACATCTCGGTGATATTGTCTATCAATTTAGCTAGGTCTTGTATATAGTTAAAGTTTAATGTTCCCCGAGCGGTCCTGGTGAGATCTAGAGCAACCATAACTTGAAAACCAGTGGTTTCACTAATCAATTTTGTAGCTATGGGATCCTCACCAGGAATCATATTTCTCTTGCCACGGTGTTCATACTGTGTGTGTATGTATGGTGGTGATGTAGTCTTGTGAATACCAACCATTTCTTCATGAGTAATAGTCATGATTTCAGGAACCAGTTTAACTAAGAAATACAAGCCCTTGGAACTCGGAGTCACTCAGGAATAAGCTTTCCTCCCACACACTAAGTACACATAATCAGGGAGAACATAAGGAACAGTATGCCCATTAATTATATCACACAGGGTTTTGATAAAACTACCCATGCCTAGTGTCTCCATTTGCTCAAGACACGTGTCGGCGTGGATGACATTCTTACAATTACCTATAGAAACTTTTCCAATGGATACTTTCTTATTTTTGGTTATACGCCCTAATTTGTGACTTTCATCAACATTCCTGCTTATTGGTAACCTTGTAAGTCTCCCTCCAAAATGAGCGTGGCATGCCATTGTCTGATCTGATAGGTCAGCTTCCCAATTCTCCAGACGCTTTGCATGAGAGATATTTAGGCACAGCAAAGATCTGTCTACGGAGTATTGTCGAAGCGTCAGACTAGGGGACCTAGTGTTATTGTACCTCCCTTCTATGGGCCTCCCTCCCCTCAATTCGAGCACCTCAGAGATATTTAGTGGGAAAGGCACTAGTCCTATGTTATGCTGTCCCTGAGGCACATGAGAGCACACACAGCACTCGGTTTGGTTTAGAACCTTACCCACCAAGGAGTGATAAACCTTCAGACGATGCCCGCCCACATTCAGATTACTGGTGGACTGGCATCGCTGGATGCATCTCTCTTCAACTAGGGAGTCACAAAACTTGCAGATACAATACTCATCAGACAATAGCCCCTCACACTGGCTCCGAGTTCCTGAGCTAGCACACCTTTTCATAACCCCTGGGCCAAGCTTGATAATGGGCTGCTCTGAATACTCTAGTAATTTTTCCTCGATCTCCATCTCATCCGTATCACTGCCAGAACCTTCCTCTGTCCTCCATCCTCCTTCACAAAAATAGAATGTCCTAGAAAAAGTAAAAACAAGGAAAATCCTGGAACAAAAGAAAAACAAAAACCACCACTCCATAACTGGAAAGATAGTTCTGATGCAACGTCTCTGGTTCAGGTGTCTTGACTGCAGGCTTTAGGTCTCCCGGAAAAAATTTACGAGTGACAGATCTATGTCGTCGGTCTCAGTTTTATCTCGCACTTTCTCCGGGTTACTGACTCTCCTGCAGTGGGTGGAATGGACCCAAGTGTCTCTCTCTGCAACCTTCAGTGATGTAGTTCTGGTCAGCAGCACTTGGTACGGTCCTTCCCAACGGTCTGTTAAACAACCTGAACGTAAGAAATTGCGGATCATAACATAGTCCCCAGGTTCAACATCATGACAGTTCGTTTCTGGCATACCAGGTGACAGCATTTTTAGTTTTTGTTGTTGTTGCATTAGCTGCTCATTTTTATAAGATATTGTACAGTCACTTCATTATTACACTTCAAGTCGCCTTGTGGACTCACGATCAAATAAGGTTGTCGGCCGAACAGTATCTCAAAGGTAGACAGATTAAGAGGAGGTCTTGGAGTGGTTCGAATGCTATGGAGGACTAGTGGCAAAGCTTCAGGCCACGCCAACCCAGTTTCAGTCATTATCTTACCAAGCTTGTTCTTTATAGTACCATTTACTCTTTCCACCTTACCACTGGCTTGTGGTCGGTAAGGGGTGTGAAGTCTGCTACTGATTCCCATGAGCTTACACATATTTTGGAAGATATCACCAGTAAAGTGGGTACACCTATCACTTTCAATGATTCTATAGATACCAAACCTACACACAAACTCTTGGACAATTTTCTTTGCAATGAAAACAGCAGTATTAGTGGCTGCCAGATATGCTTCTACCCAACCGGAAAACACATCGATACATACTAACACATACTTTAGATTCCTGCACGGTGGTAATTGGATATAGTCAATTTGTATTACCTGAAAAGGTATGTCTGTAGGAGGGATGTGGGATGGCTCAGTTGGAATAGTTTTCCCAACATTTTTCCTCAAACAAGTAAGACATGACATTGCTTTCTTACCAGCCTGAGAGGAAAATCCAGGAGCACACCAGTATGCTCTCACCAGTTTGCACATACCTTCTTTACCCAGGTGAGTCAGACCGTGTGCTGCTTCAGCCAGGCTTGGATAGTATGTTGGGGGAGCTACAGGCTTACCTTGTCAATCCCTCAAGAGTCCTGAGGACTCTTGACCACATCCCTTCGCCTTCCAGACCGTCTTTTCCTGCCAGGAACACAAATCTTGCATTTCAATTAATTTCTGCATGTCTAATGTCTGAAAAACCATCATAGTCTCGGTCGATACAGTCATAGGTTGCCTTGCTGCCCATTTAGCAGCTTCGTTCGCCCTATTATTGCCCAATGACACGGGTCTTCTTCAGAGGTATGGGCTTTGCAGTTTATGACGGCTACCCTCTTGGGTAACTGTATCGATATCAAAAGTCCTTTTATGTGTTGTGAATGTGCCACTGGCATACCTGCTGCTGTCATAAAGTTTCTAAGACACCAAAGGGCCCCAAAATCATGCACTACCCCGAAGGCGTACCTAGAGTCAGTTTAGCTGATTTATCTTCTGCCAACTCACACGCTCTCCTTAATGCTACTAGTTCCGCCACTTGGGCTGAGTGAGGTGGGCCAAGGGGTTCAGCTTCTACCACATCCTGATCGTCTACAACAGCGTAACCAGTACATAGTTCTCCCGTCTCTGTCTGTCTATGACAACTCCCGTCTGTATAAAACGTAAAATCTACATTTTCTAAGGGGTGTCACGTATGTCAGGCCTTGCAGTAAAGGTCAGGTTCAGGTGTTCCATACAATCATGCGTATCACTGCTCTTGCCTAACTCAGCATCAACCAGGGTCTCCTCAACTCCCACCCTTTGTGTCTCTAGAGACACATATGGAAGGTATGTAGCTGGATTTGAGGTGCTACATCGTTTGATGGTGATGTTTGAGGGTGCCATCAGAGCTAGTTCCCATTTTGTGAATCATGTCTGGTTTGAGCTGAGTTTAACAGAGCTGATACAGCATGGGGTGTATAGACAGTTGAATCATGTCCTAATTCTACGTCCGCACTCTTACTTATCAGAAGAGCAGTTGCTGCTACACTTCTGAGACATGTTGGGAGTGATCGTGCCACAGTGTCCAATTGTGCACTGTAGTATACTACCGGTCTGCTAGCATCACCATGTTTCTGTGTGAGAACACCTGCCGCACAACCGTCAGCTTCCGTACAGTATAGCTCAAAAGGCTTTTCATAATCAGGTATTCCCAATGCAGGTGCTCTAGTCAGACTATCTTTGAGATTAAAGAATGCTTGCTCTGACTCTTCTGTGTGTACAACACGTTCTGGTTTTGAGGAAGAGACTAGCTCCTGCAATGGTAATGCCAGAATAGAAAAACCTGGGATCCAGGCTCTACAGTATCCACACATCCCCAGGAAGGTACGAATCTGCTTCTGGCTCTGCGGCAGAGTCAAGTGTTGTATGGCCTCAATTCTGTCAGTCGTCAGATGTCTTAGCCCCTGGGTGAGACAGTGCCCTAAGTATTTGACCTTAGTCTGACATGGCTGTAACTTGTCCTTTGCCACTTTGTGCCCTGTTTGCGAGAGATGGAGCAACAACAATTTAGTATCATGTAAACATGACATAAAAGAATCAGAGCACAACAACAAATCGTCCACATATTGAATTAGAACAGATCCATTGCTAGGCTGGAAAGTCTGTAAACAGTCATGTAAGGCTTGCAAGAAAATACTGGGGCTGTCAATGAACCCCTGGGGCAGTCTGGTCCATTAATATTGCACCCCCCGGTAGGAGAATGCAAAAAGGTTTTGGCAGTCAGGGTGAAGAGAGACTGAGAAGAAAGCAGAACATAAATCCATGACAGTGAAATCACTAGCAGACGGTGGAATCTGCATAAGGATGACAGCTGGATTCGGCACTATGGGGAATTGGCTCTCAACAACTTTATTAATTCCCCTTAAGTCCTGGACTAATCTATAGCCCCTCCCCCCACTCTTCTTCAGAGGGAAAATGGGACTTTTTGCTGTGCTCGATGTACGAATTAAAATCCCTTGTTGCAACAGCCTTTCAATAACAGGATATACCCCTAATTCCACCTCCGGTTTTAATGGGTACTGTGGGATTTTTGGAGCTATCCTACCACTTTTTAGATTTATCATGACAGGGGCTACGTTTGCCATCAATCCAGTGTCCTGTCCATCTTTGGTCCATAGTGAACCTGGTATTTACAGCAACATCCCCTTTACTTGAGATGGACTTTGTTCTATAACAGTAGAGTGTAACATTAACCTTTGAGGGGTGTCCAATATATCCTGTACCTCATGCGCGACCTTCTCTGGTATATCTAAGAATACACCATCTGAAATACAGTATATGACACATCCCATTTTACATAACAAGTCTCTCCCTAGCAAGTTAGTAAGAGCCGCTACAGCTAAGAGAAACAAATGCTTAGTATGCAGGGGCCCGATAGTAACTTCAGCGGGTTTAGTTAGAGGATAATGTAACACTCTTCCCGTTACCCCCATAGCTGGAATAGTCTTACTGGTCACCTGTAGATTAAGAGGAGATGTTATCACAGATCTGGCCGCCCCTGTATCTACAAGAAAAGTTTGTTTCCTACCAGCTATGTCAACTATCATTGTTGGTTCTTCTCTCTGACTCTCAGTTAACCTCACTGGCTGTAGACTACAGTTATGACCTGACCCCTAGCGCTGACTATCACTTTTCCCGCACAGCATTTGCTGCTATAATATGTGCGGGTAGATGTTAGTCTATGTGAATTATTCATTGGAGGATATCTATGTGTCCCACCTCTAGGGTTGTATCTGTACTTTTTACAATCCCTCCTAACGTGTCTTTCTTCATTACAGTTGAAGCATCTGATCAATCTATGTTTCTTATTATGTGGGTTGTATGCTGGTGGTCGTGTATGCATCCCCTCTAGAGCCTGTATACTCACTGTCATTAACCTATCACTTTTCTCTTCCTTTTTTCTAAAAAGGTTTTTGTCATGCTCCACAGCAGACTCGCTAAGAGAATCTACTGTGATGCCTCTCCAATTAGGTAATGTGGTTTGTACTATGGTTTTTAAATTTTCCCTAAGACCATCCATTAGTACTCCTACAGCTACTTCCCTGTGATGTTTTATATCCCAGTGAACCGTGTTATCGCTGCTATAGCTCTAACGAAGTAATCTGATGCTGTTTCACTATCTTTCTGTTTGATGGTGAAAATTTTACTCCAATTCGCTACTACTGAAAATAGATGGCTAAATGTTGGATAATTTGTTCTATATTCTCTTGATTCACCTCATCTGTCAAGGTATCATCTTCCTCCAACGAACAATCTTTTATACATTTTTGTACGTTAGTATTGGGAGGAAGACATGCCATCAACACTACACGCCAATCCTTATTGGTTGGTTCGTGTGCATTTCCTAAGTCTTTTCTGACACTTTGCCAACTCTTTTCTAGGATCTGGGAATTCAGTCATAATGGAACGTAATTCTGATCTAGTCCAAGGACCATGCATTGTTACATTTCTTAAAGGAACTACACCATCCTTATCCGCCTTCCCATTGGGATCTGATATTGTGCGGACTGGATACGTACCCACTGGTTCACTATCTTCAGGGTTAGCTACTTTGAATATTGTATCTCCTAGTGGTCACACTACTCTCACCTATCTCAGCCATTGCCCCCTTTCCATACTTACGCTGAACCTCTAACATATTAACAGCATGGGCAATGGCTGAAATTACCGTGGGTTCATCCTCTTCTTCAGAAACACTTGCTTTAAACTAACTTAAAACAGGATATAACTTAGCAATTTCCTTTTTTTTCATTTTTAATAACGGCTGTACTTACTCCCCCCGCCACACAGGGTGGCCGGGGCGCGCTTGCGCTGAGTTCTCCACGCTTCTCAACGGCTACTTCCGTTGTGCACATGCTTTTCGCCACGCCTACTTCCGCTGTGCATTCGCTACTCTGCCACGTGTTGCCTTCCATTTGCCACAATTTTAAACAGTTATTATGTTTATTTCTCACTTTTGTTGACTTAATCAACCACACTTTATCTTTTACGTTATTCAGTACCTCTGCTTTAAAACTCCCTATTGTTGGGAAAGGCCTTACACACTCTTTTGTCACAATACGCAGTTGCGTAAGCACCATATTTCTTGCACATAAGAAACTGTGCTGAACCAATAGGTCCTTCCTTAGGCTGTACACTGGCCATCTCTAGCGTATGCTTAGCACCCATGTTGCACAGTACCAGTCTATGCAGACCACACTTCCAAAAACACTTTCAACCCTTTGCTACAAACACTCTACCGCTAGAGATCTCTTACTGGCCATTGACGTATTTGCTCAAGCCGCGTCCACTCGCTTCCTCTCGTACCAAACGAGGACCCCTAACACAGAAAATATCACTGTGGGACCCAAGTGCTATCAGCTCCTCGATACCCTGGCTAAACCACAAAAATCTGTTGAGTTTATTACAACTGGTAGCACAAAGTCGATACAATCAACCAGCCTTTCCAATGTAATTCCTCCCCGCTGCCTTCCCAAGTTACAATCACAGCTTTCCTTGCCGTGCGGTCCGATCGCAATGCTTACAAATACTAACTATGAATAAACGTTGCGATTACTCTTGGGAGCGCGCGCAAAAACTTCCTTTGTTTTCGCTCCCGGTATACCTGCCCCGTATACCGTCCTTCAGTTGGGCAACCTGCCTCATCAGACAGCAACTGAGCACCTCAACAATTAAATAGTCTGTCTACATTACAAAATCACACACTATACACCTTTTCTGCGCAGAAAATCAAAAGTTCCCAACAATAGTAATAATGTCTCAGAGGCTTTCACAAGTAATTATACTATGCACATATAATAACTATCAAAACGATTGTTTAACCACGTGGCAAATCTACCGGAAGTTCACATACGCTAAGCAGGAAGTACACATACGCTATGCAGTACAATATATCAAAACGCAATATGACAGAAAAAGAAACAGTTTTCTCTTTTGTCCCTAGATTCTAGTTAGCGCACCTTCAGATTATGCAAAACGGACATTCGGTTTCACAACACAGAGTAAAATTCAGGTTTTGAACACATTGCGTTCTTACCCGTATATGACGCGTCTCCACCCTTTGTTGAGGAACCGAAATCCGTTGGTCTTGCGTATCGTCCGGCAACGAAACCTCCAAACTCACGAGCCCCCAAATTGTTATGAGCGTATTGTCGCTATCCAATAACGATTGTCGAATCTCGATTTGTGTTTCCAACGCACAAAAATTTATTCTCAAAAAGTAGCAGGATATATTCAAGCGAAATAATAATAAGTACAGCCGTTACTTATCGCAGGCGCTCTGGATCCAGTGAACAGTCATTCAGTCCTGAAGTCTGTGGACAAGATGTCTGAACACTAGATGAGGAGCTGCTGCTTATATACACACAGAGATACAGTAAACAATGCAGATGGTATAGCTTGCTTCTATTGGTCCAGGTTTTAGGAAGGCCCAGGGGGTTGTCGATCATTGGCTAGTTCAACCTAAAGAATCCAAAGGGGGGGTCATCTCTCCATGGGATATGCTCCGATCTTCCCGCCAAGATTCATAGTCTTAATAGTCCATAATTCCCTAACATTAATAACTTGCATATGCACTCTGCGATCCTTTCACAGAGTGAACCGGACAGTCGCAAATGTAAAGGGGATTAATATGATACCACACATGACATGATTCCTTTAACCTGTACCATATGTTTAACTGATATGCATATAACTTATAATATTACACATAAACACTACTATATTTCGACATAAATAACTATGTGTTGCAACTACCATTAATGTGTACTATTTTACAAATGTGTGTGTTGGTGCGAATGTATGTAAAAGTGTAAATACTGTTGTTGCCACGTGTTGCGGCTGCGTACGCCCTTCCACGCCGCAGCGTGCCATACGCATCTTTTCAGACAAAGACAACCAAGTTTGCTCGATTTTAATTGAAATGACTTTATCCAATTTGCTGACTTCGACAGCTGTCTGTAACCAAGTCTGTCCCCACCACTAGGTGCTCCAGCGAAAACCAGACTTCTGAGTAGACTCCGGGTTTTGTGTGGCTGGCTGTGGGGGTTCCTAACACTTTCCCTATGCCATTAGACATTCACCTGGGGGTAAATGTATCAAGCTGAGAGATTTCTGGCGGGTTTGAAAAGTGGAGATGTTGCCTATTGCAACCAATCAGATTCTAGCTATCATTTTGTAGAATGTACCAAATAACTGATACCTAGATACATTTACGCCCTTGTGTGATAGCAGCTATAATTTCCCTCTATCACATATGCTGTCTAATGTACCCACTTGGAGTTCTTTTTTAAAATGCTATTTACATTATTCTAATCATCATTGATAAGGATGGTGATGATATAGTCAATATTGAGGAGTATGACCACTGTTAGCATAATGGCCATTAGTAAATTGCTAAAATAGCTATTATTTGTTCAACAAACAACAACCAAAGTGTTGTCTTTTGTGAACACTATAACTGAATACACAAGGTTTCCAATCAGGGAAGGGGGGAGAGGTGGATCCCAATGAGCCCCAACAGCTGCATAATACTTAAATTAAGTAATTATAAATTAGCCCACAGGCCATGAACATTACTGCACGATACAGTAAATACAGCTTACGCAAGTAGCGTTGCGCATGCACAATGAGCTACGTTACTTGCGTAAGCTCTATGTACAGTATTAGGTGATTCCCCCACTAGCGTGGGAAAATCACATAATACTGTAGTTATAGCTTACGCAATGAACTTAAGTTCATTGCGCACCGGACCTCCTACCTAGTAGGAGGTGTTAGCGTCGGCTCAAGACTTTTTTTATTTTTCTCCAATCAAGATCAAAGATTCGGGATCTTACAAATATGGGGCCCTCCTGGCCGAAGAAATGAAGATATTGGACAAGCCATCACTTTTGGAAGTATAATTTGCTGGGACTGGGGCAAGCAAAGACTATTGGAAGAAGAAAGAAGACATCTTTGGTGAGTATTTGGTTTTTTTTTATTTTTATTAAATAGATGTGGTTTAAATGAGGGTGGTTAGTGTATTTATTGTGGGGTTTTTATTTTTAATAAATATGTGTGGTGTTTACAAGGGTGTTGTTATTTATTTAACTTTTTTTTTGTGGTACTGCAGGTCCCAGCAAGCCAGGGATGTCAGGGCATGTTGGCACTTGTGGTTTCCAAGTGCCAACATGCCCTGGCAGCCGTGGGTATGCTGGTGCTTGTAGTTATACAAGCACCAGCATGGCCACACTGTTTTTGGCAACCTGGCTGGCTGGGACTTGTAGTTCCACAAAACAAAATGGCGCCCGTAAAAAAAATTCATACTATTTCGCCGTATTACCCTACTACCCACAGCCCAGGGGTAGTAGGAAGAGCCCTAGTGCTATCAGCACTGGGCTGGTTCTTTCTAGGGGAAGGGCCCGCTCGTTTTTTTTGGCGGACCCCACTCCCTAGGGAATCCAGCCCAGCGCTGAACAGTCTAGGGTTGGTTAGCCATTATGGCAGGGGGACCCCTGCCGCGTGTCCCCCTGCTATAGTGCCGCCAACCCTGGCTGGTTTGCCTAGTGCTGGTAAAGTGAATATCGGGGGACCCCACGCAAAATTTTCCCCCGATTTTCACGGAACCAGCACTAGTCAGGCAGCACTAGGGTTAAGCATGAATAGTGGGGGGACCTCACGCTTTTTTTTTTTCAACTTTTATCTGTTTTTTACCATTTTAACACTGCCAGGGCAGTATAACAGTGATGTGTTTCTACAACACACTGCTATCAAGCAGCGTGTTGTATCTGGCGTGTTTTGAAGCGAACTCTCCTGAGTTTACTAACTCGCAGCTTCATACATTTGAGAGCTGTATAGCTGCAGTGGCAAACAGTCGGGAGTTTGATCTCTGGCGATTTTGCAAGTAGCGATTTTGACAGAAGCAGAACTCTGGCGATTTTGCATGAAATCTCAGCTTCATACATCGGCGAGTTTCAACTCTCCCGAGAAAATCGCTGGAGTTGCAAAATCGCACTTTGATACATTTACCCCTAGATGTGCCAAGGGGGTTTTATCTACTGCCATATTCTGCTTCTAAATTTGCTGTAAAATATTGTAGACAAAAAACCCTACAGTTTAACCTTGTCGATTACAGCTTCTTATATTTACACAGTGAATGTTAGTTCCACATATTGCAATATATGTTAAGCTGACCAACTCACGCCAAAGGCTTCCCATTCTGGTCAGTCCTAACATGATTAAATGCTATGCTATTTTATCTGGGCTTAAGGCTTACCTGCACACAGCTTTTAAAGGCAAGTCTTTCCCTAGCACTAGCAGCCATGGGAGACCTGGGACTCACCTGACACAAGTTGGAATTAATTAATGTAAAGTATGGGGTGCAAGAGTCATGGGACTTACATTGTATAAACAAAAACAGACATAGATCCTTTGCACTCACCATGGACAAACTGGGGTGCAAGAGGGGGTTGCCCACATTGTATAAACAAGAAAACAGGGATACTCTGCACTCTCCAAACACATAATTAATGCTGTACCAAGTACTGTTCTATATTAAAAACAGGGAATGTTAGTGCCACATATTGCAATATATGTTAAGCTGACCAACTCACGCCAAAGTCTTCCCATTCTGGTCAGTCCTAACATGATCAAATGCTATGCTATTTTATCTGGGCTTAAGGCTTACCTGCACACAGCTTTATATATATATATATATATATATAATCGTAACAGAAATGAATACTCCTGTTCGGCTTGGTCACTGACACAATCGAGCCATTCCAATTGCTGTTTGATTCCTTAATGACATTGAGATCCAACATCTTTTACATTTCCTGTCTCACAGCTATATGCCTAGCTTCAAGAATGCGGTATAGTCTTACTCTCACTATCACCACTGGAGGGACATTGAGTTATTAAGGAGAGCAAAGTAAAAAAAGGAATAACTTTGCACCTTGACAAAACCATGTTGCATTGGAGGTGGAGGTATATTTAAAATGTGGGGACAATTTTTTTTATTTGGGGTAGGGCATGTCCTAGATTAACTTTAAATCTCAGTGTAACAATAAAACTATCAAGTATTTGTCTGCTACATGAAAAAGCAGCAGGAATTTCCTTACATGCAAAATAATAAACTAATTTGCACCCCTTGCATTGTAACATGGTTTGCCCAGGATCAAATGTACTCCCTCTTTTGCCTTGCTCTCCTTAATGACTCAGGCCCATTGTGTTCTATGAGGGTGGTATGTCCAGGTACCTCCCTGTCATGCAATTGTTTCAACAAGTTGACATCTTAAGTGTGGACTGGTTTCCTCCTGCCTTCCTGCCTGACTATAATTGACACGCCTCACAGCCTCAACCACTTTATATGGCTCCTGAATGTTGTCATCTGGTTGGAAAGTCCTAATCACAGCTGACTTATCAAAGTTCCTTTTTCGTCTTGCTTGCGCTTCATTCATATGCTACTGTACCAACAGGGTGATCTTCCTCAACCTGTCATACAACTAGGACACAAATGGGATCACATTTTATTCTTTAGGACCCAGTTGCTCCCAGCCATCCTTGAGAAACCCCCCTTGGCTGTCTGCCATACAATAATTCAAAGGTACTAAAAAATGTGAACGCTTGAGGCACATCTCTCACTGAGAACATTAAAATAGGGTAATAAGACATCCCAGTCCCATTTTTCCTGTGCTACTGCCATTTTCACCATATGTTTGAGAGTTCTGCTAAAATGTTCTACAAACCGGTCAGTCTGCGGGTAGTATGATGTGTGAAACGTTTATACCTTAAACAACCAGCACAGCTCTTAAATGAGACAGGAAAAAAAAAGGCAGTGCCCTGATCAGTCAAGATTTCCTTGGGGATGTGTCACACTCTGCTCCCCAGGTACCTCTACACGAGCCTCTAAACACTGACTGTCACTTTAATTCCTGTTGCTAGTGCAGACTATTAGTCATGGTCTGCACCTGTGATCATTACAACTGTGTGCTGGTCAGTGTTACTATTGGGCAGTCCCCCTTTATAAGGCCCTTCCTTTCATTCTCGCATTGCTGGTTCTTCAAGTCATATCTGTTACTCCGATGTCTCTGTTGGGATGTATACTCGTGGAAGCTGTGTGTTATTACTGCTGCATGGCTGGACTTCATTGACCTCTGCATGCTTACTCCACTGCTCGTGGTAAACACCATGAACTACATCTGTTACCTATTTGGTCTGCATAGCTGACTATTGTTACCTGTTCCACAATCCGTGGTAAGCTGCTGTGTTCATCGCTGCTGTGTGGTCATCGCTGCTGTATGGTGGACTTCCATGATCTTTGCATACCTGTTCCACTGATTGTGGTAAACGCTATGACTACACCTGTTACCTACTCGGCCAGCATTGCTGAATATTGTTACATGTTCCACAATCCATGGTAAAGCTGCTGCGTTCATTGCTGCTGTGTGGTCATCGCTGTTGTTTGTTGGATTTCCTCAATCTCTGCATGCTTGTTCCACTGCTCGTGGTGAACGCTATGATCTACATCAGTTACCTACTCGGCCTGCATTGCTGATTATTGTTTCCTGTTCCACAATCCGTGGTAAAGCTGCTATTCATCGCTGCTGAATGTTGGACTGTCTTGATCTCTGCATACCTGTTCCACTGCTTGTGGTAAACGCTATGATCCACATCTATTATCTACTTGGCCTGCATTGTTGATTACTGTTATCAGCTCCACAATACGTATCAAGCTCTGTCTATTGTGGCTGAGTATGTTTTGAACTTTGTTGATTCCTGTGCCTCAAGTTTACTACTAATGGAGAATCTGATTATTGCATGTGCAGCTGGTATTAATGAATGTTGCTGATTGTTACTATTCTTGCATGTCTTCGTGATCATCATTTGCAAATTACTGAAGTCTGCATTGAACTCTTGTATTAATGTTTTATAATAGTATGGTAATCTTCGTTACCACCATTTGATGTCCGAATTGGATCATTCCTCTGCTACGTAACTTGTTCTCAGCTGTCACATTGGGAGCTTTCCTGCAGGGCCGCGACCCGCAGAAGCCCATATTCACTTGTGAATACCTCCCATTTTGTTAGATTCCGCACCTCCAGGGAAGTTTTAGTCAATACTCATTGAGACAGCAGGATCTCACTCAATTATTCGTGAGCTAACCTGACAGGATGCCAAATTGGGTGCAGTACAGAAGGAGCTCTTTTGCGATCATACTTGATTTTATATTTTGCAAAGCTGTAGCTTCAGGATACCTGGTGGCGTAATCCACAATGACAAGCACGTACTGATGGCCATGAGCTGATTTTTGTAATGGACCCATCAAATTCATACCAATACACTCTGGTCTGCACCACGGGAATGAGAACTAGCAGGGTCCTTTTATCTGGCTTCAGACATGTTCTCTGACATACTGGACATGTCCAGCAAAACCTTTCTACTGCCGTGAACACGCATGGCCAATAAAAACTGATTGATATATACTCTTGAGTTTTGTCTTGTCCCAAGTGTCCACCCACACAGATGTGTATGTGCAGCCTTAAATACAAATGAACATGAATTTTCTGCAGAAGCAATTGCTCTACAATTTTATCTTGAACTTCAGCAATTCTATACAATAAATATTTTTTTTCCACGATTTAATAAGTAAATCCTTCTGCAGGTCTGTCAGCCTTTTCTACACTATTTACCTCAATGACATTTTCATAGACATTCACTAAGGCAGCATCTCTAAGTCAGTCTCGACCAAAGTCTCTCAGTGGAAACAAGTTAGATAATACTGACCAATCTGAGTTCTCTTCAGGAGGCGTGGCGCCTCCATCCTAAGTCTCGGTAACTAATGATGACAGTAACCGGGACTTACGCAGCTTGCATTTGTCTTTTCCCCATCCTTTTAGATGGCTCCTGGAGGATTTAAACAATGTAAAGCCTCTGCCAAGTATCAAAGGGCAGTTTGGGGCAATTGATGCTATTATTGTGACTGTCCGTTTACGGTAACAGGCAAAAATGCCCTCAGCAGTCCCGTTGACACAGACGACTTTTACTTTGGGCAATTTGTGAGCCAGAACCGAGCAATATAGAGTTAGAACCAAGGTGATTCACAAAAACAGCCACATGGAATAAGCAGGACTTCCCTGTAACTGGACTCAAAGTACAGCAGCTTGGATATGGAACGTTTTGCGTGAACCAGCTAATAAGCCATAGGATCAATTAATCTTGGGCATCGTGCCCGCAAATCTCTAGGTTCTCTGCACTCAAAGCACGTTGGACCCAAAGCAGTTTTGGTTGTCTCGTTGTCAACAAACTTTTCTCATCAATGCTTGGTCCATCATTCCATATACCAGATTTTGGCCGAGGTACAAACTTTAGAGCAGGCAGCAATGGATTGAATATAAGGTGCAAGGCACTTTATCTCTCTACTACAGTGGCCTGAGGATCAACCTGCAGTGTTCACCTCTGGAGCCCTTGATTCATACCTCGAATACAATGGTCGATAGCCAAAGTCTCGAACATCTGGACCGCAGTATTCTTTTCTGGCTGCACCCACATTTTAAGTGTTTTACAGAGTTTAGCAAGTTAAGCACAAACTGACAAATCTGTGGACAGTCTCCAGTCATTATACCATTGGGACTTGCCCGCACTGGTGACCCTAACCCACACCATGACAGTGGATTTCAACTGCTGATAGTTAGCAGCCTGGATTTTGTTCAGGTTTATATAATTGCACTGAGTATCTCCCAAAAAGATAGGGAACTAGACATTCAGCCCAACTCTCATGTGGCAAATTAGCTTAGGTGGCGGCATGTTCTAACAGATATGTTTCAACATCATTGTCGGAAATTAATTTCTGTAGCATGGTTGCTGCTGGAGCTTCCCTGTCACGCCTCCTCTGAGCAGACAGGTTTTCTCGTCCTTTACTGCTGCCACATTCACCAAGGCTCTTATCGTATCTTCCATTTCCATGGAAGTTTGGGATTGGAAACAGAATTTTGCGTCCCTTAGCATCCTCCAAAACAACACTGTGATGAGGTTGATATTTACAGGACACTTCACTCCAGGTCGGCTGAATCAAGTGTCCAATTTAATTGTTAGGAGTTTGTTCAGCATATAATGACACTTGTAGTCAATTAAAATCCCTGCCACCCTGTATCTGTCTGGACATACATCTTCTGTCTAGTCACCGGTCAAATAAGTGGCCTCAATTGCCCTGTCCACAACAAACAGTCTTATATTCGCCTTCCAAGCACTAATTAATAATTTAAGAAAATAACTATTTTCACTCATGTGAATCGCCTCATATACTATATAGTAATGAGTCATTAAGGATTAAAATATAAAAAAGGAGTAAGTTTGCACCTAGGCAAAACCGTGTTGCATTGGAGAGGGAGGTAAATTTAAAATGTGGGGACAGATTTATATTTTGGGTAGGGCATGTTCTAGATCAACTTTAACTTTCAGGGTAAAAATAAAGCTACCAAGTATTTGAGTGCTACATGACAAAAAAAACAGTATTTTCTTTATGTGCAAAATAATAAACTAATTTGCACCCCTTATGTAACATTATCTATCCGGAGAACATTTACTTCTTGTTTTGTCTCACTTTCCTTAATGACTCAAGCCCTATTTGTATATATTTATATAATTTATTTATATTATAAATATAAATAAAAATATAAAAATATAAATATTATAAATTATATTTATATTATATATATATATATGTGTGTGTGTGTGTGTGTGTGTGTGTGTGTGTGTGTGTGTGTGTGTGTGAAGATACCCGGTTTATCTGGTTCAATTATACTCACTCCACACTGCCGGAATTGGTCTTTTAATGTAGGCATTGTGATTGTCGACACACTATCGACATTTGCAAGCTGTCCAATTAATGGAAGTGCCGGCATTTAGCCTGTCAACATTTTCTTGTTGACAGGTTAACTGCCGACATTTCCAGTGTCGGCATTTAGCACCCAACCTAATATAACTTTTAATATAAATATGAGGCTGTTAGTGCACATTTTGATCAGACTGTGGATGGCCATCTGCCATGTCAGGGTGACCTCATTTTGATGGATAACTATACTAGCAGTTTCTAATTTTATAACCTGGGACTTATCACATTTAGTGACTCTAAATTAAAAGTAATATTGGTAGGAACCAGTCTGCTGTACTGATTACAAATCTATGGATAGATGGGTAGGGTGCTGAGCCAAAAAGACTGCTGTCACAGCACTAGATCATACACCGATCAGCCACAACATTAAAACCAAAACTGCTTAATATTGTGTAGGTCACTCTTGTGCCACCAAATCAGTTCTGATCCTTTGAGGCATGGACTCCATGAGACCTCTGAAGGTGACCTGTGGTATCAAGTACCAAGACACTGGCAGCAGATCCTTTCATTTCTATCATTTCGCACTGTGGCTTAGTTGGTTAAAGCACCTGTCTTGTAAACAAGAGAGCCAGAGTTTAAATCTCAGCAGTGTTTATGACCAACATAACAATTTTTGGCCTCTCTCTACAACCTCACCCTCACATCCGTTCTTGATTCGGTCACCCATGCCCATTCCGTCCACCTTCGTTGCTCCAAACCCCAACCCCGGAACTCCAAATTTACCTGCTTCCTCCAAAAATGCACCCATATCGCTGAACGCCAATGGAGAAAATCTAGTTCCATGGCTGATTTCCTCCAATTCAAGTTTATCCTCTCATCTTACAGTTCTGCCCTCTCACTCGTGAAACAATCTTTCTTTAAATCCCTCATCTCCTTGCAATCCTCTAACCCCACCACCTCTTCGCCACCTTCAACACACTCCTGCCCCCCCCATCCCATCCTCCCTAACTGCCCTAACTGGCCATCAGACTTGAAATCTCTTCCTCCACTCACTCTTCAGCCACCCCCCCACTCACTCTTACACCCCCCACTCAACCCTCCTCTCCCTCCCAACCACCTACTCCTATACTCCTTTTGCCCTACCATGGGTGAAGAAGTCCACTCTCTCATTTCATCCCCCCCTTCTACCTGTCCCTTGGATGCTATCTCTTCTCACTTCCTTCGCTCCCTTTCCCCACCACCTGCTCCCACCTTCCTCACGTCTTTCATCTGTCCCTCTCCACCGGCATCTTCTCCTCTACTTTTAAACGTGCTCTCGTCTCACCCATTCTAAAGAAACTTAATCTTGACCCCACTTCACTCTCTAACTATTGCCCCATTTCTCTTCTCCCCTTTTACTCCAAAATACTTGGGAGGCTCGTCTGCAACCGTCTCACCACTTACATTTCTGAACACTCCCTTCTTGATCCCCTCCACCCCACTGAAACTGGCCTGGCTAAAGTTTCCAGCGATCTTCTCTCAGCTAAAGCCAGGTGTCATTTCTCCCTTATGATCCTCCTGGATCTCTCAGCGGCCTTCGACACAGTTGACCATCCCCTCCTGCTTCACACCCTCCAGTCCATTGGCCTCTCCGCCACCGTCCATTCCTGGTTCAACTCTTACCTTGCAGACCATTTTTTCTCTGTTTCCACCTCTGGGCCTCTCTCCCCCTCTTCCACCCTTTCAGTTCAGGTCCCACAGGGCTCTGTTCTTGGACCCTTACTCTTTTCACTATACACCTCCTCCCTGGGTGAACTCATCAGCTCCTTCGGCATCAAGTACCACCTTTATGCTGATGACACTCAACTCAACCTATCATCTCCTGATCTCAATCCCTCCCTCCCTCCTCTCTAGGGTGTCCACCTGCCTCTCTGCCATCTCCTCCTGGATGACCTCTAGATTTCTTTAACTCAATCTTGCTAAAGCCAAACTTATTGTCTTTCCTCTTTCTCGAACCTCCTCCCCCTCCGACCTCTCTATCACTGTCGACAATTCCTCTATCTGTCTTGTTCCCCACCTTCGCTGCCTGAGTGTTAGCCTCAACTCCTCTCTTTCCTTTGCCACTCACTTTTACTCTCTTGCCAAATTCTGACTCTTTCAGTTACGTAACATTGTATGTATTTGGCCCTTCCTTTCCCAGGATGCCACCAAATCTCTCATCCACTCTCTGATTATCTCCTGCTTGGACTACTGCAACCTTCTCCTTATTCGCCTTCCTTATTCTCATCTCGCTCCTCTTCAATCTGTACTCAACGCAGCTGCTAGGCTCATCTTCCTTTCTCGCCGCTCCACTTCTGTCTCCCTCCTCTACCAAGCCTTACATTGGCTCCCCTTCCCCTACAGAATCCTTTTCAAGCTCTTCACAGTCATACACATACAAGGCCCACGCCAACTCCACTGCTCCCTACATCTCCACCCTCATCTCTATTTACACTCCATCCCACCCAATGCAATCGGCCAATGATCGTCGCCTCTCTTCCCTTCTCACGCACGTATTCAAGACTTCTCCCCTTTCATTGGAATAAGCTGCCTTGCTCCATCAGAACATCCCCCATTATGTCCCATTTCAAACAGGCTTTAAAAACCCACCTTTTCTTAAAAGCCTCTCAGTCATCCGCTTAACCACCCACCTTGTCGGCTACCTCACCCTTGTGTCTTTCAGTCTGTCTACCCCTCCCTTTAGATTGTACGCTCCATTGAGAAGGGCCATTTCTCCTCCTGTTTCCACCAATTTTAACTTTGCTCTCCAGCTACTCAGCCCACCTCCTTTTGGACCTTCTGCCCTCTGACTCCTCTTGCTTTTCTCTTTCACCTCTCATTGGCTTTTAACCTGTCATCCGCGTCCACACTCTTGGGCTCAGGTTACCAGCTTGTGCTGAATATCCCTTCCCTCATCCTTTCTCTCTAGTTGTGCTTTGAGCTTATGGAGTTAGAGTGCTTATTGTCATTTGTACCGTACTGTTTACTGTTTTACGTATTGTACTGTTTCGCCTTTGTACTGTACTATTGTTTGTTCTTGTACAGTGCTATGGACACTCTGTGGCGCCCTATAAATAAAAATTAGCAATAATAATAATAAACCTTTAAGTCCTGTAAGTTGCAAAGTGGGGCCTCCATGGCTTGGACTTGTTTTTCTAGCACATCCGACAGATGCTTGATTGATTTGAGATCTGAGCAATTTGAGGTCAACACCTTAAACTCTTTGTCATGTTCCTTAAGCTATTCCTGAACAATTTCTATAGCATGACAGGGTGCACTATCCTGATGAAAGAGGCTACTGCCGTCAGGGAATACCAATGCCATAAAGGGGTGTACCTGGTCTCCAAGAAAGGTTTCCTACTAGAACATTGCCCAGAGCAGCACACTGCCTCCGCCAGCTTGCCTTCTCATAATGCATCCTTGTGCCATTTCTTTCCTAGGTAAATGACGCACATGGACCTGGCCAGCCACATGATGCAAAAGAAGACATGATTCATCAGAACAGCTACCTTCTTCCATTGCTCCATGGTAGAGTTCTGGCGCTTACATGCCCATTGTAGGCACTTAAGGCAGTGGACGGGGGTCAGCATAGACAATCCAAGCTGCAATGAAATGTGTGTTCTGATACCTATCATTGCCAGCATTAACTTTTTCAGCAATTTGTGCTACAGTAGCTCTTCTGTGGGATTGGACCAGTTGACCTAACCTTTGCTCCCCACATGCATCAGTGAGCCTTGGGCACCCATGACTCTGTCGCCGGTTCATCGGTTGCCCTTCCTTGGACCACTTTTGGTAGACACTAACCACTGTATACCAGGAACACCCCACAAGACCTGCCATTTTGGAGATTCTCTGAACCAGTCGTCTAGTCCTCATAATTTGGGAAAGTCGCTCAGATCTTTACCCTTGCCCAATGTTCCAGCTTCCAACAAATCAACTTCAAGAACAGACTGTTCACTTTGCTGCCTAATATATCCCAACTTTGACAGGTGACATTGTAATTAGATAATCAATGTTATTCACTGCACTTGCCAGTAGTTTTAATGTGGCTGATTGGTGTATTTATAAATAATTGAAGAAGATATAATAATATAAATTCTAGAATAAAAATTAGGTTTTTACTGCATATTTTGATCAAACGGTGGATCACCATCTACTATGTCAAGATAACCTTATTCAGATGGGTACCTGTGTCCGGGCACCGAGTACCAGCTATCTAGGAATTGACTCTGGCGCCAAGAGGATAAATACCTGGCACCGGAGGGGTTAAATTGCTGGCACTAGATGCTGTGTGAGTACAGTATATTTGAAAATATTTTATTTAAAAAAAAAAAAGTGTATTTGTATGTGCACTGCGGCGCTGGGAAAGTAATAACCAGCGCCACAGCATTCAAAGGGTTAAACCCCAGCGCTAGGCACCGGGGAATGCACAACTGTATAATATTTTAATGTTTAAGTATTAAATGCATTTTGACTGTGTGTGTGCTACAGCGCTGGTAGTTAACCGGATCGCAGCATTGAAGAAGTTAAACCTAGCGCCGGGAGTGTAAAAATATGTTGTCGCAGTCTCCGGCGATAGTAGGTCTTTATGATGCGAATCCTAGGGTTCATACAGTTTGGCACTACTCCAACAGGGCGCGGAGTCTAACGAGCAGTATGGTCTTAGCTGCGTCTGCTCGCAGGTCGCGGCCCCTGCTAGAGTACTGAGCGAGACCCTCTTGGGAAATCAGGAGACAATGGAATAGCAGATACTTGGTTGGAGCGTAAGCTCTGTAGACAAGTAGAAAAGCAGGTACTTGGTTGGAGCGTAAGCTCTGTAGACAAGTAGAAGAGCAGGTACTTGGTTGGAGCATCAGCTCTGCAGACAAGTAGAATAGCAGGTTCTTGGTTGGAGCGTCAGCTCTCTAGACAAGTAGAATAGCAGATTCTTGGTTGGAGCATCAGCTCACTAGACAAGTAGAAAAGCAGGTTCTTAGTTGAAGCATCAGCTGACTAGACAAGTAGAATAGCAGGTTCTTGGTTGGAGCGTCAGCTCACTAGACAAGTAGAATAGCAGGTTCTTGGTTGGAGCATCAGCTCTCTAGACAAGTAGAATAGCAGATTCTTGGTTGGAGCGTCAGCTCTCTAGACAAGTAGAATAACAGGTTCTTGGTTGGAGCGTCAGCTCACTAGACAAGTAGAATAGCAGGTACTTGGTTGGAGCATCAGCTCTGCAGACAAGTAGAATAGCAGGTACTTGGTTGGAGCGTCAGCTCTCTAATCAAGTAGAACTGCAGATTCTTGGTTGGAGCGTCAGCTCACTAGACAAGTAGAATAGCAGATTCTTGGTTGGAGCGTCAGCTCTCTAGACAAGTAGAATAACAGGTTCTTGGTTGGAGCGTCAGCTCACTAGACAAGTAGAATAGCAGGTACTTGGTTGGAGCATCAGCTCTGCAGACAAGTAGAATAGCAGGTACTTGGTTGGAGCGTCAGCTCTCTAATCAAGTAGAACTGCAGATTCTTGGTTGGAGCGTCAGCTCACTAGACAAGTAGAATAGCAGGTTCTTGGTTGGAGCGTCAGCTCACTAGACAAGTAGAATAGCAGATACTTGGTTGGAGCGTCAGCTCTGCAGACAAGTAGAATAGCAGGTTCTTGGAGCGTCATCTCACTAGACAAGTAGAATAGCAGGTTCTTGGTTGGAGCGTCAACTCACTAGACAAGTAGAATTGCAGGTTCTTGGTTGGAGCGTCAGCTCACTAGACAAGTATAATAGCAGGTTCTTGGTTGGAGCGTCAGCTCACTAAGCAAGTAGAATAGTAGGTTCTTGGTTGGAGCATCAGCTCTCTAGACAAGTAGAATAGCAGATTCTTGGTTGGAGCGTCAGCTCACTAGACAAGTAAAATAGCAGGTTCTTGGTTGGAGCGTCAGCTCACTAGACAAGTATAATAGCAGGTTCTTGGTTGGCGCGTCAGCTCACTAGACAAGTAGAATAGCAGGTTCTTGGTTGGAGCGTCAGCTCACTAGACAAGTAGAATAGCAGGTACTTGGTTGGAGCGTCAGCTCTGCAGACAAGTAGAATAGCAGGTACTTGGTTGGAGCGTCAGCTCTCTAGTCAAGTAGAACTGCAGATTCTTGGTTGGAGCGTCAGCTCACTAGACAAGTAGAATAGCAGGTTCTTGGTTGGAGCGTCAGCTCACTAGACAAGTAGAGTAGCAGATACTTGGTTGGAGCGTCAGCTCTGCAGACAAGTAGAATAGCAGGTTCTTGGTTGGAGCATCAGCTCTCTAGACAAGTAGAATAGCAGATTCTTGGTTGGAGCGTCAGCTCTCTATACAAGTAGAATAGCAGGTTCTTGGTTGGAGCGTCAGCTCACTAGACAAGTAGAATAGCAGATACTTGGTTGGAGCGTCAGCTCTGCAGACAAGTAGAATAGCAGGTTCTTGGAGCGTCATCTCACTAGACAAGTAGAATAGCAGGTTCTTGGTTGGAGCGTCAACTCACTAGACAAGTAGAATTGCAGGTTCTTGGTTGGAGCGTCAGCTCACTAGACAAGTATAATAGCAGGTTCTTGGTTGGAGCGTCAGCTCACTAGACAAGTAGAATAGCAGGTTCTTGGTTGGAGCGTCAGCTCACTAAGCAAGTAGAATAGCAGGTTCTTGGTTGGAGCATCAGCTCTCTAGACAAGTAGAATAGCAGATTCTTGGTTGGAGCGTCAGCTCTCTAGACAAGTAGAATAGCAGGTTCTTGGTTGGAGCGTCAGCTCACTAGACAAGTAGAATAGCAGATACTTGGTTGGAGCGTCAGCTCTGCAGACAAGTAGAATAGCAGGTTCTTGGAGCGTCATCTCACTAGACAAGTAGAATAGCAGGTTCTTGGTTGGAGCGTCAGCTCACTAGACAAGTAGAATTGCAGGTTCTTGGTTGGAGCGTCAGCTCACTAGACAAGTATAATAGCAGGTTCTTGGTTGGAGCGTCAGCTCACTAGACAAGTAGAATAGCAGGTTCTTGGTTGGAGCGTCAGCTCACTAAGCAAGTAGAATAGCAGGTTCTTGGTTGGAGCATCAGCTCTCTAGACAAGTAGAATAGCAGATTCTTGGTTGGAGCGTCAGCTCACTAGACAAGTAAAATAGCAGGTTCTTGGTTGGAGCGTCAGCTCACTAGACAAGTATAATAGCAGGTTCTTGGTTGGCGCGTCAGCTCACTAGACAAGTAGAATAGCAGGTTCTTGGTTGGAGCGTCAGCTCACTAGACAAGTAGAATAGCAGGTACTTGGTTGGAGCGTCAGCTCTGCAGACAAGTAGAATAGCAGGTACTTGGTTGGAGCGTCAGCTCTCTAGTCAAGTAGAACTGCAGATTCTTGGTTGGAGCGTCGGCTCACTAGACAAGTAAAATAGCAGGTTCTTGGTTGGAGCGTCAGCTCACTAGACAAGTATAATAGCAGGTTCTTGGTTGGCGCGTCAGCTCACTAGACAAGTAGAATAGCAGGTTCTTGGTTGGTTCGTCAGCTCACTAGACAAATAGAATAGCAGGTTCTTGGTTGGAGCTTCAGCTCACTAGACAAGTAGAATAGCAGGTACTTGGTTGGAGCGTCAACTCACTAGACAAGTAGAATAGCAGGTTCTTGGTTGGAGCGTCAGCTCACTAGACAAGTAGAATAGCAGGTTCTTGGTTGGAGCCTGGGACAAAGCGGAGCGCTAGAGAGAGGTAAGTTTGCCGGGGGTCGGGTGAGCTGCCCGATACCCCGGCGAGTGACATATGTATTTTAAATGTACAATGTTTAAATGTAAAAATTAATGTGTATAGGTGCGGTAGCACCAGTAGCTAGCCGGTGTGTGGCAAGAGTTAACCCCCGGCGCTAGGTTCCGGGAGTGTATCTATGTATAGCTTTAATGTGTATGATGTAAAAATGTGTAAATATGCAAGTGTATATGTATATGTATAATAAATAAAAAAGTACTTACTGTCCCTGATGGTTGAGCGGGGGGCTCTAAAGGCAGCCCTGGATCCTTCACCCCCCAGCAGCCAGTTTCAGTGGCTGCCGGAGGGACTTCCACACCAGCCTCCCGGAATCAAATAGATCCAAGGAGGCTAAGCCTCATAGTGGAGTTCAAAGAGCTTCATCTAGCGACAGGTAGGGACCTGGTCTCTTTCCCTCTGGTAGCAGGGTTCCTGGAGGTAGTTTTCGGCAGGAGATTTAAAAGATAGGCTGAACCCCACTCTCCCTGGCAGCTCATGGAAAGGGGGGAGTTACACTCCGCCCTGCCACTAGCTTCTATTTAAAAAAGGTGTTAACCTCTCTGGGCTGATTCATGTGCAGTCCAGATTGGTTAAAGGGACCGGAGGACAGATTAACTCCTGCCAAGCTAGTCTCCAAAAGCTGTATAAAAAATAGAGATGGTCACTGACCCCTGTGTTTTGGTTTTGTATTCGGTTTTGGATCTGGATTACCGTCGTGTTTTGGTTTTGGTTTTGGTTTTGCACAACCGCCCTTGCGTGTTTTGGTTGTGTTTGGTTTTGTTTTGAAATTTGTTAAAAAAATTACATTTATTGGGGCTAAAATAACATAATTTAGGTATTATTTTGTAGCTACATTATTATTAACCTCAGTAACACTAATTTCCAGTCATTTTTTATTAAATTTTGACCACCTCCTATGTCACAATATGATTTTCATACACTTGAAAAGAAAAATTGCTGCAGTTCTTGCCAGTGATAACAAAAAGGCCATTGTCATGCCTGGGCATAAGACCAAAAATCCACCTCTTAAGTGTGGAATTATTTTTACACAAATCCTGGCAAGAGTTGTCTATTCATTTGTAGTGTTTTTAAAGCCACACTCAGTAGAGGTAGGGACCTTACCCATCTGGGATCCTCATGCATGTTTCGTCATTTTTCAGCGAGTTCTTGGAAAACTGTTGGGAAAATCAGAAACGTCTGTTAAAAAAAATAACAACAAGCAGTCCAGCATAATCAACCTCCCTTCTCTCATCTACATCCCAGCACCTGCAATCTTCCCCCCCCCCCCCCAACACCTTCATAATCAATATCCCCTGAACCAACAATTGGCAGTTAAACAATCCTCTGCAAGAGGAAGCAAGAATGAAACCCAGTCACAAAGCTGATCACAGACGCCCTGGGTACTATGCTAGTGTTAGATCTGCGTCCAATGTCCACTATTAATACAGTTGGTTTTAGACATTTAATTGAGGTGTTCTGTCCCTGTTAGCAAATGTCATCACTATACCATTTTACTAGAAAAGCTAATTCTCTCCTGTATCGGAAAATTCCTAAAAATTTAATTATTGGGCGACAAAATGGCATTCTACCCACTATACACTTAACCACAGATATGTGTACAAGCGGAACTGGGCAAACTAAAGATTATATGACTGTGAAAGCACACTAGGTAGGTCATTCGCCTTCCCCAGCATGGACAGCAGCAGCATGTAATCAGATATGTCACATTTTGGAGAAGTAGGCTACTCTGTGTATCAGCGGCTTCACTAAGAGGCAAACAGCTGACAAACTGTTCCAAAAACTAAGGGATGTCATTGAAAGATGGCTAATCCTGCTTGGACTCTCCTGAGGATATGTCATTTCTGATTACGACCCCAATATTGGTCAAGCATTACAGCGGGGTTGAATTCCATCACATTTCCTGTTTTGCACACTATCAACTTGGTGTTACAGAACTTTTTAAAAATGACATGCAGGAGATGCTGTTTGTGTCCAGAAACATTTATGGTCAATATCTGGTTTCTGCAACAGCATGTAGGAGAATGCAGCAGCTGCAAGAAGACTAGCATTTGAGGGGAATATACTTTAGTCCAGCGAAGTAGTTACCTGTGAAGAAAGTGCAGACACGGTTAGCTTTGAGTCAAGTGATTGCCTTAATAATACATATTGAAAAGGTGCTACACAAAATTATAGTGTGCAATAAAACAAAGTAAATGTGCTAACTATATTTTAATTGTAGATTAAATACTTAATTTTCTTTGCAAGGATCCCAGACTTATTAACATCTTGTTTGGACGTCTTCTCCTTCAGTTTCTCTGGCAACTGCTTGTTGTAAAAGAAATTGCTTTCCCAAGACACCCAGTGGTGATGCAGATGAGTCCGCTCAACATTTTGATATTTGCTGTGCTGTAAAAGAATTGCCCAAAAATCATGACAGCTCTGCCCTAAAATCAACTAGTCATTCCCTTTGGAAGGCCATTATCGGCAATTACATCATACTACACAGACTTCTATGATGGTGGGATGAATTAGTATTGTTTGAGGAAGATTATCACTAAACCCTGCCACCTCTCCTGTTTCGCAGTGAGCTATGGTACAATAAAATGTAACTGCAGATTTAGACCAAGACTGTCAGCCCTATTATTTCTATTTCAGCAATTACAATTAGCAATGGAGCAATGGAGCTCTTCTCTTTGGGTGTTACCTATATAACGCAGCACAATTTGCCTACAAATTCTACAGGCAAGCCTGCTTGTATTCCTCTTCATCAATGACTCTTAGCAATTGAGCACTCGTCTTTGGGTGTATATTACACCCAAACATTATTAGTGAAAATTAGGAAAAATACAGTTTAATCCCTGCTAGGGATGCACCATCCTTTGCATGTTAATAGAAGGATTGGTTGGAGTTATGGTCAAGGTCACACATTTTTTGGACAAATCCTTCAAACCAGCCCAGATGTCAAACTGTTGTGGTCTGCCACCTGCGTCATTCCTGCTTGTGTTTGGAAAGTGCATATTGGTGCCAGAACCTCACGTGCCAGAACTCCTCCCACTGGTGCCACACTGCTGCAGGACACAATCAACCGCATCCTTATCATCGGATACCCAAATCTCCCCCACATCCTCTTCTAAAGACAAAGTGTCATCCTCACTTGGTGTATCACCGGCTACACTCGGGCTGTTCAGGCACACATCAGCAGAACTGCTGAAAGGGCCTTTCTTTATGGGTACACTATTATTATCATTTATTATTATACATTAACAGAATGCTCACGATTAGACATCCCACTGTTGGATGGACTCTCCACAGGGATTGGTGTCATTTCTGATTCAGAGCAAACATTATCCTTTAATGCCTTACTGTTATCTTGCGGCTCGGCTTTGACGCGTAACAGTAGTTGTGCACCACTTATAGGCTCAGTAACATTTTTGGATCTGCCACTAATAGCCAAAGGTGAAGGCCTCATTCACTGTTTGCCACTGCGTGTGTAGAATGGCATTTTGGCAAAAAAAATTTTATCGGCACTTAGCTTTTGCTCAGTAACACTTCTTTTTCGCTTCAACACAGTAAATTTGTTTTGGATTTTTGTTTTTTGGACTGATTTCGAAACACTGTGTAGTTTGACATCGCCTTGCCCAGATGACGTACTGGGAACACTAACATCAGGACTGGTGACAGAACCTGGTTGCTCATTCTGATCATATGTGGACTGCTTTAAATCCATTCTGAGCGCAAAGCACTTGTAGTGGTAAAAATGATTTATTAAGATACTGCTGACAAATATGACTTTTGACAGCCAGAAATATGTATGCACAATTATGAGGGACACCCCAAAAGCACTGGGGAGTGCTAAAAATTATTTGGTAGATACTACTGACAGATAGTAATTTTGACAGCCAGAAATATTTATGCACAATTAGGGGGGACACCCCAAAAGCACTGGGGAGTGCTAAAAATTAGTTGGTAGATACTGCTGACAGATAGTAATTTTGACAGCCAGAAATATTTATGCACAATTAGGGGGGACACCCCAAAAGCACTGGGGAGTGCTAAAAATTAGTTGGTAGATACTGCTGACAGATAGTAATTTTGACAACCAGAAATATTTATGCACAATTAGGGGGGACACCCCAAAAGCACTGGGGAGTGCTAAAAATTAGTTGGTAGATACTGCTGACAGATAGTAATTTTGACAACCAGAAATATTTATGCACAATTAGGGGGGACACCGCAAAAGCACTGGGGAGTGCCAAATATTGAAAAGAAAAAAAACCTCTATCCTCCTCTCCTCTCTAGCGATTTTTGTTACAACAATTGGAATAAAAATATTGTATTCTCTGTCCCTGCTCTAGTCAGCCTGTGACTACACCCTGCTCTCTCCCTCTGTAAAATGGCGATGGATTGCTGTGGAGGCGTGTATTTATAATCTTGAAGTATCGAGAGAACCGAGCCCCGAGATCCGACGACGTCACAATGACGTTCGGCCTCGATTTGGATTCGGAGCGGGCAGGAGAGTACACTCGGATACCCAAAGTTCGGGTGGGTTCGGTTCTCGTGGAACCCGACCCGCCCATCTCTAAAAAAAAAAGCACTGGTTTGCATTGAAATGTATTATTGTGCCATCTAATCTACTGATTACTGGTACCTTGAACCAGTGTGAACTGTCCTTATTAGGACACTTGAGCTAATAAACACTAAGTAGTATTTTCTTGAGTACTAAGTACTCTAAATACCCAAGCATGCTCTAAATTTGCTGTTTATACAGAACAATAAGCTGCATGGCTTTATGAGATGTCGGGAGGGTTGACTGAAAAGCTCTTGAAGCATTACGTGATACTGTACTGGGTTATCTTACATTCTCTAGTGAACAAGATTGCCTTCCACTTGATGAATCCCCTTGAATCATTTGGCAGTTCATTTTCTTATTGTTGTTTTGTTCCTAATGATGTTTTTCAGTGCTAGATCTTCAGAATGTCAATAAATTGTTATAATAAAATTAATAGAATTGAAAGAAAATCACGAAAAAATAAAAATGATGGCAAAAATACAAACATTTGATTAACCTATATAGTTGCTTGCATAAAATGTCATAAGTATTGTCTTTGGCGCATGAATTGTAGCCTTGTCTTGATTCATGTTGTGGTAAAAGCTTGTAGATGACAGTTACATCATCCAAGTGGCATATGAGGTTACACAATTTAGGCAATGCTGTCCATTGTGCTTTAAAAGGATGTCAAATGTATATAACTACTCAATTGAGCCAACTTGTGATGATGATATGCTGCAGGCCAATCAGTCAAACTGAATCCACAAATCATTCATGTGGACATACAAGTCCTCATTAAAAGTTAGGAGCAAATTCAGATATACGGTCCGAATTTGCACCTAAGCAAACCATGTTGTGATGCTGTGATGTGCTGTGGGTGCAAATGCTATTCCTTTGTAAGGAAAATACTGCCTGCTTTTGCTTGCAGCACTTAAATGCTGGGCAGAAAATTTAAGTTAGCTCCCCTGGCAGCACAAAATTGCAAATTTCTAGCTGGATTTACTCCTAACTTGAAATGAGGCCCACAATGTTTACATACAGATTTAGAACTACACTACATTCAATTGGTTCCAGTTTTGATGAGTTTGGTAGATGAAAATGTTTACAGCAAAAAAAAAAAATAGACAGTAGAGATTGAATGCAGTTTGAAAAGTTTATATATATTTTTAGCTCATCATGCAGTGATTTCCCCCATAAATTTTTATGTGACTTTTAAAAGAAGCAAAAAGTTTGACTGTCCCAGGAAATGTGGGAGCAATATCTAGTGCTTGGGAAAATATATACTGCAAGGTTTCACAGTACTTTGCCGTATGTAGTGATTTGAAGCATTATTATGTAAAAGCTCTATCCCACATTATGGTTCACATATTGAGTCACAGTGCTCTTAATTTGAAAGAAATACACTAAAGCAGGAATACACTATACAGAATCGCTTGAACAAAGCAGATGACCGGAATATCCATTAGTGATACTATATCTAATTAGTATTACTAATGGAATGGTTTAGCCAGAAGGTCCTCCAAAGTAGATCTGATCTAGATCATTAATTCTTGTCAATACTGAATTCTCAGTTATAAAAGTACAGACAGCCCAGCTATTAACCTACTAGACAGACTTGGGCTGATAAATCTGTACAGCATTTAGAGACATTAAATTGCGTTCATGTATCTATTTTCCCTCCTCTACTGAACACTTACAGTGAAAGCATGCACTTTAATTATTTTATATAACAGGATTTGGCAGAAGATTTGTAGTCAGGTATTTTCTCTGCTAACACCATTTAATCAATATACAGTGGATATAAAAAGTCTAAATACCCTTACTGAAATTGCAGGTCTTTGTGTATAAACAATATGTATAATATTCATTTTTTCAGTAGGTTTTTACTTTGATTTTTTGTGTTAAATTATGAAATCATGAGAGATATGGATACTAGATATGTATTTCCATGTATTGCTGATCAGCCTCATATTTAATTTGTACCAAGGCTTCAAGGCAAGCATGTTTTATACACAGCCTGAAATTAAGATACATTATATCCAACCTTTTTCCACCTTTAATATGACCTTGCAACCAACAAAATTCAAGGTAAAAGACATTTTCACTTGAGGACATTAGTATTTGGAAAAAGAACTGAAAATAAAAAACCTACAATACAATGATTGCACAAGTGTGCACGCACAAGAAGCCTGTCTGGTTTGTGACGTCCTATTATATCTCAACAACAAAAGTGGAAATGTTTGATGTATCCACAGTTTTTTCATGCATTAACAAAATTATAATATATTTATCATGCAAGATATATGTAAAGTTTTGTAATTTCTGTTAGATTTAATCAAAAGCACGAATCATGAATGAGTGGCAAACTTAAAACCCTATAATTTGTCAGGCTTATTTCAACGTTAATAATAGATCCTTTATAATTTGTTTTTATTAATATAAAAACACCATCTGATTATCTTTTGGGAGACAATGATAGTTATTGATGGAAGAATGTTGTGCATTGCAGAATACTTATATTCTAAATATTTAAGGCGGTATAGAATATGAATGTTTACAATAGTTAATCCTAGTGTGTCTCTTCATACATGTTGGTCTATACGCACTCATAATGCTATTATTATTCATAAAGGAGCCACTCTCTCTGCTGTCTCCCAGAGTTATAATAAGCTTCTATTTTAATGATTTAGAAGGTGTAGTCTCCAAACAACATCTTGTGTAGACTGATATGTAGACTGGGCTTTATACATCCCAATATAATAAGTGAGCCTAGGTTTGTGGCGAGATCGCACAGGCCAGGGCCTATGGTGACAAAATTGCAGGGGTGACAGGCTGTCTACAAAATTCACAGGGGAGGGGGAAGGGTTTATAGATCAATATCCTTTTCAATGTCTTTTTGACATTGAAAATCAATGCCGTTGCTGTGAAGGTAAGTGTATATTTTCATTATGACTTTATTTTACTATTCATTTCTGAAGGAATAGTGGTTGTCGGTATCCCAGGCACCAGAATACCAGTTACCATCGATATATACTCCCCTTTTATAAATGGTCACTAATGTTAGGCTGGGTACACACTACAGAAATATTCTCCCGGTGTGTATAACGATTTTTCCAATGACTGATAAAAAGACAGCTAAAAGGATCATGACTCTGTGAACTCTATGGAGACCCTGATCGTGAGTACATACACATTGCAGAATTCATTGTGCTTTGGAACGATAACTGTTCATTGTTCCAGTGTACACACTACTGTGATATCGGGCCAATCAGTTGTTTATCGTCTGATTGGCCCGATAAACTGCTGAAAACACTGTAGTGTGTACCTAATGTAACACATAATAAGAACAAGTCCTAAGATTTGCAGTCAGCGCACTAAATAGAGTAAATAGAGTGGCACTTTGTAGTTTGGCAGACCTAAAGTAGTTACATTGTCAAGGACAACAATTCCTGGCCAAAAATTTCAGAACCTTGAACTGTAGGGACAGTTGAAGACTATGATATACATTACATGTACTTTATGTGCCTGTGTAAAACGTGTACTCACTTGCAATATTTGGTATTGATTAGTGGAGGCAATTTTATTTTCACTTCTTGATGCAAGAGTCTCTTTTGTTAACTCTGGAAAGCTAACTTTTATTAAGACGGTCTGTTTCCAGTATGGTAGCTCGCACTAAATATATTCTGCTTGTGAACTTCAAACCTCAAAATTCGGATATCTCTGATAAATATGCAAATTATCATGGGTGTCTAAGGAAGTTGTAAATAATAGATTTCATTATTGTAGTGAAGAAACTTTTACATGTGTAAAATGTAATCTGGAAGTAACAAGGACATACTGTATGTATAATAGTAATCCTGCTCTTCAGTTGGCAGAGCTTGTGTATAATAAATTAAAAATGTACTATCTAGCACCTCTTTTGTAGCTTCCCTCTTTAAACAGCCAGAGCATCTTAACTTTTTCACACAGCGGAAAAAAAAACTGGTGTAACCAGCTTCATTTCCTACTGAACCCACATGACTTTATAAACGGAATCACTCTGTATGTGTTAGTGCTGTATTGGGATTGTGCTAAAAATGGGAAGAAAGCTTAAGCATAAAGTGTTTTACATTTTTATATGAGCAAGCGCAGCTAAAGAGAGATTACTGACCGGAAGTCCTTGTTCTCGTTGTGTAATTTGCTCAGTGCAATAAACTGCCAGCTCAAGATTCTTTCTCAATATGTAAGTAGTAAATTGAGAAGGTTATCCACAATACATCTTTGATTTGATTTCAACAATGCTTCTTACATTCTTGCTTAAATGATACGGTCACCAAAAAAAGACACCAACATTTTGTGACGTAGCGAATTGTTGCAGACTTAACATGTTGGTACATATTGTCAAAATATTTTTTAAAAACGCAGTGTAAATATACTATATTTAAATAGATTTCAATGTAATTCACAAGAAAAATAATCAAAGTTTTAAATAATCTTAAGGATTGATTTATCATATAAAGCAAAAATGTAGAGCTTTTTGGTCTACAAAGCAGTTACTGGATTTTGCTTTAATCCAGTAACTATTAAAATAGTAATATACCTATTAAAAGATGCATAATTGAAAATCGAAGCTAAGATTATTGGGATCTACCAATGTTGGTTGCTTACTGGTTATTCATTACACTTACACTAATGAGAGGGACAATTTTTTTTATGTCTTTTCTGTTCTGGACTTTGTTTTAGCTTTCATTTTTATGTTGTCACGAACGGAAGATGAAGATAGTGATATGGGGCTGTGATGAGTAACCCACACAAGGTGCTTGGGCTATATTGCATTATTTTTTCACATAATACACATAATACTGTATTTAGCGCTTACGCAAGTAACGTAGCGCATTGCGCATGCGCTACGCTACTTGCGTAACCTGTAATACAGTAAATACAGGTTACGCAAGTAGCATAGCGCATGCGCAATGCGCTACATTACTTGCGTAAGCGCTAAATACAGTATTATGTGATTTCCCCACTAGCGTGGGAAAATACCATAATACAGTAGTTAGCTCTTACGCAAACAGCGTAAGAGCATTGCGAAACGGACCTCCTACTAGGTAGGAGGTGTTTGCGGCGGCTCCGTTTTTTTTTATTTTTTATCTTCAAGCAACACTAAAGAGTCGGGATGTACAAATATGTGCCCCTTCTGGGCGAAGAGTTCCTGTTGGCAAAGATTCCCTTATGGAGGTACAAATGGCTGGGACTGGGGCAAGCCGGCAAGATGGATTTACAAATAATAAGTGACATTGGAGCAAGAAAGAAGGCATCATTGGTAAGTATTTGTTTTTTTTTATTTTTAATAAATACTTGTGGTTTAAAAGAGGGTGGTTAGTGTCTTTATTGTGGGTTTTATTATTTTTAATAAATGTATGTGGTTTATAAGAGGGTGTTGTGGCTTTGTAAACTTTTTTCTTTGTGGAACTACAGGGCCCAGCAAGCCAGGGATGTCAGGGCATGTTGGCACTTGTGGTTCTCCAAGTGCCAACATGCCCTGGCTGCCGTGGGTATGCTGGTGCTTGTAGTTATACAAGCACCAGCATGGCCACACTGTTTTTGGCAACCTGGCTGGCTGGGACTTGTAGTTCCACAAAACAAAATGGCGCCCGCAAAAAAAAATTCATACTATTTCGCCGTATTACCCCTACTACCCACAGCCCAGGGGTAGTAGGAAGAGCCCTAGTGCTATCAGCACTGGGCTGGTTCTTTCTAGGGGAAGGGCCCGCTCGTTTTTTTTGGCGGACCCCACTCCCTAGGGAATCCAGCCCAGCGCTGAACAGTCTAGGGTTGGTTAGCCATTATGGCAGGGGGACCCCTGCCGCGTGTCCCCCTGCTATAGTGCCGCCAACCCTGGCTGGTTTGCCTAGTGCTGGTAAAGTGAATATCGGGGGACCCCACGCAAAATTTTCCCCCGATTTTCACGGAACCAGCACTAGTCAGGCAGCACTAGGGTTAAGCATGAATAGTGGGGGGACCTCACGCTTTTTTTTTTTCAACTTTTATCTGTTTTTTACCATTTTAACACTGCCAGGGCAGTATAACAGTGATGTGTTTCTACAACACACTGCTATCAAGCAGCGTGTTGTATCTGGCGTGTTTTGAAGCGAACTCTCCTGAGTTTACTAACTCGCAGCTTCATACATTTGAGAGCTGTATAGCTGCAGTGGCAAACAGTCGGGAATTTGATCACTGGCCATTTTGCAAACAGCGATTTTGACAGAAGCACAACTCTGGCGATTTTGCATGAAATCTCAGCTTCATACATCGGCTAGTTTCAACTCTCCTGAGAAAATCGCTGGAGTTGCAAACTCGCAGCTTGATACATTTACCCCCAGATCCTTGTTGAATATGGACATGCTTATGCCCGATATACATGCGTCTATTTTTTTTTTAAAAAAAGCACAATACGTTCGTTTTGAGTGTCTTATTGAAACAGGTCCGAATTGTCTGCTTTTCCAGCAGATCCATCATTTTTTATCATTGTGTTTAACCCATTGGAAAAAGTTAGGTGTGGTATCAGAACAGGCAACAAGTTATTTGTGGTTATGTTAAAAAAATCACTCTTATGTTTTATTATTACACTACATACAATATTATTAAAACTGGTGCATCATTTCAAACAACATTACCTACATATTGTATATAGGGGGGAAAAAAATCAACCTTTTTTGTATTATCTCTATTTACAGGGGAAAGCACTTTGTTTTTTCACAATTGGAGTGTCCTGTCCCTGTGGAAGTGAAAAGCAGGATTACAGAAGCACACTGGTATGAATCATATTTAAACAACTTCTGTTAAATGTGCAAATTATTTAGTCTTTAAAATGAGCTATCATTTCCAATTTTAGCTAAATATGTCACAAAACAAACTGTGAAAAAACTGTGTCAAAGCATTATTTGAAGAATGAAGTGAGAACTGTTTCCTACTGCAAGCACTAAGCCATGTTGTGATTTCAACATCAGTAATATAGCTATTGACTCCAATCACATTAGTTTCCAGTTTCCATCACAAAGTCTGTGTTAGTCTGCTGTGTTTCAACATAACCAAACAATATTACAACCAGCAGAGCATAACAGATTTGATTAGGGACATTTCTGCAACCTAGGTCCTGCTACTCGAGATTAATCAAACAATGAAACATTAAATTTAAAGCAGATAATTTCTTGTTGAAAATAATTTTGTTGCTGCACACTACATGTATCACTTGTGATACAGCAGAGCGTGTTTAAAAAAAATGTCATTATGTAATTTATTTTTGAGAGCGTAATATTCTTGTGTGATTGATTTTGCTTAATTAATATAATTAAAGCACATTCACATATAGTTTTGCTCATGCTCAGTCTCAGTTGAAGATGGGTTCATTTTTGTGCTAACTTAAATGTTTTATGACTAAGGACTATGGGGCATATTTATGAAAGCACGGTAGTGCACTATCGTGCACTTACCGTGAAATTAAGATCACACAGTGTCCTCCGGATATTTATGAAAGGTGCATCGCAGCAGATATCATGGATATCTGCTGCTTTGCACTCCTCTTCATTTTTGGGAGCAGTCACCATTCTACAGTATGGTGACTGCTCCCAGCTCAAATCTAACAAGTTCCGAAAAAACAGCTGAAGCTGGCGTACATTAACATAATTGAAGAAATCCAATGCTGTCAGCTCTGCTCCGAAGAGCAGAGCTGGACAGCGCATGTGTGAAGGGATCACATGATCCCTCCCTGTCACTCAGCTCTCTCTCTCTGCAACGATAGTTGCAGAGACAGAACGGGGATCTTTGTGCGCATGTGCAGTTCTTGGAACTGCACATGCACAATTGAAGAATGAAGAGAACGCGGAGAAGACCCGGAGACAGCGCTTCCGAAGAGGGGGGTAAGTGTGATATTTTTTATCACAGAAACAGCAGTTTTTCGGAACTGCTGTTTCTGTGATCTGTTGTTCATAAATTTGAGAAATAGTTCAATCCTTATCCATGCGATAAGGATTGATAACTATTTCTCACTTTTGCCGAACATTGATAAATATGCCCCTAATAGAATTATTTGTGAAGAAAATCCTGCACAGGAAAAAGCTAATCACTACAGCTCCAGAGCTAATAGAGTTATTTTTTGTCGAACAAAAGAAATTCCATGTCACTCACCGGACTGTTAGTGCCTCTAGGTTGGGACATGGGTCTATCTCGCTCCTGCCGGCGCCTCTCCTGAGCCGCGGCCATCCGCCATCTTGACTAAGATTGCGCATGTGCAGAAACCCTGAACTGTTAATACCTCGCCTCTAGTCTCATTGGTTAATTAATCACCTCTCAGTACTTAAGGCACCTGTTGCTCTATTACCTTTGCCTGTTCTTGATTCTCATTCCTTGAGACTCTGAAGTGTTTCCTGTTTCTGCTCGTGTTATCCGTTTGCTCTGGACAAGTCTCCTCTCCTCATCGGTAGTAGAACTTACCCGCTGCAGACTACTCTCGCTACCTCCGTTCCACGCCTGCACCTGGACAAGTCTTCTTTTCACATCAGTGGTACAACTTGCCTATTGCAGACCACTCACATTACTCCGTTCCATGCCTGCACCTGGACAAGTCTTCTCTACACATCAGTGGTAAAACTTGCCTATTGCAGACCACTCACGTTACTCCGTTCCATGCCTGCGCCTGGACAAGTCTTCCCTTCACATCAGTGGTACAACTTGCCAATTGCAGACCACTCACGCTATTCTGTTACACACCTGCGCTGGACAAGTCTTCTCTACATATCCTTGGTGAAACTTACCAGTTGTAGACCATTCATGTTTCCTTGTGATATAGCTACTACTCTGTATGGTACCTATTAGCTGGACTAAAGTCTACAAGTACCTCTGTATTGTAGCTGCAAGTCACTGACTCTTCTACTATATTGTTGATTGGTCTTTGCCTTACGTTATCCAGTTATCAAGTACTGGCCTGCTATATGCTACCTGCGTGCTAAGGCACTTGGACTCTTTCCTCATTTTATCCTGTTTACTAAACTGCTGTACCATCACAGTTCCACGGTGCCAAGACTCAGCATTTATACTATTGACATATCTTTCCTTTATTCTACTGTATGGTTCCACTGATTCACCACACTACCCAGAGGTCCGCACTTCTGGTAAGTGTAGCAACACCTGGTGAAATCTGGGTAAAACTCCTAGTGCCTGTGACAATAAGAACAGGCCATGACAGACCAAGGATCGCAACCAACAGCTAAGGATATGCTGCAGTACCTGGTTACTCGGGTTGAACAACAAGATGCTCGTCAGCAACAATTATTTCAATGTTTGCAATGTCTAGTCTTTCGGGGAGATCCTGTGCAAAATGAATCTTCTACTAATAATCCCCCAGAGTCTTCTTCTCTCCCAGTGCCATCCCAGGTGTCTGTTGCTTCTACTCTACACCTGCCTACTACCTCAAAATTTGATGGAGATCCAAAAGCTTGTAGGGGCTTTCTCAATCAGTGCTCTATTAATTTTGAGCTCCAACCTCAAAATTTCCCTACTCATCACTCTAAAGTGGCCTGTTTAATCTCTGTTTTCTGGACAGGCTCTGGCATGGGCCTCTCCTTTGTGGGAAAGAAATGACCCCCTGTTGGAGGATAGTGCCATGTTCATTTCAGCTTTCCGAAGAATTTTTGATGAACCTGGTCGTGTTAGTTCTGCTGCCTCTAGTATTCTTCGATTACGCCAAGGATCCCGTTCAGTAGCACAGTACGTAATTCAAATTTGCACACTTGTCTCTGAACTCCAATGGAATAGTGAGGCATTGATAGCTGCCTTCTGGCAAGGTCTTGCTGACAAGATTAAAGACGTGCTGGCTTCCCAAGAGTTACAATCTTCTTTGGATGCTTTGATATCTTTGTGCAACAGAGTGGACATGAGATTCCGAGAAAGAAATTCCGAAAAGGAGTTCACCTAAAGTGTCGGGTCGCCTGCCTTCTCGATTTCATCATCCTTCACCTTCAGTGGAACCCATGGAGGTAGGACGTTCTAGATTGACTTCAGAAGAGAGGGAACGACGGATGGAGAATAAGCTCTGTATTTATTGTGCTGATCCTAATCACTTGCTGAACTCATGCCCTAGAAAGTTGGGAAACGCGAGGCCCTAACCTGTTCTGGAGAGAAGGTTAGGGTCCCTGGAATCCTCTCCACACCTTTTGAATTCTAAAGTTTGCTTGTTTGCTGTTACTGTTTCCACTTCTACTAAGTCTTTTACATTGCAAGCACTTCTGGACTCTGGAGCTGCTGGGAGTTTTATTTCAAGTTCCTAAGTGTGTCAGTGGTCTTTACCTGTGACTCCTTTAAAAACAGCTATTGCTGTTACGGCCATAGATGGTTCACGAATTATCAATGGAACTATTACTCAACGTACCATTCTTGTAAACCTTCAAATCGGGGCTTTACATCAAGAGCAAATTTCGTTTTTAGTTCTTCCGGTTACTACTAGTCCTATCGTACTTGGCTTTCCGTGGCTTCAACTCCATTCTCCACAGATTGACTGGAATGTTCCGCAAGTTATTTTCTGGGGTTCAGATTGTCATCACAGATGTTTGACTCAAGTGGTTCCAGTGAAAATAAATAAATAATAATAAATAAATCATCTATAACACCTTGTCCACCTGGTCTTCCTCCACAGTACAACTCCTTTGCTGATGCATTTGATAAAGCCCAGTCAGAACGTCTTCTGCCCCATCGGGCTTGGGATTGTCCAATAGATTTACAACCTGGCAAAAATCCTCCTAGGGGTCGTGTTTACCCCCTTTCGTTACCAGAGACTAAGGCGATGTCTGACTATGTCAAGGAAAATCTCCATCGTGGGTTTATTCGACCATCCATTTCTCCCGCTGGAGCGGGTTTCTTTTTTGTTAAGAAGAAGGACGGGTCTTTGAGACCGTGTATAGATTATCGAGGTCTTAATGCCATAACCATCAAAAATCGTTACCCCATTCTGTTAATTACTGAACTTTTTGATCGCATTAAGGGAGCTCGGATATTCACTAAACTGGATCTTCGTGGTGCTTATAATTTAATTCAGATCAAGGCCGGAGACGAATGGAAGACAGCTTTTAACACCAGGGATGGACATTATGAATATCTTGTCATGCCCTTTGGGTTGTGTAATGCCCCAGCTGTCTTCCAGGGGTTTGTGAATGAGATTTTCCGGGACTTGTTGTATGTTTGTGTCGTTGTTTATCTAGACGACATATTGATATTTTCTCAAGATCTTTCATCCCATCGATTACATGTGGCAGAGGTCCTTTCTAGCCACCGGGAAAATTTGTTATTCTGTAAACTGGAGAAATGTTCCTTTGAATTATCTCAGATTCCCTTCCTGGAATATATTGTGTCTGGAGTAGGTCTAGAGACGGATCCGGAGAAAGTGAATGCAGTGTTACATTGGCCCCAGCCAACTACTCTCAGAGCTATTCAACGCTTTTTAGGATTTGCTAACTATTATCGACGTTTTATTCAAGGTTTCTCCTCCATTTGTCTCTTCTATTGTGGCGCTTACCCGTAAGGGTGCTAATACCAAGCAATGGTCTCCTGAGGCTCTTCAAGCATTTCAGTTCCTCAAGAGGGCGTTTCGACAACCTGATGTTACCCTTCCTTTTTTCCTTGAGGTAGTTGCCTCTAATTTTGGACTAGGAGCCATTCTATCTCAGAAATCTGAACAAAAGAACTTCCATCCTTGTGCTTTCTACTCACGAAGTTTATTACCAGCTGAGAAGAATTATACTATCGGAGATAAGGAGCAATTAGCCATAAAGGTGGCTTTGGAGGAGTGGAGATACCTACTAGAGGGTGCTCGTCACCCCGTGACTATTTTTACTGACCATAAAAATCTTCTCTATCTACAGTCAGCTCAATATGTGAACCCCCGACAAGCAAGATGGTCCCTTTTTTTCTCTCGCTTTGACTTAATTATAACCTTCAAACCGGCTTCTAAGAATAAAAAAGCGGATGCATTGTCTCGGGCAGTGGCCTCTTCCTCTGATATTGAAGATTGTTTTGATCGTCCCATACTGGATCCTAAATGTGTCAGTTTAGCTGCTTCTTCCACCAATTTTCTACCGTTTGGGAAAACCTTTGTTCCACCACTTCTTCGTAAAAAGATTTTGTCATGGTATCATTCCTCTCATTTTGCTGGGCATTCTGGAGAACGAAAAACATTAGAGATTCTCTCTTGAAGTTACTGATGGCCCTCTATTAGGAAAGATGTCAAGGAGTTTGTGGCTGCTTGTGATGTTTGTTCCCAATTTAAAGTTTCCCGTAGAACACCGGCGGGTCTACTTCAACCACTACCCATTCCTTCTAAACCATGGACCCATATAAGTATGGATTTTGTTACTGATCTTCCTCTCAGCAAGAAATGCAATACCATTTGGGTAGTGGTAGATAGATTTTCTAAGATGGCTCATTTCGTCCCTTTGATAGGATTACCTTCTTCTTCTACATTGACTGATCATTTCATCAAGGAAATATTTTGAATTCATGGATGTCCATCTGAAATAGTTTCGGATAGAGGAGTGCAGTTTATCTCCAGATTTTGGCGAGCCCTTTGCAAAACCTTGGGTATTTAACTGTCACTATCATCGTCATACCATCCTCAATCAAATGGACAGACCGAGAGAGTCAATCAAGATCTAGAGACTTTCATAAGAATATTTTCTTCAGCCAACCAGGCCAATTGGGTAGATTTGCTTCCATGTGCCGAATTCGCCCATAATAATATGTATCATGAGTCATCTTCTAAAACACCATTTTTCGTTGTATACGGTCACCATCCGTCTCTCCCAGAATTTCCTGCCCTCCCTCCCACCCAAGTTCCTGCTGTGGAGGGTTTATGTCAAAGTTTAAATCCATTTGGGCTCAGGTTAAATTCTCTTTGAAAAAGGCATCTTCAAGATATACATTTTTTGCTGTTAAAAAGAAGCGAGCAATTCCAGCACTTATAATTGGAGATCGTGTATGGCTTTCTACCAAGAATATTCGCCTGAAAGTTCCTTCCATGAAGTTTGCTCCACGTTTTATTGTTCATCATAAAATCGTTCAAGTGATAAATCCTGTTTGTTTTAAGCTGTCTTTACCGAAGAACCTTCGTATCTCCAATTCCTTCCACGTTTCATTACTCAAACCTCTCATCATCAACCGATTTTCTGTTCCTTCTTCAGTATCTCGCCCAGTTCAAGCTCAACAAGAGGAGGAGTTTTAGATTACTCATATACTTGATGCTAAAATCTCTAGGGGAGTCCTTCGCTTCCTAGTGCATTGGAAAGGTTTTGGTCCAGAGGAGCGCTCTTCAATCCGTGCAGATGATCTTAATGCTCCAGCTCTTCTGAAAAAGTTTTATTCCAAATATCCGGGCAAACCTGGTTCTAAGTGTTCTGTGCCCACCTTTAAAAGGGGGGTTACTGTCACTCACCGGACTGTTAGTGCATCTAGGTTGGGACATGGGTCTCTCTCGCTCCTGCCAGTGCCTCCCCTGAGCCGCGGCCGTCCGCCATCTTGACTAAGATTGCGCATGTGCAGAAACCCTGAACTGTTAATACCTCGCCTCTAGTCTCATTGGTTAATTAATCACCTCTCAGTTCCCTTCACATCAGTGGTACAACATGCCTATTGCAGACCACTCACGTTGCTCCGTTACAAGCCTGCACCTGGACAAGTCTTCCCTTCACATCAGTGGTACAACTTGCCTATTGCAGACCACTCACGTTACTCCGTTCCACGCCTGCACCTGGACAAGTCTTCCCTTCACATCAGTGGTACAACTTGCCTATTGCAGACCACTCACGTCACTCCGTTCCACGCCTGCACCTGGACAAGTCTTCCCTTCACATCAGTGGTACAACTTGCCTATTGCAGACCACTCACGTTACTCCGTTCCACGCCTGCACCTGGACAAGTCTTCTCTACACATCAGTGGTAAAACTTGCCTATTGCAGACCACTCACGTTACTCCGTTCCATGCCTGCGCCTGGACAAGTCTTCCCTTCACATCAGTGGTACAACTTGCCAATTGCAGACCACTTACGCTATTCTCTTACACACCTGCGCTGGACAAGTCTTCTCTACATATCCGTGGTGAAACTTACCAGCTGTAAACCATTCATGTTTCCTTGTGATATAGCTACTACTCTGTATGGTACCTATTAGCTGGACTAAAGTCTACAAGTGCCTCTGTATTGTAGCTGCAAGTCGCTGACTCTTCTACTATATTGTTGATTGGTCTTTGCCTTACGTTATCCAGTTATCAAGTACTGGCCTGCTATATGCTACTTGCGTGCTAAGGCACTTGGACTCTTTCCTCATTTTATCCTGTTTACTAAACTGCTGTAACATCACAGTTCCACGGTGCCAAGACTCAGCATTTATACTATTGATATTTCTTTCCTTTATTCTACTGTATGGTTCCATTGATTCACCACACTACCCAGAGGTCCGCACTTCTGGTAAGTGTAGCAACACCTGGTAAATTCTGGGTAAAACTCCTAGTGCCCGTGACATTCCAATTGTAAATGCACTGGGCCTTGTTGTATTCTGTCATACAGAGTCAAGAAATCAAACATGTATTTCACCTTAACCATAAATATATTATGATTTGAAAGGCCTAATACTACGCTAGGTAATATTTCAAATGCAGGACCTGACTGCATATAACATAACACCCATTAAGGGCCAGTCATTTCATAAGACCAAGTATAAAATAATAATCATGTGTTAATATTCCAAAAACACCAAGATAATATTGTGTTCAGCATGAAATGCTTTTGCTGAATTCTGTACAGTTCTTTGGTAGATGCGCCTACTGCATGTGTGTTGTCATGGCATAAAATTATACATAACTTTTGTTGAAAGTTGCAATTGTTATTTCACGTTTGCACTGCAACCGTCAAGAAGTGCAGGCATGCACCTCTAAGTAAACTTACTGTATGACTGAATGAGAAAGTTTGTTCATAAGTTTCTCTGGAGATACTGATTTTAAATTTACACTACCATCTAGTTACAGTACTAAGGGCACCTTAATAAAATATTTTATTAAGTGGTAGTACAGCTTTTCTGAGATACTCAAACCATCCCATCTGGCACAACATTCATTCCAAGTCACTAAGATTACATTTCTTCCCCAATCTAGCATTAGGTCTGAACAACAGTTGAACCTCTTGAATATGTCTGCATGCTTTTATGCATTGAGTTGCTGTCATATGATTGGCTGATTAGATATTTGCATTAACAAGCAGGTGTGCTGGAGTACTTTATAAAGTGGCCACTGAGTACAGATTACCATCAATGGGGAAGAATGCAGGTGCCATCCAGTTTCCTCCATTAACCATTTATGGATTATTCAGGTGTGTCTTTCTGATCGCCAAGCCATACCCCTATGTGTTTTGGCACATATAAATTCATCGGGGGATGTCCTCGCAAGTCCGTAACTAGGGCCATTCAATAGGGGCAGCAGCCCAGTCGCACAGGACGCTAATTTTGCATTAATTTGATTACAATTCAGGGTGTGGGGGGCATCACATTAGTTACAGCTCTGTGTCCTGACATGACAGTTCACAGTATAGAGCCCATAGTTGCTTAAAATACAAATCAAACATGGTGTTGGTATATTTAGTAGTTATTAACCAATCAGGGTGAGAGAAACATAAATTACATTACTACAAACAAATCAAAGAAAAGAATGCATATTTTACAATAGCCAATTATCATACAGATCATGTAACAGGATTAACCTATCAGTGTCAGAGGAACAGAAATGACAGTTTTATCAACTAATCAACGTTAATATTTTATTGTTATTACAATACATTTTCACAATAGCCATTCACAAAACAGATTAGAAAAAAACACAAATAAGGAGCTATAACTACAGGTTGAACCATTCCTGCAACTTTTTTTCATATCAAAGGAGATTAACAGTGATGAAAAATATAATTAATGAGATTATATAAATGCACATATCAGAGGGTATTAACACTGGTAAATTTTGGTATAAAAGCATATATCAAAAGAGCAACAATGGATAGTTTCAAATTTTACTCTTTAACCTTAATGTGAATCAGAGTATGTATAATAGTTTTATTACTACAGTCATGGCAAAAAGTTTTGAGAATGACACAAATATTATTTTTCACACAGTCTGCTGCCTCAGTTTTTATGATGGCAATTGGCATATACTCCATAATGTCATGAAGAGTGATTAGATGAATTGCAATTAATTTCAAACTCCCTCTTTGCCATGGCAATGAACTTTATCCCAAAAACAATATTTCCACTGCATTTCAGCCCTGCCACAAAAGGACCATATGATATAAGGTCAGTGATTCTCTCGTTAACACAGGTGAGAGTGTTGATGAGGACAAAGCTGGAGATCACTCTGTCATGCTGATTGAGTTAGAATAACAGACTGGAAGCTTTAAAAGGAGGATGGTGCTTGAAATTATTGTTCTTCCTCTGTTAACTATGGTTACTTGCCACTTCTCTCCAGGAAAAATGTCATGGACAGACTAATATTCTGTAAAAGGTACAGGGATTGGACTGATGAGAACTGGGGTAAAGTAATTTTCTCTGATGAATCCCTTTTCAGATTGTTTGGAGCATCTAGAAAAATGCTTGTCTGTAAAAGAAATGGTGAGCGCTATAATCAGTCCTGTGTCATGACAACAGTAAAGCATCTTGAGACCATTCATGTGTGGGGTTGCTTCTCAGCCAAGGGAGTGGGCTCACTCACAATTTTGCTTAAGAACACAGTCATGAATAAAGAATGGTACTAAAACATCCAGCAAGAGCAACTTCTCCCAACCATCCAAGAACAGTTTGGTGGCGAACAATGCCTTTTCCAGCATAATGAAGCACCTTGCCATAAAGCAAAAGTGATAACTAAGTGACTTTGGGATCAAAACATTGAAATTTTGGGTCCATGGCCAGGAAACTCGCCAGACCTTGATCCCATTGAGAACTTGTGGTCAATCCTCAAGAGGCGGGTGGACAAACAAAAACCCATAAATTATGACAAACTCCAAGCATTGATAAGGCAAGAATGGGTGGCCATGAGTCAGTATGTGGCCCAGAAGTTGATTGACAGCATGCCAGGGCGAATTGCCAAGGCCTTAAAAAAGAAGGGTCAACACAGCAAATATTGATTTTTTTTGCATAAACTTAATGAATTTGTCAATAAAAGCCTTTGACACTTATGAAATGCTTGTATACCATAGCAACATCTGACAAAAAGGTCTAAAAGACTGAAGCAGCAAACTTTATGAAAACCAATATTTGTGTCATTCTCAGAACTTTTGGTCATGACTGTATATATTGATCCAGTAGGAGCTAATTAAACTCCTGTTTTTTTGATGGCCCTTTATGTGATAGTTTCAGTACAATGTATTAAAATTGTCATGTAGTCCAAATACCTACATTCATAATGTCGATATTCAAAATGTCTATACCATAATGTCGACAGAGATATTGCCTACACTGTTTAGGGTTGTAATGCTGGTATCCAAATAAATAGATAAATATAAAAAAGAAAAACGGTGTGCCCCCTCCCACCCAAACAGCTTAACTAACCCTAGTGCTGCCAGCCTAGGCTGGTGCTAGCAAGATGAGGAAGACAAAAAGCATGGGGTCCCCCCGAATTTACTATTACCAGCACTAGCACTGTAGCAGGGAAAACCACAGCTTGGGGTTCCCCTCCATAATGCTGAACAAGCACTAGGCCAGTCAGCACAGGGTAGGATTCCCCAGGGAGATCGGGTCCAAAAGAAAAAATGTGGGCCCTCCTCGCCCCTCTAGGTTTACCTAGCCACATGCTGATAGAACTAGGTCTCTTTTCACACCCCTGGGGCAGTGGGTGTAGGGTAATATTAATTTCATTACAGCCCTGTAGACATTATGACAGTGTGTCAACATTTTGGATGCCAACATTTTGCATGTGTAGACATTATGAATGTCAACATTTTAAATGTGTAGACATTTTGAACATTTAAACATTTTGCTCAATATAACAGTATAGACATTAGCTCTGTCGACATTATGAATGTAGACATTTCCTATACAACCCTGAAAATTTCAATAATATATTTAAAACATCTAATAAACGTGTCTATGAACATAGCAATTTTGAGTATCAGGCACACTGCCCTCATGCACCTTGGTGGAAATCTAGGTGCCCTAGATTAAATTTAAATGCTTTGAGCTTGTGAATCGTCTCTACTGTCTGATCTATAATCAGTTAAGGTCACAGTGGATATTTTACATTCAGGGAATGACATTGCCTTGTAGATTATAAATGAGATTTTTAATGAGGGTGTGAGGGAATAGGGTGCTACTGGACTGAGAACTTTTTATTGATCACCCGTTTCTCACAGTTTAATGTACTTTTTAATCCTTCGCCCATTCTAAGTATATACACCAGAGCATCATTGTATTATGTGTATTATTAGTTCAAGTTATTAGGTACATTTTGCCCTTGCTATTACCTGCAATATTGTTTGTATTAGAAATAGAAAGAATATTGCCATATTGTGTGAAAATAACAGGACAGCAGAAGTCATTTTGCTTGTGTTAGCTGAGGTAATTACCATTTGTCTCAAATGTCCATTGTTATGAGGTGGCTTAGATTTGGTTTGTAATCAGAACACTGTCTCAATATAATGGTTATTGTATAGAGATGTAACCTCTCCATGGAAAAGCATTTCAGGGCTTAAATTCCACCTCCACAGGGAACTCTCAGGAGTTGAGTAAATACGGTATCATTGTTCCTTCTGTTTGCTCCCTATTGTCCACTAGTGAGCTTTACAGTCATCCAGGAGAGAGACCTAGCAGAGGTGACCTGAGGGAGGACAACTGGGGAGGTAGCGGAGGGAGTTGAATAGTGTGAGAAGCCCACCTATTGAGGTTTTTTGCAACTCCCCTGTGCAGGCAGTTCCTAAGGTGGGATTAGGAGGTGATAAAAGAGGCTACCCTGGGAGCTAGACATGGGTGTGACTAATTTTGGCCAAGAGGTGATGCCCTGCCAGAGATTTGCTATGGAACATATCCCACTGGATTTATTTGGACTAAGTTCCTCACTTGTTAGGGGGGGGGGGGGGGGCGTGCTGTGCTTATCTCACTGGATTTATTTATTATTTATTTGAACTGATTTCCTCACTTGTTGGAGCTGCTATCGTTAAGGGGGCTGTGCTGTATTTAATTATATCATCCTTCTATTTTTCCTCTAATACCGTGTCTGAGTGATTTGGGAACCACGTATCTTCACATTTGGTGGCAAGTGGTGGGATCACTCAGTAACAAGCAAGGAATTGGAAAGGCACGGCAGAATGGAGGCAGCAGCACAAACATACGGAAAACCAAGAAATGAATTCTGCAGGAACTTTGTCAGACAAGAAAAATTGAGCTCAACTCAATGGATACCAGGGTGTCCCCAATCGAAAAATTGGCTCAGTGGAACATAGAAAACCCTGGTGAGGAGGAGGAGGCGGCGGACACGGTTCAGGACTCATCAGGGGAATCCAGTAATGGAACCGGGGGGATGACAACCCAGGCAGCTGCAATAACCGTCGGCAACACGAAACAGCTGCAGATTTGGTTGGATATACTTGGACCAGGAGCTGCTGCACATGAGAGGGCAGCAGTATTGGGAGCAGCGCTGGGTTGACTGGTTGTGGTACCTGCAATGGCATCAGTGTCAGTATCGAAAGGAAGACAGATGCTGCGATTGGGATCACGATGTAACACGCTTTGTGGAATCAGCCACAGAAATTGACACTCTCTTTCAGTTATTTGAGTCCATGATGGAAATGCATGATATACCTGTGGCGGAGTGGTCGAAATATTTGATACCTAGTTTGATGGGCCGAGCGCAGGAGGCATACCATGCCCTGAGCCCAGAGCAAGAAAGAGACTACCAGGACATTAGGAAAGCATTGTTGGCTCGATATGCGGTCACCCCTGAATCCTACTGCACTAAGTTCAGAACTATGGCAAGCAGCAGTGACTCTCTTCTTATACGGAATTTAGTAGTTTATTGCAAAGAAACTGTAATCGGTGGCTAAAAGGGAAGAAAGCCACAACCGTAACGGACATTAAAAACATCTTTATATTGGAGCAGCTAATGAATAAAATGGCTCCAGAATTAGAGAGTGGATGGTGGACAGAAATCCCAATACCCTTGGAGCTGGACATGGATGTGACTGATTTTGGCCAAGAGGTGATGCTCTGCCAGAGATTCGCTATGGAGCATATCGCACTGGATTTATTTGGACCAAGTTCCTCACTTGTTAGGGGGGGCCGTGCTGTACATACCTCACTGGATTTATTGGGACTGATTTCCTAACTTGTTGGACCTGCTATTGTTAAGGGGGCCATGCTGTACTTATCTCACTGGATTTGTTTGAAATTGATTTCCTCACTTGTTGAAGCTGCTATCGTTAAGGAGCCGTGCTGTATTTAATTCTGTTCTGCAGAATAAATCATCCTTCTATTTTTCCTCTAATACCGTGTCTGAGTGATTTGGGAACAACGTATCTTCACAGAATGACATAATAACTGGTGCAAAATCAATGTGGGGACAGTGGCTGGTACACAATTAATGGGGTGCCCAGTGAATTGTAGATAATGAGGGCTGGTGTATTCAATAAGGGGGAAATTGACATATAATTATTGAGGTCTCTAGTGTTTGTCATATAGCACATTAAGGTCGCAGGGACTGTTGTATATTCAGGGATTTTACCATTACCTGGTTAATAAGACGTTATTATGATTTTTAAACAATTCAATATTGTTTGTTAATAGTGTGTCAATAATAAATCATATTGGTGGATACACACAAAAACAAAAAACAGGGCACAATGCCTGATAGACAACAAGGGGCTCAGTGGCTGGCACAAAAGCAGTGAGAATTTCCCTCCTCGTTCACTCCAGATCTCCCCATTCACAAGAGTACCTCACGTTCCCTCCAGATACCCCTCCACCATTCTCTCCAGAACTTTTTCTCTCCATTCCCCAAGCACCTCTCCCACATGTTCTTTCTGAAATAATTTAAATACCTTCACATCTTCTTTTCTCTCCTTCTGTCTGCTTCTTCTTTCTTCTTGCCTGCTTCTCTGTATATTCTTGCATCTGCTTATACCTGCTATTCTATTTATACTTGCCACATTTATTTTCTTCCTGGATACTCTCGTCTCATCTCCACGGACAGCGTTGAGCTGTCAGAAACACTGCAGGGAGCCAGGATCCAGATGCCATTTCTAATATCTCCTGTAGCCATTTCATATATGCAGATGCTGATCCGTTGCCTTGTGTGCCCATTCCTGATAACATGTGACTCGCTGAAGAGTCTGTCAGGGATGACAGGTTTGGTGTAATCATGTCTGGGTATGTGTTGTCGTTGTTTAGAGCATCGCTTTAAAGACTACTACCACCTTTTCTGGTGGCTAATATAGAAAGCATGCCACAAGTGGGCTTTCAATCCTGCTGTCATGTGATTGAATATTGATGGCTATTGTCCACAGTTGTAAAAGTGTAGCTATTCACCGCTGTGCTATTTCCTTTTTTCTTGAGAGTCTGTTATTGCTCTCTGTTATCAGGAGGTTTCAATGATGAGGCAAATATACTAATAATGTTAATATCTTAATGTCCATTTAATACCTACCTTCATTATCACTCACAAAGGATAGGTTTTAGCTCAAACTAGAGATGCTCAGACTCGGTTCCCCGAGAACCGAACACACCGGAACTTAGCAGATCCGACTACCGAGCCCTTTTGCGCGCACTCAGAATTGAAAACGAGGCAAAACATCATAGTTGCGTCGTCGGATCTTGGATCTCGCAAGTTTTGGCTTCTATAAGTACCGCCCTCCACAGCAATCCAGCGCCATTTCACAGAGAGACACAGAAGGATTAGCACAGTTCTGGGCAGTCTCTAGTGCAGTTTGGCAGCGTCATAGGTAGAAAAGAAAGAGGACGGGTAGCAGTGTTCTTCAAAGTCTCCAGTGACATTCGGGAGAGCTCCATTGCTCCATTGCTAATTGTCATTGCTGAAATAGAAATAATAGGTCTGGCAGTGTTGTTTTTAATCTGCAGTCACATTGTACTGTGTTATCAAAATGGATTCACAGCAGTACAAAGAAGACCAGAAGCACCAAGCAGCTGCTGGCAAGAGTCATGATGATAGCAATCCCTCTACATCATCTGCTAAATTCTATGTTAAAATGCATTGTGTTTTTAAGTCAGGGAAACAAAAATGTTAAAAAACACCTTTTGCCTTGGTCAAGACAAAAAGTTCTGTAATCCAGGCAAAGTTATCTACAGAAAAAAATAAAATTGCCAACATGCCATTCTACACATGCAGTGGCAAGGAAAGAATGAGGTCTTTCGCCTTTCTCTATTAATGCTAGTTCTGCAACTGTCACTGAGGCATCTTCTTGTAAGGTCATTTGGACTCCAAAAGTGGTGTCCAAATGATTTTACGTGTAAAAGCCAATCTGGAAAAAAACAGTAAGGCATTAGAGGAAAATGTATGTTCAGATTCAGAAATGACACAAATCCCTGAGGAGAGTCTATCCACGAGTGCTATGTGTAATCCTGACCTGTCTGATAGTGTACCCATAAAGAACGTCCCTTTCAGCATTTCTGCAGATGTGTGCATGAACAGCCCAAGTGTAGCCGGTGATACACAAATTGAGGATGCCACTTTTGGAATTGCAACAAGATGAGGGGGATATTTGTGTAGCTGACAAGGGCGCTAATGAGGATGTTGATGAGGATGATGTTGTTTGTGTAAATCCTGCCCCAGTGGAAGCAGTTCTTGCACGTGATAAGAAGAAGGCCATTGTCATGCCTGGGCATAAGACCGAAAAATCCACCTTTTATGTGTGGAATTATTTTTACCAAAATCCTGACAAGAGTTGTCTAGCCATTTGTAGTGTTTGTAAAGCCACAGTCAGTAGAGGTAGGGACCTGAACCATCTAGGATCCTCATCCATGTTATGCCATTTGAAGCAAGCTCATGGAAAGGTGTTGGGAAAATTTAAAACTTATGCAAAAAAAATAAGAACAAGCAGTCCATCATCAGCAAGGTCCCTTCTGTCAGCTAGATCCTGACACCTGCAATCTACACCCACAACACCGTCCTCATCAATATCCTCAGTAGCGATCAGTAGTGATTTCTCTGAAGAATTCTTGAGCGTTAGACCCACTGCTGCTGCTTTAGCTGCTGCTGGGGGTGAATCTTCATCCCAGAAGCAGACCAAGAAGAAGACTACTAATAGTTTACAACAATTGACTGTTAAACAATCCTTTGCAAGAGGAAGCAAGTATGAAAGCTGTCACCAAGTCGCAAAGCGGATCACAGACGCCATGGCGACTATGCTAGAATTAGATCTGCGTCCAATATCCATTATTAATGCAGCTGGTTTTAGACAATTACTTGAGGTCTTCTGTCCCCCGTTGCCAAATTCCATCACAACATCATTTTACTAGAAAAGCTTCTCCTCACCTCTACCAGAAGGTTCGTAAAAATGTAATTATTGGGCTACAAAATTGCATTCTACCCACTGTACACTTAACCACAGATATGTGGACATGCGGAACTGGGCAAGCTAAATATTATATGACTGTGACAGCCCACTGGGTTGGTGATTCACATTCACCAGCAGGAACAGCAGCAGTATGTACCCAAGTACGTCACATTTTTCAGAGGCAGGCTACTCTGTTTATCACCGGCTTCACTAAGAGGCATACAGCTGACAATCTTTACAAAAACTAAGGGATGTCATTGCAACATGACTTATCCCGCTTGGACTCTCCTCAGGATATGTCATTTCTGATAACGCCACCTGTTTTGCTCACACAATAAACTTGGTGGTGCAGAGCTTTTGAAAAAATGACAGGGACATGCAGGAGATTGGCCCGTAAAATATTTGGACATTTCTGGCATTCTGCAACAGCATGTGCAAGATTACAACATCTACAAGAACAATTTAATTTGCCCTGCCACCAACTGAAGCAAGAGGTCGTAACAAGGTGGAATTCCATCCTGTATATGCTTCTGCAGATGGAGGAACAGCGAAAATCCATCCACACTTACACCACAAGCCATGACATTGGGAAAGGTGGGGGGATGTATTATACTCAAGCGCAGTGGAGAATACTTTTCGTGCTGTGCAAGGTGCTGAAACCATTTGAAGTAGTCACCTGTGAAGTGAGTACAGACAATGCTAGCTTGAGTCAAGTGATTCCCTTAATTAGACTTTTGGAAAAGCAGCTTGAGAAACTGAAGAGTAGATTAAACAAACCAATTATGCTAAGTATGTCGGACTTGTAGATCAAGTACTTTATTCGCTTCGACAGGATCCAAGAGTTATCAAAATCATCATCATCATCATTTATTTATATAGCGCCAACATATTCCATAGTGCTTCACAATTGGGAACAAACATAATAAACTAATAAACAAACTGGGTAAAACAGACAAAGAGGTGAGAAGGCAAAATCTTGAAATCAAATCACTACATTTTGGCAAACTGTGCTTGAGCCGCGGTTTAAGAGCTATGTCTTCTCTTTGTTTCCAACTGACCCAGTTCTGAAGAGATGCAAGGAGCTCCTGGTGAGCAAGATGACGGCTCCAGTGTTATGTTACAGGACAGTGTCTCCTCCTTCAGTTTCTCAGTCAACTGCTGCTAGGAAAAAACTTAGCTTTCCGAAGATACTCAGGGATAATGCATACGACTCAGCACAACATTTTGACATCTGGTCTGGTCTTAAAGAATTGACCAAAAAACGTGACACCTCTGCCGTAACTCCACCTTATCCTACTATCGACATCCAAAGGATGGTGGAGGATTATTTTCACGACAGCATAGAAATAGACACATCAGACAGTCCCTTTACATACTGGGAGGAAAAAAATGGAATTTGGAGACCCATTTACCAATTCGCTTTGCACTGCCTAAGCTGCCCACCCTCCAGTGTGTAGTCAGAAAGTGTTTTCAGCACAGCCGGGAACCTTGTCAGTGATCGACGTAGGAGGCTACTTCCTCAAAATGTGGAAAAGATGATGTTCATAAAAATGAACTTCAATTTCCATGAGGAAGGCCTTTCCTGCCAATTACATCAAAATACTGAGACTTCTGTAATGGTGGATTCCAGCGGTGATGAATTAATAATGTGTGAGGATGATATACAAACTGATGAAGGTGAGGATGAGGCTGAGGATGATGACAACAACATATTGCCACAGTAGAGTTCATTAACAGCATTGTTCCTTAGGTGCTATAAGCCCATTGTTAGTTTGTTTTGTCTGGGCCCAAACAGACCAAGCACATCAACCTCAAAAGTGGCACTCCTTGTCACTGAAGTGCTTGGTTTGTTAAATAGTGTATGTCCTTTTTAAAATCCAACATAAGGTTGGGTGGGAGGGCCTAAAGACAATTCCATATTACACCGCTGTGTGCCAATGTTACCTATATGTGCTATATACTGTTGTGTGCTTTGCAAAAATCTTAGACACAAATTCATGATGCAGATGAATCGGCACAAGATTTTGACATCTGGGGGTAAATGTATGAATCTCCGGATTCTTCATCTCCGGCGTGTTCAGCCTCTTCAGCGCTTAAATTTAAAGCGGCACTGCATTGTAAAGGGAAACTTCCCTTTACAATGCAGCGCATGGTACGTAAAAGTCGCAAATGATCTGCTGATTCCATAGCTGAAGACTTCTGAACTTCCACTGGCATTATTGTAAGCACAAAATATGTGCTGCGGGAGCTTTATGGAATGAGTTTCCATGGCCGAGCAGCTACATACAAGCCTCACATCACCAAGACCAATGCCAAGCATCGGATGGAGTGGTATCAAGCACACCGACACTGGACTGGAAATGTGTTTTGTGGAGTAATGAATTATACTTCTCTGTTTGGCAGTCAGATGGGCAAGTCTGGGTTTGGCAAATGGCAGGAGAACATTACCTGCCTGACTGCATTATGTCAACTGTGAAATTTGGTGGAGGAGGGATGATGGTATGGGGCTGTTTTTCAGGGTTTGGGTTAAGCCCCTTATGTCCAGTGAAGGGCATTCTTAATGCTTCAGCATACCAAGTCATTTGTGGCATTAGTTTGGGGAAGACCTTTTTTTATTCCAACATGACTGTGCCCAAATGCACAAAGCAAGGACTACAAAGCCATGGTTTGATGAGTTTGGTGTGGAAGAACTTGACTGGCCTGCACAGAGCCCTGACCTCAACCCCATTGAACACCTTTGGGATGAACTAGAACGGATATTGCGAGCCAGGCCTTCTTGTCCAACATCAGTGTCTGACCTCATAAATGCTTTACAAAATGAATGGGCAGAAATTCCCACAGAAACACTCCAATATCTTGTGGAAAGCCTTCCAAGAAGAGTGGAAGCTGTTATCACTGCAAAAGGAGGACCAACTCCATATTAAAGTATATGTATTTGAACACAATGTCATTACAGTTCCTGTTTGTGTAAGGATCAAGGGTCCAAATACTTTTGTCCATATAGTGTATGTATAAATGTGCCTTTCTTATCTTTGTTACTAAGTTAGCATGGTAGTACTATATGTGTTTACGTATGTATATAAGATTTCGGTGTGTGTGTACGTGTGTGTATGTATGTTGATTGCAAGTGGAGCTGTGCAAGATGGAGGATAGACCACTTGGTGGACAGACAAAGACATCCTTACAAAATGATGTTCAGACCATGTGGCGCATGGTCTGTCGGCCATCTTAGTGCAGTATTTAAAAAATCCCATATAACTAGCATATTACCCATTGCAATCTGTATTAAACTCTACATCCAGTATTTAGACATATTAATACTAAATTCCAACATAACAAAGCAATCTTTGTAATGATCATTTTGCATGTAACAATGTAGATCTCAGCCATATTTGAACCATACTTACCAACTTTCTGAAGTTGGCTTCCGGGAGCCTGCCGGGGGAGGTGGGCGTGAGGGGGGCGGGCTGCCCTAAACACGTCATTTTGGACCCACCCCCGGTGACATAATGATGCAAACATGTAATTTTACACCGGGGAGGCGGAGCCAAATGCTGCGATTCCCGGAGAATCACTGCATTTTGGACCAAATTCTGGCCACTTCCTAGTGAAGTGGGCAGATTCGTGAGATTACCATACTCTCCCGGGAGTCCGTGAGACTCACCCAAAATGCGGGAGTCTCCTGGACATTCCGGGAGAGTTGGCAAGTATGATTTGAACATCTGCCCGCTGACTATCCAGTACAAATCATCATCATCATCATTTAACAATTTTCAATATCACTCCATCATTTTCTTCCTTAATCCCAAGTCACTTTTACGTGCACTAAGAATATCACATACAAACAACTACAATCCAACTGTCAAAACTTGTGCAAAGTGCAAAAAATTGCCATGCTAAACTTTACCATACACATTGCTATCAATGTAATACAAAATGTATAACAAACTAATTACACACAGTTGCATATTAATCTTCATTCTGCAGTAATGTTAATTAAGCAATCACCTTAGTAGCTCATATTTCTACAATAGGAAACCAGGTTTCTGTGCAAGTGGAGATGGCCCCTGTTCAGATATGTGATATCTTGTACCCAGGTGTGCACTACTGCTGCGCATTTAATACTGCGCAGATACAGTCTGTGTCTGAAAACACAGCGAACATCATGTAATTAGTTACTGCGCATGTGCCAATCCACGCATGTGCAGTCTGAATTTAATGACGCGCCAATTCACACCGCACGCGATGACATCATTGCTGATGTCGTGTTCAGAAGCTATCAGCACTGCAGAAAAGTAAACATCCCATTACTGCAGCAATAGTATCTCCACATATCTTGTGTTTAGTACAAGGTAGTCCCCAATAATGGTCGTGAGTGTACAATTTAAAGCACACTCTCATTGGTGACTAGTGTAAAAAGTAGATAACTCCTGATGGCTGCTCAACCAAAACAGACCCCAGACCAGACCTCATAACTTACTATTGCTGCTTTTTTTATTTTGTACTACTGCACACTACCACTGACTGCAGATACCTTATCAGCAGCACTATTGTAGTTGATAAAGTCCCTGTTGTCCTTCCTGCAGTCAAACACATTGACAGCTGGAGTTCATTGTGCCTATGTGCTCTATTTGTGATGCTTTTGTTTGTAGGATTCAGGGTTTGTCTTTTTTTTTTTTTTACCACTGAACAATCTCGCAGCATTATTAGTTTGACTTCTCGGGTACACTGTTACGGATGCGATTCATTAATGCAGAATTTCTGAGGTTTGTAAGGTACAAAAAAAAAAGAGTGATTTTACAGACTGCACATTGATTTTTTTTTCTTTTGCCATAAAGTTTAATCTGTATCAGTTTTCTTTTTTATAGTCACAGGGAAATACACAGACTTTTTGTTCCCCCAATTAATAATATAAATTGTAATTTAATATTATGATCTGTTAGTTGCCTTCTGGCAGAAATCTAAGCATATATTAAACTTGCTACCAATCTTTGTGTGTGTTGGAGATTTCAGCTACTGTACAAATTCATTGTGAAAAGATAGTACTCTGAGCTCTCACATCCATGATGTTTCAGTATACTACATTAGATTTTGGCATTCACAGTTAGTTCTTTAACATATAAAAACAGTTCTGAAAAGAAACTGATCATTTTAAATCATGTTTTCCAATGTAAAAGCAGCACTAAAAAACATCAAAATAATTGTAGATAATTTTACTTTCAATCGGAGTTCAAATAAATACAAAATGAGCAGCTTTCTCACCTAATATATTATTTCTATAATACTATGGACTCTTTACAACACTAATAATAATTACAGATAAAGTAAATTATATTATACTGCTAGTCTCTAGTATACCCTTAAATAAATTCTGTGTTGCTGTTGTCTTTTTTAAGTTAAATTAAACAAGTTTACGCAATGGGTAAAAACAAATAATTTGTTAACTCTAATCCTACTGCTTCCATAGTATACTGTTTCTTAATGGACATGAAACACAAACAAAACTAGATAACAAGATCACCCTGATTATTATTATATTTTGCAGATTTTTTTCCTTTCTGAAATATTTTGGGTTGTTTTTTTTAGCTTTTATTTAAACTGTCTGTAAAAAAAAATCAGAGGTTGCTTCAGGAGTCATAGAGCGCACTACAATAACACAGTGACATTAATTCATCTCTTAATTCCTAGTTAAAAATCCTGGTGCCAGAGCTGAATGGAACAGCATGCTCTGCAATCACTCGGTGTACAATACCCTAACCCTCCTCCAATGTCATAGATAATGAAGAGGTGAACAGCCAATGCAAGGGCTTATTCAACTTCTCTAAGGACCTTATTCACCCACATGAAAACCTGTTTGATTCACTTACAGGACAGGCTCTAATTATGTAATTGAACAGGTTATTGAGATAATGTGTGAGCTAAAATATATGACTGAGCACAAGCATTCTTGCTCCTCTTCTTGTCACATTATTATTACAAAATCAGCTTTTACAGGGACAGATCTCATGTTGAAGAAATTTAAAGGGAGATACATTTTATATGGTTTAAAAACCTACAGAAATAACTGTTCCCAGGAAAAAGGTTGTTTTGTTTTCAATGTAGGAATGATCATTGTATGCATATTGGATCATTGTCATAGTATGGGAGAGCCATTACTTTGTATGATTGTGAAGATACTGGGTTTTCTGGCCCAATTCTACCCACTTCACGCTGGTTGGCCACCCAGGGGTGCCTTGTATGCCAGGGAAGCATAACCTAGTACCTTCTAAGGTTCGTATAGTCACTCAGGCAAATGCAGTTAGAAAAATACAACAGTACATTTATTGTAATAAAAACAACACTAGAATATTATGTACACACAGTAAATAAATGCCAGGCAGGTTCACCACATTATCTGTCCTTACACCACTAGTTTAAAGAGCTACAGTCACTTGGCTGTCCTGCCTTGATGACCCATGGATCTGCCAATGTATTCCACTGGTAGAGGACTGCAACTCAAAAACCAGCCAACCTGCAGCTTCCAGACATCAATTCCCAGAGTGAACATCACCCCCCCCCCCCCCTCCTTGGAGTGGCTCCTTATATCTAGGGTCAAATTTCTACAGTGTTTCCCCCTCTCTGGGCAAACCCCTGGGTCTTTCCTTCTTAAACATTGGTGAGTGTTGGACTAGGGGGTTGCAGGGGGAGTAAAGATGAGTAAAGATGAGCTGCTATTCCACAGTGGCTCCCCTGTGGTTTCTTAGACAGAATGTCTCAGGCAGACTTATGAAGGACAATGGGTGCTAATTGGCTTTCCCAATCTCCAAATATCAGATAACAGTTAATCCATCCTGAAACTAATCCCTTACACTGCTTTGTGATGTCACAGGGTTCCCAGCTGTTCCATGCTTCCTGTATAGAAAGGAGGGGGGATAATGAATGCAGCTCCAACCCCCTCACCTGTGTCCTGGACACACCTGATCATTACCCATAACCCACCTGGCTTCAATTTGAGAACAATGCACCACAGCATTACTGATTTAACAACAAACATGTTTTTACAATGGGTAACATGGAATGAATAAGTCTCTTATCTAGGCATGGCTACAATGTCCACTTATTCATATATAATTAGACACTGCAATTGTACTCTGGTGAGCTGAGGAACAAAAGCAAGGGCTATAAAAAGTGCATATTATAAGCCACATTTTGTGAGAAATGAGGGACAGGCTGGTTAAGGTGTTATCAAACTCGTTTCGTTACAATAATGATCCCCTACGTCATTGTCATAGCATATCAAGAGTCACTGCGGAAGTATGATTCTCTGTATCCTAGTATATAGAGAGACGCTGATCTGTATGCTCATTCATTGTGTCACTCTCACAATATGGTTAAGACACTGCACTGTATAATGGTTTCCTGTGATACTGTCATAATGTACGGTCAGTCACTAACCTGTGTGATGATTCCATGTCACTCTTTAATGGTGGGATAAACACTGTCTTGTATGACGGTTGACTGTGTCACATAGGGTGAGGATAGTAATTGTACTATATGTTGTTCTGTGTTGTTATCATAGCGTGGTAACAGCAGTGCTCTGCATGGTAGTGTACTGTGTTGCTGTCTTAGCATGGAGACTTTATAATGGTCTCATAGGTAGGGCCGTGGAGAGGGAGGGGGTGGGTTCTAATTACCCAGACCTGGGCATGCCAGGGGGCCCGGCCCGGGCCCTCACTGTTCAGGTTTTTGTTTTTTTTAAACGTACTTTTTTTTTTTTTTAAGATTTTTTTTTTTGTGCGGGGGTGGGGGGGGGTTTGGTGGGTCGGGGCTCCAACCCTTTGTCGGTGGGGGGGAGCAGGGTAGTAAAAGAAAAAAAAAAGATACTTACGTGATCGCGGAGCCAACGACCCTCCTCCTTCCTTTCTGCTCTGTTTACACTGACTGCTGGGAGAAAAGCACAGAGGACCAACAGGGGGGGGGAGGCACACCATGAGGATAAAGGGGGGAGAGAGAGGCACACCATGAGGATAAAGGGGGGAGAGAGAGGCACACCTTGAGGAAAAAGGGGGGGGAGAGGCACAATATGAAGAAAAAGGGGGTAGAGAGAGGCACAGTATGAAGAAAAAAAAAGGGAGGAGAGAGAGACACACCATGAGGAAAAAGGGGGGGAGAGAGGCACAGTATGAGGAAAAAGGGGGGGAGAGAGAGGCACAATATGAAGAAAAAGGGGGGGAGAGAGAGGCACAGTATGAGGAAAAAGGGGGGAGAGAGAGGCACAGTATGAGGGAAAAGGGGGGAGAGAGAGGTACAGTATGACAGTATGAGGAAAAAGGGGGGGGGAGAGGCACAGTATGAGGGAAAAGGGGGAAGAGAGAGGTACAGTATGAGGAAAAAAAGGGGGGGCAGCAGAAAGGCACTGAGTGATGGAGAGGGGGGGGCAGGATGGCACAGTGATGGAGAGGGGGGCAGGATGGCACAGTGATGGAGAGGGGGGGTAGGATGGCACAGTGATGGAAACGGGGGGCAGGATGGCACAGTGATGAAAGAGAGGGAGGGCAGCGTGGCCCAGTGATGAAGGAAAGGGGGGCAGGATGGCACAGTGTGATGAAGTCGGGGGGCAGCAGCATGGCACAGTGTGATGATGGGGGCCAGGTGAAGGGGAAAAGCAGCATGGAGGGCGCAGTGTGATCATAAAGGAGCACAACATGGTGATGAAGGGGCACAGTAATGTGTGTGTGATGGCACAGGGGGCTTGTGGCAATGTAGTGTGAGGTGAGTGGTGGCTAATTAATGGGTGCAATTTTGTTTGTGGGGTAATGGATGGGCAATTTTATAGTGTTGACTATTAATTTAAAATGGGGTGATTTGGAGGCTACTGAATGTGGAGGAGAATCTCTTAATTAAATGTGCCTATGAATTATTTATGTCAGTGATGGTTGCGGAAAATAGGTATATTTTTGAAATGTAAATACTATTAATTTATTGCTGAGGCTGTTTGTAGGGAGGGAAATAGGTTTATTTATTAAAAGTGAATACTATTATTTATTTATTTTTTTACTTAAAAGGTTTTTATTAAGTTTTGAGTAAAAGAATATGTAACAAACATGGCAGTTACAACAGAGTACAGTGCATAATGTAGATCCAATAAATCCGTCAGAACTGCCCATAAACAAACAATCAAAAAAGAAACAACAAACAATAACACAAGAAACATTCGAATACATATAAGACAAAGACCTTAAGGGGGAGGGGGGGGCAGATAGGGGGGCAAGAGTCGGAGACTGGCCGTATTAAACCCAATCAACCATAAAAATACATTTTGAAAACAGGACATCTACCCTCCAGGGTATACAATACTATTATTTTAATGTTGGGGCTGGAGGAAGGCCTAATTTTTAATCGTGGGTGCTATTGATTTAACGCCGGGGCTGGCTGTAATTTTCTAAATGTACCCATTTTTTTTTCAAACAGGGCCCCCAACATTCCAGGATCCAGACAAACCGCAACTAAGGAAACCTGCAGCCACAGGTAGTGAAAGTGAGAAGAACAGGTAGGAGAGAGCAGAAGAGTGTGTGAGTTGTTGTTATTCTAGTGGGACAAGCCCAATTTTTGGTGACCGTTCAATGGTGTACACAACAATGCAGGTTTTTTTCTGTAAGATAGTTTCCTGGGCACGTCAAGTGATTCATAGCCACGCCCCCAATTGTACGACCACACACACATTTTTTGTGGGTATGGTCGTACAAATTTTTTGTGCCGCACCAAAAAAAATTTGTGTATTATTTTTGTGCAGCACAAAACATTTTTTATTCTCAGCTATAAGGGGGGCCCCATGAAGTTGTTGTACTGGGGCCCTGAATTCCTCTTGGCAGCCCTGCCCATGGGTTGCTCTGATGGTTTTCGAGGTTACAGAGTGTCACACTCAGGGGCGGCATTGCCGGACCTATAGCAAATTTTGAATAGGAGCCCAGCAATGCTGTTCTCACTTCCGTGACCGTCGCAATGCTTTCGATACAGTCTCTTCTGAGTATGTACTGTCCAATGCATACACTTTTCAGAAGAGGTATCCACTCTTATAAGAGCTGAGTGATGGCCTCTGGGTAAGCTGGTGCTGCATAGAGGACGGTGCGATCCTGCAATGACAGGTTCCCTTCACTTCTGGACCTCATAGCCACTACTCTAACTGCAACTCCTAATGTTACACCCTTGGACACAGCCACTGACATGTATGATGGCTTCCTATGTTGATTTTCAAGCGTGGGGGCAATCACTATCCAGTATTATGGTCCTCTATTCCATTATCATAATGTGCATGTACTACACTGTATCAGGATCCCTTTCATAGTCACTGTCATAGTGTAGGGGCAGTCATGATTCTCTTATCCTATTCCATGTACAATCACTGTATCCATGGTCTTAGCATAGTAGTATTTTTCTGTAATGTATTTAAATCTAGATATATTTTTAATTGTGATAAAATATATTTTGCTATTTTTTTGTTTAGGTCTTAATATTTGTTTTTCAGATAGACTAGATATTCCATTGACTCTATTACTCCAGCCCTGCAGCTAGCTATATTCACTTACCCAGTTCTCTATATAGGAGCTCATGTTTTGTAGTGTGTTCAATTTACACTGCAGTGCCTTTGGCATCCTATTGATATACCAATTTACACTGGCGATGCTTAGAACATATTTAGGCATTTACTATGAACTTGTTTGTTATCTATCCAGTTATAGGAGACCTTGCATATGCAGTACAGTAATAAGTAAGGGAGATTTGATTCTTCAGGGTATGTTGCTCAGCATAAGAAACACATTTTATTAAAATAGTTAATTTTTAAAAAATATAGCACAATTATTGGTGATAACTAACATAATTTGTATATATTATTCTCTAAATCTGACATTGAAACTGTGGATAGAACATTGATTTGTTTGAGTATATTTAAAGCAGTTTTTATTTGTCCCTCTGTATATGACCATGTATTGGTGAATGTTCGCATATTGATAAGCTTATTCTGTGTCTGTATGTAGCGAATATTGATCCAGTTATGGATAGTAGTGATTGAATCACCTGAACAGGAAGGTAGGCAGTTATGGGGTTCTCACATGAACATAATCTGCTCTTGCTCCTTTGTTTAGGGGTGAAGCTGGATACTGGGCCTTCTAGGAGGCTGCCTGGGTGGAAGACACTGCTGCTGTAGTGTAGTTGTATGGTGCAGGCACATATAAGGATAGTTGAAGATGGAGTGATATCTAGAGGATTGTGCACCCATGGGTCCTAGGCTGCTCTGCAGAGGGCAGGAACCAAGGGAAGCCTGTGCCAGTCCCATAGACGGCTTCCTTGGGCTGTGTCACTGGGCATTTTTTTTCTTTAAAATATTCCTAATAGGCTGCTGAGTCAAGCCTTGCCCCCCAGGCTAAAATTTGCCAGCCCTCATCTGGCAGGCACTATTACTATGTCAAACCATGTATCCATGGTTTTGAATAGTCGTCATTTTCTGTACAATGTATTTCAATTTAGATAGAATTTTATTTGTACTAGAATACATTTTGCAAAATAAATTTGTTTGTGTGTTTAAACTAACTGACCTTTCATGGCCTCTATGAATTAGACTTTAAACCAGGGCATGCCCAGGGCCGGTGGTAGGGTCCTTGGCGCCCTAGGCACTTTGTCAAAATCGGCGCCCCCCGCCGCAGGAACACTTTGAAAATCAGCACACTGTCACTCCTCCCTCCTCCTCCCCACGTCTTTCCTTACCTTGCCTGCATAGAGCTGCTCCTCTCTGCTCTGTCTCCTCCCCTCCATTCACTGACACTGTCGGGCCGTGATGATGATGTCACGCCCGACAGTCAGTGAGTGGAGGCGGCAGTGTTAATCAATAGCCTCTTCCCCCCCTCCCCGTGTATTTATCTGAACGCTGTGCAGCAGCTGTGAAAGGTATGGTCAGCGGTCGCCGCACAGTTTTAAAGTCATTTTCATTCTGTGGCGCCCTCCAGAGCCCGTCGCCCTAGGCAACTGCCTAACCTTGCCTAATGGGCCTGGGCATGCCACCAATTAGACATGGAGAGATGCTGTGAAATCAACAAACGTTCTTATTGTTAAATGCTAATTGCTGTATTAGTCCTGCCAGTCAACAGAAAAGAAACTGGAGCCACATGGCTTATAAGGATAAAAGCAAACAGGAGATAATGTTTCTGTTTACATTGCTTAGTGCCATAATATATCAGGTGTAAAGCTGTATGATCAAAAGTAGCAAAGAGTGGAACTGCAAGTCTCCAAAAACTATTAGATTCTGATTGAAAGTAACAAAGAGGACATGCTTAGGTAAAAAATATTGTGCTTGTATTAAGAAGATGTGAATATCTGAATGTAAAGTAATGATATGTTTTATAAGTTTTTGTGCCAAGTACAATAAGCAATAAAGTATATACTTCAGGAACCTTTCAGATCAATGGTAAATAATTCACTGTATCTTGAAAATGAATTTCTGCTTGAAGTGGACCTGTCAGCTATTGCTTTTTAGATTAAAGCAGTGGTTCCCAAACTTTTGCAGTTCGCAGCACCCTTAGAGTCTCAATAATTTTTTCAAGGCACCCCTCCAAAATAATTACCGAGCTGTCCCGTTTTATAAGCAGTTGGGTCAAAAAAACGTAATAAGTATTTAGGTCAGGACATAAATACTTATTTAGTTGTATGCAAAAATAATACACATAAATCCAAGGGTAAAGAATATTTTTATATATATTTTTCAATTATATTTCTGTCAAAGAATAATTTACAGCTAACTCACACTGTGCCCTCCTTCATCTCCACACACTCTATGCCCCCTCTGCATCTCCACATACTCTGGACCCCTCTGCATCTCCACACACTCTGTGCCCCCTCTGCATCTCCACACACTCTGTGCCCCCTCTGCATCTCCCCCTCACGCTGTGCCCCCTCTGCATCTCCACACACTCTGTGCCCGCTCTGCATCTCCACACACTCTGTGTCCCCTCTGCATCTCCACACACTCTGTGCCCCCTCTGCATCTCCCACTCACGCTGTGCCCCCTCTGCATCTACACACACTCTGTGCCCCCTCTGCATCTCCCCCTCACGCTGTGCCCCCTCTGCATCTCCACACACTCTGTGCCCGCTCTGCATCTCCACATACTCTGGGCCCCCTCTGCATCTCCACACACTCTGTGCCCGCTCTGCATCTCCACATACTCTGGGCCCCCTCTGCATCTCCACACACTCTGTGTCTCCTCTGCATCTCCACACACTCTGTGCTCCCTCTGCATCTCCACACACTCTGTGCCCCCTCTGCATCTCCCCCTCACACTGTGCCCCCTCTGCATCTCCCCTCACTCTGTGCCCCCTCTGCCTCTCCACACACTCTGTACCCCCTCTGCATCTCCACACTTTGGGAACTGCCAGATTAAAGGATAACTCCAATAAAGATAAATATTGAAATAAATTGCTACATAGTATGTTTTTGATATTACTGGTCCTTACATTGCTTTCTTTTTTTAAATCTAAGTTGGAATGTGTATTTCAAGTTTATGGGCTGCTCTCATTGAAGCAACTACCCATTACATTATGTTTGGTTTGAGCACCTAGTTTCTTTGCACAGCCAGTTACACCATACTAGCATCAATCAAGCTAAGGAGAAAGACTCGTATACATTTCCTGCCTGTTTGAAAGCAGTGAAAGTTGTGTGTGTTCAAGTGCTTGGAAGTTTCAGATGCCATATATTTGAACAAGAGATAGGAAATAAGTTGATAACATCACATTACACTTAAGCAACAGGTAGGTAAATGTTATAGGAACATTTGTTTGCTAGTATAATTTATTAAAATTGTTCTTTTAATGATTTTTATTTTTGCATAATAAGTTTCACTACTCCCAGGTTTTCAAAGAATTGTCCCTGGAAAATTATGACCTGTTTTCAAATATTGTCCAATGGCTCAATGCAATTTCTGTATATTATGCTGTATATTGGTTGCAATTCTCCTTATAAATTACCATCAGATTTAAAATGACACTTTTCTACTATATAAATGCCTAGTGGCGTGTGTGGAAAAAAAAAACCAAGCTGCAGCGCCACCTGATGGGCACAGTTATACACTGACCTATATATTTCTTGAAGGAGAAGTGACAGTTTGGAGTGGTTGGTGGTTGCCGGGGGTGACAGTGTGGAGTTTTTAAAACCTTAAGTAGCTTGATGAAGGATGTGGCGATGAAGATGAAGGATGAGGTGATGGAGAAAAATGATGAGGTGGTGACATGTGGACAAAACCACATTAATAAAAGGGCGCTTGCGTCGGGAAGTAATGCTCTTCCCCTGAGGAGGCCTGGGCTAGGCCCAAATGCATGACAAGAACCTTTTTAACATCTTAAGTAGCTTGATTTGACTAGAATGCATGAGTATCATGCACGGGTTAACTTGTAATAAATAAATATATAAAAAAAATCTCACGAAATCCATACTTTAAAAAAGCTTTAATAAACTTGTCATTATGTAGAAATTACATCCCTATGTGTGTGAAACAAGAATAAATGCAACCTTTTGTATAATTTTTCACTTTTTTTAAAGATTGCAAGCTAAATCCACTTCTTGGCTAGATTAGTACATACTAACCATTCTGTTGCCTGAGGTGACAAATTAAATGAAAGGAAATATTTTTTCTGAACTGATTAAAACGAAGCACTGTCGCCATAAGGTTAATAATCACGGGATTTAAATAAATGGGAGCAACTGCCAGACAAGAGACTACATAGTCTCTAGATACGAATAAGTATTATACACAGGAAAGGAGACTGGCTGAGCTGACACACCCAGAATCGTGTAGAAAAAAAAAAGAAGTATTTTCATTCATTATAAAATCACCTATAACTACAGTAATAGCAGCGGTTGTTTAAAATTAATGGGATTAACGCATAATATTTAGAACTCTTTAAAAAGCGATTGAAGAAGCCTATTCGTGGTTTGCACAGATGATTAACGCAGGTACAGTTCTTCAGTACTGCAATCATAGGCAAACTGAGAGGGGTTTCGTAGTGTCTGGAAACCCCCTCCCAGCAAGGAGCACTGTATGCTTGAGGTGGCTTGCCCCATCTATATGATGGGGATAGGAATTGCCTGTCTATATGATGTGGATAGGAGAGTTGGAGCAGCCAAGCACTGTCTAAAATTATAGCCACGCCCCCATGCATGCTGGTCACGCCCACTGGCGACGTAGCATGGAAACCCGTCTCTATAAATCCTGCGTTTGCCCCTGGCAATCGTCTAAAAAGATCTCAGCACGGTATCCACCAGTCTCCTGGGTATTTGCTTTCCAAGTTGCAACTTTAGTTGGAAGATAGTTGTTTTTATGAATGTCCACCTCTGTGATGCAATCCCGTGTTTACAGCTGATGGAAATGCCGCAAGGTTTATAGAAGTGTTCCCGTGGTTAGAAACTTCAAGCTGGCCAAAGGTGAGGTGAATAATTCAGTGTTCCTGTGCACTTTCAGCAGAACAAGTAATTACTTTAGTTGTGTTCAGCATTTTAGAGATGTACTAACCTATTAGAGTTGGTGTTTAATTAGCCAGCCTCTGAGGCTAGATGAGCATGTCCTTTGAAACACATATGGCGTTACATTTAAATTAAAACCGGTTCTGAGAAAGTATAATACAATTAGTGCCCAATTCAAATTTTCTTTAAGAGACTAGTTCACAAGCAGATTTCACTCATGTATAAAATTAAAAATAAAGTTATGGAACTAGGTTTGTTTCTCTTTTTAAAAATATAAATTACAAGTTCTAGCAGATGCTAATATTGTGATCATACTTGAATGAGAATATCAAGCAGATGAATATGTTTAGTATCAAGAGCCATCTAAAATAAATTTAAATGAAGCATAACTTAATTGTTAACCCATAGTAAATAACAATTACATTAAAAGGCAACTGTTTTGTTTATTTTTTATTTTTATTTGCTTATCTGTGATTCTTGAATCCAGAATGATTCGCTTATTTGAAGGCCAAATCTATGCCCTCCTCTGCTTTCCACTTGATATTATGTATCATTTGGAAAAAATGTGTAATGTCTTAAATGTGCAACCTCAGAGATCTTGTAGAAAGGTATCAATATAGAGAGAAATATTTGCTGTAGGAGAACCTACATCCAAGATAATTGGGCACCCAGGTAGATTTGTGAGGGATTTGTGTAATTTAGGTGGGTAGTAATATGTTGGAATAATTGGATGTGAGGGGAAAATAAATAGTTTCTCTTCTCTGGGTATCACCCCCTTATTTAAAGCTTCATCTAGTATATCAGACAGCTTACTTTGAAAATTAGTAGTTGGATCTCTTGGTAATATACTATGATGCAGCTGACAATGGGCTTGCTCCTAGGGTACCCCCTTGCTAGGTACCTGGGCTGGTACATCTGACCTCTTGCCTTCAGTTCAGGGTTTCATGGATGTTTCCCCCTGGCCTATCACACTGGCCAGAGCTGCAGGTAGCGGGCAGAGCATTGGTACTGGATGCAGAGTTAGATTTGTCTAATCTGTAGGTCACAGGAATTGCAGCAGAGGTAAGTAGTCGTCAAAGCAGGATCTTGAAGCAGTGATGTTTTATTAGCTTATGTAGTTCTAATAAGGACAGTTACATGCCAGTCTGCGGTACTAGCCATCTTTCCAGAAGTTACAGATGGCATAATAATATATTACATGGTCAAACAGTCCACTTTTTTATACAAATTTACACAGATAGCCTGGAAGGAGGCTATCTAGCCTCCTGCTCCTCAAACCAATCAAGATGCTTCATGCAGCCTGCACATAACTCAGCCTGTAGGGATTTAACTCCTTTTTACATTGCTGCTAGCGGCACCACAGCATCTGAGGTTTTATATTGAATGTCTACCATCAGGATGTAACATTTTTCTCTAATCTTGCTTTTAAGGCAATTTAACTTGCAAAGTTCACATTAATCTGTGATCACTTGCATTTTGAGTCTTACACACATAGGAATGCTACCAGCCAGTCTAATTAACCCCCCTGTGCTTTCAGGCTCAACAGACATGTTGGTCATTCAGCGATGAAAAGGTCTAATTAAAATGAAGTTACCTGTCTCCAGACAGCTACAAAAACACATACCGTACGCTCATATATTTACTTTGGACTTCCTATAGAAAAGTTACAAAACCTAAACATGAAATACTGTCTAAGAAATCAATACGATTCCATACAAAACACATGCCAATATAAAAAAATAAGTACAACTGCAGTGACATACAGAGGTGCACTGCACTCCTAATTAAAATAAGAATCGACATTAATGTATTTTTTACGTGATCCAGCCACAAATACGTTATTTATAAGTGATCCAGCCACAGTAGATTTATATTAGATTATTACTGGTGCTCTTTTGCATTTAAAGGGATAGAATTGTGATATTTTTTTTTCTCTAAATTTATAGGTATATCTGTAAGCACTGCCACGGGTTGTATAATGGTGCCTGGTGTGTGTGGTACTGCTTTGCCTCAGTGGGGTAACCCTCCCCACCAGTACTTGTAAATTGTAGCAGGAAATGAGTCTAAGCGCACCGATGTGTATACAAAGGAGTGTAGGTATGTACCTGTAGTAAACTAACCAATATTTGAGTATAAGGTGTGTAGAACAGTATAGTGTTTTATCTTCAACAGAACAAATGTTAATTGTAATAAGTGTACAGAGAATAGCATATGCATATGGTGGTGAGGCAGACATAAATTGTATTCAAACACAGAAAAACAGAAGTACAGCATAGTCATATACATACTACATTTAATTATAGAAGAAACATATATTGGTGATAATCACAATAGTCAACAAATGATGATTTAGATACAAAGCATATATAGGTTTAATATCTGACTTGGGTGCTAAACAGTATCAGATTTAGTAATGTTAATGGAAATACAGGTAACAAAGTATCAAGGTGAAGAATTGCAGAGTGTTCATACAGTAACCTTGACAAAAGTCTTATTTATATTGCAAAAAATCTGTTGTTAGAGTCTTTAAACAGTAGCTCCAATAATGGAAGCAGATTTGAATTAGTTCAAAACATGTGTATAAAGTAACTAATTGTTTGCTTACCTGTGTCATGAGAGCACCATACTATGTGGTTAGTTGGAGCAGAAAAGGGAGAGATAAGTCTTACTAGCTGGTGCTGGGGTAGAGATGTGTGCCCCAATGGGTGCTTGATAGAGTAACAGTTCAATTTGCTCCAAGGCTGTATCATCGATTATGCACCTACATACTGTATTTTATGCTCCAGTGCTTTTTTACACAATTATGAGATAGCATTGAATTTATATAAATGTAATTTTCCTTGGCAACTGAAATGGCAGCTTTTTCATTACTTATACATAGTATCACAAACATTTGTACATGACTTGTAAGTTCTTTACCACTAACATTTTTCTGTAGGTTTTTACCTGTGACACAGTTCTTTCACTCATTCTCTGTCCCTACCTCTGGCACATGGTCCCCTCCACACCCACTATCTGTTGGGTTCCAGGAAAGCTCTGTACCTTTCTCACTGTACACCTCTTTTCTTGGTGAACTAATTCACTCACTCAGCCTCCACTATCAACTCTATGCTGACAATACCCAAACCTATCTCTACTCCCCTAACCTCTCCACTTCTTTGACCAACTGTCTCTGTGCTATCTTCACATAAATATTTCAATGTTACTTAAAGCTCAAAATGTTCAAAACAGAGCTTGTCATCTTACCTTCTTCCAGAGGTAACTCATCCACCTAAATCTCCCTCACCATCAACAACACCACAATATGCTCATTTTCCTAAGCAAGTTACCTTGGTGTCCCACGCGACTCCTCCCTCTACTTTATTTCTCACACCCAATTTTTTTTCCACTCCTAGGGGGGGTGTATGGTGGTATTTTTTGGGAAAAATCAAGAGAATTAAAATAATTTTTTATAGAAGGTATATAGTTTAAGCTATACTATAACATGTTCATGGGTATTGGGAAGTTAAGGAGGCTTGGAACAGATTCAATTTGGGGAGAACTTGGTGTTGTGGCATCACTATAAAAATGAACGCTAAACTGAGGATTAAACAACTACCATCAGTGCTTTGTAATTCTGGACTATTCCAGCGTTAAAGCTAATAGCGAAACGCGCGTCGGCGGACGCCGCGATCGCTGCTCAGCTTTCCCCTAAATAAACTGGAATAGTCCAGAATTACAAAGCACTGATGGTAGTTGTTTAATCCTCAGTTTAGCGTTCATTTGCCTTGCCAATTGTGGAGGCATAACAGTACAGCGACAGTTAGAGGCTATTGGAATTAGTTAGAGTACAATGTAACAAAACCTCAGCCTCACTGAAAGGATTAACCCTTAAAGGTTATGCAGGCAGTTATATAGAGTGAAATCCAGAAACAATACTGCTTCTTTCTATATCCTAATTCTCAAACATCAGATGATTTATGATATGTTATTAGGAGTACCTGACAAGGGAATTATCCTACCATGAGTAATAGGACTGATATATATTTACCCAATTTATATTAAGAATCAATTTAGAGGGGTTATAATAAATTCTATCAGCCCTATTAAACATTATTAATAAAGATTAATTATATGTAATATGTGATAGATCATTCATCAGTCTCAACATATTGAGCATAAATTAAGTAACATCAATCAGGTATTATTGATGTTCAATATTAGAATCAGAGGACTATCAGTATCCACCAATAGGGGAATTATTTAAGAACAGAATAATTTTGATATACACCAAAACAAAAAGACCATTTGTTCTGAGCAGGATAGCGGTTAGACAAGGAACTATTGTCTATTTTATCAGTATTCTGTTTATTTCAGTGTGTCAATTCATTACATTTTTTATATTTCGCTACTAGACCAATTTTAATCCATTTAATTAATAAAGAATAATTTTACGATTACAGTACACAGCAACATTAGATTTAAGTTTATGCTGCTTTCATTCTAAGTGCCCCATATGATCATTCTCTTTTCTTTGTTTGTTATTTGAATAGTATTGCGTGATATGCATCTATGTGTTGTTTAGATTTATGCTGGTGCAAATGGGTTGCTATGAACTCTATATTAACATTTTATTAAGCGCTTATGTGATTTTAGGCTATATACTTTGGGAAGTACTTGTAGTACTTGTTAATGTGTGGTCAAGTGATCAGACTACTGCAATAAGCTAAAAGGATTCAATATGCTTTAAGATATTCTGAGGTACCAGTGTTACAACAATAGAAAAAGAATCATCTTTGTTTTATTTACATTTTAAAGAATATAGAGGATTTTTACCACAATTATGTGAAGTATTTGTGATTACAAACTCACTTGTGATTGGGCATGATCAGTATATGTGTCAAGTCCAAAACGTATTCTCTACTGCCTTGAGAAAAATAACCATATCAAAATACATTAGTGGAGAAGAAATACATGTTGTGCTCATGCCTAAATGTTCCTTCGTGATTGCTCCAGTAGATTGCCTACGAATCCCAGTCTTGTAACATCCATGTTGGCTGCAGCTATTGACAGACATATTGTTAACATCTAGGGGTATATTTACTAAACTGCGGGTTTGAAAAAGGTGAGATGTTGCCTATAGCAACCAATCAGATTCTAGCTGTCATTTTGTAGAATGCACTAAATAAATAAAAGCTAGAATCTGATTGGTAGCTATAGGCAACATATTCACATTTTCAAACTTGCAGTTTAGTAAATATAGAGCAGTGGATCCCAAACTTTCTCAGTTCAAGGCACCCTTAGGGTCTCCATAATTATTTCAAGGCACCCCTATGCCCAAATAATTACCAAGTAGTCCCCCACCTTGCTTACCAAGGGGCCCTGGCCCTGGCACCCATGTGAGATCGCCATGGCACCCCAGGGAGCCATGGCGCACAGTTTGGGAGCCACTGCCCTAGAGTCTGGTAGGAGACCCATTATAATAAAAGGGACTTTTTAAGCTTCCTATGCTTGTTTTTATTTTTGTTTGCTGTAAGTGTAATACATTGAAGATTTGTATATTTTTTGAAATAATATACTAGAGGACCATTTTCTTCACTTTTTTTCTATGGCACAAATATATTATTGGAAAAAAGGGGAACTTTCTGAATGAAAGACAAAAGAGATTATCTTTGCAAGAAACTGAAGACTGAAAGACACTATTTTGATGCAAGCTAATTAACTTGGGGAATGTGAGTGGAATGGAGAATCGCAAATATCCTGCATACCTTATTTGGAAATATTGGTTACATTTATAAAATAATTGATAACAAATAATTATTAATATTTAGAAAGATTTGACTTTGAACTGGAATTTTCTATTTCTATCTTGCCAAAAGTGCCATTGTTTGCTCCCGATTGTAATTCATTTTGGGACTGTAAGAATTTTCCACTTCTGTCTCCTCCATCTTCCAATTATTGATAAAATACACCTTTTTTCCCCATAGGTGTAACCATAATCCATTCTCCTATCATCTCCTGCCTCAACTGCTGCAACCTCCTCTTAGCTGGCATTCCTCTAACTCATCTATGCCAGTTTCAGTTTATCCAAACTGTTACAGCAAGACTGATCTTCTTGTCTCCTGCTTCACATCTCTCCAAATCCCTACACTGGCTCCCTAAATCATTCAGAATCCAATGCTTACTTTTACCTTCAAAGTCCTCAACAGAAACTTTTTATAAATCTCAAATCATATTGAAATAATATCCCTAATGTCCTCTATGTATCAAGCACTTTGCCTCATCATTAGAGCTTACATTGCTCCCATCTAACATTGCTACACCATCAGTACTGTATCATCCTTAATTTTGAGCCACACTCCTTGCTCTTGTCTTAGCTGTTCACTTTTCCCATTAGATTGTAAACTCTTTCATGTACTTTACTGTCATATTTACATTTATTTTGTATACCTTGTGTGTCTCTGTTTTATGCATGCTCTGCTTTCCCCATCGTCCAGTTCTGTGGAGCATTGGTTGTTCCTTACACATAAACATCGACAACAATAATACATTTTTAAAATAAAATAGAAAAAAAATTCTAATAATAATAAACACCATAAATAGAAAAATACAACTGGAATACAATGTAAATAATAATAAAAAAAACAATGGGTGTGTTAACAGTAGAAGCAATAGTAAAAACACACTTTAAAATACCATTGAGTATGAGCCTTAAATTAGGAAATGTTACATTAATGTATATCTTGCCCATGGATTGTATTAATTAGTATTTGTTTTTTGTTTATGTTTTTTTGATTTATTGTCAGTTTTTGTTTTTTCTTAATGGTTTAACATAATGTAATTACAGTGTTAGTGTCATTGTACATCCTTATGTTATTTAATGGAAACAAGTGGCACCATAATTGTCACTAACACGTTTGTTATGTCCTCAAAATGAGACCTGTGGAGTGATTATTGTGGCTTGAAATGAAATACTGTTTTTGTGCTATTCTCAAAAAAATTGAAATAATAAAAGCTAAACATTCAACATTCACCCTGTAGATACACAGTATATAGAGGTATATCTTACAAAAATATAAACCATACTTTTTCTACAATTGTCAGATAGCTGTGCAAAAGACATGTATTGAAGTTGTTCTATAAAAATTTAAAAATCTGCATGGTTTAGATTAATGGAAGAAAATGTTTTTTTTGTTTTTTTTATAGAACTGGCTGTGGCTGACTTAATCAAGCTGGAAAATGGGCATTTACAATTCAAACAGCCAAGGCTGAGGACCTACTGTTAGTCTTGGTAGTGAGGGATTCAGGGTAGGAAATGGCACAAAAAATGTGTACCTAAGACTTATATATCTTAGAAAGGCAAGAGACACCTTTCAGGGGAGACTTTTCTCTTCCAGTGTACATGATCAAAATGTTCTCATGGATTGAACTAAAACAAAATATAAGTAACAAAGACCATGCAACCTTAATCCATGCCTAACTTCTAGCTATAAACCTATCTCAATTTCTAAAACTTCTCTGATTCCTAACAGAGCGCTTCTTACCTTCCCAAAATCTAAAAATACAAGAAACTTTCATGTAATGTAATTTATGCTATTCGAAATGTAGAGAAATCAAGAATGCAATGCTTTTGCAAGATACTTCTTGTGTTTTGTACAAGGTCATGGGGGCCCTCTAAATTGATCATTGAATTTGGGCCTATATAATTGTTCATTTTAACCTGACATTCCACTGTAGCTCTTTTGCAAAGAAAAGTAATTGTGCCCCACTCTGTTAGAGTCAACTAAAGCTCCTCCCGTGGTATCTCATACAGTTCAAAAATGTAACTGATCATGATGATACTCTGTTGGTTTAGAGAAGTCCCAGCATCTAAATAAGCTTCAAGCAGCTACAGAAAACTGAAAGAGGGCATGGTGGACTTATTAAGTAGAAACAATCTAGTTAAGTCATGTATATCATTCAGCACAGTAATATACAGGCTTTTCATATATATATGAAATTCAAATACTGGCTTTAATTGTTTTTTTTAAAAGAAGCCCTGGAACTGTTTATAATGTTATAAAAAAAAAAAAAGCTAAGCCAAAAATGATAAAATAAGAAGAAGAAAAAAAGTGTTTACAGTTCACATGGATTTTATTACATTATGGTAGAAAACATAGTAACAATTTTTAATCAAACACCCAAGTTAGTTTTACAAAAACAATAACTTATTATTTTCTCACAAGAATCAACTGGTGAGACTAAAGCCTGCTTTGAAAAGGGGTCTTGTATAAGAATTATAGAATACTATTTGTAAAACAAATGGAATTACTTATGATGAGGATTCAAAACAGTGAGCATACTTTTTAGAAGGTTTTTACTCCATGAAACATTGTATAATTTTATCTAAAAACTAAAGGTTCACTTATCAGTCAGTGCCTCATGTCCGCGACAAAAAATTGTATTGTTAATTAATTAATCTGAACTCAACGAGACAGCTCCAACAAACATTGACTATTGTTTGTTCTCCCTAAAGATAACGTTCTCCTCCTATTCTCTTTTGCAATGAATTAATGTCTATGTGCAGCTGGGTTTTTTTAATGAGATGCTTGAAGTGGTTATTATTATATTATAAAAACATTTTATTGTGTCTATCGTTTATAATAATAATGGGAAAATGGCAATAAAACATATTTATTAAAAAAAAGAATAGCAAAGTATAAATACATTTCTGTCTCTGAGTGTTTGAGCCTGATCATGTTTCTCAGCTCCTCAGTGTATGTAGAAGGAAGAAAGAAGAAGAGCTAGAATCCCGGAAAACTACAGATAACCCAGCCCGCTGCACTATTTCTATCTCTCCCATTCTGAATGCCATTGAGGGATAGCATTAATTGTAGGATAGAAAATAGTTATCGCTACAAAACGTTTTACACCACTTGCAAAATAGTTTATTCTCACCTCCACCATACAGCCCTGTGGGATATGATGATAGATATTGAAAACGGGGTTATTGCTGACAGTAATCCTTTCAAGTATATGGCAGAGCAAAATAAATCCCTTTTGTGACTGGATCACTTATAAGTAACTTATGGTATAAATATATTGGTATAAATTGGACTAGGTGTAAATGAGGCCAGATAGGCAGGAGCACCTTGTGGCCTATTTGAGCAGAAAACTGCTAAATCGGGAGGTGGGCTATGCTACAATTGAGAAGGAATGTTTGGCCATTGTTTGGGCAGTGAAAAAACTTCAACCTTATTTGTATGGACAACATTTTACTGTGGTGACTGATCATAATCCTTTAAAGTGGCTACAACACACCTCAGGGGAAAATGGCCGTTTGTTGCGCTGGAGCCTTGCCCTTCAAATTTATGACATAATTCACAAGCAAGCAAAGGCTCACAACAATGCAGATGGACTGTCTCGGCAGGAAGAGGCGGAACCTCCAGGCCACCCCCAGTAACTCTAAGAACTGCGGGACCAGGAGCCAAATCATTGAGAAATGGCATGCTGGTTGCCCTCATGGACAAAGGGGGGAGGAGTGTGACTGCATCACTTATAAGTAACTTATGGTATAAATGTATTTAAATGAAATAGCGCAGGGCACTTATTTATATAATTGAAAATGCACTTATTTTTAAAATTTGTGTATATTTTGGTATAGGAAATCTTTATTTCTGAGACCAGGGGAGAAAATTCGTTTTTTTTTCTGTTTTAACCTTGCTTGAGGAAATGCATTATTTCTGATGTATATATCTGATACAATAAACTTTTGTTTAGAAAGTCTTTTGTATATCTTGGTGTAAGGAAATGCCTTGTTTGGGGAATTCTTTTCTGTGGGGGAAATGTGTACCCTGCAACTGTTGGAAGAAAGCACCCATGCTAATCTCATGTTGATTAGACCTTTAGATGTGAGTATCCAATACCCCTTAAGGGAAAGGAAGGGGTAATTAGACTTGCTGTCAGATGTCCACTGTGTTCACGAGAAGATGCAGGAAGGTTTTAGGATATTACATATAAGCCTAAATATTTTTTGGGTAGACAGGTTGCATCCTGATTCTAAAAATAGCCTGTGAGGCTGTGTCTAAAACTGTATAAGAGAAAGCCTTTGCAAACTGAAATGTATCATTCTGATGTTCCATCTGACCTGACCACTGATACATTTAATCAGTGGAACTGTCCTTGTCAGGACACTTGAGTGAAATAATAAGGGGCGTATTCGGAATAACAAAAGGGGATGGTTGCAAAGTAAGCCTAGCCAGTTCCCAGCAACAACAGACAGGGTGGCATAGGTGGTCTATCCTGTCACACCTGTCTCTTACAAAAACTCCTATTAGAGCTTTAGACCCTTGAAAAATCTGGCCCTGTTTCTGTCTGCTGATATATTATTGTACTTTAAGCTTTAAAAGACCTGCCAACTTCATGTTTTTAGTTATCTACCCTTCTATTCTCACTACCTTTATATTGATGCTTGTTTATGTTCTGACAGGAATACCATAAATAAAGATTAGATAAATTGTAAATGATATAAATGGTAATACAGTTTTTCTGACATCCTAATCTATGTAGATAGCTGTTGTGCTCCCAACTATCACTAATCTAACTTGGTTTTCTCATTCAATTTTTTTTAACACCTTTGACCATGAGATAACTGCTATACTATTAAGCTAGGTACACACTACAGAAAAATTCTTACGATGCAATATCCTTAATGATTTTACCAACATTTGAAAGTCCCAATCAGCGTGCCGATTCATGCGTAAACACTATACACTTTTTACAACATTTACCTTTAGATTTGTGCTCTTCATCTGTCATAACCATCTGCTGAAAAGATCGTGACTCTGTAAACTCTATGGAGATTTGCCTACACTGAGGGTCATGAGTGCATACACACTTCAGAATTTGCCCAATATTGTTCCATCGTTTATAGAGAGTTTTAATCTGGTTATAAAATCCAACGATATAATGTGCTTTGGTACGATAAAACATGATTTTTTGAAGATACGTGCTACGCTAATGCAATATCGGACCCAATAGACGTTTATCATGTGATTGGCACGATAATAGGGTGAAAAACCTGTAGGACCTGAGTCATTAAGGAGAGCAAAGCAGAAAAAAGGAGCAACTTTGCACCTGGGCAAATCCATGTTGCATTGGGGGAGGGTAAATATGAGAACAGATTTATAGTTTGGACAGAGCATTTAAATTGCAGTGTAATAATAAACCAAGTATTTGTGTGCTACACGAACAAGCAGCCAGTATTTAACTTATGTGCAAAATAATAAACAAGTTTGCACCCTTTGCATTGTAACATGGTTTGCCCAGGAGCAAATGTACTATTTTTTTTTTTTTTTGCTTTGCTCTCCTTAATAACTCGTAGTGTGTACCCAGCTTTATGCTGAATACTAAACAGTTAATATACATGTAATCCAGGATGGGAGAGTTCTAGTACAATATAAAGATATTCCATCATTTCCTCTTCAGTTACTATATTTTTATTTTAAAGTTAACACATAGGGCCTGAGTCATTAAGAAAAGTAAGGCAAAAAAAGAGTAAATGTTTTCTGGGACAAACCATGTTACAATGCAAGGGGTGCAAATTAGTTTATTATTTTGCACATAAGTTAAATGCTGGCTGTTTTTTCATCAGCACACAAATACTTTATAGCTTTATTTGTACACTGAAACTTAAAGTTGATCTAGGACATGCCCTACCACAACTATAAATCTGTCCCCACATTTTAAATTTACCTCCCCCTCCAAAGCCTCATGGTTTTGCCCAGATAAAAAGTTACTCCTTGTTTATGCTTTATGCTTTGTGCTTATTGACTCGTAATGTCCAGGCAATTTTATTTATCCTACTATATGTGCAACATATTTTAAGGAGTTTTTTTGTTTTTACTATAAGACATGGTTGAATAAAAATGGTACAAAAAGAAGTGATTGTGCATTAAGATATCAAGTATCATATGTACTATTTTTTTTTATATAGTACCAATGAATAAATAGCACTTTATTTCAATAAAAAACAAGATATATCATATTTATAAATATGTCTTGTTCTTATTTAAAAAAAAAATACAGATAGATATTTAAACTACAGATGTGCGCTTACCCCCGTGTTTTGGTTTTGTAACTGGTTTTGCCAAAAAGTTGCAAAAGATTTTGGTTTTGGATCTGGATTTTATTTAAAAAATGTTAAAAATAGGTAAAATAATGTCATTTTGAGCTATTATTGCTCCTATATGCAACATTAACATTCTTTTCCAGTCTTTCCAGTCTATTTTCTAGTATTCACTTCACACCTGTCCTAATTGTCACCAATTTTGGCCATACTCTGCAGCAGGGGCAGGCTGGGCTGTAGGGCAGAGGGGCATCTGTCCCCCGGGCCAGATCCATAGTGGGCTACCTTGGGCTGGGTCACTGGGCCATCTGCATTTTTTCTCTTTAAAATATTCCTAATAGGCAGCTGAGTCTAATCTTGACCAATGGGCTAAAATTTGCCAGCCCTCCCCTGGTCTGCAGTGAGCTATGTTAATGAAGGATTTTGTTATTTTGCCCTTGTTGCATTTGCATTCTCCCATTCAATTCCAAAAATAATTAATCTGTATATACGGTTCTCTAACTCCATCACTTAGCGTAAATTATCAGCCATCATATCTGCATTTTTACATGTCTACTTTGCCAGGGCCAGAATCTTTCCACTTGATTTCTCAGAATGAGTTTCTGTTGCATTGTCAAGACATATTTTGGGCACTCAAATATGTATCAATGTATTATACATACTTACATGTGACCATAATCTTATCTGTGTGGAGTTTGTATGTTCTCCCTGTGTTTGTGTGGGTTTCCTCTGGGTGCTCCGCTTTCCCCACATTCCTAAAACATACTAGTAGGTTAATTGGCTGCTATCAAATTTACCCTAGTCTCTGTCTGTCTGTCTGTCTGTCTGTCTGTCTGTCTGTCTGATGTCTGAGGGACTGATGAGAGTCAGTTCTCTGTACAGTGCTGCGGAATTAGTGGCGCTTTATAAATAGCTGATGATGATGATGTGTGGGAAGGACAACTATTGACCTATCTCAGCTGTCTGTTTTAGATATTTCTTACACTTCACTAATAGAACATATAAATATTATTTATATACATTCCTTACTTCTTTTGGACCATCTCCGCTACAAGTCTTGCTCAGTCCCCTTTACCCTGGGGTTGGACGAAGCATCCCTGGGGGACTGATTCTTCAACCCTCCCCATAAATATATATGCGTCCCCTGGTTTGATTCAGAAGCATTACAGCACAGAGCATATAGGTAAAACAAGGTATGAAAGCTCTGCTATTGGCTACAGATGAATGTTCTGCCCTTCAAGAAGTGCATACTAATAGTCTTTGAAGCTTTGTAGCATGGGTGCAGGCCACCTTCATCTATTTACTTTTATAAATGTCTAACTCTATTCATTGATACCACTGTCCATCCAATGACCTCTGCTGTTAATGTAGTGTCACTGTCTAAGATGGATGCCTCGTAACATTCAAATTGTATTGTGTGCATAGTCTTTGAAGTTTTGTAGTATGGGTGCAGGCCTCCTTCATCTTTCATTAACCACACTTATTTATATAGCAGCAAAGTTTCTTAAAGCTCTGCTCTTGGCTACTGATGAATGCTCTGCCCATTAAGAAGTGCATAATACTAGTCTTTGAAGTTTTGTTGTATGGCCACCTTCATCTATTATCATCAACATTTATTTATATTGTGACAGCAAATTACGTAGTGCATTACAACTGGGTATCTACTTGTCTAAATATCTACTGATGCCTCTGTCCATCTAATGACATCTGATTGTACCTGCCTCTTCATTCTCCATGCTGTCTAACGTTCCAAATTTAGTGTGTGCTTAGCCTTTCAACATTTTCAGCTTGCACTTTATACTAAAGTTTTATGTTGCTTCATTTATCTATTGGACTTGCTTCAATTGGTGGCTTGGCAGTTTGTTTTGCAGCCGCTGCAATGTTCTACATACAGTCACTGAATGTTGAAAATGCCCAGAAAAAACCCTCACATGCAAACACCCTTTTTTAAATATAGATGTCACTGAATGACCCTTTCAAAATTGTATTGAAAAATAGAAAATATTAGAAAATATAGCTTGGGGGGGGGGGGGGGGTACAGCTGTGTTGACACTCACATGTACAACTAGGTTTTTCAAAATTACAGATGTCACTGCCCCACACAAGATTACTTTCAGTAGAAAAACTTGTGTTTTGGATTATGCCGCTAACGGTCATACATCAAAATCTCAATGTTTTTCTTCACTAAATATACTACTTAGTTCAGGATGATATCTACAAGTATGATTACTGTATATATGCATTAATAACAAACAGTAGCTACTAGGTCATCTAAACTCTCTGAAAGATTGAAATTAAAACCAATTGATCAGCAATCTATTCTAGCTGAATGATCTCTTCTCTACAGAACCACTTTACGATAATCACATGGTTCTATTGCTTTCTATGTCCCTCTTTCACCCTGAACACTATTTTCAGAGCAGAGCACTGCAGCTATCTTCCTCCCTACACACTATCTGTTCTAAAATGGCACTTGAGAAAACTAGTGAGGGCAATTTATATAGAAGATACCGATCCAAAAAGCTCACGAGTTTGCATCTAAATTTTCCTGGAAATGTCGTTTTGCCTCATTTTGAGATCTGAAATTGGTCCACAAAACCGAGTCATGACTGCTTTTAATGCAGAACTCCAAAACTCGGATCTGCCAGATTTCTCTGAATTCGAACTGTTCATTTCTAATTTAAACACAAGACCAGAGCAAATAAAAATGGTTTTGTATTTGTCTTTAAATTTCATATGATGTATTCACAAACACTGCAGATTACTCTTGTAAATTTGAATACATTGGGCTTGATTCAGAATTAGGGTGCTCATTTGCATAGCCTATCTTTGCTTTTGTTCACACTGTGCATGCTCAGAACATGAACTTATGTATATGCATCTATTGAGACCTATGACCTTTTGGCACTTATGACTTCTAATGCCTAAAGTTGCGTAACGGGAGGGAAAGGATTTTGTAATGTATACAATGTACAATGAGGGCACATTCAAGCAATTGCGTGTAGATTCAGACTGGGACAAAGTTACTCCTGAAGTAGTGTATTTTTTGTACAAATGTCAGGAATTGTTGCTGCTGTATTAGCTACATTATTCAAGTTTAAATAATGCTTCATGAAGTGGGCAGAATTGGGTCCAAAACGACGCGATTCACCAGGAATCCAGGCGTTTTTGCCTAAAAACAACCACTGTCATAATCAACAACTGAGGTCCAATAGAGTGTCACTTTGCTACTGAGTTCATGCACACACCTCTGCTTTCTCAAAGATAAAGTATTCTGTCAGTACATATAATGGCAACCAGTTATATGTTACCATGCATTTACATATGTCATCAAGGGGTAAAGTTCTACATGTAAGGTGACATTCAATTGGATTTATTGTAAGAATAATTTCAGGGAAAGGAATGAGTGGGGAAATGTTCAACTATGATATGTCTCATTGAATGCCCCCTTTGGTTTATGGTAGCAGCTGTGTTTTTGTTCCCTGGACACACTAGAAGGGTGGTATTTATTTCAATGTTTGCACCGTACAGCATACTTACCTACTTTCAGTGTCAGCTGTCCGGGAGGGGGTCTTTCATCTGCCTCCATGGACCTGGCAACAAATTTTTACACCCAGGCAAGTGTCTGAATAAAGATTGCTTACATTTAACACAAATACACAGCTTCCTATCTCACTCTGTTTGAGCTAGCTCCAAAAGGCTGGAGATAAAAAGCTTGCACAGTGGGTCTCAAGAAAGGGAGCCTATCAAAGATGATTAACTTAATTAATTAAATTGCGATGTAACTGAATAAATCAAATCAGCTCTCTTCGTTCCATACTGAATGGCACATTCTGTGTGTGTTGTCCGGCCCTATTCTTGCACTTGCATAGGGACACTACCAGCAGTTGCATGAGTTACATTGCATTGTAACTCAAGTACTTTTTGGTTGGTTTGTTTTACTTTCAATGGTTACACTGGAAAGTTATGAAGACATTGCAAAATGACAGATATCAAATATGGACTTTTAGGGTATTCAATTGTTGCTCCGAACCGCAAAAAAACGAGCGCGTTAAAACTATTACCGTTTATACGGTAAACTTGCGTGTAAAAACCGTTAATACGGTAGTTTACTCGCTGAATTTCATCTCGCAGCTCCCCTGAGCTGCGAGATGGAATTCAGCGAGTACTTACCGTATAAACGGTAATAGTTTTAACGCGCTCGCTCTTCCGGTGGCCGGAGCAACAATTGAATACGCCCCTTAATATTTAATGTGACAAATTTCAAGATTCACTACCGTGTGTACACAGCTGGTCAGCTGTGCATTTAGGAATTTTATCTCAATTAATGTGAACATTTCATCCAAACAGCATTGCCTTTTGCTTTGAAACAAAATCTTTTATTAAACAGATTATTTTTATAAACAAATTATTAATACACCTCTATGTTACATTAATGTATGTTTATGTTTATTACTACACCCATTTATTTCTATAACATCTTTCCACAAGAATACACATTAATAAACATGCTAGGTACTGGTGTCCAGTCATCCATTCATACAGGACCCATAATTTATTATATTGGATGTAAGACACTCCAAATATAATACAAATGTAAAAACAAATGGTGTAATCTCACCATTTCATATTACTGCAACGTTCCTTCATCAAAACAAATAATCCTCTTCCTAGAATTACAGTGCTCCCTCTTTATATTACTCAAAGTGCATGCATATTCCTTATATTACATTCCACCTTCACTGTAATGACAGTTTCAGCTTTTGTTGTATCATTGATTAATCATGCAATACTCTTCTCCACTTGCATCTTGTATTGTGCACATTTCAGCATAAACATCTTTAAAAATCATGTAAAACAAAACACAAAACATTATTCTAGTCCATGTAGTTTCTGTAAATATATGCTCCCCATAAGTTTATTAAACAACTGATTAAACTGACCTTTCAGGCACCAAATACATTGAAATATTCAAATCCAAGCAAGAAATAGCTGTGCATCCCAGCTGTCTGTGTTTGGAATGACCTATGCATGAGGGATCGGGTGGGTGATGGGAAAGCAAAGAATCAGCTAACTAATTGATTTAACTAAAGAGCATGGCCTTAGACTATGTAAACACTAAAGAATTTTCCGACAATGATTGCACAGACGACTGAAGGTCTGATCGGTCAGGCAATTCATGCGTACACACTAGACATGTTTTAAACGATTTTTGGAAGACCTACCATTCCAGTCAGTGACTTTTGACAGCCATTTTGTCGTCTTAAAAGATTTTGCTTTCGTACACACCGATACAACATATGGGGACCCTTCAGTGATATGACGAAGACATTTAAATAAAAGGCTGAACCCCACCCCTCCTCTCTCTTTCTTTCTTCTTGTCTGTCTTGCTGTTTTTTCTTCTGAGCGGCCTGCCGCACCGCCTCCTTCTCTGACAGTACTGTCCAACCTCTTTCTTCCATTACCCCTCTTTTCCTTTTTGGTAAAACTGGTTCAGCACCTATAACTACCAGTCCTTCAGATGGACGTTTATTGTGTATTTGCACCCACTCATTCCTACTTGCACTAAACATTTACCCATTTTGTTCTGTCCTTTGAATGTTCGTGTGATTTTTGTTATCCACACTGTTTCGTTGCCTTCTGTTGACCTTTGCAAAAGTAAAGTTTTTAGCAAAAAAAAACTCCACAAACTCAAATTCAGGAAAAAGGAAACATTTAATCGCCATTCATACTATAACACATCATTGTGTATAGTGTATTTGCTATAGACACATATATACAGTACACAGCTACTATTGCTTTTCTGTTAAAAGCACATAATTGCCATTTGACTGACATGCGTACACACTACATGATTGGAAGGTGATTGGAACAATATTATTTAACAGTACGACCAACCAAATGAAACAATGATCACCACTTTGAAACGACTGTCATTCATTGTGTAAGCATTAGAGATGGGCGGGCTCGGTTCCCCGAGATCCGAATTCATCCGAATTTAGCCTATCCGAGTACCGAGCCGAGTACGCTCGGTACTCTCCCGTCCGTTCGGATTCTAAATCGAGGCAAAACGTCATTGTGACGTATTTGTATTTCTGAGCTCGGTTCTCACGAGATTTGAAAAACATAAATACCAGCCTCCACAGTAATCCATCGCCATTTGACAAAGGGAGAAAGCAGGGTTAGGTCACACTGGCTATATCAGCGCAGGGACAAAGCAGTAATTGGACACATTATTGTTTCAATGCAATACCATTCTAATCTTAATACCAGTTGTTACAGCAGTAAGAGGAGGATAGAGGAGGGTTTTTGTTCAGTTTCTGGCACTCCAAGTGCTTTTGGGGTGTTCCCCATTATTTTGCTTTAACTTTTCTGGCTGTCAAAAGTCCTATTTGTCAGCAGTCTAAAAAAAAATAATATTTAGCATTCCAAGTGCTTTTGGGGTGTCCCCCATTCTTTTGCATTAACTTTTCTGGCTGTCAAAAGTCCTATTTGTCAGCAGTCTAAAAAAATAATATTTAGCACTTCAAGTGCTTTTGGGGTGTCCGATTTTCCACATTGTTTTACTGTAATTTTTCTCGCTGTCAAAAGTCATATTTGTCAGCAGTATCTAAAACAATTTGTACCACTACAAGTGCTTTGGCCTCATAATGGATTCAAAGCAGTCCACATATGAGCAGAATCAGCAACCAGGTTCTGTCACCAGTCCTGATGGTAATGTTCCCAGTACGTCATCTGGGAAAGGCGATGTCAAACTACACAGTCTTTTGAAATCAGGCAAAAAAAACATACACCCAAAAAAAATTCACCGCGTTGAAGCGAAAAAGAAGTGTAACTGAGGAAAAGTTAACTGCCGATAATTTTTTTTTTGCCAACATGCCATTCTACACACGCAGTGGCAAAGAGAGAATGAGGCCTTCACCTTTCTCTAATAGTGGCAGATCCAAAAATGTTCCCAAGCCTACAAGTGGTGCACAACTACTGTTACGCGTCAAAGCCGAGCTGCAAGATAACAGTAAGGCATTAAAGGATAATGTTTGCTCTGAATCAAAAATGACACCAATCCCTGTGGAGAGTCCATCCAACAGTGGGATGTCTAATCGTGAGCATTCTGTTAGTGTACCCATAAAGAGGGACCCTTTCAGCACATTCTCTGTTTTGCTCACACCATCAACTTGGTGGTGCAGAGCTTCCTACGAAATAACCATGAGGTGCAGGAGATGCTTTCAGTGGCCCATAAGATTTCAGGCCATTTCAGGCATTTTGCCACAGCATGTAGTAGATTGCAGCAGCTCCAAGAGCAGTTTAACTTGCCCTGCCACCAACTTAAGCAAGAGGTGGTAACTAGGTGGAATTCCACCCTGTACGTGCTGCAGAGGATGGAGGAACAGCGCAAATCCATCCAAGCGTATTGCACAAGCCATGACATTGGGAAAGGAGGGGGCATGTATTTCACTCTTGCACAGTGGGGAATCCTTTCAGTGCTGTGCAAGGTGCTGAAACCATTTGAAATTGTGATGTGTGAAGTGAGTGCAGATTCTGCTAGTTTGAGCCAAGTTATTCCTTTAATTAGACTATTGTAAAAGCAGCTTGAGAAACTGAAGGAGGAGATGAAAGCAAGCAATTCCGCAAAGTATGTTGGCCTTGTCGATCAAGTACTTAATTCGCTTATTAATGATCCTCGAGTTATTAAGATCTTGAACTCGGATCAGTACGTTTTGGCCACTGTGCTTGATCCAAGGTTTAAGACCTACATTGAGTCTTTGCTTCAAAATGAACGAGATGTGAGCTTTTGCAAGGAGCTATTGCTCAGCAAGTTGTCCGCTGAACTGGGCCTTGGCTTGACGAATTGTGTCCTCCTTCAGTTTCTCAAGCAGCTGCTGCTCGTAAAAAATTGAATTTTCAAAAAATAAGCAGGGAAGACGCAGAGGGCAGACCAGAACAGTTTAACATCTGGGCTGGTTTGAAGGATTTTTCTAAAAAATGTGTGACCTTGCCCATAACTCCATCCAATATGAGTATTAACATGCAAAGGATGTTGGAGGATTATTTTCAAGAGGTAATTGATATGGAAATGTCAGACAGTCCCTTTCCTTACTGGTAAGAAAAGCAGGCAATTTGGAAACCCATGTACAAACTTGCTTTGCAATACTTAAGCTGCCCACCCTCCAGTGTGTACTCTGAACGAGTGTTCAGCACAGCAGGGAACTTAGTCAGTGATCGCCGTAGAAGGTTACTTCCCAAAAATGTTGAGAAAATGATGTTTATAAAAATGAACTACATCTTCCACGAGGAAGGCCTTCACCATCCAAGACATGCAAGCACTGACTGATCTCTTATGGCAGATTCAAGCGGCGATGAATTGATAGTCTGTGATGATGGCATACAAACTGATGAGGGGGAGGATGAAGCTGAAGATGATGACGATAACTTTTTTTTAAAACTTTCTATGTAAGTGTAGGGTGCAATCTACCCCCAAAGAATAAAGGGACTTGGGGCATTTTGTCACTCACCGGACTTCTAGATCTAGAGCTGGGCCAGTTGTCCCTCTACCGGCGCCTGTGCTGCGCTGCGGCCGTTCACCATCTTGACTAGGCTTCTGCGCATGTGCAGATTAGGAGGGCTCTTTATGACCTTTCCTTTATTGGTATTGGCCTTCCATTAGCCTTTGCTCTAATTGTCTGATCTTGATTCTCACCTCCTCGTGTCAGCTGTGTACCTTGTTTCTGTGGCTGGTGGTAAACCTGCCTCCCGCTGTATGCTGTAGTGACCGCTGCTTCTCACCTGTTGGCCGGATACTCTTAGCCACATCCGTAGTAAACCTGCCTCCCGCTGTATGCTGTAGTGACCGCTGCTTCTCACTTGTTGGCTGGATACTCTTAGCCACATCCATGGTAAACCTGCCTTCCGCTGTATGCTGTAGTGACCGCTGCTTCTCACCTGTTGGCCGGATACTCTTAGCCACATCCGTGGTAATCCTGCCTCCCGCTGTATGCTGTAGTGACCGCTGCTTCTCACCTGTTGGCTGGATACTCTTAGCCACATCCGTGGCAAACCTGCCTCCCGCTGTATGCTGTGGTGACCGCTGTTTCTCACCTGTTGGCCGGATACTCTTAGCCACATCCGTGGTAAACCTGTCTCCCGCTGTATGCTGTAGTGACCGCTGCTTCTCACCTGTTGGCCGGATACTCTTAGCCACATCCGTGGTAAACCTGCCTCCCGCCGTATGCTGTAGTGACCGCTGCTTCTCACCTGTTGGCTGGATACTCTTAGCCACATCCGTGGTAAACTAGCCTCCTGTTGTAGGCTGAAGTGACTGTTACCTATTACCTGTTGGCCACCTTTCATTCTAACAGCATTCATCATTTCTGGCCAATTGTCTCTATCGTGTTATATCTTTCTCATTGGACTTATTTGCTTTAGTGTTATTGGGATAACATTACCTCGGTTTGCTTATCCTATAGTTTATGTTACATTATCTTTCCTGCCGGACAAGTGTTGTTACCCTCATCGTATATATCTACGTTCACCTGAGTACCCTCACATTGTTTCTATTTATCAATGTTATAGTTAGCTGTACACCGTTGCTCTGCGGCACTCTCTTGAGGACCGCAACCTGCCCTGTGACGCCGTGAAACCCAAACCCTCTTGCCGGGGTCTCTGGTGAAGACCAGTCACTGTGTTAGACTCAGCGCCTCGAGAGTAGTGATAACTAGCAGAGCATTGGGTCAAGAACTCTAGTGACCGTGACACATTTCCATATCACGTATCATCTTGAAAGGCTGCTGTTTGGGCAATTTCTCATTAAGGGTAGGGTGTCATAGACAGAGTGAACCCAAACTGGCTTTCTCCATTTCAATTAATATTGTACAGTCTATAACGGCTGAATTTTTTGGTATTTTCTACAAGTGGAGGGTGGCCTAGAGACACAGGAACCAACTGGCTTTCTCCATTTCAACTACATTACTTATCCAAGAAACAAGTGGAGCACTAATTTTGGTTCTTTTATGACCAAAAACATTGATTTTTGAACAAAATAGCAAAACAAAACCAAACAAACCAAAACCAAAACACGCAATGGTGGTTTGGCAAAACCAAAACCAAAACCAAAAGACAACGGTAATCCAGATACAAAACCAAAACACGGGGGTCAGTGAGCATCTCTAGTAAGCATACACATTAGTGTGCAGGGCCGGACTGGGACTAAAAATCAGCCCTGGCATTTAAAGCACACAGGCCCACGTGTTGTGGGCTTCATGGACTATATTGTTGCACACTGATGCTGGTGCAGTACAACATGATGTAGTATGAGTGTATGTGTGTGGGGGGGTATTTATTTCTCCTAATGACCCTCAACATTACATTGTTAGCACCCATATTACATCAATAAATACCATGACAATACATTATTTGTACCAAAATTACAGCAGTGTAAAACCCCCCACACACACTCATACTACATCAATACCCACCCACATTACAGCAACCAGCATTACCCCACCCTTCCCCACATTACAGCAACCAGCATCACTCCCACATTACAGCAACCGTCGTCACCCCCCACATTACAGCAACCAGCATAACCCCACCCCCCACATTACAGCAACCAGCATCACTCCCACATTACAGCAACTGTTGTCATCCCCCACATTACAGCAACCAGAATTACCCCCCCACATTACAGCAACCGGCATCACCCCCACATTACAGCAACCAGCATCACCCCCCACATTACAGCAACCAGCATTACCCCCCCACATTACAGCAACCATTGTCACCCCCCACATTACAGCAACCCGAATTACCCCCCCCACATTACAGCAACCAGCATCACCCCCACATTACAACAACCAGCATCACTCCCACATTACAGCAACCGTCGTCACCCCCCACATTACAGCAATACTCTCTCCTACTTATAAGCAATACTAAGCCCTAAACACACTACAACATTGCCACCACTACGTCACCCCATACTACAGCAATGCCAACAATTATACAGGCGCCACTGTAGGAAACCAATGTTTTGCTATTTTCAAATCTCCCACAAAATAGCAACAACAGAATACTTACACACACTTATAGTTAACAGGTATCCTTTTCCCTCAATTAAATAGTAATGGCAGAATTTTCATGAATCATTCCACATGAAATAAAACTCTAATAAATATATCAGAAAAAACATAACTATTGAACGATCAGTTGAACCCACACGGCCGCATTAAAAGTATTTCCATCTACAGCAAAATGTCAGAGAAAAATATTTTTTTTTCCTACAGTAACTGGATCTGCGTCTTTTCTAGTCATTTTAAATAACACAGGGGGGGGGTAAAGGAGGTGGATGAGAGATAATTGGATGTGATCCATCAGTTTGATTAGATAGGAAACATTTAGATTATTTACCTGGAGACGTCTACCCCCTTGACTCACAGGCAGGGCCAACAAGAGGAATTTTGGGCCCCGGTACAGCAACTTCTTTGGGCTCCCGTCATATTCAACAATGAGAGACTTGCCTTTGGCAAAAGTTCATATGATGCCACATCATGCCCCCAGCTCATAATATGTCACATCGCAGTGCCCTCAGGTCATATTATGCCACATAATATTACCCTCAATTCATATTTGGCCATGCAGTAGTGCCCACAAATAATATTATGGCATAGTAGTGCCCCCAAATCATATACCATACAGTAGTGCCCACAAATCATATTATGCCACAATAGTGCCCACAAATTACATTATGCCATACAGTAGTGCCCCCAAATAACAGTATGCCATACAGTAGTGCCCCCAAATAACAGTATGGCATAGTTGTGCCGCAAATCAATAGTTGTGACCAGACAAAAACTCATTCACAAATAAAAATTGGTACAGCATATCAGATACTGAGAGTGTGAGTCCCAGGAGCAGCCTAATACCCCATTTACAATGTAAAGAAAAATAGATATATTGACACAATCACAGATAAATTGTAGGACAAGCAGCGTTTTTTCCTCTTAATTAAAAATCTCTGTACTGATAAATATGCAAGAAACATTACAGCGCAATAATGAGCAATATATAGTGTTTTAAACTTCATTGGATACACAGTAGTGCCCGCAATTCAAGAAAGGATGGTGAAAACACATTGGACACGAGAAAATATATGAAAATATATGGCATCCTGTGTTCTGTTCTTCTACTGGGTGCGCTGGGCGGGGAGGGATCAGCAGCTGTCAGCTCACACAGCCAGTCGGGAGCAGGGGCCGAGGGCAGTGGTCGAAATGAAAATTTAGAAGTGGTGGTATAGAAAATATACCTGAATGGAGTATGAAGGCTTGATTTTTTTTTTAACACTTGTCCCCTCTGTGCATTCCCATTCTTCATAACTACTTGTGTTTTATGATGGCTGCATCCCTGACATTCCCATTCTTAAGATGTCTCTCCCTTTACACTTTCTTTTAGCTATGCCCCTGCACCATCTTATCCTTTGTCCCTCTCACCTTTCTTCCTGCACCCCCTTCCCCCTGGTTTCTCACCCCTCTTCCTGCACCACCTTTCCCCCCGGCTCTGTCACTCCTCCTCCAGCACCCCCTTTTCCCCCTGGTTCTGTCACCCCTCATCCAGCACCCCCTTTTTCCCCTGGCTCTGTCACCCCTCTTCCTGCACCCCTTTTATCCCTGGCTCTGTCACCCCTCTTCAAGCACCCCCTTTTCCCCCTGGCTCTCTCACCCCTCTTCCAGCACCCCCTTTCCCCCTGGCTCTCTCACTCCTCTTCCAGCACCCCTTTTCCACCTGGCTCTCTCACCCATCTTCCAGCACCCCTTTTCCCCCTGGCTCTGTCACCCCACTTCAAGCACCCCTTTTCCCCCTGGCTCTGTCACCCCACTTCCAGCACCCCCTTTTCCCCCTAGCTCTGTCACCCCACTTCCAGCACCCCCTTTTCCCCCTGGCTCTGTCACCCCTCTTCCAGGACCCCTTTTCCCCCTGGCTCTGTCACCCCTCTTCCAGCACCCCTTTTCCCCCTGGCTCTGTCACCCCTCTTCCAGCACCCCTTTTCCCCCTGGCTTTCTCACCCCACTTCCAGCAACCCTTTTCCCCCTGGCTCTCACCCCTTTTCCAGCACCCCTTTTCCCCCTGGCTGTCACCCCACTTCCAGCACCCCTTTTCCCCCTGGCTCTCACCCCTCTTCCAGCACCCCTTTTCCCCTTGGCTCTCACCCCACTTCCAGCACCCCTTTTCCCCCTAGCTCTGTCACCCCACTTCCAGCACCCCTTTTCCCCCAGGCTCTGTCACCCCACTTCCAGCACCCCTTTTCCTCCTGGCTCTGTCACCCCACTTCCAGCACCCCTTTTCCCCCTGACTCTGTCACCCCACTTGCAGCACCCCTTTTCCCCCTGGCTCTGTCACCCCACTTCCAGCACCCCCTTTTTCCCCTGGCTCTCACCCCTCTTTCAGCACCCCTTTTCCCCCTGGCTCTGTCACCCCACTTCCAGCACCCCTTTTCCCCCTGGCTCTGTCACCCCACTTCCAGCACCCCTTTTCCCGCTGGCTCTGTCACCCCTCTTCCAGGACCCCTTTTCCCCCTGGCTCTGTCACCCCACTTCCAGCACCCCTTTTCCCCCTGGCTCTGTCACCCCTCTTCCAGCACCCCTTTTCCCCCTGGCTTTCTCACCCCACTTCCAGCAACCCTTTTCCCCCTGGCTCTCACCCCTTTTCCAGCACCCTTTTCCCCCTGGCTGTCACCCCACTTCCAGCACCCCTTTTCCCCCTGGCTCTCACCCCTCTTCCAGCACCCCTTTTCCCCTTGGCTCTCACCCCACTTCCAGCACCCCTTTTCCCCCTAGCTCTGTCACCCCACTTCCAGCACCCCTTTTCCCCCTGGCTCTGTCACCCCACTTCCAGCACCCCTTTTCCTCCTGGCTCTGTCACCCCACTTCCAGCACCCCTTTTCCCCCTGACTCTGTCACCCCACTTGCAGCACCCCTTTTCCCCCTGGCTCTGTCACCCCACTTCCAGCACCCCCTTTTCCCCCTGGCTCTCACCCCTCTTTCAGCACCCCTTTTCCCCCTGGCTCTGTCACCCCACTTCCAGCACCCCTTTTCCCCCTGGCTCTGTCACCCCACTTCCAGCACCCCTTTTCCCGCTGGCTCTGTCACCCCACTTCCAGCACCCCCTTTTCCCCCTGGCTCTGTCACCCCACTTCCAGCATCCCCTTTTCCCCCTGGCTCTCTGTCCTCTTCCTGCCCTCATTCCACCCTGGCTCTCTCACACTCCTGACAACTCCCCCCCCACACTCGCGCCACCCCCCGTGCGATCCCCTCCCTAATTCAGAAAAGTAAAAATCTGCAAACTGTGTCCACATTACAGGGCACAGTGCAGAGTGATCCAGCGCAACAGAGGTGGCTGGTTCCTGGGGAGGAGCCAGCCATCAGATAGCCAGGGGAAGTGTCGGCCGGCCCATCTAGTCACCTGCCCTTCTGGCATTTGCCAGAAGTGCCAGATGGCCAGTCCGGCCCTGTTAGTGTGATATCTGACTGAACGATTGCATGTTGGCTGATTGGCCCGATGATTGGCTGAAAAACCTCCAGTGTGTACCTAGCTTTAGAGAATACACATAACATCCTGTCATTATGGTCGACTGTTGCCAGTTTGGACTCCACTAGCAATTCTCAGCCCAATGTAAACACAATGTTTTTTCTGATGCATTCGCTAAAATCCATTTAATAATTTCTGAATCAATTTTTTTTCAATAAAATGGCACTTCTCATCTTAGGGATTTTTCTCAATTTAACTTACATTTTATTTGAATAAAATATAATTGATAGATTTAAGTATGACATTTTAGTAAACAAAGTTTTACAAATTATAAACTACATATAACATTAATACGGCTTGTAAAGTAGGAATTCCCATATAAGTGTACCAGCTATTCTTGCAGTCTTTGTAATAGCATTATCTTGCTGATAGATTTTTAACACCTTGTATAGACTGCATATGAAATGAGAACAGATGTACTTATTTTATATTCAACACCTCATTTTTATTTATAAAGCAGTTAGTTTATTTTAGTTTTGCCCTACTTTCAGCCACATCCATTGGACAATATTTAGTGCATACATTACAAACCAGTAGATGCATATTTGGAAACAGTAGTCCAGAAACAGAAGAGTAAATATCGAAATAATATAAGTTACAGGTTTGCGATAAGAGAATGCAGCTCCTTAATGTTCCATAATGAGGCATGTAATATATATGTAGTGTAGCAGCAGGAGGCTAAATTGACACCATCATTTTCTGTATTATTCTTGGAATGACTCAAAAACTGAACATTTCTAGTTAAAATATTACAGAAGTATACAATCCAATGGCAATTACATTATATCATGGCTACAAAAATTGGTGTTGTTATAAGAAGTATGCCAGCAGATAAATAATTTCAAAGCTAAACAAAACAACCATGCCTAGTCAATGTAGTTTGGCCTTCACCACAGCAAAATAATTTTAACTCGGTAACTATAAACAATATTATTATTATTATTATTATTATTATTATTGTTATTAAGTAAATAATCCACTAATCTGTGAAACATTATGTCTTGTGTTTCTTTTGGCTAGTAGTAAACAATAATAGTTTTCCTTTATTCTGACAGCAATATATACTTTTAGACAGCTCTGCTGTTACATGAGTACATGTATTTCTTTATAAGGTATTAAAACAATATCTTATGGGAATTCGTAAGGATTATTTTTTTTTATAAACAAGTACCTTCATTTCAATTTTCATTTCTTAGCCAGAATGAGGTTGAAGCACTTATTGTCAGTGCAAGTGGCAGTAAATTTCTTACTGGAATATTGACTATGATACAGTGATATTAAGATGCTGCATTTATTGTATACCACTTTTGTAACATATATATAATATTTAGGTTTGTTTTAGACAGCGGATTTGGCGTTTATTATTTTCAATTTGTCTAGAACAATATCAATATAAAAGTGTCGCACATTAGTGGTTTGCTGCCTGAGAAAAACTGTAGGACCCGAAAAACATATTATGGATATAAATACTAATATTTAATATTTGTTATTAGTTCTACTGTAAAATAAATGGATATCATATGTTACTGAGGAGTGTGACATATAGTCTCATGGTTATATATGGTCATGGAATTTAAGCTTACTTCTAATATATGTAATAATTTAAAGTAGTGAGCAGAGACGGATTGTCCACAGGCCTTACTGGAAATTTTCCCAGTAGGCCGGTGGTCTACTGAGGCCACCTGCTATTTGATCTTTTCATTCATTGGTTTTTTTCTGTCATTTTTTTTCTTTTAATCTTACCACATGGGTGGCGCACCGCCAGGCGACGGTGAAGCAGTCCTGGGGGTAAATGTATGAAGCTCCGATTTCTGCAAGTCGCCGAAAATCGGCGACTTTGCAGGGGAAATTTAAAGCGGCAAAGGCTTGTAAAGGCATTACCGCTTTAAATTTCCCCTGCAAAGTCGTTGATTTCTGGCGACTTACAAAAATCAGAGCTTCATACATTTACCCCCTGGAAGTAAATCACCAGGCTGCCTTTCACTGATGGTGGGCTGTAGCTTGCAGGGTCACCACACACAGGAGGGAGATATCCTAGGTAGTGCAGCGTCCTGGAGCTCAGATAGGCATGTTCATAGCTCTTCCATCAGCCATTGTGGAACGGACAACATCAGTGTGAGAGGTGAGTTGATTCACATATAGGACTACAGAGCTGTGTTTAGTGTTTATAGTGTGTGGGGCAGTACTGTGTGGCATATTATCATCTGGGTGCACTACTGTGTGGCATATTATCAACTGGGGGCACTATTTGACATAATATTATCTGGGGGCACTATTTTGTGCCATAATATGATCTGGGTGTACTAATGTGTGGCATAATATGATATGGGGGCACTACTGTGTAGTATAATGTGCTCTGGGGGCACTACTGTGTGACATAATCTGATTTGGGAGCCCTATGGTGTGGCATAATCTGATCTGGGGCACTATTGTTTGGTATAATCTGATCTGGGGCACTTTTGTTTGGCATAATATGATTTGGGGGTATTATTGTTTGGCATAATATGATCTGGGGGCACTATTGCTTGGCATAATATGGTCTGGGCGCTCCATTGTTTTGCATAATATGATCTGGGGATACTTGTTTGGTGCAAAGTGATTGATTTGGGGGCACTATTATTTGGCGTTAAAAGAACTGGGAGCCCTATTAGGCACCCTCCCCCTAGATGTTGCTATACACGCAGAGCCGGATTTAGACCTCATAGGGCCCTAGGCAGGATACTGTTTTTGGGCCCCCTCCCTGAAACAATCCATAGCACTATATTTTTGCAGCCTACCATATACCCCTATAGTTACATAGAAGTGAAAGCATGTGCCGCCGCATGCCTACCATATACCCCTATAGTTAAGTAGATATGAAAGCATGTGCCGCCAAAGGAGGTGAGGGCGTGGCTTGCATCTTTGGGGGCATATCTAACATGTGAAAAGAGCAGGGCCACCCTGCTGCAGAAAAAGGCACCCCTAAATAATTACCAAGCAGTCCCGTTTTTTTAAGTAGTTGGGTCAAAACAACTTAATAAATATTGAAGTCAGGGCAGAAATACTTACTTAAGTTGTTTGCAAAAATAATACGCATAAATCCAAGTATGTGCTCTTGTCACTTTTGTCCCTCTATCATCACACTGTGCCCCTTCATTGTCACTTTTGCCCCTTCACAATATCACATGTGCCCTTTCACCATCACCTCTGTGCCCATCACCACCTCTGTGCCAATCACCATCACCACCTCTGTGCCCATCACCACCTCTGTGCCCTTCACCATCACCACCTCTGTGCCCTTCACCATCACCACTTCTGTGCCAATCACCATCACCACCTCTGTGCCTCTTCACCATCACCACCTCTGTGCCCTTCACCATCACCACCTCTGTGCCCTTCACCATCACCACTTCTGTGCCCATCACCACATCTGTGCCCATTACCACCTCTGTGCCACTCACCATCACCAATTCTGTGCCACTTCACCATCACCACCTCTGTGCCCTTCACCATCACCACCTCTGTGCCAATCACTCTCACCAATTCTGTGCCCCTTCACCATCACCACCTCTGTGCCCTTCACCATCACCACTTCTGTGCCAATCACCATCACCACTTCTGTGCCAATCACCATCACCACCTCTGTGCCCTTCACCATCACCACCTCTGTGTCCATCACCACCTCTGTGCCCATCACCATCACCACCTCTGTCCCTCCGTTGTTTTACTTACCTTTCTGTTGCCTTTCTTCTCCGGCGCGCTGCTCCTCCTCGGTCAGTCCAAACAGATTTAAAAAAAAAAAAAGAGTCACGTGATCGCTCGTTGGGTCCCGGCAGTCTCTCCTCCTCTCTCTCTATCACTGAGACACTGAGAGGAGAAGAGGCTGCCAGGACCCGATTCGCGGCACCCGACCCCCCCTCCCCCGATTCGCGGCACCTGACCCCCCCCTCCCCCGACTCGCGGCAAGCCCCCCCCACCCCGCAACCCCCGGACAAGTTGCGAGTCGGGGGAGAGGCCGAAATGTATTTATTTTATTTATTTTTAAAAAAAATTGCTCCTGTCCCCCCCCAGCTGTGCCCCCTGAGAGTCGCTAGACCCTAGGCAGGTGCCTAGGTTGCCTAGCGGTAAATCCGGCCCTGTATACACGGCAGTGAGTGCGTCACAGAATATCCCTCACTCTGTTTCTCGGGGTGCACATTCTTATGAAGGGTGCTGAGCACTCCTATGGGTAAGTGACCTGAACTGAACACTCTGAGAGAGTACTGAGCTAATATCAGATGATCATCGGCAACAAAATTCCCTTACCAAATAGTTCTGATTCCTGATTCCCTGCGTCATCTTCCTGTTTCTTCTATTTCTTCTATTTCATCTATTTCATATTTATTATTTGGTAGTATTTAAGGTTTTTATTTTTGTTATAGATAATGTTACATGTTTATTATTTGATTCTACTGCAGAGCAGTGGTACTCTCACTCCTGACAGTGCTGCTTTCCTTGCAATATTCCAGCACTGGTCTTAATTTCTCTACCTGGTCACTTTTAAGCAGGTACTGCAAGTAAATTCATTAGGAATTAATCCTGTAAATTTGGAAACTCACAGTTACTCTTCTGCATAGTGTTTATTTATTATTATAACTCTTTATTTATATATTATGAACATGTTGTATATCTGTGTAGAGTACCAGCATTTTATTGATGCACATCAGTCCCTGTGCAGATTGCAATATAATTTATCTACCACATACTCGCACACATGAGGAGCAATTTAGTCAGTATTCATTGCTTGACGGGGATGGGGGGTATAGGAAGGGGAGAGGGATCTCAGAAGAATGAGATAGGAGGCTGGCATGGCCTACCTGTGTGGTGTGTCAAATATATTTTTTGTTTACACAATGTAGTCACACTCCTCTTGCATCCCAGTCTTCAGTTCTTTACATTCATTTGAGATAATTCAATTGGCCATGTTACTGTCAAAAGTAACGCGGCCTGCGCATTATTACAGTTATTACGGTAAAAGTGTACATAATTACCTTTAGTACAGTAATATAGTTAAAGTAATCTCTAACGCTGTTTTTTTTGCTCGTGGCTTAGGGAAACGTGAGCAGAAATCCAGGCTAAATATACTGTTTTAACGGTAATATACTTAACACTGTGTTGTCCCGGGGGGGATTTAATTTCCCCCATTAAATACTTGGGGTGTAGAAAAATACTTAATAGCATTTCTGTTGCTGTGTCTGTTTACTTGTGACTCCGCCTATCACTGCGAGTTGCATTAGCCTCGCCTGCCACTGATGACCGATCTGCTTACAGATAATTGCGTTAACTCCGCCTACTTTTATGTTGGTGCCACCCACAGTTTGTTTGGTTCCGCCCATGTGAGGCCACTTCCAGAATTTTTTCCAGGGCCGATTTAAGCTCCCAATCCACCCCTGGTATCAAGTATGTTATTCCATATAGTGCATAAGATCCCTAACACTGAAGTGATGACATAATTGCTAGGTAACTTAAGTATTATAAAGAACCACTCCTCAGTGGTTATGAGCAATGGTACCATAAATCACTGTTTATACAGATATTATATACAGTATAATAGGGTCACTTGTGTAGTTTTCAGTTATTAAGTAACCTAGTAGTGGAAGTGAAGCTTGGTGACAAATATTATGTTTTTTTGTTCAGATAATACTTGTTTAATGTGGGAAGGGAATATTCATATAAAATTATTTTTTTAATTAGAGGAGAAAAACAGGTGGTGTGAATTCCAAAATGATTCAAATTTGTTGCATCTGCACATACATATATCATATGTGCTGTTATCTAGGCTATCAGCATTTGTTCTGTCCATTGTATGTGCCATACTGAATAAGAATTATATTAAATATATATGCACTGTTCTAGCCATTGTGTGTTAATATACCCAAAACTGATGAACTTGCACTCCTTATTCTTGTGTCCCTCTCTTCAGCAGAACCTCATTTAAAAAAAAAAAAAGAAAAAAGGAAAATGGTAAATTAAAAAAAAAACTATAAAACCATTTTGGAGCTCCCCTTAGACCTTAAAGATTAACTTTTGATACAAGTCCCAAAAATGGGTCCCAATGCCAGTTAGGATTAGGATAGATGTTAAATTATCTTAATTTTGCTTTCTAATTGGGTACTACCAATGAATGTTAAACATTTTAATTATATTATATTTTAGATTATTCTGTATATTTTAGTTAAATTAATAAAATAATAGATATAATTAGAAAATTAATTTTAACATATAAACTTTGTTAAATGAACAATGTGTCCAGAAATGAAATCTGTTTTACTTAGAAACTTTACGATTATTTATATTCTAATATTATTATTATTATTTGCTGCACTTGGTACTTTGTTACTTTTATTATGTACATAACTTAATTTTCTGAGTGAAATGACTGTATCTGACATTCTGCTGGATTATAATTACTTTCAAGATCCAGCTGAACCCTTACAATCTCAAAAATTGTCTGTCTAGGAGTTAAAGTGAATCTGACTGCATGGTATTATGAGCTGATCTCTTAATGTAGCTGGAAAAATACTGCTGTATTCACCAGTGGTAGTCAGTTTCACGATACTGACTACCCCGACACAGAACAAAACGACATGAGTACTATTTTAGGGGTTAGGGTTAGGATTAGGGTTAACTCTAACTCCTAACCCTAATATCCTGTTTTTCCCCATAACCTGTAATATTGTGCTGCAGTTTAAATAAAATATGCTCTATCTACCGCTCTCTTTTTCTTTTGTGTGCTGAAAAAATGGCAAGCATACAGTGGTAAATTTGTATCAGCCTATTGTTCTAAGATATGTTGCCCCCCTAAGTTAATTGGTGTTTTTTTTGCCTTATAAAGGCAGCATGGCCCAGTGAACATTATTTTTCAGACCCTAGACTTCACATTTAAAATTATTAAATTCTGATTAAAGTGATTTTATGCTCCATATCTTGGACTGTGTCTCATTGCATACCATGAAGTGATAATGCAATTATAAGTACAAAGAGAAAGTGTAGAGCGCAATAGTAATTGTTTATACTCCATTAAATGTTACTGCAGCACTTCTGGAAACAACTTACAAGACATCTTCTAACTGTGCACTCTATTAAAAAAGATCTAGCAGTTATAACACTACTGCAAACATATGAGAATAAAGGTCTGGAAGGTATTATTTAATACTCTTTTATAGTCTTGTATTATATTTGATACAAAAAATATATAGAGCAATTGCTATTATTATTAAAAAAATGTACTGGTTTCATGTCAAAACCCTAAACGAGTTAATCTCAATTACTGGAATTGGCAAACATGGCAAGCTTCAATGAATATGTGGCATAAATGGTACACAGTTTGACTATTAAAGCAATTGAAGCATTGATGTTTATCTGAAGTGGAGAGAATTACAGTAATAGGGACGAAGAACTCACAAAATACTGCAAAGCATGAAATTAGATTTTTCAGCAAAAAAAGGGAAAAATCTATTCTTCATTTCCGATCTATCAATATAAAAACAAATTACACACACTGTAATTATATGTTGATAACAGCAAATTGCATATTATTCTACAGCAAATATTGCCTTGTTACCTGAAATAATTAGACCATGCCTGAAAAGACTGCTCTAGAGCACCATTAAATTGACTGGATATGACATAAAAATGTTTGTGCAAAGTGCTGTAGATTGGGAAAAATGACTCTGTACTTCAAGGCATGATTTCTATGTAAATTCTGGATAGCTTGCGCAGCTTTTCGGATTACATTTCAAGTATTTTCTCTTAGGCAGAATGCTGCAGCTTCATTTCCATCTGTCTCTAATTTGCAGGGTCAGTCCCATGTTTTACATATAGCTAATTTTTCCCAGTTTTGACCAAATGCATAGTAAAATAACTTTTTGAGCATTGAATGAATGCCACCTGTCTATTCTTATTATCTGGGCTTTAAAAGTTATATTTGTTGTAAATAAAAACTAATGAGATTATAAGAAAGTTCAGTAAATACATAATGTTTGGTGTAGAGATGCTCAGGCACCGAATCCACCTAAACTTAGGGGATCCGAGTAGACTTGCGAGCCAGCTCGGTACTTTCGTGCGTCCTCAGATCTGAATCGAGGCAAAACGTCATTGTTGTGTTGTCGGATCTTGCTAGTTTTGGATTCCATAATATCTCCCTCCCCAGACCATTAATCACATAGAAACAGGGGTAGCAGTGTTCTTGACACTCTCCAGTCTCCAGCGACACTGCTCAGTGCCATTGCTCACACAGAAACAGGGGTAGCAGTGTTCTTGTCACCAGGGCCGCCGAGAGGGAGGGGGAGCGGGTACATTTAACCCGGGCCCGGGCTTGCCCGGGGGCTCGGGCCGGGCCCTCGTGTGCTAATTTGTAATTATTATTTTTTTTTTCTATTTGTTGATTTTTTATTTTTTTTATTTTATTAAGAAAAAAAAAAAAAAAAGATTCATACTCACGTGATCGGCGCTGCGTCCCTCCTTCCCCTCTTCTCCATTCACACTGACTGCCGAGCGTGACGTCATCAAGTCACGCCCGTCAGTCAGTGAGGAGTGCCAGACAAGACCAGAAGAAAGAAGAGAAGACAGAAGAAAGAAGAGAAGAAAAGAAAGAAGGTAAGTAAAGAAGCGGAGAGGCAAGGGGAAGGAAACAGAAAGGGACAGTTCTATAAAGAAGAGGGAGTAAAAAAAACAGGGGAGAGAGGCACAGAGTAAAAAAAAAAAAAAGGGGAGAGAAACACTAAAAAAAAAAGGGGAGAGAAACACTAAAAAAAAAAGGGGAGAGAAACACTAAAAAAAGGGGAGAGAAACACTAAAAAAAAAAAGGGGAGAGAAACACTAAAAATAAAAGGGGAGAGAAACACTAAAAAAAAGGGGAGAGAAACACTAAAAAAAAAGGGGAGAGAAACACTAAAAAAAAGGGGGAGAGAAACAATAAAAAAAAAGGGGAGAGAAACACTAAAAAAAAAAGGGGAGAGAAACACTAAAAAACAAGGGGAGAGAAACACTAAAAAAAAAGGGGAGAGAAACACTAAAAAAAAAAAAAAAAGGTGAGAGAAGCACTAATTAATGGGCGCTATTTTGTTTGTAGGGTGATGGTGGGGCAATTTAATAGTGGGGACTATTAATTTAAGATGGGGTGGTTTGGGGGCTATTGAATATGGTGGTGTGTTTAGGGAGAATGAGGTTTATTTATTATGAGTTTATTTATTTATTATGAGTTATTTAATGGCAGTAATAATGATTGCGGGAAATAGGTGTTGCTGTTTGCAGGAAGGGAATAGGTTTATTTATTAAATGTTAATACTATTATTTTAATGTTGGGGCTGGAGGAAGGCTTAATTATTAATCGTGGGTGCTATTGATTTAACGCCGGGGCTGGCTGTAATTTTCTAAATGTAGCCATTTTTTATTTACAAATAGGTCCTTCAACATTCCAGCATCCGGACAAGCCGCAACTAAAGAAAGCAGCAGTCACAGGTGGTGAAAGTGAGAAGAACAGGTAGGAGAGAGCAGCAGAGTGTGTGAAATGTTGTGATTCTAGTAGGGACAATGTCAATTTTTGGTGAGTGTTGTGCCCAATGTAAGGTGCAGGCAAAGACTGAACTCTTTGTGTACACACTGCCTTCTTTGTATACTACACTGTGGTGCTAGATGTCTTAAAAGTCAGGAGTGCTGGGACATATGTGACGCTCTGGTGAATTCAGGACCTAGTGATTTTGATGTGCTAGCCACGCCACAACAGCGCATTGCCATGCCCCCAAATGTATGACCACACTCCGAAAATTTTTGCACCGCCGTTAGGCTAGCCATGCCACAACGGCGCATTGCCACACCCCTGAATGTATGACCACACCCCCGAAATTTTGGGGGGCTTACTCGACTATGAGGGGTGGCCCCATGAATTTGTTGTACCCGGGCCCTGAATTCCTCTTGGCAGCCCTGCTTGTCACTCTCCAGTCTCCAGTGCCATTGCTCAGTGCCATTGCTCATACAGAAACAGGAGAGGTAGCAGTGTTCTTGTCACTTGGCAAAAATTAACTGGAAATCATTGGAAATTATTGTTATTAAGGTTAAAAATAATGTAGGGATAAAAAAGAGCCATTATGTGATTTTAGCAAAAAAAAAACAACAGGATTTTAGAAAAATCCAAAGCCAAAACACGTAAGGGCGATTTTGTCAAAACCAAAACCAAAACACGGGGGTCAGTGAACATCTCTAGTTTGGTGTAGTACCTCAAGTTTCTTTGCATACATGCATCTGCTCCACAGTAAATTGTCCCTGCTGGAACTGATATTAAAATGTTGGCAACTGTGCTGCAGTCAATTAGTTAAGCCTGCAGCAAGGTGCCCAGAAGTGTTGGAGACACAGTATTTCCCATACATCCCTACAAGTGTGCAACATTATTACATCAAGAAAATTTTGCAAGGGGTCAGAGCCAATGGTAGTCTCTACACTGACTACCACAACCCCGACAACAAATAGCACGACTTGATAACAGTAAGAATGTGCTTACCGACAGACATGTAATGGCGACTGCTTGAAAGTAGACTTCAAAGGATTGCGATGACTAAACATCCCGTCCAGCTAAAATGACGTCAGTTTGCAGGGCGACACTATGATTGCTGCTATTAAGGTGCTGATTTAAGGAGGAGCGTGCTGTAGAATGTTTTTTGCAAAGCATTTTACGTTCTACAGCTTGTTGATCTATGACATGCTCTATCTCCGTTATAAATCTGTCTCATATTTCAAATATACCCCCCTCAATTGCAACTTTGTTAGGCCAAACTGCATTTTTATTTAAAATGAATCTGACCTACAAAACACATTCATTTACATTATCTGCATGCTGCCATCTATTAATATGAATGCCCTAACACTTGAAGGATGGGATGGGGGGGGGGGGGATTTGTAGAGGACAGGCTCCTTTGAGGTAAATGCAACTATTGTCTGCAAAACCTTTTATTCATCTACCGCTTTATGTTATGTATGTCAGCTTCCCTAAAAATCAATGCAGCCAACACTTGAGCACCATGGTGGCTTAGTGGTGGGCACTTCTGCCTTACAGCACTGGAGTCATGAGTTCAATTCCCTACCATGGGAATTTTATCTGTGTGGACTTTATGGGCCTGGATAAAGAAAATAAACTTAACAAAAGAGGAACTTTGAACCTTGGCCAAACCATGTTGGGACCCATGCAAATTAAAACTTAATGTATGTGGTAAATGTGCAATCATTATTTGCAAAAGTGACATGAAGACATGTTTTATAATTACATTAAAAAGACACACACACCATTTTCTTATATTCAAAATTAACTAAGTACAACATTTTAACAAACAAAAAAATAAACAACATAAAAAAACAGATTAAAATGAACTATACAATTGATTAAAAAGTAAATATGGGGTTTTTTTTGCAATTTTTTATATTTCTTGATTATTTTTTTTTACTATATTTAGAAAAACTTGCTATCAGTGAACCCACCACAATTCTAGTGTCTTCAGGAGCTGTTAAAAACAATGAAAATAAACAAAATTAGCATGCTTGGGTTATTTATCATACATCAATTACTTTTTGGGGTTTTGTTTCATGGAATCAGCAGAGGTGTAAAGTGTGACATAAATGTAAACTGTATACACTTGTGTGGTGGCCAGGGGAGGTGGGGGGTGTTGATTTGATTCCAGCCAAAGAATTAGTAGGGCCATCATGTGGAATGGAAAAACTAGGTATCGGGTAAATGCTATGTGGGGCTTTTTGATGCCTACAATGGGCCTCAAAATGGAATAAAATGAAGAAAAGGGTTTAATGTCAATACTTACATTTTACCAATGACTCAACCTCCTGGCTGTCCTTGGCCTCCTCCTCCACCACCTATGTGACCAGTGCAGGAGCCCCCGCCACCTCCTACTCCACAGCCGCTTCCTACTCCGCCACCTCCACCATGACCTCCTCCGCCACCTCCTCCACATGTCTTTTGTGGTCACGAGTCATACGATCTGTTGGAATAAATATTACACATAAGCATATTGTCAAAAGTTCTACCTGGTTCACAATTATATACATGTAGCCCGATAATAATGTGAGCTGACATTGTGAAAAATGCATTTTCCAGCAGAGATAAAGATAATCTTTAACATAAGTATTTAAAAAGGACAGTCACACACCACTTTCAGATGGGCTTTATCAATGTTTGGTTTGTGCTGAGTGATGTTGAAATGTTATTTTTACTGTATAAATAAGTATTAAATTATTATTTATTTTCATGACAAATAATTAAAACATCTAGTTAGTGATACATTATGGAGACATATTACAGGAGGTATTTGGGTAAGGCCTTGTAATATGTGAAAATCAGCTTAGGCCAACTGTAAGCGTTGCCTCCAAAAATCTCCCGCAACTATATTAGCAATGTAACACATCTGACACTTTTATATTATAAATGTCTAGAAGTTAATGTCAGCAGGTTTCCTTAGTGGTCAGCACTTCTGCCTCACAGCACTGGGGTCATGAGTTTGAATCCCAAACATGTCTTATTGGTCTGGAGTTTGGGCTTCAATCAATAAGGAAAGTAAATAGCCAAAAGCATGTTGCATTGGAGGAGGCATTACATTTGTAATCTGTAGACAGATTTATATTTGGGGTAGGGCATGTCCTGGAAAAAGTTTGAAACTATTTGTAAAAATAATGCAACTATGTGTATTAGAGTATTTTATCCCATTAATAGAGAACACATTTCTGAGAATCTCTTGCCTTAGCTCCTCCAGAAGCTGTGGCTGGCACCACTGGAGCTAGACGATTGAGCGGCAGCGGTGAAAACGCCTCCATATGTAGCAGCGCACCCGCTGGTACACCCTCAGCTTCATTTCATTGGTTATATACCGACTTGCGGGTATATTGTCCATGCCCTTGGCCATGACCCTCAACTCCCTACCAGCAAACATACTTGCCCTGACCTTGTCAGTAAGGTACTGTGCAATACTCTGCTCTATGATTGTTTAGCAGAGCACGTGTGGGTGAGCTCACGCCACTCGTGGATCTTTTCCATACTTGCCTGCAAACTGTCGGCTTGTCATTTGGCACTCGTTTCCTAGCAACTGGGGGTGCGCCACGGAACTAAGGGGTGTGTATACCGCTATTCTCAATTACAGACACTTGTATCTGATTTTGATTAAATCTGACCTGTGTGGAGAATTTAAAAGCTGCTGGACAGGCCATTCATTCCTGCTCTTTTGTGCTTTCTGCTGGAGCCTTTGGAGTTGCAATTGAACACGTTTTTGTTTAAACTGCATTATTGGGGTGAGTATAGTTTCATTTCTCTTAAACTGTGTATAAGAGGTGTTGTAAAAATAGAAAAACTCTTAGTTTAGAGAAACCACTTTGCCATTGTTTATACTTTCTAGGGGTATAGTTTGTCTGTCTCTGCAGGTGTGCAGTTTAGCATTAATAGCAACTCTATACTAATGTGCATGTACTGCAAACTATGCAAACATTTTTATTTGGGGGGGGGCTTCAGATACAACATTCATTTAATTTTTATTTGATCCTTAAATGAAGGACCTCTCTTTAAAATCTGGCTGTGAACAAATATAGGCACAGTTTTTCGTGGATTGTGGATCACAATATATATGGACCAGAAATATTGGTATTTATGTCTCTGTCTGTCTCTTTAAAACCATGGAAGGCAGACTGAGGCCTTGCTTTTTACCTCTTTAATTAATTCTGATGCGAAAGCTGGTCCAAGTAGCCTCTCCCACAATACAAAAGCCACAGTCAATATTTCACAAACAGGGAAATGGAGATCATTGTTGAACTGGTGGTTGACAAGTTTCATTCTAGCAACCAGCAGCTAATTTGCGGACGCAAATGCAAAAGCTATGGGATAAAAAAAAATATGGGATGAAATTACCCAACAGGTGTACGCAGTGGCTCCATGTCTGTGCATGGTCAGTGAAGTGAGAAAACGGTAAGATTTTATACTTTGTAACACTAATTGATTTAGTGAAAACATAGTACAGGTCAGGTGACTGTTAATATGACACTTTAGATGCATGTGTTTGTATTACATTTTTGAAGGCCATATTTGAACTTGGTACTTTTCCAATGTGGTGGAAAGTGTTTTCTTCATCATTTACTTTTTACTTTCTTACAAATATCCACCCAGGGCAAGGCACACACATTTTGCAGTGTTTGTGTGAGTGTGGTTAATGTCTGTAGCTTTTAAGTTCAATATGTTAAGGTCCATGTATACATTTATAAATGTTAACAACTTAATATATGTTGATGTTTACAGTGTGTTTTGTATTTTTTACTATGTATATTTTTAGTTTTATTTTCACAAGTAATAGTCATCTACACTGACACTTCTCTAATGGCAGATTCCAGTGGAGATGAATTAATAGTCTGTGATGATGATGTACACACTGATGAGGGTGAGGATGATGCTGAAGATGATGATGAAAGCATATTTCTAAAACTTTCACTATAAGTGTAGGGTGTAATCTACCCCCAAAGAGAAAAGGGACTTGGGGCATTTCTATTTAAGGTACAGTCTATGCAGGCTGCTGTTTTGTCAATTTCACTATAAGTGTAGGGTGTAATCTAGAGCCAAACAGAAAAGATGTTTTGACCATTTCTATTGATCGTCCAGTCTTTGCAGGATGTCTTTTTTTCTATTTAACTATAAGTGTAGGGTGTAATATACAGACAGACACCAAACTACACTTTTTACTATGAATGTCAATAGCTCTTTTTAGACCGTTGGCTGCCACCCTGGATTGGTGTGTGTAGCTGTAGAATTAAGGATGGTTTACCAGGGATTAAACTGTATTTTTCCTAATTTGCACTAATAAGGTTTGGGTGTAATCTAGAGCTAAGCAGAAAATATGCTTTGACCATTTCTATTTATCGTCCAGTCTTTGCAGGCTGTTTTTTTTTTATTTAACTATAAGTGTAGGGTGTAAAATACAGACAGACACCAGATAGGTCTGTAGCGCTACATTTTTCATTTATTTATTGCTAGTTTGTGAGTGGACGCAGCCGCCTTTTTTTGCAGCAGCTTGACCACTGTCTTACATTAATACAATTATTTTCTAATTGGTACTGTGATTGTACACATTATTCAGTATCTAAACCATATAGTTATATATTATATTGGCGCCATAACAGGGTTTTTTTTTGGTTTTTTACAGACAGACACCAAACTGCCTTTTTTTGCTATGGATTTCAATAGCTCTTTTTTGACTGTTGCCTGTCTCCCTGGATTGGTGTGTGTAGCTGTAGAATTAAGGAGGGCCTACCAGGGTTTAAACTGTATTTTTCCTAATTTGCACTAATAAGGTTTAGGAATAATATACATCCAAACAGAACATCTTCTTTGGGCATTTATATTTTATTGTACAGTCTTTGCAGGCTGCTTCTTCTTCTATTTCAATTTTAATCTATGGGAATCATCTAGACCTAAACAGAACATCTGCTTTGGGCATTTCTATTTTATTATACAGTCTTTGCAGGCTGCTTCTTCTTCTATTTCAATTTTAATCTATGGAATCATCTAGACCCAAACAGAACATCTGCTTTGGGCATTTCTATTTATAAAATAGTCTTTGCAGGCTACTTCTTTTTCTATTTAGCTATAAGTGTAGGGTGTAATATACACCCAACGACGATGGCTCCATTGCCAATAGTCAAAGATGGAGAGGAAGACAAGCAGGCTTGTCTGTAGAATTTGCAGGCAAGTGTTACATTACATTGAATAAATAAGACACATAGGGGGAGAAGGAGAAGAGGGAGACAGAAAATAAATCATCTTCCTTTTACTCAGTACTGTCAATGGTGTTATAATCTCTTAGTAGGCTGTGGATCAGCCTGCGACAGTTCTGGATGGTCATCTTCTCCCTTTTCAAGATGAGGCAATTCCTGTCAAGCCAAACAACGTCCTTAAAGCATTTCATTAGGCTCCAGTGCTCCTGGATTGCCCCAATGGTGTGGGTCCCAGGAAATAATCCATAAAATACTGAATGGTATGAAAGGCAAGTTCTGGGCACACTGTCCTTATGTTCATGTTCCAAGGCATCCAACAGTGCCTGTGCAGTGGGGAAGTGTAAAAAAAAACGCTGTGCTGTTTCCCCTCAGGTGATGCAAAAGGGGCAGTGGACATATTGGCACAGGTTCCGGGAGTGCATGAATGTCCTGAGAGGCAGACATCACTGGATAGCCATCCATGCAATGTCTTTGTGTGTAGTAGTCAGCCTCTTAGAGGCCACATTCTTCTACACATGTTTTTGTTTTTGTGTTTGTAATCAGCACTTTACATAATTGGTACCTAACTAGATTATAAATTTGTGGGAATTGGGGCTGATTCGAAGCTGGCTCTTCTTAGTGCATTGTCTGGCACCCTGGATTGGTGTGTGTCTGATAAAAGCACATATCCCAAGGAGGAAGGGGTCAGTGCTCGTTGACATTTATTAGCTGTAGAATTACCTCACTTATCCAAGAAGCAGGTGGAGCACTAAATTAGGTTATTTTAGCCCAAAAAAATTGAATTTTTTAACAAATTGCAAAACAAAACCAAAGCCAAAACCAAAACACGCAAGGGCGGGTTTGCCAAAAACAAAAAACAAAAACACGAAGGTAATCTAGATCAAAAACCAAAACCAAAACACGGGGGTCAGTGAGCATCTCTAGTTTTTATTGACCATGCAGGAAATTTGTGGCAAAGTTTCGACTCTGCCAGGATGTGAAATAACTAAATCTGGTTTGGGCAAGTGCTACTTTATTTAATATTATTATTATTATTAATTTTTATTTATAGGGCGCCATTAGGTGTCCGTGGCGCCGTACAGGGACAAACAAAATTACAATACAAGGTGAGACAGCACAGTACAGTAAACAATAATCACAGTAACTCAATGAGCTCAAACGCTAGGGTAGGGGGAGGGGAGAGTCCGCATACGACAGAGCCCAGAAGGGAGGGCACGGGTGACAAGGAAACTCCCAGAGGGAGAGGAGGGAGCGAGAGGGGATGGGGTGGGGGAAGAGGGTCCTCGAGGAGGAGATTTAGCGTAGGTACATCCATGTGGACAGAACATAAACACATTTGTGGACACAACATATTACAGAAGAAGAGAGGTCAGGGGAAGATATATAGATTAGCATTCATTAAGCTTACAGGTGGTAGTAGAGTGCAAATGAGCTCAATAGTGGGACAAGATAAGAGGAGGAAAATAATTAGATTCCAAATAGACTGAAATATCTTTTTTTGTGTGATCCTAAAAAGATAGTGGGAGTTGAGTGCTGTATGTGCCCAAGGTATAAATAATAAAGTATGCGTAAGATAGGTAGGAGGTGAACCAGGGCATAAATGTGTCACAAAGTACAATGGAATTAAGGGTGTGTAGGAGAAGAGGGTGGTGAACAGTGTGAAAAGCCACAGAGACGTACAGGAGAATGCTTATTGTGCAAAGAATATATTAATATTTAATTGTAAATGAACACCTTTTTTAAAATAAAATAACACAAAATATCTTTGAAACAAACTTTAAAAAGAATTTCTTTATACACAAAAAAGAAATTTGCTAAATAATTTAACATTAAAATACAAAGCCATGGATGTTGGTTTATTTGCATGAGTAGAGGTGTTGGAATGCAGGTCATGCTGGAACCCAATCTGGCTGTCTTATTTATCTGTTTAAAGTATTAAAAAAAAAAGGAGCAACCTTAGGCAATTTTGTATCAAAATATTACTTGATTACTGTATGTACTTTGTACACAGCTGTACTTACCACGTGTCAAATCCACAATTTATGATGCCTAAACTTTAACACTGGTCCACCAATAACGTAAAATGACTAACATTATTCAAAAGCCTCCTTCTCCATGGCCTGATCCTGGCCCTCCTCCATGGCTGCACCTCATTGGTGCTCCAGCTGGATCATACATTTTGTTCAAATAAATTAGACACATTGGGCCTGAGTCATTAAGGAAAGTAAGGCAACAAAAGGAGTAAATGTTCTCCAGGACAAACCATGTTACAATGTAAGGGGTGCAAATTAGTTTATTATTTTGCATGTAAGGAAAATACTGACTGATATTCATGTAGGACACAAATACTTGATATTTTTCGTTTTACACTGACATTAAAAGTTGATCTAGGACATGCCCTACCCAAATTATAAATTTGTCCTCACATGTTAATTTACCTCCCCCTCCAATGCAACATGGTTTTGCCCAGGGGAAAAGTTACTCCTTTTTTATGCTTTGCTCTCCTTAATGACTCAGGCCCATTAGCTCTTTACTAAAATAGTGTCTATTTATTTCTCACTTATACCCAAACTGTCACATAATGTAAGGTGTATCCATTAGAACACATTGACAATTCAGTGGATTAACAAGTTAACATAAAAAAACAAACAAAAAACAAACAACAACCCTCCAACCCTCAATCTATCAAGTAATTACCAAAACAACTTAACCATGAAACCAAAACTAAAATTCACTGACCGATTCTTGGCACCCTGTGTGGGATTCCCTCTGGAAATATGTTTTCATCTTTTAACATCATTCATGTTTTCCTCCAAAGCAAAAAGAGAACGCACTGACCTAATAACCATGAGGAGTGACATAAATGTTTCTACTCTGCGGCCAGCACTAAAGACACTGGCTTGCTGTAACTTGAAGAGGCTATGGGGTAAATTTATCAAGCTGAAAGTTTCTGGAATGTTTTGAAAGTGGAGATGTTGCCTATAGCAACCAATCAGATTCTAGTTATCATTTTGCAGAATGTACTAAATAAATTATAACTAGAATCTGATTGGTTGATATAGGCAACATCTCCACTTAAATTTACCCCTATAACTGAATTTTAATGCAATCCTTAGGATTACAGGAAGGCAATTGGACCTTAAGTGAGGCATCACATTCTTAGACCTATGTGTATTTCATCCTGCCACCTTCACTTCAACTACTTCCACTCACAGACATGATATAATAAAATGAGGTGGTTCAAAGTGAAAATAATATAGTGCAAAAAAATTAATAAATAATTAAACAAATATTTAAAGCATAAGCATCTATCAATCTCTCCCATGTGCAGAATCACCATTTGGGTATATAGCAACCTTACAGTTGAGCACATCAACCTTAGTGTATGTTATATTTTAGCCCTTTTGAACAACTCTCCTTAGTATAGAGACTGTCCAGAAGGGAAGATAATATTCTCTTACGTACGGCAGCTAGCAGGATATAAACATATAGGACCTGATTTATTAAGGAATGTAAATATCGATATTTGCTGTATTTTGTATTAAATTTCACTATGCATGCCAAGAAATGGACTATATGCCAGAGAACACAAGTGTATGCAATTCATCTTTGAGCACAAAGAACAATTAAGACAGACGGTGATTTCATAAGTGGAATAAGGAGGGGGATGGGCGTATGCACATAGTGTACAGTTTGATATGCCAAGTTCGAGCTCATGCGGCAACATCTGATTTAAGCTTTGGGCATCTCTAAGGTATGTGATTTTCAGTCATATCACTTGCTCCTGCTGCAGGTCTGGTGTAAATGCTGAGTGATAGTGATGACGGTCGCATAATCATGCTAGAACATGTGTTTGTAATCAAGAGCAGCTGTAAAAATGCATTTTTTGTACAGGAGACATCATTAACATCCTGATTAATGTATTACATGGGGGAAATAAAACATTTTTATGTTCTTTCATTATTAACTGTATTATTAACAGGTGAGAATATATTTTTTTTTTACTTTGTGTTCTCATGGGACTTTATATTTCATCATTTTATTGTATATATCCTGCAGTGTATTGTCTGTCAGAGCAGAGCATACCATCACCTGTATTCAACATGAGATGTTTCTTCAGATCCGCTTGTAGTTGAATAGAGATGTGCCTATGCCCAATTTACTTGCATTTCAACAAAAAAAAACAACACATTTGTTTTATGTTCCTTGATGATAGTAAGAGCAATACTAGTATCCTTCCTAGCATTCATGCAAGGGCTGCGGGAATGTAGAGGTATCCAATCCCTATTACTAATATATATAATCACCCATCACTGAAATAATGGTATTCCCTTATATATATATTGATCTTATTTTGAAAGATGTGTAATTGGATTATGAAACGTAAAAGGATAAGCCTGAAGTATCACCAATTTATTTTTTTTACCAAATCAGTGCTATGTCAGCTGGCAACCAAGAGTATCCTTATCTACTGCCAATTAACTTACTTACAAGTAGTGTCTCACACTAAAAGTATTCCAGCAGCTGAAGCCACTTTCTTCTGGGTGGTTGGTATAGTTGCTGCAGTGCCTCTTTGCTGGTGACTATGACTGTTCCTCTTGATCGCTTACTATGGATCAGAGCTGATGGGTGGGCAGAGCGTTGACATAGAAATGCTGGGTTCTACACAGGACAGCTGAAGAATGGAGTGTTATCTATTTTCTACTGCTCACATACATCAGAAAATATGCATCAGGCAGAATCTTGAAAGCAGTGATGTTTTATTGCTATTAAAGGGTCCTTATAAGAACCATTTACACAGCAGTTAAAGGTACTGATGATCCATCAGAAGTGCAGATGGAATGCAGTTTTATATGCACAGTACAGCTCTTTTTATGTAGTTTTGGACTCACAACGTGACAGGAGGTAAAACAGCCTCCAGTCCTTTTAACCAATCCAGGCTGATGCATGGAGCTAGCTTGTGCATCAGCATGGAGGTGTTTCTAACATTTAACACTGTTGCTAGTGGCAGGGGGGAGAATACTTCAACCCTGTCCAGGACCTGCCATGGGGAAGAAGTCTCAGTCTCCTCTCGACTCCTGTCTCCTCGGAGTCGTGTGGGAGAATTAATCTTTAAATATCCCACCTAAACACTTCCAGGGGACCTGCTCTGAGGCTCCCCCTCAAGCCGAAATTAGCTCCAGAAGGTGGGCAACCAGATCCCAGAACAGCAATTCCCATGCTGCAGCTTCTGGGTCTCACAGAAGGCACTGCATCAAATGAATCTAGGAGGAGCCATTGAAAGCCCCTCCGGCAGTCAAAAGCACTGAGGCTGCTAGTGGGGGTAATTGTGTGATGGTTACATGCCGCCACTGGACTCAAGGGCTGGCAGAAAGATGTTTGATAATCAACCATCCTCCTCTTTTTTTAAACATTCAACTGTAATGTTAGGGAAGAAACAACACAAGCCTTATCACTGATGATATATTGCTTTATTATCCTCTGAAGAAGTCACTGTGGGTGATGAAATGCGTAAGGAAGGAGTACTCCATTCATCTGCTTTATCTGGATGTTTATGTCTATTCGCCTGGAACTCTTACCTTAAGTGCGGTATTTAACTGCCACCCAGTTGAAATGGGCTGTGGGTCCTAAGAACGGCTTGTACAACTGGCCTGGATCATCTGTTCTAAAAGCTTCAGGGTGTGCCCGATTCCAACACTGAGATCACCAATACATTCACACGATCTTTCCGGAAGTGCAGGAGCGGTTCCATCGGTGGAGCTCAGCCGCTCTAAGAGAAGGGGGCCATTGACCCCTAGGACGGTGACCATCATAATCGGACATCTGATTCCTAATTCCTCCGTATGGGGTACTGTGAGTAACGGATACTTACCTGCTCAATTGACTGTTTCCCTTTCGGCACATGAAGTGTTCATAGAGTGGCGTGAAGCCGATATACAATTACCATAGAACCGTATATGTTCTCACATGTGCACATATATATTTATAGATATCCTTTTTACCTACGGATGTACTAAATCATATTGAACACAAGCCATTCAATTCTATGAGTTTATTGCAAGAAATATTAACATCGAGCAATGGAATATACACACTGCTGATTAAAGCAGAGTAAACAGTTTACGTCACATTAATTGACATATGAGAAGGATCCACTTAGGGTGTGTTCGCTAAATGCATGCTTAAGTCCCTATTGGACTATATCATTCTATACAATCATTCCTTTATAGTGGTATCTACTCCATTGTGTTGTTAATTACAATTCTATCAGTTACCAGCATGAACGCTGATGTGGTTATATAGGGGATCATAGTACCAATATATGATTACTCCTATGCATTGATGCTTAAGATTGTTTAACGCTTTGTGGGTCTGTTATAGTAATGTGTATGAATAAAGATTTTATATATTTTTCCACAAATTTATACCCAGTGTGTTTGTCAGCTCCAGCGCTGTATTTTCTCTATATTTGTACTTTTTAGGATCTTACCAATCCTTTACAGCTGCGGTCCTGACCTTGACCATAACCGTTTAATCATATCTCCCAGCGCCACTAGTTTTAGATATTTTATCACTGATGATGTTTAGTGGTCTATCCCAGTGGTTCCCAAACTTTTGCAGTTCGCGGGACCCTTAGCGTCTCCAAATTTTTCTCAAGGCACCCCTGCAAAATAATTACTGAGCAGTCCTGTTTTAGAAGTAGTTGGGTCAAAAAATTGTAGTAAGTATTTAGGTCAGGACAGAAATACTTATTTAGTTGTATGCAAAAATGCCCCCTCAGCATCCAGACACTCTGCCCCCTCTGCAGCCCTCTGTCACGCTGCCCCCCCTCTGCAGCCCTCTGTCATGCTGCCCCCCTCTGCTGTCACGCTGCCCCCCTCTGCTGTCACGCTGCCCCCCTCTGCAGCCCTCTGTCATGCTGCCCCCCTCTGCAGCCCCCCTGCCCCCGTCACGTTGCCCCCCTGCCCCCCGTCACGCTGCCCCCCATCACGCTGCCCCCCTGTCCACCTCTGCTATCACTCTGTCTCCCTCTGCTGCCACTCTGTCTCCCTCTGCTGCCACTCTGTCCCCATCTGCTGCCACTCTGTCCCCCTGTCCCCCTCTGCTGCCAAGATCCTCTCACTCTGCCCCGCGCCAGCTGTCACTGAATATTGACGTCAGTGACAAGCTGCTGCGGGAGAGAGGAGTCTGCTGGGTCCCGGCGCCTGACGGATTGGTAAGTTTCTGTTCTTTATTTTTTTTATGGCTGGCCCGCTGCATCCCAGTGACAGCGCCGCGGCACCCCTGGGAGCCGCGGCGCACACTTTGGGAACCGCCGGTCTATCCTGTTAATTTATTGTTGCAAGCTCTGCCTTAACTAGAGATGCTCACTGACCCATGTGTTTTGGTTTTGGTTTTGGATCTGGACTACCGTCGTGTTTTGGTTTTGGTTTTGCCAAACCGCCATTGCGTGTTTTGGTTTTGGTTTTGGTTTTGTTTGGTTTTGTTTTGCTATTTGTTAAAAAAATTACTTTTTTTTGGCCTTAAATAACATAATTTAGGTATTATTTTGTACCTACATTATTATTTACCTCACTAACACTAATTTCCAGTCATTCCATTCAATTTTGCCCACCTCTTAGGTCACAATATGGTTTTCATACACTGCATTTCTTGCCAGTGATAAGAAAAAGGCCATTGTCATGCCTGGGCATAAGACCAAAAATCCACCTCTTAAGTTGGAATTATTTTTACAGAAATCCTGACAACAGTTGTCTAGCCATTTGTAGCGTTTTTAAAGCTACACTCAGTAGAGGTAGGGACCTTACCCATCTGGGATCCTCATCCATGTTACGTAATTTTTCAGCGAGTTCTTGGAAAACTGTTGGGAAAATCAGAAACTTAGGTTAAAAAAAAATAACAAGCAGTCCAGTATCATCTGCCTCCCTTCTCTCCTTTACATCCCAGCACCTGCAATCTACCCCCCCCCCAACACCTTCATCATCAATATCCCCATAACCAATAATTTACAGTTAAACAATCCATTGCAAGAGGAAGCAAGTATGAAATCTGTCACCCAGTCGCAAAGCGGATCACAGATACCATAAGGACTATGCTAGTATTAGATCTGCGTCCAATGCCCATTATTAATGCAGCTGGTTTTAGACAGTTACTTGAGGTGTTCTGTCCCTATTACCAAATTCCATGACGACCCCATTTTACTCAAAAAGCTATTCCTCATCTCTACCAGAAAGTTCTTAAAAATGTAATCATTGGGCTACAAAATGACATTCTACCCACTGTACACTTAACCACAGATATGTTGGAAAGCGGAACTGGGCAAAGTATAGATTATATGACTGTGACAGGCCACTGGGTTGGTCATTCGCCTTCACCAGCAGGGACAGCAGCAGCATGTACCCAAGTACATCACATTTTTCAGAAGTAGGCTACTTTGTGTATCAGCAGCTTCACTAAGAGGCATACAGTTGAAAATCTGTTCCAAAAAGTAAGGGATGTCATTGAAAGATGGCTAATCCTGCTTGGACTCTCCTGAGGATATGTAATTTCTGATGACGACCCCAATATTGTTCAAGCATTACAGCAGGGTTGAATTCCATCACATTTTCTGTTTTGCACACACTATCAACTTGGTGTTACAGAACTTTTCAAAAATGACATGCAGGGGATGCTGTTTGTGTCCGGAAAAATTTAGGGGCAATTTCAGTTTTCTGCAACAGCATGTAGGAGAATGCAGCAGCTGCAAGAAGACTAGCATTTGAGGGGAATGTACTTTAGTCCAGCGAAGTAGTCACCTGTGAAGACAGTGCAGACACGGTTAGCTTTGAGTCAAGTGATTGCCTTAATAATACATTTTCACAAGGAGCTACAGAAATTTAACGTGTGACATAAAACAAAGTAAATGTGCTAACTATATTTTAATTGTGAACGAAATACTTAATTTGCTTCGCAAGGATCCAAGACCTATCGACATCTTGTTTAGACGTCTTCTCCTTCAGTTTCTCAGGCAACTGCTTGTTGTACAAAAAATTGCTTTCCCAAAACACCCAGTGGTGATGCAGATGATTCCGAACAACATTTAGATATTTGCTCTGCTGTAAAACAATTGGCAGCTCTGCCCTAAAATTAACTACTAATTCCATTTTGAAGGACTTTATCGGCAATTACATCATAGTACACAGACTTCTATGATGGTGGGATGAACTAGTATTGTTTGAGAAAGATTAGCACTGAACCCTGCCACCTCTCCTGTTTCTGAGTGAGCTATGGTACAATAAAATGTAACTGCAGATTTACACCAAGAGTGTCAGCCCTATTATTTCTATTTCAGCAATTACAATTAGCAATGGAGCAATGGAGGTCTTCTCTTTGGGTGTTACCTATATAACGGAGTAGAAGTTGCCTGCAAATTCTACAGACAAGCCTGCTTGTCTTTCCCTTCATCAATGACTCTTAGCAATTGAGCACTCGACTTTGGGTGTATATTACACCCAAACCGTATTAGTGCAAATTAGGAAAAATGCAGTTTAATCCCTGCTAGGCCCTCCATCATCCTTTGCATCTTAATAGTAGGATTGGTTGCAGTTATGGGCAAGGTCACACATTTTTTTGTCAAATCCTTCAAACCAGCCCACATGTGAAACTGTTGTGGTCTGCCACCTGCGTCATCTCTGCTTGTGTTTTGAAAGAGCAAATTGGTGCCAGAACCTCACGTGCCAGAACTGCTGCCACTGGTGCCACCCTGCTGCCCCTGGCGCAGGACTTACACAATCAACCGCATCCTCATCAGCGCCCTCGTCGGCTACCCAAATCTCCCCCTCATCCTCTTCTAATTCCAAAGTGTCATCCTTACTTGGTGTATCACCGGCTACACTTGGGCTGTTCAGGCACACATCAGCAGAACTGCTGAAAGGCCCCTTCTTTATGGGTACACTAACAGAATGCTCACAATTAGACATACCACTGTTGGATGGACTGTCCACAGGGATTGGTGTCATTTCTGATTCAGAGCAAACATTATCCTCTAATGCCTTACTGTTATCTTGCAGCTCGGCTTTGACGCGTAACAGTAGTTGTGCACCACTTGTAAGCTCAGTAACATTTTTGGATCTGCCACTAATAGCCAAAGGTGAAGGCCTCATTCTCTCTTTGCCACTGCGTGTGTAGAATGGCATGTTGGCAATTTTTATCGGCAGTTAACTTTTCCTCAGTTACACTTCTTTTTCGTTTCAACATGGTAAATTTTTTTTTTGGTGTGTTGGTGTTTTTTTGCCTGATTTCAAAACACTGTGTAGTTTGACATCGCCTTTGCCAGATGACGTACTGGGAACACTACCATCAGGACTGGTGACAGAATCTGGTTGCTGATTCTGCTCATATGTGGACTGCTTTGAATCCATTATGAGGCCAACGCACTTGTAGTGCTACAAATTGTTTTAGATACTGCTGACAAATAGGACTTTTGACAGCCAGAAAAATTAATGCAAAAGAATGGGGAACACCCCAAAAGCACTTGGAGTGCTAAATATTATTTTTTAACACTGCTGACAAATAGTAATTTTGACAGCCAGAAAAATTAATGCAAAATAATGGGGAACACCTGGAGTACCAAAAATTGAACAAACCCCTCCTCTATCCTCCTCTTACTGCTGTAACAACTGGTATTAAGATTAGAATGGTATTGAATAGAAACAATAATGTGTCCAATTACTGCTCTGTCCCTGCGCTGATATAGCCAGTGTGACCTAACCCTGCTTTCTCCCTCTGTCAAATGGCGATGGATTACTGTGGAGGCTGGTATTTATGCTTTTCAAATCTCGCGAGAACCGAGCTCAGAAACACGAATACGTCACAATGACGTTTTGCCTCGATTTCGAATCCGAACGGGCCATAGATGCACCGAGCGTGCTCGGCTCGGTACTCGGATAGGTTAAATCCGGATTAATTCGGATCTCGGGGAACCGAGGCCGCTCATCTCTAGCCCTAACTGAGAAAGATGATAATCACCACCTTCTGTAACCTGGAGTTTTTTCCCTCTAAAGCTGGTACACACTACAGGGTTTTCATCCAATAATCGGCTCAACCAGCCGACATACGACCACTCATTTGAAAGACGGGTCAGGGTGTGTAGCGACACGATGGTTGAAAGTCTGCCCAAATGGAAGATTGTCGCCTCACTTGGTTGGTCGTACCGTTCAATATTTTCGTTCCAATCTCCTTTCTATTGTGTTGTGTGTATAAATTTCCGACCGATCCACGACAATCCTTCGATACTTCCTTGACCTCGGGCTCCATTGGGGGCGTGTATGTAAATTTGTTATGCCTGTACCTGTCCCACGTGCAGTATCCACACATCACTGACTTGTGTTTTGAATACATGTGTATTGCACCTGTCTGGTTGCAGACCATTACACTTGTGTAAAGCACGTACCATTTGCATCTATATTGGGAATCCAAATCATATTTACCCTTTATAAACTTATACGTTTATAAACGATTTAACTTTTAAAGTCATATTAAAGTTTATTAACTAATATTTGTAAATTACCCAGAATAAACCACACAGTGTTAATGCAACAGTTTTATTGCAGGAAAAAGTACAAAATTGTTTATTGTAGAATATGACAAGTGAAAAAAAGTACTACACTTTAAAGGTGCTAGTGGTTTGTGGCAGAACAGTTCGAAACAACATACACATTTCAACAAAATTATTCTCAAGGGGCCTGAGTCATTAAGGAGAGCAAGACAAACAAAGGAGTAAATTGTGTCCTGGACAAACCATGTGACAATGCAAAAGGTGCAAATTAGTTTATTATTTTGCACATAAGTTAAACACTGGCTATTTTTCATGTAGCATACAAATACTTAATAGCTTTGTTTTTACACTGACATTTAAAGTTGGTCTAGAATTTGCCCTACCCCAACTATAAATCAGTCCCCACATTTTAAATTTATCTCCCCCTCCAATGCAACATGGTTTTGTCCAGGTACAAAGTTACTCCTTTTTTATGCTTTGCTCTACTTAGTGACTTAGGCCCAAGGTTTTTAATTTTTTTCTTGCTTATGTTCCCTTTGATTTCTTTAAAATAATCCTGAAGCTCTAGAACGTTTTTTTTCTCCCTCAGAACTTTCTTCAGATATGACGATCGTATCTACGAAACAAGGAAATTAAAAATCTTTACCATTAAACTTCTATATCTGTTATAAAGTTAACAAAAGTCTTAATCCAACACCAGAAATAGTCTCATTTGCTCACCTTGCACAATGCTCAAGATCAGTTTATGTTGTGATCCCTCTGGCACAATTGCAACAATAGCGGACTTAACCTCCATAGATTCTGGAAAACAGGCGCCATTTTGGTTATCATAACAGTACAGGTATGTGCCCAAAGCATTTAGTTGTCTACACATGTTCATTGAGATACCTTCGTGTATAACTTCTTTTATATCTTTGTATTCAACATAAATTTTTTCTTGCTTGATAACAAATGTTACATTAGTGGTATCAATGGTATCTACACAGGCCTTCTCACCGTTAGTTCTTCTTTCTGACAAGACAAAATCTATGTTACAAATCAGTCGTTTGCATTGCTTCGTGTAAAACTAGAATGAAATACATAAATTCCTTCACACAGGTACACTACACATGCTACTCACTTTTTTTAATGTTTCTACAAATTTGCACCAGTCTCCTTTCCTCTTTATTTTTAAGGTCCGACCATCTCTTCTGAACTTGGAATTTATTTATCTTCTTTCCAAGTTTTTCCTTCAGTAATCGCAGTAGTTTTTGCATTATCAGTTCCTTTTTATTATTAACTTTTCTGTACTTTCGCTTTTGACAGTGGTAGTCATACTGGTCCAGTACTTTTACCATCATCTCCACCTCTCTTGGGCTCATTGGTTTTGCTCGTTTAACTGAAGTAAAAAAAAATTATTTATCTTCAAAAGCATCTCCATCCCCCACCTTCACTTTTTCATAATTTTTGGGGGCTTCCAGCACCATCTCTGACTCTGTCTCTGTCTCCATAGCTCCAACCCCCACTAACACCTTATCCTCACCCTCCATCTTCTCACATTCCTTGGCGCCAGACAGGCTCCTCTGTAATTTTATACACTCAGACATAGGCATTCGTTTCTGCTGTGGACCAATCAATGACGAGGCACGCAGAGAATGGAGCATTGTGGGTGATGCCTATTCATGTATAATAACCTTGTGTATGGAAACTTTTACCTATAAGAAAGACAGTTTTGTCTCCTCAGTATGTCTTCTCTTTTTAGAGTTTTTGGGTGTTAACTATAGTAAAAGCTCTGCCCCTTTATGCTAATGTATTTGGTATATCGTTACATGCCCTGCAAATGTTTCTTCAGTGTGTACGAAATTAAAATCTTTGTTCATGACAACATGGCTATAAAAAGTCGCTACCGGGACGGTCGCTATTCTCTTTATCGTCTAAAACAAGGCTAGTGTGTATGCAGTCCATGGACCAAGTGATCAGACCATAGATCAGATGTAAAATCGATCTGCATAAAAAGTTGGTGGAAAATACTGTAGTGTGCACCCAGCTTAAGTCAAACCAATTAGCAAATCTCTGATAATTAACTCCTCTAAACCTCCCTATAAGCAAAAGTTTAACTGTACTTAATCGTAAAAAAATAACTTGAAAATCCTGTAAAGTGATTTGTTTGTTTAACTCCCCAATTTACCCTTTACAAATGTTTCATGCCAGGAGTATATTCTTTTTTCCCAAATGGGAAAATAGTCTAGAAAAAACCTCAATAGGTTCAATTTAGTTTCATACATTTCTGCAAAGACTTTTGGAGGATGGGCTGGTTTCAAGAAGGCCAGCAAAGAAGCCACTTCTCTGCAGGAAAAACATCAGGGACAGACTGATATTCTGCAAAAGGTACAGGGATTGGACTACTGAGGACTGGGGTAAAGTCATTTTCTCTCATGAATCCCCTTTTAGATTGTATGAGCCATCTGGATAAACGCTTCTCCGGAGAAGGAATGGTGAGCGCTACCATCAGTCTTGTGTCCTGCCAACAGTAAATCATTCTAAGACCATTCATGTGTGGATTTGCTCCTTAGGCAAGGGAGTGGGCTCACTTACATTTTTCCCTAAGAACACAGCCATGAATAAAGAATGACACTAAAACATCCCCCAAGAGCAACTTCTCCCAACCTTCCAAGAACAAAGCTGTTTCCAGCATGATGGAGCAACTTGCCATAAGGCAAAAGTGATCACTAAGTGGCTCGGGGATCAAAACATCAAAATTTTGTGTCCGTGGACAGAAAACTTGTGTTCAATCATGAAGAGGAGTGAGGACAAACAAAAGCCCACAAATTCTGACAAACTCCAAGCATTCTACAAAAGTCAAAAACAAAGCACAGAGACATAAATAAACCCCTTTATAGGTTTCTGTTCACACAAATAAATATTCTAATAGTATATGAGAGGAGGTGCTCCCACACAATTTGTAACATTTAGAAGAAACCAGAAATAAAGCAGAAATTGTGTTTCCAGTACACTCTTTTATCATAAAAGAGTGCCCTGGAAACACAATTTCAGCATTCTTTCTGGTTTCTTCTAAAAACTCCAAGCATTGATTAGGCAAGAATGGGCGACCATCAGTCAGTATGTGGCCCAGAAGTTGATTGACAGCAAGCCAGGGCAAATTGCAGAGGTCTTCAAAAAGAAGGGTCAACACTACTAATATTGACTTTTTGTATAAACATAATGTAATTGTCAATAAAAGCCTTTGACACATATGAAATGCTTGTAATTTTACTTCAGTATACCATAGCAGCATCTGACAAAGATCTCTAATAACACTGAAGCATCAAACTTTGTGAAAACTAGAGATGTGCACCGGCGACTTTTGGTGTCTCGTGTTTTGTGTTTTGGATTCGGATTTCCGTGATGTTTTGGGTTTGGATTTGTTTCGCAAAACACCTGCCGAAAGGTTTTGGATTCGGATTTTTTTTGAAAAAAGCATAAAAAGTTCAAAAATCAAGTTTTTGTGCTTATTTTCACTCCCACGGTATTATTGACCTAAATAACATTCAATAACAAGCATTTCCACTAATTTACCGTGTATTCTGAACACCTCACAATATAGTTATTAGTCCAAAACGTTGCAACGAGGTATCTTTCTGGACTGCGTAGTGGAGTGGTCCCCACAATATAAGAAGAAAACCATCAACTGGTCTTAATCGCACCAAAAAATGTACCTGGACTGCGTAGAGGAGTGGGTCACCACAATATAAATTAAAAACCCTGAACTTGTATGATTCACACCAATAATGTACCTGGACTGCGTAGAGGAGTGGGTCACCACAATATATATAATAAGAAAACCATCAACTGGTATGAAGAATCACACCGAATAATGTACCTGGACTGCGTAGAGGAGTGGGTCACCACAATATAAATTAAAAACCCTGAACTTGTATGATTCGCACCAATAATGTACCTGGACTGCGTAGAGGAGTGGGTCACCACAATATATATAATAAGAAAACCATCAACTGGTATGAAGAATCGCACCGAAAAATGTACCTGGACTGCGTAGAAGAGTGGGTCACCACAATATAAATTAAAAACCCTGAACTTGTATGATTCACACCAATAATGTACCTGGACTGCGTAGAGGAGTGGGTCACCACAATATATATAATAAGAAAACCATCAACTGGTATGAAGAATCGCACCGAATAATGTACCTGGACTGCGTAGAGGAGTGGGTCGCCACAATATATATAATAAGAAAACCATCAACTGGTATGAAGAATCGCACCGAAAAATGTACCTGGACTGCGTAGAGGAGTGGGTCACCACAATATAAATTAAAAACCCTGAACTTGTATGATTCGCACCAATAATGTACCTGGACTGCGTAGAGGAGTGGGTCACCACAATATATATAATAAGAAAACCATCAACTGGTATGAATCGCACCGAATAATGTACCTGGACTGCGTAGAGGAGTGGGTCACCACAATATAAATAAAAAACCCTGAACTTGTATGATTCGCACCAATAATGTACCTGGACTGCGTAGAGGAGTGGGTCACCACAATATAAATTAAAAACACTGAACTTGTATGATTCGCACCAATATTGTACCTGGACTGCATAGAGGAGTGGGTCACCACAATATATATAATAAGAAAACCATCAACTGGTATGAATCGCACCGAATAATGTACCTGGACTGCGTAGAGGAGTGGGTCACCACAATATATATAATAAGAAAACCATCAACTGGTCTGAAGAATCGCACCGAATAATGTAACTGGACTGCGTAGAGGAGTGGGTCACCACAATATAAATTAAAAACACTGAACTTGTATGATTCGCACCAATAATGTACCTGGACTGCGTAGAGGAGTGGGTCACCACAATATAAATTAAAAACACTGAACTTGTATGATTCGCACCAATAATGTACCTGGACTGCATAGAGGAGTGGGTCACCACAATATATATAATAAGAAAACCATCAACTGGTATGAATCGCACCGAATAATGTACCTGGACTGCGTAGAGGAGTGGGTCACCACAATATATATAATAAGAAAACCATCAACTGGTATGAAGAATCACACTGAATAATGTACCTGGACTGCGTAGAGGAGTGGGTCACCACAATATAAATTAAAAACCCTGAACTTGTATGATTCGCACCAATAATGTACCTGGACTGCGTAGAGGAGTGGGTCACCACAATATATATAATAAGAAAACCATCAACTGGTATGAATCGCACCGAATAATGTACCTGGACTGCGTATAGGAGTGGGTTACCACAATATAAATTAAAAACCCTGAACTTGTATGATTCGCACCAATAATGTACCTGGACTGCGTAGAGGAGTGGGTCACCACAATATTTATAATAAGAAAACCATCAACTGGTATGAAGAATCGCACCAAATAATGTACCTGGACTGCGTAGAGGAGTGGGTCACCACAATATAAATTAAAAACCCTGAACTTGTATGATTCGTACCAATAATGTACCTGGACTGCGTAGAGGAGTGGGTCACCACAATATAAATTAAAAACACTGAACTTGTATGATTCGCACCAATAAAAGTATCTGGACTGTGTAGAGGAGTGGTCACCACAATATAATTAAAAAACCCTCCACGGGTCTGAATTCCCAAAAAAAAGGTTCTGGACTGCGTAGTGGGGTGGCCCTGGTACAAATTTTTTTACCGGGGCCACAATATTATTAAAAAACCCTCCACGGGTCTGAATTTCACCCAAAAAGTTTATGGACTGCGTAGTGTAGTGTTCCCCACAATATTATTTAAAACTTTTGCAGCAGCAGTCAACGTTGTTTAATATCTGATACACCTCTATCTGGACCGCATAGTGGAGTGGCCCCGGTACCCAAATTGGTACCGGGGCCACAATACCTCCTCCAACCATGGTACAGAGCATTCATCATTGAGATCCCATCAAGTATGTTAAAGACGGACAGGGTCAAAGTGTTATTGGTTGACTATGTAAACCAAAAAACTGTCCCTGTTGCACATAGTCGTGCAATGAAGACTGACTTTTTCATTTAAAGGCACCATCTTTCAAGTGTAGTGTTTGTAAGTCATATTATACTTTTGGTAAAATTTGTTTAATTTGTTCCTCTTTATGGTAACTACTAATAGAATTAAAGTATTAAATAGAAGCGGCAGTTCCTCTTTATGGGAATTAGTAATAGAATTAAAGTATTAAATAGAAATAAAGTATTAAATAGAGTGGTATAGAGTGGTAGTGTGGTATAGAGTGGTCCCCACAATATAATAATAAAACCCTCAACTGGTCAGAATTCCACCAAACAAGTATCTGGACTGCGTAGTGGGGTGGCCCCGGTACCCAATTTGATACCGGGGCCACAATAAAATAAATACACCCTCAACTGGTCAGAATTCCACCAAACAAGTATCTGGACTGCGTAGTGGGGTGGCCCCGGTACCCAATTTGATACCGGGCCACAATAAAATAAATACACCCTCAACTGGTCAGAATTCCACCAAACAAGTATCTGGACTGCGTAGTGGGGTGGCCCCGGTACCCAATTTGATACCGGGGCCACAATACCTCCTCCAAGTTCCAAGTGTAGTGTTTATAACATCTTAACACTACACTAATTCTAGCACGTCAAAACCTCTTGTTTTATATAATGACAGCACATTTAACTTTTGATTTAATTTATTGAATTTGTTGGCATTTTCTTTTACTTTTTGAACATGGCAAACGACTGTTGAATGGTCATATAATGCCAAAAAAATAGTGGCAAGATGGAATTGTCCTTGGGCCCTCCCACCCACCCTTATGTTGTTGAAATAGGACATGCACACTTTAACAAACCAATCATTTCAGCGACAGGGCCTACCAAACAACTGTGGCTGAAATTATTGGTTTGTTTGGGCCCCCCACACCAAAAAAACAATTCATCTCTCCCTGTACAAACTAAACAGGCTCTACTGAGGAAAGATGTCGTCCTCATCCTCAACCTCTGATTCCTCTCCCCCTACAGTGTGTACTTCCTCCTCCTCACACATTATCAATTCGTCCCCGCTGGACTCCACAACCACAGGTCCCTCTGTACTATCTGGAGGGCAGTGCTGTACTTCATTGAGGAATTGATTATTCATTTTTATAAACATAATTTTTTCAACGTTGTGAGGAAGCAACCTCCTTCGCCGCTCACTGACCAGGTTCCCCGCTGCACTAAAAACTCTTTCCGAGTACACACTGGAGGGGGGACAACTCAGTTAAAAAATAGAGCCAGTTTGTACAGGGGCTTCCAAACTGCCTTTTGGAGTTCTACCACGTCACTACCTCTAGTTAATTTAGATTGCAAGGCTTGTAAATATAAATACTTTGAAGATAAAAAAAGCAGGCTGCACAGACTGTGGAGCTAGAAAGTGAAATTAAATGGACCACGTTACTTTGGTGGCTATCTATGCCCCCCCCCCCCCACCCTACACTTGTAGTAGAATATAAATAAAGCAGCCTGCATAGACTGTAGAACTAGAAATTCAAATATACAAAGAAATGGACAAAGGCAGTTTGGTATCTGTCTGCATCAGATCCTCTCTCCACTAGGAGTAAAATAGAAAACTATTCAGCCGTTATATAATCTAGAATATAAATAGAAATTGAGAAAGGCAATTTGGTATCTGTCTGCATCATAATCATCAACATCCTCCTCAGCGCCAGCTACATCAATATCCTCCTCCCGGTGTACAACATTCACACCTTCATTAGCCAAATCTGTAACTGGACTGTGGGTGATCCTTCCACCATATGCAGAGGGTGTGCTGCAAATGCTGGATGGAGTCACCTCTTCCCGTACAGTGATGGGAAGGTCAGGGTTCACAACCAACAACACCCTTGGACTCGCCTTGGGGATTTGTGATGTCATCTGTTTAGAAGGCAGAGTTCTTTGCTGTTTTGTTGTTGTTGCTGACATCATAACTCTCTTAAATTTTTTGTAGGGGGGGGAGGAGGAGGGCTTAGATCCTTGGGTGAAGCTGGACCACTAGTCATGAACACGGGCCAGGGCCTAAGCCGTTCCTTGCCACTACGTGTCGTAAATGGTATATTGCCAACTTTACGTTTCTCCTCAGATGATTTTAAGTTTCTCTTTTTGCTATTTCTTGAGAACTTGGGCTTTTTGGATTTTACATGCCCTGTACTAGGAGATTGGGCATCGGGCTTGCCAGACGACTTTGATGGCATTTCATCGTCTATGTCATGACTAGTGGCAGCAACTTCAGCATTAGGAGGAAGTGGGTCTTGATCTTTCCCTACTTTATCCTCCAAATTTTTGTTTTCCATTATATGTAGCACAAAAGAGCGTACCCCTAAGCCACACACACTCGGCAAAGCCTTTAAAAATTATATGCGGCACAGGAGAGTAGCACTGGACTTATACTGCTGAATCAGTGAACTTTGTAATAGCAGTACCACTGGACTTATACACTGCTGAATCAGTGAACTTTGTAATATCAGTACCACTGGACTTATACTGCTGAATCAGTGACTTTGTAATAGCAGTACCACTGGACTTATACTGCTGAATCAGTGAACTTTGTAATAGCAGTACCACTGGACTTATACACTGCTGAATCAGTGAACTTTGTAATAGCAGTACCACTGGACTTATACTGCTGAATCAGTGAACTTTGTAATAGCAGTACCACTGGACTTATACACTGCTGAATCAGTGAACTTTGTAATAGCAGTACCACTGGACTTATACTGCTGAATCAGTGAACTTTGTAATATATCAGTACCACTGCACTTATACTGCTGAATCAGTGAACTTTGTAATATAAGTACCACTGGACTTATACTGCTGAATCAGTGAACTTTGTAATAGCAGTACCACTGGACTTATACTGCTGAATCAGTGAACTTTGTAATAGCAGTACCACTGGACTTATACTGCTGAATCAGTGAACTTTGTAATATATCAGTACCACTGGACTTATACTGCTGAATCAGTGAACTTTGTAATATCAGTACCACTGGACTTATACTGCTGAATCAGTGAACTTTGTAATAGCAGTACCACTGGACTTATACTGCTGTATCAGTGAACTTGGTAATATAATATTGCAGTACCAATGGGCTTATATACTGCAGGATTGGTTTTGCAAATTTTGTTGTAATTAATTTAAAAAAAAAAAAAATTTTGTATTTTTTTTTTATAACTTTTTTTTTTATTTTTTAAACACTTGGGAATAATGGGGAAATAACTATGCCCTTAGAAGCACAGAGCACAGGACACAGGACCACTGGACCACTGGACTGAACAGGGCACAGCACAGGACCCAGCAGCACCACTGAACTCAAAATTGACAGAGCACAGCACACAGCACCACTGGACTTTTACTGTTGAATGTGTGAACTTGGTAATATTGCAGTACCAATGGGCTTATACTGCAGGATTGGTTTTGCAAATTTTGTTGTAATTAATTTTTTTTTAAATTATTTATTTTTTGGTATTTTTTTTAATAACTTTTTTTTATTTTTTAAAACACTTGGGAATAATGGGGAAATAACTATGCCCTTAGAAGCACAGAGTACAGGACACAGCACCACTGGACTGAACAGGACACAGCACAGGACCCAGCAGCACCACTGAACTCAAAATTGACAGAGCACAGCACACAGCACCACTGGACTGATACTGCAGAACACAGCACAGCACAGCACAGCACAGAACTAAACAGCACAGCACAGAACTAAACAGCACAGCACGAGATCTACCAGGACAGAGGACCACCTAACACACCCTCCCTCTACCCTGATCAATGCCCGAGTGAAGATGGCGGCGACTAGCGAGGAATTTATAGGATCCGAGTATCGCGAGATCCGACAGCGGGATTATGACTCAGAGCCTCGGTTTCAAGTTTTCATTTGGCGCCAATACCCGGATCTGTCTCGGATCCGACTCGGATCGGAAAAGTTCGGGTGGGCTCGGATTCACAAAAAAGTTCCCCCTTTATCTGCAGGTTTTATAGTGATGTTTGACTTGGATTGATGCTTCTTAAAAGCAAGCCACTCTTCTTTAGAAAGGTTTCTATTCTTCTCCTTGTGTATATATATATATATATATATATATATATATATATATATATATATATATATATATATCCATCTTTGTCTATAAATGATTCTTTTTTGCACATTTCATGAAAATCAGCCAACGTTGTTTTGTAAAAGCATTGGATGGCGGCACATTTATGTTGCCTGGGACGTGAATACCTGCCATTCAAATCAGTGACTCTGTCACACTTAGTATAACAATTACCTTATGTAAAAATTAATATACCCTTAAGACCTGGACCACTAGCAATTCATAAACATCAACTGACGTCCTCTACTTTAAAATAAGGATGCTCAGGCTCGGTACTTTCCCGAGTCCTCGGAACTGAAATCAAGGCAAAATGTCATTGAGGCATTGTCAGATCTTGTGAGTTTTGCATTCCATAAGTATTTCCCTACACGGAGATCTGATGCCATTTCTCAGACAGACACAGGAGGGGTAGCAACATTCTTGGCAGTCTCCAGTACCATTGCTCAGCGTCATTTCTCACACAGAAACAGGAGGGGTGGCAGTGTTCTTATCAGTCTCCAGTGACATTGCTCTGTGCCATTACTAACACAGAAACAGGGGTAGCAGACATTGTTCTTGTTGCTCAAATGATCATATTGTGTTGCACCAAGTAGACCATGAGTACTCCTATAACTTATATTAATAATGAAGAGATTTCCTTATATTACTCAGTGAAGGGTGCACTCACACACTATATGGAAATTGTATTATTACCAAAAAAGGAGAAAATAACAAGTGTGTCCAAGAATTGAGGCCTCAATCCTTGGACACACTTGTTCTTTTCTCCTTTTTTGGTAATAATACAATTGTTCTTGTCGCTCTCAAATCTCAAGTCACATTGCTCAGCGCCATTGCTCACACAGAATCGGTAGCAGTGTTCTTGTCTCTCTCCAGTGCCATAATTCAGTGTCATCGATACAGCAACCAGCTGCTGGCACCAGTCATGAGGTTACTAGTCCTGCTACATCATATACTACAGTCTATGCTCAAGGGCATATTGGGTTTAAGTCAGGGAAACTGAAATCCAAAAAACAAGCTTTTACATAAAGTAAAGTTAAAAACATCTCTCTAATTAAGGGAAAGTTTACTGTAGAAAAAAATAAAATTGGCAACATGCCATTCTACCAAAAATATTAACAAACATACCAGCATCAGCTAGCTCCCTTCTCTCAGCTAGATCCCAACAACTGCAATCTACACTGTCGTCATCCTCACCATCATCAGTGTGTAGATCATCCTCACACAATATTAATTCACCCCCGCTGGAATTCACCATTCCAGAAGTCTCTGTACTTTGATGTAGATGGCGGTAATGGCCTTCTTCATGGAATTTATAATTCATTTTGTGGCAGAGCTGTCACGATTTTTGTGCAATTCTTTTAGACAGATGTCAAAATGTTGTGCTGACTCATCTGCATTAACACTGGGTGTCTTGGGAAAGCTAAGTTTTTTCCTAGCAGCAGTTGCCAGAGACACTGAAGGAGGAGACATCATCGTGAGATCTGGGTCATTTGAAAAGAAGGAGAAGACATAGTGTCACACACCAGTCTCTCATGGCCGCCACTCTGTTCCCTGATCCTCCGTTTTCTCTTACTCCAGCTCTCACACCGGCGAGAGTCCTGAGCCTCTGCAGATCATTTCACCTCTTCTACCTGTCCGGTGCTTTCATTGGCTGCTCCCCTTGGGCGCTCCTTTATAAGGCTCATTCCTCAATGCTGATTCTTCGCATCAGTCTCCTGGCCTGGAAGTATCTCCCTACACCTCGATGTGTTCGCTCTCTACCTCTCTGTGTACTGCCGCTGATCTCCGCTTACCTGCTCCACTCGTTAGTGGTAACTGCCGTGGATCATCGCTCTCTACCTCTCTGTGTACTGCCGCAGATCTCCGCTTACCTGCTCCACTCGTTAGTGGTAACTGCCGTGGATCATCGGTCTCTACCTCTCTGTGTACTGCCGCTGATCTCTGCTTACCTGCTCCACTCTTTAGTGGTAACTGCCGTGGATCCTCGCTCCCCATATCTCCAAGTGTGTGGTTGTAATTCACCTTTACCTACTCCAGCGATTGATGTTAACTGATGTAGTGCTCCACGTGTTATCTATTCTTGTGCCTCTACCTTCATCATCATCCACTCCTTATTGGTTACCTGGGGCAACTTTTATCTCTTGTGTCGGTTTTCTATCACTTCATACTGAGAATTTCCCTGGAGGGCCGTGACCTGGAGGGTGGAAGCTGCGAAACCCAAATTCCCTTGCGGGATTCCCTGGGGAAAACCTTCCGCATTGTTACACTCCATGCCTCTGAGAGGAGTCCTGCCAATCCGAGTAATAACCAACAGGATCCCACTCATCCTAGCGGATTCGTGGCACATAGCTCTTAAACATAGGATCAAGCACAGTTGCCAAAATGTAGTGATCTGATATTAACATGTTGATAACAATTGAATCCTGGTGAAGCGCATAAAGTACTTCATCTATAAGACATAGTTAGCAAAATTGCTTTGTTTCATCTCCTTCTTCAATTTTTTTTAGCTGTCTTTCCAAAAGTCTAATTAGGGGAATCTCTTGACTCAAGCTAGCAGTGTCTGAACTCAGTTCCAAGGTGAGTACTTTGAGTGGTTTCGGCACCTTTCACAACATGGAAAGTATTCTCCACTGCGCTGGACTAAAGTACATTCCCCCTTAAATTCTATTCTTCTTGCAGCTGCTGCAATCTCCTACATGCTGTTGCAGAATGCCGGAAATGACCCGAAATACTTCAGCATCTCCTGCATGTCACTGTCATATTTTAAAAAGCTCTGTACCACCAAGTTGATTGTGTAAGCAAAACAGGGAATGTGATGGAATTCTCCCCACTGTAATGCTCTAACAATATGGCTGACGTCATCAGAAATCACATATCCACAGGAGAGTCTAAGCGAGATAAGCCATGTTGCAATGACATCCCTTAGTTTTTTAAACAAGTTATCAGCGGTATGCCTCTTAGTGAAGCCGGTGATACACAGAGTAGGCTGCCTCTGAGAGATGTGGCATTATTTATTAGATGCCGCTGCTGTTCCTGCTGTTGAAGGCTATTCACCAACGCAGTGGGATGTTAGTCATATAATCTTTAGTTTTCCCAGTTCCACTTGTCACATATCTGTGGTTAAGTGAGTAGAATGACATTTTGTAGCCCAATAATTTTGTTTTTTGTAACCTCCTGGTACAGTGAAGAATTGCTTGTCTAGTAAAATGGTGTTGAGATGGAATTTGGTAACGGGGAGACAGGACCTCGATTAACTGTCTAAAACCTGTTGCATTAATGGTGGATAGTGGACGCAGATCTAATACTAGCATAGTCACAATGGCGCCTGTGATCCGCTGTGCTGTCATACTTGCTTCCTCTTGCAAAGGATTATTTAACAGTCAATTGTTGTAAACTACTAGTAGTCTTCTTCTTGAGGGTATATTTACTAAACTGCGGGTTTGAACAAGTGGAGATGTTGCCTATAGCAACCAATCAGATTCTAGCTGTCATTTATTTAGTACATTCTACAAAATGACAGCTAGAATCTGATTGGCTGCTATGGGCAATATCCCCACTTTTTCAAACATGCAGTTTAGTACATATACCCCTTGGTCTGCTTCTGGGTTGAAGATCCACCCCCAGCAGTAGGAGCAACTGCAGCGGACCTAACGTTCAGGGATTCTTCTGAGGAATCCTGGGTAGGGGAGTAGTCATCTAGCTTTAGCAACTTGAATGCAGGAGTAACTAAGAATCACTAGAGAAGGAAGCCAGCTGACAGGGCCACCTTAACAACATTATGGCCCCCCGGGCAAAGCAGTGCAGCGGGGCCCCTACCTCTATATATGTGTATCATATATATATATATATATATATATATATATATATATATAGATAGATAGATATATAGATATAGATATAGATATATATAGATATATATATATATAGATAGATATAGATATATTTGCAGGATTATTATTTTTTTTGCAGGATTATTTATTTAACTTAAGAGCCCTGTCTATGGGGCCCCCTTGCCTGTGGGGCCCCCAGGCACCTGCCCATTGTGCCCAGTGGAAAAGATGGCCCTGCCAGCTGAGTCTGGACTGCTTGTTATTTTTTTGGCATAAGTTTCTGATTTTCCCAAGAGCTTGCCATGAACTCACTTCATATGGTGTAACATGCATGAGGTTCCTAGATGGTTGAGGTTCCTACTTCTACTGACTTTGGCTTTACAAACTCTACAAATGGATAGACAACTGTTGTCAGGATTTGGGTAAAGGTAATTACACACATAAGAGGTGAATTGTTTGGTCTTATACCCAGGCATGACAATGGCCTTCTTCTTATCACTGGCAAGAACTGCTTCCACTGGTGCAGAACTTGCCACTGTAGAGTTCATTGACAGCACTGTTAGCTTAGCTGCCTTAAGTCCATTGGTAGCTTGTTTTATGGGGTCCAAACAAACCAAGCACTTCAGCCACAAAAGTAGCAATCCTTGTCGCTGAAGTGCTTGGCTTGTTAAACTGTACCTGCTCAGACTCCTGTTTCTGTGTAAGTTAGTTAAACCTTTTTAACATATGGGTGGGGTATTCATGGGTGGACAATTCAATCTTGCACCACATATCTTTTCTGACACTGCTGTGTGGCAATGTTTCCTCGATGTGATATAAACTGCCATGTGTTTGTGTCGTTGCTCTGTCACTTAGCATCCAGCCAGCTCATTGCAGTCTTTGGCCGAAACTGTATCCAAATATTTATTGTGACCTACGAGGTCATCAACATTGACTGGAAAATAATGGAAATTAGTGTTATTGAGGTTAATAATAATGTGGGAACAAAAAAAAGAGTCAAAACCAAAACACGAAGTTAATACAGATCCAAAACCAAAACCAAAACACGAGGGTCAATGAACATCTCTACTTTATAACCAAAACCACAACTGGGATTCCATAATTTGTCAGACGAGGAATGGAGAATTTTTAACTTTTTCCTTGAAAGACGCTCTTGGGAGATGTCTTGCAGTGCTTTTTAATATTAGCGATTTGGAGCATGAATTCATTTTTTTGCTTCTATTGTTCAAGAATACCTTTTTCTTCTTCGTGGTCCTTTTGACGACGCAATAGGGCAATACTTGACAAACATGTTGGAAACCTGGGTTTTATATACCACCTCCAAAGTAGTCACTTGACAACACATAATTTTGCAGACCTTTTTCTTCCAAAACAGAAAGGTGGATTCTAAGGTTGATCATTTCTTTATTAAACCTTTATTTATTTCTCTCTTGTCCTAAACAAACAAATAACTTTGTATTTGCACAGTTTCAATAATATTGAAGCTTACACAAAATACCAAGTCAGCCAACTTAAGGGTATAATAATAGGCAATGTATATGACATATAACTTAATACTCAAAAGCAAATTATGTACGTACAGAAAATCAGCATATTCTTAAAACAATATAAATATGTTTTTCATTCACAAAAGTTCTCAATAGATATTACAAAGTGTGTGTCTACAAATCTAATAAGTAGCCTGGCAGCTGTACATCACAATAAATCATCGGTCACTTATACATGTGGTCAGCTATTCACTGAGATTTCTGTCCATTCAGCTTGGTCATGCTTACTCTGCTGTAAGTCAGAAACTTACATTTGATATTAATGTTAATAATATGCTGTAAATGCTGCATTAATGATTTATCATAATCTGTCATGCAGCAACCCCAACCCCTGTTAGCCAGTGTCACAATGTGGCTTATTCTCATTTACTAAGCAATACATGTACACTACTGGCAGGCTTATTTTACATTTCATGTCTACCCTAACATTGATATAAACTTAACATTCTGTCAAATGTAAGAGCAGTTTAAAAATGAATGTGCCAATTGAGAGAGACATTGCCCTTGTTGTCATTTTTGAAAGAATCTTACAATGTTTTCATATGTTACTGCTGTTGAATCTAAATCAGATTGTTCACCTGTAAGTGTCAGTTTATCAGTTATGAGCTCATCAGCTGGAGAGAATTAAATACACTGCATGGTTTGAGTGTACAAATAAACTCTGCTTTATTAGTTACAAGTTCCTATCTATATAGCAAAAATCACGTATTGCAGAAAACTACGCCCCAAAAGGTTTTAACCACTCATGTTCCCTTCACACAGATGTTAGTATATTCTCTCATTACCCACACTAGAACTCCCCAGGAGGGGGGCTGGCTTATCACCTGTCTGGTATGTTCAAGGTTATAAGCATAGCCTTGCAAATAATTAATTACTCCTACAAAACAGGTGCATCTAATTGTATTTAAGCTACAACAGAACAAAATGGCTATAAGGCAACAAGATGGCGTCAGCTTGGCAAAATCACATTTCTCATTTCCCATCTTTTTATCCATTATTTGCCCTAACACTACCTATCAGAGATCACATTCTTGCTGTTGCTTTTAATGGGTACTTATATGCATACACCCTTCTAACAGAACATATGAATAGCATTGCCTAAAACTGGATACATAGAACAACCCATCCCCCATCAATAACAAGTCCATGATCCCTCTTCTAGCTGATAGATGGTCAATGAGTCGACAACCGTCTTGCACCTGCTGCATGTCCTGATGTCAGATTTTCACATATATCAGTGAACATGAGAGGCTCTGGGGCCTCTTGTGCTTTTTTTTTCTTGTCTTTTAACTATGGATTTTTTTAGGGAAGGAAAAAAGAAAAGGGAGGGAGAAAATACACAGTGCGCTCGGCAAGTGTTATATGTCACTTATTTCACAATAGAAGGGATTGTCCATTGTGCTGTATATCTTCATGAGGATAAACTTCAGTAACGAGCATGTGGATTCCAAGGAAAAGGTTCTTGGTTTCTGCACTGATCACAACTGGCCGTAGTACTGAGAGTTCCACAAGGTTCACACTCATTAGATGGGGTGTACAGTACAGCAATTAAGACAGATGTGGTGACTTTAATTTTTCTGGAAGAGAAACAATTAGCTTTAATACACTTGCTAATAAGCCACATCAGTTTTATTAGTATATATATTATAATAAGGATTAGTAACAGTCCTTGAAGTACAACATATATAAAACCTGATAACCATCCTCCTATACCCTTAAACCAATCGGCCAGGTACAGCCATGAAAACTATCCTTCTAGATAAGCATCTCCAGTGTACTCCTTTAAAAATTTATATTTCATGTCTTAATTTTTTGTAAGTATTCATCAAACATTTTCTCTGGATCATCTGCATCACTAGTTAAAAAGGTGCAACCCTGGGATTCAATTTACATATTTAGGGTCAGGCAGTACCCTCCAGACTAAAATGTCAGGTAGTCCAATATTAACCTATTGTCTTGTGTAAATGTAATAATGTGTTGGGCCACAATACTCACAAATACATTTCTGTATAGGGTGTAAACCCCTACAGTCATGGGTTGCTCTTTTCTTATTTGGTTGGGTTAAACTTTCATATTTGAATTTTCCTCATTACGTATAATGATCTCTACATTACTATTGGCATGAGTCTGGTTCTTCCAGACCTAGCTTTCCTTTATAGACTAGTACACATCCACAGCCTACAGGAAAGGAACATAATGTGCAATCAATATTCCTCCTGCTAATATCAATGAACACCACTCTCTGGTCTCCCTTGGACCTTTAAAAAAACTTGTAAAATACATTTTACTCAGACTCCCCTTGTCTGAAGATCTTGCAGTGGGATGCGTGTATTCAGGTGTCATTTCCCTGTACTTCCACTACCATGGGAGTCGTCAATAAGACCTTGAAAGTACTCTCATATCTGGGTTCAAAACTCTTCCTGACGTGCTTTTTCACGACCACCCAGTCCCCTGGTTGCAGTTTATGGGTACCTGCATCAAAATTAGGGCCTGGAATGAAATAAATCACTTGACCATGTATTTCAGTTAGTTGTTTCTATAATAAAGCAACATAGTTCAACAAATCACCATGTACATGCTGTAGTTACTATGGAAAGTAACAGCCTGTTCTGTGCGCTGTGCCAAACAGTATCTGATTTGGTGCTAAACCTGTGTCTTTCCTAGCAGTGTTTCTTACTGAGTGCAGGTAAACATGAGATCCATGGCAGACCTTTTTCAGCCATTATTTTCTGCATTTTCAATTTCAGAGTACCATTAAGGCGCTCCACACATCCCGAAATTTGGGGTCTGTAAGGGGTGTGATGGGCAGATATGATTCCCATGTCTTTTAATAGTTCCTTGAATCCTTGCCCCGTAAAGTGTGTCCCTCTGTCACTTTCAATGACCTCTGGTACCCGATATCTGCAGATTACCTCACTCGTAAGTTTCTTGGCTACTGCCTTAGTATTTACTTTTCTATACAGCCATGTCTCCAGCCAGTGACTAAAGAAGTCGACACAGACTAGCACATTCTCAAAGCCCGAGCATTTGGGAAGTTGTATAAAGTCTATCTGTATCCTCTTATAGGGATACTGTGTCTGGGGTGTGCTTTTCCATAGGACAGACTTACCCGGGTTATTCTATGCACAGATTAAGCATCCTGCTACTAACACCTGTGCTGCTTGGACAAACCCTGCTGCTATCCATAACCTGTTAGTGAGTACAACCATAGCATCTTTCCCCAGATGCACTTTCTCACGTGCTATATTGGCCATAATCATGTGCTCTTAAAAACGCATAATTTGAATCAATGTAAATGTTTACTCTTTGTCCTTTTGCATATATATGCATGGAAGTGTCAGGGCCTTTTATTCAGCTTCTTGTGCTGACATGTGACTCAGTAGATTCTGTTGAATCACTCTTTCTGTGTGTGTGATTACAGCACACCCTGTATAAGAAACACCATCTATGTGGTAGCGTAAGATGTCTGCATTTGGTAGCAGTGTATCTATGTCAGATAAAACCAAAGATCCTAGTCTCATTAGTTCTATACAATCATATTCAGAAAAATGTTGTGTTTGCATTTTTTTCTTTCTGTTCAAACTGGGAAGGGAATGCCCTAAATCTCTAGGGGAACCCCGATATATACAGGTACTTCTCCCATCTTTTGAAACTTGCTGTAATAAGGCAGCAGGTTTCAACATTCTGCACCACTTAAGTGTAACATTACAGGGAGTTAGCAGTGCTACTTAGTCTGGCTGCTGAGAAGTGTTTTGTTTGTGCTTGATTTAAAATTTCTGTTACTGCATGTGGCACCATTAGGGTTACTGGGTGCCCTAGCACAATATCTGTACTTTTTCCAAACACTATGGCCGCTGCAGCCATTGCTCATATGACTGGGTCTAATTGTGCAGAGTAGTATGCAAGTGACCTTAGCCTGCGACCATGTATCTGTGTCAGTACTCCTTGTGCATGTGCACTTACTTTATAACAAAATAATGTGAAAAGCTTGCCGTAATCTGGCAAAGTCAGTGCTGGCGCTGAAGTTACTTCAACTTAAAATTAGTTAAACATTTGGCTCTGCTCAGAGGAGAGTATAAATGGCTTGCTATCATCCAGAAGGGCTATTGCAGGCACACAGATAATAGCTCATAAAGTCTTAAGGCTTTTTCATTTATGTACAAACATTAAATTCCCATTAATGCATTACCATACCCATGATACAAAGAGGTATTCACAGTATATGATGATTATAGCACAGTAAATAAGGGCAGTGAATATCGTTACAACACTGATTGACTCAAAACTATTATGAGGATAAAAGAATAAAAACCTTTGTTATCTACCATAATTTGACATTACATTGCATTACTTTCTTTCAAATCATCTGATCTAAAATTTGGTTAAAAAAACCCAAAAATAAACTTAAACACTATTTCATATTCAACTATGTTAGTCCATTTCTCCTTTTCTCTTTAAAAACATCTTCTCACCTTCTTCGACATACAGAAAAACCACCTAGTTCATGCATTTGCTATGCGAATAGCCCATAAACTCTAATATCTTTTTCCAAAACAAGGTTATCATTACTCAGCAGAGTCTACGTTCTTTAAATCCTTCATTAGTTTATACTTATGTTTGTTGTGGCTGTAGACCAAAACATATTTCATTGGAAGTTGGATCAATGCAATCTGGATTGAAAGGATGCTTTGTAGCTGGAGAGCTTCTGTGAAGAAAAAAACTTTTGCATAGAGATTAACATTTATTCACTAGGAATTACAGTAACTGTTATTAATTCACATTGAACAGCTGCTAATACGACACTTGTTTAAAAGTTTCTCTTTGTAGCTTAACTGTGACGCTATGCGTTCCATGCAATAATCTCACAAACAGGGAATGTCAAAGTGAGGAGACCTGGGCGAGTGTTCAAAGCCACTCCTTTCTCATCATCTCTTTGTAAACCAAATATTCACACATATTTCCAGATTCTGTGATTTCCATGTTTAAAGTACAAATATATATTCACAATTCTCGCTCACAGATGACATTTTATCTCGTAACATTTCTTTATGGGCATAACAAACCCTACTGATTTCTGAAAACATTTATCAGCGCCATTTTACAAAGATAAAAAACAGCTTGTAATATCTCTCCATGTAAAGCTCACTCCCACAATTCTCAACTTCATTAAAGAGAAAGCTATTTTTCTCAACTTCAGAAACAAAATTACTTTGTTTAAATACAGAAAACGGCTTGTTGGACCCCAGCCAACTTTGTTCTGACACCAGTAATAATAGTGATAATTTACATTATTTACAGTCTTGTGACGGACCAAAGATTTTAAAACTTCTTTTGTATCTCTTCAAAAGCATTACATTTGCAACTGTACAGCTTTTTCAACCTTGAAACATGTCTCTTGTAAAACACGGATCTCCCTCACACGTAGTAAGACGGAGATAAAACTCACATACAGAGAGAGAAAAATTAACTGTTATATTCCAGCCTACTGCTGTGGAACTACATGTCCCAGCATTAGACTAAATACACATTAGCTTCAACATGTTACTATCATTCAGCACTCAACATATTTTTTCTCTTGAAATATTGAAGCATACTTGGAAGAACCTTTTTATCAATGTTACATACATTGTCAGATAACAAAAAACAGCGTGCTTCTTATCTCAACACACTGAAATCTTTTACACAGAATAAGGGAGGGGCACATCTCACTCTTTAAGCTGCGCAACATCAAACATACATTTTTAGTACACAACCTACTTGATTCATTGTTTTAGTCATTATATCATTTAGCTTGTGATACATTTAGCCTATCTACATATTTTTCGACTTTCTAGATCTCTTAACTTTCCTTTGCCACCTCAAACTATCTCTTGGGGTTTGGGCTCAATACCCCTTTGTTCTTGTCACATTACCACTTGCAACACCCTTGTTTCTTCATTAACACATATCAATTCCTTCTTTGGCTATCCCCGCTTTCTTGATAAATTACTTGCAGACCTTCTACTCCCCACACATCCTAGAAATCTGCGCATCATTTCTATGGGGGGGTTGCTGTCATCTATCTGCTTACTGTCTATATTCCCCTATATATACAGTACTTTTGAGTCCCAATAGAGACTCTGTGGGTTGTCCCAATAGTGGACGTCCCGTTCTGTGGACTCCTAACAGTGAATGTCCGGGTCTGTGGGCTCCGTATACTAGATTCCCCTGTTGGGCTCCATACACTGGATGCCCCTTTTTGGACTCCTTATACTGGATGTCCGGTTCTGTGGGCTCTGTGCCCTAGAAGCCCCTTTGGACTCCTTAAAGTGGATGTCCCTTTTGGACTTTTTACACTGGTTGTCTGTGCAGAATAGCCTGATAGCATCTGGGATGAAGGTCTGTAAACTCTTTCTAAACTTCTTGACAAAGTTCTGGGGATGGTGTATCACACATGCACTCAAAATTCACTCATCTTTCAGAAATCTAATTACCAATACAATTACAATAAACAAATTTTTAGCAACTGTATAATTCTGAGACTTACAGATCTGCATGCCTGATACCTTAGACGGACATGAGGAAGCTCTAAACATAGGAGCCTGACAAGTAGAAATTTCTACTCACCCGGGTTATAGTCAGAGTCCTGTGCCCAGAACGACCTCCAGTTCTGTCTGTCCTTGGCTCAGGTCAGCAGTCTCGGTGTGGACCTCCAATGCTGTTGAATCTAAATCAGATTGTTCACCTGTGTCAGTTTATCAGTTATGAGCTCATCAGCTGGAGAGAATTAAATACACTGCATGGTTTGAGTGTACAAATAAACTCTGCTTTATTAGTTACAAGTTCCTATCTATATAGCAAAAATCACGTATTGCAGAAAACTACGCCCCAAAAGGTTTTAACCACTCATGTTCCCTTCACACAGATGTTAGTATATTCTCTCATTACCCACACTAGAACTCCCCAGGAGGGGGGCTGGCTTATCTCCTGTCTGGTATGTTCAAGGTTATAAGCATAGCCTTGCAAATAATGAATTACTCCTACAAAACAGGTGCATCTAATTGTATTTAAGCTATAACAGAACAAAATGGCTATAAGGCAACAAGATGGCGTCAGCTTAGCAAAATCACATTTCTCACTGCTAAAGTCAGCTACTGATATTGATATTTTCCAAAGGTCAGCCATGCAGCTGAAAAATATACACTGCTTGTGCTAGCCAATAATGGCTTTATCTACAGTTTGCTTGCTCCATTAACTTATCTGCTAATTAACTACTAAAGCTACTACATTGTATTTACCTTGTGGTTACTGGTGAGACAATAACAATACAGAGTGGCTTTCTCACACTCTGACATACTAAATTGTACAGAGCATCGTCACTCTGATTGGACAGACTCTTCCTAGGATCTTCTATATAGGTTCTGCAGCCAATGATAAATATGATATTCTGCAGCCAATGAAATGTTCAAATAGACTACAGAGGTTTCATTTAATTTGATTGTTTTACCAAACAGTGGCATTTAGGGGTTGGGTGGTGGTTACTAAACAGTGGTGGACTGGGAACTTAAAGGGGCACTGGAAAAAAATTATGGAAGTGGGCTCATATGGGCGAGACCAAACAAACTGTGGGTGGGACCAACACAAAAGTAGGCGGGGTTAACTCAATTATCTGTAACCAGATCGGTCAGTGGCAGGCGAGGCTAATGCAACACGCAGTGATAGGCGGAGTAACAAGTAAACAGACACAGCAACAGAATGGCTATAAAGTATTGTGCTACACCCCAAGTATTTAATGGGGGAAAGTAAACTACCCCTGGAACAACGCACCGTTGAGCGTATTACAGTTAATACAGTAAATTTAGCCTGGATTTCTGCTCGCGTCTCCCTAAGCTACGAGCAAAAAAACAGAGATAAAGATTACTGTACTAACGGTAATTATTACCGTAATAACGGTAATAGTGCGCAGGACGCATTACTTTGACAGTAACACGGCCAATTGAATTATCTCGAATGAATGAATGTACAGAACTGAAGACTGGAATGCAAGAAGAGTGTGACTACATTGTGTAAACAAAAATATATTTGATACACCACACAGGTAGGCCATGCCAGCCTCCTATCTCATTCTTCTGAGATCCCTCTCCCCTTCCTATACCCCCCCATCCCCGTCAAGCAATGAAAACTGACTAAATTGCTCCTCATGTGTGCGAGTATGTGGTAGATAAATTATATTGTAATCTACACAGGGACTGATGTGCATCAATAAAATGCTGGTGCCCCACACAGATGTACAACATGTTTGTAATATATAAATAAAGAGTTATAATAATAAGTAAACACTATGCAGAAGAGTAACTGTGAGTTTCCAAATTTACAGGATAATCCATTTATTTCCTAATGAATTTACTTGCAGTACCTGCTTAAAAGTGACCAGGTAGAGAAATTAAAACTGACACCAGTGCTGGAATATTGCAAGGAAAGCAGCACTGTCAGGAGTGAGAGTATCACTGCTCTGCAGTAGAATCAAATAATAAACATGTAAAATTATCTATAACAAGAAAAAAACCTTAAATACTACCAAATAATGAGGATGAAATTCAATTTTGGATGTTAGAATAAACAGGAAAGTGAAGCAGTAGGCTGGCAATCGGAACTGTTCTGCAAGGAAATTCTGTTGCCGTTGATTATCTGATATTAGCTCAGTACTCTCTTAGAGTGTTCAGTTCAGGTCTCTTACACATAGGAGTGCGCAGAACCCTTCATTAGAGTGTGCACCCCGGGAAACAGAGTGAGGCATACTCTGTACCACAGCTCGCTGCTGGAAGGGCGTGTATAGCAACATCTAGGGGGAGGGTGCCTAATAGGGCCCCAGTTCATATAACGCCAAACACCAAACAATAGTGCCCCCAAATCAATGACATTGCACCAAACAAGTGCCACCAGATCATATTATGCAAAACAATGGAGCCCCCAGACCATATTATGCAAAACAATAGTGTCCCAGATCAGATTATGTCACACAGTAGTGCCCCCAAATCATTTTATGCCACACAGTAGTGCCCCCATATCATATTATGCCACACAGCAGTGCCCCCAGATAATATTATGTACACAATAGTGGCCCCAGAGCATATTATGTCAAAAAAAGTGGCCCCAGATAATATTATGCCAAACAATAGTTGTCGCAGATAATAATATGCCAAACAATAGTGTCCCCAGATCATATTATACCAAATAGTGGCCCCAGATAATATTATGCCAAGTAGTGGCCACATATAATAATATGCCAAGTAGTGACCTCAGATAACATGCTGTGTAGTGGCCCCAGATAATATTATGCCAAATAGTGCCCCCAGATGATAATATGCCACACAGTAGTGCCCCAATTCAAATTGTGACACACACTAAAAACACTAAACACAGCTCTGTAGTGCTATATGTGAATCAACTCACCTCTCACACTGATGTTGTTCGTTCCACATTGATTGATGGAAGAGCTATGAGTACGCCTATCTGAGCTCCAGGACGCTGCACTACATAGGATATCTCCCACCTTTGTGTGGTGACCCTGCAAGCTACAGCCCACCCTCAGTGAAAGGCAGCCTGGTGATTTACTTCCAGGGGGTAAATGTATGAAAATCTGATTTCTGCAAGTCACCGGAAATTAGCGACTTTGCAGGGGAAATTTAAAGCGGCAATGCCTTTGCAAGCCATTGCCGCTTTAAATTTCCCCTGCAAAGTCGCTGATTTCCGGCGTCTTGCAGAAATCGGAGCTTCATACACTTACCCCCAGGACTGCTTCACTCTCGGCCGGCGATGCGCCCCCTTGTGGTGAGATAAAAAAAAACTTGAAAGAAAAAACTAATGAATGAAAAGATCAAATAGCAGGTGGCCACAGTAGACTACCGGCCTACCAGGGAAATTTCCGGTAAGGCCTGTTGCCAATCCGCCCTTGTTACTATGTACCCTAGCCTGGGACTCTTCTGGGTGCTTGGCAGTTATGATGTGGTGGGGGTGGATAGGACTAGCTGGACTGTGAGCAGGGGAGAGTGATTGCTGGGACCAGTAGCTTCTTGTTGGTCAGCTTGGTCACACCACCAGCACCTGATTTTGGTGTATGCACAACCTGGGGAAGTCAGTATAGTTACACCCCATAGGCTGCAGTCACAGCACTGGGTTTTGCAAGTGGGGAGGGGGCTATTAGAAGCAGTACTTAAATCAACTTGCTGGCCCCAGTTCCAAGCAGTGTTGCCAATGTGATATCACTCAGTGAAATCAATCCGTTTAGATGAGCTGCTTCTTTGATATAAATATTTTAAAATTTGCAAAATTACTGCTAGTGGGCGGGTTTGGCACTTAAACAGCTGTCAGTTAGAATGGATTTCTCACATTTAAGTGGAATCTCACAATTAAATGAAATGACAGTTTTCATTAATTCATGTGAATTCACTTGTTCTCTCCAGGATGGATTAAGGCAGGAGGAGGTCCCAGTGCAGAAATTGTAAATGGGTCACCCCTCACCGGCGAATGTAGTAATTGATATATATATCAATCATAATATAAACAAGAGTCTGCAGAGGGCCTTATGTAGAGTTGGATGCAATTTATACTTACACAGTAAGCATACATTTCATCCTATAGATTACTATGTATCTTTATCTTAAGATATGCACTCTTAATAGTATATAAAATATGTACATTTCTGTAAGATACGCTTCAAGTATATTCTGTATTAAAAACATATAATACACTTTAATCGTATGATAAGCAATGGACCTGAAAGCCTAAAAATATCTATTAAAAATAGCACCCCCCGTTCCCAAAAGCATAACCAGCTCCAGTGCTGTCAGCTTAGTCTAGTACTGGCAAAATTAGGGGACAAACTTGTGGGACCCTCCTGAATTTACTAGTAATAGCACTAGACTTTTCCAGACATGACTGTTGACACTACAGTGACAGTACAGTGGGGTCCCCCTGCCATAATGACAACCAGCCGTAGGCCAGTCAGTGCAGTTCTGGATTTTCTAGGGGGATCGGCCCACACAAAAAAAGCACCCCTGCCCACCTTAGGATTACCCAGCCCTGCGCTGAATAGCAGAAGGGCTATTCCCACATCCCTGGAGTGGTGGGTGTAGATTTATATGTAAAAAATTAATTAAAAATACCATTTTGTCCATAGTGCACTACAGATCTTACATGCACAGACCACCATTAAACATTTCGCCTGCCAACATATTCTTTTCACTCACAGGCTTTTCCCCTTACACCTTTCAATTACCAAATGATAGGTGTAGCACTTCCAGATCACTGAATAACACTACCTAAATAAGGAACACATGGTTTGTTCTCTAATTGGTTGGCATAGTGCAGTGCACCTAAATGTGACTGTGCATCTGTGATGGACAAAAATTTATCAGAGGTTAAAAAAGACAATAAATAAATATAACTAATAAGACAAATAATGACCCACTCCAAAACTGTAACTGGTGATGTTAATCTTACCAAAATGAGAAGCATACCAAAATGAGCTCGATGACAATGTGTATATATATTAGTATTCTGTATTTATTGTGCTTTGTTTTTACATTACATTTATGGTATACTTTAGCATACATGCTATTTGCATAGATGTATTTACTAGCCATTATGGAGTGGCGGGACTGGGACTGAGTTGAGTGGGAGCTGGTGGAGCTGGAAAGTGAGTAATGCAGTCGCTCACATTATTAGTATTTTTGATGTAACTGCTTAATAGGAAGTGTAATGTGCTGCTGACATCACAGGATCTCAAGGAGGACATGGTAATATATGCACATGTGTGGATTCTGGCAGTTATAAGATTGACAGCTGGTGTTCACTGGTGTAGCTTAAGCACAGACAAAATGTTGTTAAACACCTGAGAGTGTAAAACAATAAAATTCTAATTTACAATGAACATGAAAAGCTCTGAACTTATGTATGCCAATAAAGCTGAAGCGCTAGGGAGACACTTAATCCATACTTGCCAACTCTCCCGGAATGTCCGGGAAACTCCCGCATTTTGCAAGAGTCTCCCGGACTCCCGGGAGAGTGTGGCAATCTCCCGAATTCTGTGCCCCACTTCCTAGTGAAGTAGGCAGAATTAGATCCCAAACGCCGCGATTCCCGGGGAATCGCAGCGTTTAGCCGGGGCGGGGCCAAAATTACGCGCTTTCGGTGCCCCGCCCCCCGCACGCCCACCTGCTACAGAGTCTCCCAGACACCAACTTAAAAAAGTTGGTAAGTATGACTTAATCTGACTGTAAAGAAGTAACCTTAGGCATGATATACTGTTGTGTATTATAGTAATTACTGTGTAGAAACTGTTTTGAAGACATGTGAAATAATTAGACAGTAAAGCTGTGGCTTTAATGCAACAGCTAACCAGGAAACTTGTATGTTAAAGCACCTGTTATGGCTACCTGCTGGAACACCAGGTAAATCTTTAGAACAGGTATGAGAGATAGATCTTCTCATAGAGCAGATGAGAACAATATTCTCACAAATATTCGGATGCCCTCAGAACTTAGGCTCAGCATAATAAAGATTTATCTTTGGCGCCAGGTAGCCAATAGGTGTAGAAACTGGAAGTAATTGATAGTAATAGTTCACCAGACAGAGTTCACAACGAGAAAGCAAATAGTCGAGGCAGGCAGTGAGAATAGGTAACCAGAAACAAGCCAAATGGCGTGCAGCAAACAAGGAGGTCCAGAAAAAAACGGAGATGGAGAAAAAAACGGAGATGGAGATGGACAACAAACAAGAATATCCATGGACAGGCAAAAGTCAGGCAACATTAAATCAGCAAACAATAGACAGCAGCGCAGCAGGCTTCACGAATACAAAAACAAATGCTATCACAGGCAAGCAGGCTTGGCCCTCCCTGCTAATCAAAGTCATGAGGTCCAATCAGAACGCTCCCTAGAAGGGAGCCCCCCTGTAGTCTGGTAGGCTAATTGTAATCATATGATTGCCTTATCAAGCCACAGTGTCTAGACTGCCTAACAACTAGCCAGGACGGAAATACAATGAAAGAGACACTCTCAATAGCAGATAGTTTCCAGTTGCGTAGCAACTAGCCTGGACAGAACTACAGGGCGAGCTGTCTCGAGTAGCACGTCAGCTCATTACAGTACCACCCGTTATTGAGCAGTCAAAGAACCCATACGTCCTGGTTTAATTGAAAAGTGCTTAAAGAAAACTTGTTTCAATCATTGTGCATGCAGGTTCTTCGCAGGCGTTCAAGGCGTCGTAGCCTTTCCAATGGCCTCAAAAATAAATTTGGCATTGATCCCATGTAGAATACAAAATTCTTTCTACAACAAATTTTTGGTGTCCATTGACAAGTATCAGAGAAAGTTTGGCAGAAAGACTAGACCTAAACTTTTGGTATAAGATAGTCTAATAGAGAACAATCGAAGTTGTTAGAAATTCTCAGTGATCTGGGAAGATACAAACAGAATGCAACAGGTTTCACTTTTTTGATGTTTTTGAATGGGCCAATATTTCTAGTTCCAAATTTTCTTGAAGGAACTACAGAGCGAGCCATTGCAAGCAACACAGTGGCTTGTAACAGAACCAATGTGGTATTATCTTATTTATAGACATTATAGAAGTAAGCTGCATATACATATGTTACATTAGAAGAAAAATTTCCTGAATCAAGCCAAGTAATAGTTATTACAAGGAATCAAGAAGATCGAAAATGGACCTCAATTGCATTATGGAGGGACTGCTTACAGTATTAGGACTGTATTTATTATATTCATCACTATTTTTGGTTTACATGTTTTAATTACATTTGTAGATATGCACTTTCCCATATAAAATCATGGTGGAAAAAGAAAATAGAGACTGAGGCCTGGTTTCTGTCATTTCTGAGACCAACACTATGCACATTACATACATTTGTGTGTACTTGGGTTTACTCACAAAAAATAAGTGGCAAACAGTGCAACTTTGGTATTCTGCATGATTTTTGTAGCTGCTGCATTTAATTTCGATTTAATAGACGCTCCGTTTATGGTGCAAGGCTTTGTTTTTTGGCATTATATTGTTTTTAGATGATTAAACAAATTTGAGCTATACTGTTCATCAACCTACTAAATATAAATATAATGCTGATATTAATGAAGATTCTGTGTTCAAAAGGTTTGTTGTATACAAATCAGATAGTGCTGATAAGTTTATTAATGATGTAACAGCGTGTTCATTTCTACAATCAAAGAGCAGCAGTTTATTAAGTGCTCATTTGCATGAAGGGTCCTCGCATCCTCCCATTGCTGACAAGTCATGTTATGTGGAGAGAACATAACAGCCTTTATGAGCAATCAACATGCACTACAAAGCCTCCTTGTTTTCTTGTTATGTTCTTATGTAAATAGCATACGTAGGACAATATATGCCTCTGTTCCTCACAGATTATTATTCAACGCTTGTCAACTATGAAATGATTCCTTTATATAAAAAATTAAATAGGTTTGGGAAACAACCCTTTATAGAAGAAAGGAACTAATTCTGTTAGCCAGTTATATATATATATATATATATATATATATATATATGAAGATATATGGATATAAATATATATATATATATATATATATATATATATATATATATACACATACTGTATTTCCCCAAGTATAAGACGCACCCATGTATAAGATGCACCTTAATTTTGGGGCCCAAAATGGGAAAAAAAAGATGTATTACATAAATACTGACAGCTCCGAGACTGTGGGAGGCGCCTGAAGGACCTTAAGGTTCTTTTGCCAATCAGCGGGGACACGCTGTTCCAATCAATCAGCGGGGACACGCTGTTCCAATCAATCAGCGGGGACACGCTGTTCCAAACAGCCAGCGGGGGGGCTAAGACACCATTTTGAATGGTCGGATGGCCCTGGTGGCTCCTAGCTGAGTGCCTTACCTCTCGGAGCGGGGACACGCTGTTCCATTCAGCCAGCGGGGACACGCTGTTCCGATTAGCGGGGACTCCTTTCTCACACCAGGTGCCGACTTCTTCATTGAGGTAAGTAGCGCTTGCAGTGTATAAGACGCACCTTTTTTTTAGACCCAAAATTTGGGGGAAAAAGGTGCGTCTTATACATGGGGAAATACGGTATATATGAAGATAGATATATATATATATATCATATATATATATATATATATATATATATATATATATATCTATATATGTCTGTGTGTTTGTGTGTGAAAGTAGTCTTGTGCAGTACAAAGATACAAACAATGTAATTAATGATAAAGAATATTTAAGATGTTTTTTACATTCACATTTTACATGGCTTCTTGAAATGATAAAAAATAGCTTTTCTTCAGCCCATATATTAAGTAGACGTTGCAGTATAGTCAATGGATTAAAGTCATCTATGATGGAAAAGCTCTTTAAAGCTTACACTACGATGCAGGTTGGTGGAGTGTACTGGAGTAGCAGAGTTAAAGTGTATTGTATTGTACTGGGTTATAAGTAAGTAAGATGCAAACCATGTAAATGAGAATAGATATTTTCAAATGTGAGTAGTGTGAACAATGTGAGAGTTGAAGGCTAAAGATATTACAATCATACTTGCCAACTTGCTGAAGTTGGCTTCCGGGAGCCTGCCGGGGGAGGTGGACGTGAAGGGGGCGGGGCTCCAAAATTTGCGTCATTTTGGCCCCGTCCCTGTGATGTAATGACCCGTCATTTGACAGTAAGGGCAGGGCCAACCACCGCGATTCCCGGTGAATAGCAGCGTTTTGGACCTAATTCTGCCCACTTCACTAGGAAGTGGTCAGAATTCTGCCAGATGCGGAAGATTGCCACACTCTCCCGGTAGTCCGTGAGACTCTCGCAAAATGCGGGAGAGTTTGCAAGTATCAATGAGTGCATAGACAAAAACATTGATGTGACACTAAAACTTGATCTTTGTGTGTTTAAAGTTCCAAAACAACACGTTTATAAGTTCAGTTTGCTTTGTTTCACTGTGGTTGTGGTGTTCTATAAAAAAAATAAGTACTATAAAAAATAAATGCAATGTTAAAACAAACTGCACCAAAGCTGTAAAATAATAGCTGGTGATGCCTCACTAAGGCCTGGAATAATAAAACAGACATGTGATACTGCTTATTTTTCTACTTATTTCAAACATTTCAATACATATTACATACTTTTGTAAATAACAAAGATCTGTTACCTGCAAATATGCACTACCAATTAACAACCACACTAATAGCTCCCAATGTGATAGAATGACTGGCTTTAGCACATATTTGGCCAACTTGGAAAGTGAGGATCAGCCTGCTTTAGGCTAGAGCTAGATGGAGATTTTGACCCATGATCGACCGCAGGCCAAAATACTGTCTAATTAGTCTCTAGACTCTTATTAATGTAACACATTGCCCCTTAGGAGACTGTAGGTGGTATATGCTGTGACTAACCTCCTAGGTTTTCCTGAGTACACGTTATAAAATAAACACACATAAAGACACTTTAAATTGAATTATCTTAGATTGTACTTTTGTTTAATTGCATAAATTATATATATATATATATATATATATATATATATATATATATATATATATATATATATATATATATTTTGTGGCAAGAGCCCGCTACTGCTGAAGCACACGCAAACAATTTCTTCCTTTTTATGTAGTTTTATTGTCAGGATGGTAAGTGGTTTTGACACCATACAGATTTCACAGCAATTCTGGAGACCCTACACGCTCGCTAGACAAAGACCAGCTATCTAAAGACCAGCCAGCTTCCCCAGCGTTGGTCTCCCTGAACAAATGATACAAGCAAGCTTTTATACATGATACTCCTCCCCCAGCCCTAGCTTGATGGGCAGGTGACACACCCACTTTCCCTTTAAGAGGAAACTCCCATCAATGGTTCTGTTTGCACTGACACACACGCACACTGTTTGTTTGCTGTGAGGAAGGAGCTTTCAAACCATGTGAGTTAACCAAACTTACTATTGTTTGTCACACATAAGTCTTTACCTGGTTTATCATCAATCTAGGTGATTAACTGCACCAATGTTTTACTCTGCATGCATGCTTTCTCTGCATCTTGTCAGCTAAATGCCTCCCTTTGTTACAATATATACATATATATACATATATATATATACACATATATATATATTATATATATATATATATATATATATATATATATATATATATATATATATAGAGTAATAGATATAATAAATACTGGCGCTCAAACTCGAAATAGATGAGTAAATAATAATATGAATAACCAATCTTGGTATACACTATTCTTCATAAGAGTAGGCAGCCTTCCTCTCAATTTTCGGATGGTACTCCGATCAAGGAATAAACAATGTTAACATAGAAAGAGGGAAGATGGCGCCAAATACGGTAGTGTAAGCTGGTACAAATCGTCCAGACAGTCAATATTACTGTATATAGAGATGCAAGTACAAAGTGTTCATCATGTCAGGCTGGTAAAAGCAGTATCAACCAATTTTCATAATTTCTAAACATATGCCGAAATACAGACAGAAGAAAGCAGAAAACAACGTTTCAGATGTATCCGTGACAATCAGTAGCAAGTGATAGGTGGCAACGTACCAAAAAGATATGAATAAACAGCTTATCTGTATCAGAGGTGCTTGGAAGTGGACTCCAGTCAGCTTCAAGAGGTCAGGAACAGGCGTGTAGATATTTTATGTAGGTATATGATAACTGGATCATCAGCCACAGCACAGTCACTGCTCACAAACTCCACTCATACAGTGTATTGAGAGAGGAAAAAGCCATATAGTGTAGTACTTATGTGCAATAATTTATTCAGCATGTATCATAATAAAACACACTCACAATGTAAACAAGGTATAAAAGCTTATCTGTAACCCTGTGGACATAGGGTACTGCTACACATTATAGATCACTGGGATATATAGGAAGTAGACACCAATGGGCTCCGCACAGAAGTTCTCAATGGGGTAACTTTTCAGGGATCAGGTAGACAGTACAGCCTTACGCATATTTATTAACGACTGATACCTTTATATATCTTTTTATGAAGCATCACACTGACACATTTGTGACTGTATGATAATATATGCCTGTATGCCTTTTTATTTTTTTATTATTTATAATTATTTTATTCCAGTTCTTATCTCTATTTTATCTATATTTATCTTATTAGCTATTTTTTATGTATGTGTCACTGCTGATTTTATATTCTGCCTAAAAGGATTGTATTTACCATATATATATTTACATAACCATACGGTTATGCCTGTCTTGTTACATGATATCCTGCAGAATCTCTATTTTAAAATAGATGTTAAAATATGTTATATTTAGTCACTAGAGCAAGATTTCTTACTCATATTGTACTTTTGATATGTAATATTATTCATATTATTATGTATTTATGCACCATGGGCTATTTGCCAGGAGTTCTCTACTATAGCTGACTCCCCTGCCCTGATTAAATATGGCCACCGCCATCTGACATAAGAATCACATGCTGGCTTGTGATAATCTATTATCCCTCCACTGTTGTACACTTTGCCCCATTCCAAGCTGGCCACCGCCATCGATTATAAGTAATATTTCCAGCCCATACATCCCTTTGGGCATATACCTTAAGATATCCTCTATATACACCATTCCTGTGGCCTTTATGGCCAAATACCTGTCTATAATATGCACTACACTTCCCTCTTACACATACAGTGTAAGCGCTGAACCGGAAGTGTGTTATGCGCATGCGCGAAAATCGCGCTGTACTGCGCATGCGCAAAATGGCGCCCGCCACCGCTATTTAAGACAGCAATAAGTGCTGTTCTAGAATACTCCTCCTGACGAAGTCTATATGATGAAACGCGTTGAGGCTGTTCTCCATTAACTACTCCTGGTATGCGTAAGGCTGTACTGTCTACCTGATCCCTGAAAAGTTACCCCATTGAGAACTTCTGTGCGGAGCCCATTGGTGTCTACTTCCTATATATCCCAGTGATCTACAATGTGTAGCAGTACACTATGTCCACAGGATTACAGATAAGCTTTTATACCTTGTTTACATTGTGAGTGTGTTTTATTATGATACATGCTGAATAAATTATTGTAGTACTTACTACACTATATGGCTTTTTCCTCTCTCAATACACCGTATGAGTGGAGTTTGTGAGCAGTGACTGTGCTGTGGCTGATGATCCAGTTATCATATACCTACATGAGATATCTACACGCCTGTTCCTGACCTCTTGAAGCTGACTGGAGTCCACTTCCAAGCACCTCTGATAAAGATAAGCTGTTTATTTATATCTTTTTGGTACGTTGCCACCTATCACTTGCTACGGATTGTCACGGATACATCTGAAACGTTGTTTTCTGCTTTCTTCTGTCTGTATTTCGGCATATGTTCAGAAATTATGAAAATTGGTTGATACTGCTTTTACCAGCCTGACATGATGAACACTTTGTACTTGCATCTCTATATATATATATATACATACAGGGCTGGACTGGGACTAAAAATCAGCCCTTGCATTTACACATGCCCAACTGCTGTGGGCTCCATGCACAATATTGTTACAAGCTGAAGTGGCGTTGCTAGTGCAGTCCAACATGAAGCATCAGCACAAACTTGTGTATCACACTTTGTTCATACATGACAACTCTCCCAGAATGTTCATGAGACTGCCGAATGCCGAGTAGACCTGGCATTTCTCCCGCACCACCGCCGGCATGGAGATGTGTATGGATGGAGGGGGAGGGGCTTCGCGAATCGCCACATTTTGGCCCCACCCCCAGCGGTGCAATGCCTGCTTTGGGTCTTTTTACCAGTGCAAAAAGACTGAAAACAGGCATTACATCACTGGGGCGGGGCCAAAATAGTATGTCTATGGATGGCAGTTGAAGAGCTAAATAAGTCCATACCTAAAAAATCCAAATTAAAATACCATCCAATGCTGGAAATATTATTGAATAACCATTTTTCAGACATAAAATAAATGTTAAAAAAAATTTGCACACAGACGCCCTCAATTTCGGTACATTAATGGAATTAATGAATTCAAAAAATAAAAGTATACCAGCGCTCTCCGCTGTGTCCTAAAAAGAGCTGCCATATGTGGGGAAATAGAAAGGAGATCCCTAATCCTCTCTAAATAAGTAATGACGGGACTAAATGCCAAAAAAGAAAGGGTACAAATAAATAACGTATAATTGTAAAATAACTTAGACACACACAATAATAAAAGTTAATATTGCCTGCAAACAAATGTGAAAATGAAAAATAAGAATGAAAAAAATCAGCCCAGAAAAAATATATGTAAATGGATCCATATAGCATTAAGCATTCTCAAAAAAGGCAACAATTGAATAAATATTCCTGAACATGAAACACTGCAGTCCTCTTCAAATATAGGAAAACACCTCTATATATTTATTCCAGTTGCCACCAGGAAAAGAAAGTCCCAAAATCATCATATCAGAAGGAAAGAGAATTTTGGATTAGTCTTATGCCCGGAATCTCCGGTCCAAAGGCAACCCCAATCCTTACTACCAAATTGACACGTCTGATAAAAAGATGAAAGAGGGTACCTTGGGTCTATAATGAGGTCTTTCCTTCTGATATGACGATTTCTGGACTTTTTAGTCCCTTCATTTAGCGGGGAATATTAATGGATTTGTGGTGGCCGAGTATGATGGGACTTCCTTCCCTTACCTTGTCCTCCAGACACGATTCAGGTTCTTTTTTATTCAGACATCCGGTGGTCAGGAGATAAATACTTCAATGAGAGGGACAAGGATTGGTCAAATAACTTGGGTTTATTAATAATGCGGTAAAGATAATTTTGGTAAGCCACCTGGTGCCATATCCATTCCGCACATTAAACCACTTGACAATGCCCGAAACCTTTACATGGGAATCAGCGGACTTTTGGTAACCTTGTCGGAGCCGAACAGTATGTTGAAAGGCCTGATGACCGGGGGAAGCCGCTTGGGTTAATTTACCCTTCAAAGTCGCCACTTGCTTATCCGGGCATCTTTGCAGCACATTCATCCCCAGGATGCTGGGGGCTATGTTCCCTTTACAGGGGGCGGTGACAAGACAGCCTTGTCTTGGCAACAAGGTCGCTCCGATCTGGATGTCCACTTCCCAATACCCTTCACACGCAATCTCGAGGCCGTTACTGGCGGTCAGCTGCAGCCAGGTTGGGGGTGGTGATAACAGCTGCTCTTTGCCCCAATACTTGTGGAATGTAGGGAGCCGGATGGTCATAATCTGCGACCCCGTGTCAAGCATAGCCAGGGTCTCCACTCCATTAATTGTAGCGGGTAACGTGGGACATTGTCCGATGAACTGGGGCCTCCAGTTTTCTGGATCCGGATCTATTCCCGGGGCTCGCCCCGAGATTCGGCCCTCAATTTTGGGGTGTCGGAGTTTAAATGTTCATTTTGGTCGCAGTTTCGTTCTATGTGTCCTATCCCATGGCACCGGTGGCATATCGGGCGCCCTTGACTATCGAATTGGTTGGGCGATCGCCGTACATACTCGCGAGGTGGTTCCCACCTGCCTCGGACTGGTCTTTGTCTTTCGGGCCTCCACTCTGGTTCCCCGTAGGTGGGTGCCGGTGGCCTCGCCATTTGGCGCATCTCTCGCTGGATTTCTGCCATTCCGACGGCCAGCTCCTCCATTTGCTCTTTGAGCGTTTGCATTGGGTCTCCGGTGGGATACTGACCGCTCTGTATTACCGATTCTTGAGCCCGTGTTGTTTTTTCTGTGCTGCTTGCTATGGCTCCCGTCGAGCTTGCGATTTCTCTGAAGCCTACCAATTCTGGGTATTCTTCCTCCTTTCCCCGTTGGTTACCGACAATGGCGATGGCGGTCTCTTTAAACTTTCGGAAGGTTTTGCCTGGCATCTGTGCTTTCATCAGTCGTAGCTGAATCTTAACGCTTTCTTGGGCAACTCCTTCTACGAACTGTACGGTTAGGGCTTCGTCCGCGTTTCGTACTTTCTCTTTGTTCACTGCCTGAATGGCTCTTAACATCTCTTGTAGGCTCAGGGCATTGTCCCGCAGTGTCTCGTTCGGTTGTTGCTTGCGAGCATATAGTTTCATCTTCAACTCCGGAAGAGTTCTTGTCTCAAACGTTGTGGAAATTTTTTTTAAAACTTGTGCCGCTTCTTTGTTGTCGTCCATCGGCCATGAGATTACTTCTCTGAGCGCCGACCCTGTGAGTTGCCCTATTAAGATCTCCACTTTCTGCTGTTCATTCAACGGGTATAGTCTGAACATGGATTCCAGTTTGTTCTCGAATTCTGTGAATGAAGTCTTCTGTAGCTTGTCGTCCCCCCCGCTGTACTTCGGGAGCCATGGGGCCCCGAAATAGTATGGTAGGGTTATGGGCCCTGCCGGTTGCTGATCCATTTTTCACTGAGGGTATTACTCTCCTGATGCACTCGGATCCTGTTCGTGACGCCAAAGTTATGTGGTGGCCGAGTACTGATGGGACTTCCCTTCCCTTACCTTGTCCTCCAGACACGAGTCAGGTTATTTTTTATTCGGACATCCGGTGGTCAGGAGATATATACTTCAATGAGAGGGACAAGGATTGGTCAAATAACTTGGGCTTATTAAAAATGCGGTAAAGATAATTTTGGTAAGCCACCGCGCCACTGACCCTTTTAACTCATTGGTAATAACAAAATATTCATTTGATCAACATAGAGCACAATTGCGATAAAATCTTCAATAACAATAAATCAATTTTAGGTAAATCACTTAACATTAACATTTAACTAAAACATTTGGTGCACCAATATTATCCCTGGTAACGTTACCATATTTTACACTCAGTCCTGGGCTGAACTGTGCACAGGAATTTAGTAGAAGTGCTGCATGTGGTTGGGGCCCATAAATTACTTTTTCACGCCAAATAAGCTGATGATCTTTTGTATTGCACAGTCTCTTTTGTGTGTATTCACAGACCTCTCTATTTTCTCTCCTCTCACACTGTTCTCAGTACATAGCTCAGTCTGTTTAGTGTGATGTCACAGATCTCTATACTGCTTATTTGTTTTCAGTACTTTCCTTTTTACTCACACCTCTCTTTGGCTCACTTCTTATCTTCTTCTCTTCTTACACTTACTTCACTTTTAATCTGCTTATAGATCACTTTGTCCGATTTTCATTCTGTTCCTATTTTTCTCTCTCAGTCTATGCAGACACAGGGATCTCTCTCCCTCAGAAATCTAGAACTTTCCTCTCCCCACTGCCTTCTGGGAGTTCACAGTTATTACCAATGTTAGTGGACTTGTTGCTATGCCACACACTCCTCCTTCCTGTCACTCCCGGCAACCACCAACCACTCCCAACTGTCACTTCTCCCTCAAGAAACATTTTTTTTTTTTAAATCTTTAAAAACACTTTTAACAATTAACAAATTAAAAACATATAGATATTGGGGCACCACAGATTCTGTGAATTAATTACCTGCTTGCTTGCTGGCTGCTATTAAATGGGCATCAGTGTGTGCAGCCGTGCTACTGGAACCGCTCCTCCTAGCCTCTACGCGGTAGCGCGCTGACGTCATGACGTCGTGGTCGCGAATGACGCAATGACGTCATCGCGGCAGGGGAAAAAAACACAGTTTGATGACCAGGGTTTGATGGGCGGCACTTCAGTGTAGGATAAGCGGACAGGCGGACTGGCCCATCTGGCATTCGGCCCTTCTGGCAAATGCCAGAGTTGCCAGATGGCCAGTCCGGCCCTGTATATATATATATATATATATATATATATATATATATATATATATTAATGTGGCACTGTTACTTCAAGTGGACAATACTCAGCAACATCCACAGAGAAGTGATATGAAGTGTAAAATACTTAAAATTTTACAGAACTGTGTATATCTAGCATTAACTTTAGTTACTATTAATTACAATTCCTTACAAATTGACTTTTATTTCAACCTAACGGTGCTTCTGTAACTAATGTAATACCAATGTAAATAACTAGTTATCCCTATCCATAACTATCCCTAACTTATGTACTACAGTCAACAAACTAGCAGGATGTTACTAAATCTTAATTTTTGAAGCAGCTACTTATCTTCATCAGAAGAGATCTAGTTTCTCACAGCCTCTATTAGTGCTAGTTTGCTTGCCCCTCTGTTTTGCCAGCAGACAGAAGATGACTGCTGGTCTGTGTCCCCAATCACTTGCTCTGTCAGCTCTTTTCTTTCCTTAAGCTCTTCTGTTTTTACTTTTTTCTTCTATCTTTCCTCCCTGATTCTCTACTCTGTCTGTGTACTATTACTTTTTTCTGTTGTTACAATCTTAGCAAATGTTCTTTATTGCTCTCTGTCAGCTGTCCTTTTCTGTCACTATCCATCAGGTCCCCCTTCTCTCACTAAAATCAAAACCAAAAAACCAAAACCAGTACTTCAAAATAATTGGGCTTTATCAAACAATAAATACTAAGGATGAGCGGGCTCGGATTAACGAAATCCGAGCCCACCCGAGCAGCGCGGATCCGACGGGATCCGAGCACTGTTCGGGTACTTCCGGCCGCCAAACAAATCCAAAACGAGGCTATGACATCCAAGTCTCGCGTCGGATCTCGCGAGACTCGGATGTCATAAATGCCCCGCTCGCGGCCGCCATATTCATTCTCCCTGCGATCACTGTCGAGGGAGGTTGATATCCTGTGCTCTGTTATACTAATTTACTATAGTCAAGTGGTTCTTTGTCCAGTGCTCTGTCCTGCTGAGTCCAGTAGTACTTTGTCCAGTGCTCTGTCCTGCTGATTCCAGTGGTGCTTTGGCCAGTGTCTGTCCTGCTGAGTCCAGTGGTGCTTTTCTCCTGAGTTTTTCTGGGCTAAGTCCATAGTAATTTTATTATTATAATAAAATCTTCTAAAAATGTAAAAAAAAAAAAAAATTAAAAAAAATAGAAAAAAATAATTTAAAAAGTATAAAAAATATTCTAGAGCAATATATTCCTGAATTTCCAAAAATATAGGAACTGCAATCTATATTACTACGTTCACTGTTTCTGCATTTCCAAAAAATAGGAACTGCAATCTATATTACTACGTTCACTGTTTCTGCAGTCCAAAAAAATAGGAACTGCAATCTATATTACTACGTTCACTGTTTCTGCATTTCCAAAAAATAGGACCTGCAATCTATATTACTACGTTCACTGTTTCTGCAGTCCAAAAAAATAGGAACTGCAATCTATATTACTACATTCGCTGTTTCTGCATTTCCCAAAAATAGGAACTGCAATCTATATTACTACGTTCACTGTTTCTGCAGTCCCAAAAAATAGTAACTGCAATCAATATTACTACGTTCACTGTTTCAGCAGTCCAAAAAATAGGAACTGCAATCTATATTTATACGTTTACTGTTTCCGCAGTCCAAAAAATAGGAACTGCAATCTATATTACTACGTTCACTGTTTCAGCAGTCCCAAAGTGTGTGTGGTTTAGGGGTACACTCTCTAGTGCTGCATATAATGGAGAACAAAAATTTGGAGGATAAAGTAGGGAAAGATCAAGACCCACTTCCTCCTAATGCTGAAGCTGCTGGCACTAGTCATGACAAAGACGATGAAATGCCATCAACGTCGTCTGCCAAGGGCGATGCCCAATCTCCTAGTACAGGGCATGTAAAATCCAAAAAGCCAAAGTTCACTACAATTAGTAAAAAAAGAAAATTCAAATCATCTGAGGAGAAACGTAAACTTGTCAATATGCCATTTACGACACGGAGTGGCAAGGAACGGCTCAGGCCCTGGCCCGTGTTCATGACTAGTGGTCCAGCTTCACCCAAGGATCTAAGCCCTCCTCCTCCCCACCCCTCTAAAAAATTTGAGAGACTTAAGCTGTCATCAACAACACGGCAAACAACTCTGCCTTCTAGAGAGATGTCATCACAAATCCCCAAAGCGAGTCCAAGGGTGTTGGTGGTTGCGAAGCCTGACCTTCCCATCACTGTACGGGAAGAGGTGGCTCCTTCCACCATTTGCAGCACGCCCTCTGCATATGCTGGAAGGATCACCCACAGTCCAGTTACAGATTTGGCTAATGAAGGTGTGAATGTTGTACACCGGGAGGAGGATATTAATGTAGCTGGCGCTGAGGAGGAACTTGACGAGGAGGATGCTGATGTGGTTATCATAAATGAGCCACCAGGGGGGAAAACAGTTGTTGTCCATGGGATGAAAAAGCCCATCGTCATGCCTGGTCAGAAGACCAAAAAATCCACCTCTTCTGTCTGGAGTTATTTATATCCCAATCCGGACAACAAATGTATGGCCATATGTAGCTTATGTAAAGCTCAAATAATCAGGGATAAGGATCTTGGCCACTTAGGGACATCCTCCCTTATACGTCACCTGAAGAACCTTCATAATTCAGTGTTTAGTTCAGGACCTGTGGCTAGGACCGTCAGCAGTCCAGGGACACCTAAATCCCATGGTCCTGTTGGATACACACCACCAACACCCTCCTCGTCAACTTCCTCCACGATCTCCATCAGATTTAGTCCTGCAGGCCATGTCACCAGCCAGAATGAGTACGACAGTAGTCACACTATTGCAAAGCGGATAACTGCGGCTGAAACAGCTATGTTGGCGTTAGACGTGCGTCCAGTGTCCGCCATCAGTGGAGTGGGATTTAGACGGTTGATGGAGGTATTGTGTCCCCGGTACCAAATCCCGTCGAGATTCCACTACACTAGGCAGACGATACCCGGAATATACAGAGAAGTACGAAAAAGTGTCCTCAGTGCTCTGAAAAATGCGGTTGTACCCACTGTCCACCTAACCACCGACATGTGGACAAGTGGTTCAGGGCAAACGAAGGACTACATGACTGTGACAGCCCACTGGGTAGATGCATCGCCTTCTGCAACAACAGCAGCAGCTGCATCAGTAGCAGCATCTCCACAAGGGCTGTTCGTTCCAAGGCAGGCAACGTTGTGTATCACCGGTTTTAATAAGAGCCACAACGCTGACAACCTCTTAGAGAAACTGAGGGAAATAATCTCGCAGTGGCTTACCCCACTTAGACTCTCCTGGTGATTTGTGGTGTCAGACAACGCCAGTAACATTGTGCGGGCATTACATATGGGCAATTTCCAGCACGTCCCATGTTTTGCCCACACCGTTAATTTGGTGGTGCAGCATTACCTCAAGAGTGACAGGGGTATGCAGGAGATGCTTGCGGTGGCCCGCAAAATTGCTGGACACTTTCGGCATTCTGCCAGTGCCTACCGCAGACTCGAGCAACATCAAAAAAGGCTGAACCTGCCCTGCCATCACCTCAAACAAGAGGTTGTGACGCGCTGGAACTCCACCCTCTATATGCTGCAGAGGATGGAGGAGCAGCAAAAGGCCAATCAAGCCTACACAGCCACCTACAACATAGGAAAAGGAGTGGGGATGCGCCTTAGTCAAGCGCATTGGAGACTGATTTCCGTGTTGTGCAAGGTTCTCCAGCCGTTTGAACTTTCCACACGAGAAGTCAGTTCCGACACTGCCAGCTTGAGTCAGGTGATTCCCCTGATCAGGCTGTTGCAGAAGCAGCTGGAGAAAGTGAGGGAGGAGCTGTTAAAGCATTGCGATTCCACCAAGCATGTAGCTCTTGTGGATGAAGCCCTTCGTACGCTTTGCCAGGATCCAAGGGTGGTCACTCTTTTAAAGTCAGAGGAATACATTCTGGCCACAGTGCTGGATCCTTGGTTTAAAGCATATGTTGTGTCTCTGTTTCCGGCGGACACAAGTCTACAGAGGTGCAAAGACCTGCTGGTCAGGAGATTGTCCTCTGAAGAGGACCGTGACATGCCAACAGCTCCTCCATTTTCTTCAACACCTGTAGCTGCGAGGAAAAAGCTCAGTTTTCCTAAAAGACCCACTGGCGGGGATGCTGAGAACATCTGGTCCGGACTGAAGGACCTGCCAACCATTGCAGACATGTCTACTGTTGCTGCATTGGGTGCTGTCACAATTGAAAAAATGGTGGAGGATTACTTTGCTGACACCATCCAAATAGACATGTCAGACAGTCCATATTCTTACTGGCAGGAAAAAAAGCCAGTTTGGAAGCCCTTGTACAAACTGGCTCTATTTTACCTGAGTTGTCTTCCCTCCAGTGTGTACTCGGAAAGAGTTTTTAGTGCAGCGGGGAACCTGGTCAGTGAGCGGCGAAGGAGATTGCTTCTGCAAAACGTTGAAAAAATGATGTTCATAAAAATGAATTATCAATTCCTCAATCAAGAACAGCACTGCCCTCCAGAGACTACAGAGGGACCTGTGGTTGTGGAGTCCAGCGGGGACAAATTGATAATGTGTGAGGAGGAGGAAGTACACACTGAAGGGGGCGAGGAATCAGAGGATGAGGATGAGGACGACATCTTGCCTCAGTAGAGCCAGTTTAGTTTGTACAGGGAGAGATGAACAGCTTTTTTTGTGTGGGGGCCCAAACAAACCAATCATTTCAGCCACAGTAGTTTGGTAGGCCCTGTCGCTGAAATGATTGGTTTGTTAAAGTGTGCATGTCCTATTTCAACAACATAAGGGTGGGTGGGAGGGCCCAAGGACAATTCCATCTTGCATTCTTTTTTTTCTTTGCCAGCTCGTTTTGTGGGGGTCCAAACAAACCAATCATTTCAGCCACAGTTTTGTAGGCCCTGTCGCTGAAATGATTGGTTTGTTAAAGTGCGCATGTCCTATTTCAACAACATCAGGGTGGGTGGGAGGGCCCAAGGACAATTCCATGTTGCTACTCTTTTTTTGGCATTATGTGACCGTCCAACAGTCGTTTGCATTGAGCACGAAGTACAACAGTAGTCATCCTATGGCAAAGCGGATAACTGCGGCCTTAACAGCTATGTTGGTGTTAGACGTGCATCCGGTGTCCGCCATCTGTGCAGTGGAATTTAGACAGTTGAAGGAGGAATTGTGGCCCCGGTACCAAATTGGGTACCGGGGCCATTCCACTACGCAGTCCAGAAATCTTAGTATCAGATATTAAACTACGTTCACTGTTCTTGCTACATCAAAAAAGCATGAACATGCCCTGCCATCAACAAAAACAAGAGGTAGTGACGCGCTTGAACTTCACCCTCTATATGCAGCAGAGGATGGAGGAGCAGAAAAAGGCCATTCAAGCCTACACAGCCACCTACGATGGGCCACGTGTTTCTGCCGCCGACTTGTGTCGCTTTGCTTAGACATCCAGCTACCTCGGTGCAACCTTTTGGACTAAAAACAATATTGTGAGGTGTGAGGTGTTCACAATAGACTGGAAATTAGTGGAAATTAATGTTATTGAGGTTAATAATAGTGTAGGAGTGGGAAAAAAAAACAAAATATGGATTTTAGCACTTTTTATGCTTTTTTAAAAAAAAATCAAAACCCAAAATCAGAACCAAAACCTTTCGTGGGGTGTTTTGGCAAAACAAATCAGAACCCAAAACCTCAAGCTAATCAGAACCCAAAATCCAAAACACCAAAAGTGCCCGGTGCACACCCTTAATAAATATTGATTCCTATAACAGTATTAATATCTCATAAGCTGGTCACCATGCTGATGTATTAATAAATATTTATTTCACATATTAAGATGGTACATTTTACATTTTATTCCCTGCATAGTCAAAACATATTTGAAAGAAACCACAATTGTGGCACCTTTTTTCTGACCCTTACAGGATCAATCATGCTTTCCCACATTTGACTAGATGGAATTATGCACTCCTCTCATCATCTCACACTGCAACCTATCACCTTGACCCTATTCCCTCCCAACTTCTCACTCACTCTCTCCCAATGTACCCCCTCCACTAGCTCACCTCTTCAACCTATCTATCTCCACTGATACATTTCCATCCTACTTTAAAAATGTGATCATCTCACCAATTCTAAAGAAACCATCTCTCAATTCAGCTGTCACGCGTGCTAGGGGAGACAAAGTCATACAATCCACAATCCCTAATCCCCAATCCCACTCCCAGCACCCCTGGTACTCATCCCGAGGGATAATTTGGAGGTGCACCATGTTTTCTCCAAAGGCAATCTGAAACTTTGACCTCGGGTTGGTTCCCCCTTCTGATTACCCAGCCGGGCTCTTCTCCACTTGGCTCCGACATCTTTTTGGCAGGATAGCTCTCAGTCCTTACAAGGGCTCCCTGCTGCTGCTCGCCACCATCGCTGCCGCCGTATCTTTCCTCTTCTCTCTTCTGCGCTTGATCGCTGTGACTGCCTCTTCTGTCCGGCATCTTCTTTCTACTTCTTCTAGCGGAGCTTCTTTCCCGATGTCTTCTCTCTTCCTTGGCTCATGGCGAACTGACTTGCAACGCGGCGAGCCAGTCAGGGCACCAAAATCCAAATGGTCGAGTGGAGAGCCCTGATTGGCTCTTCGTTCCGGCCAGTACAATTGGTTCCGTCGGAGAGAACCGACACAACTCAAGGAACCCCCCGAACTGAGCCCATCCAGGCAAGTCCCCCACACAGCCTCTCTCTCCTAAGCCCTCCAAAGTAATTGAGTTATTGGTGTACAACAGCCTGTCTTACCTTTCTCCTTTAACTCCATTCTAAGCTCTCACCAATCAGGCTTTCACCCTCCATTCCTTTGAAATTGCTCTCACAAAAATAATCACTGGTCTACTTATTGCTGCTTTGGACACTTAATTAGCCTCTTCTCCTACACATCCTTCACTCCATTGATCCTTGTGATACAGTTCATTCCTGGTTCACTTCCTACATATTAAACCGCTACTTTAGTGTTCCTACCCCTAACACATCCTCCACTCCCACTATCTGTTAGCATCCTACAAGGATCTGTTCTTGGTCCAATACTTTTCTCACTATGCACCTTTTCACTTGGGGAAATAATTCACTGATTTGGCCTCAAGTACCACTTCTACGCTGATGACACCCAAATCTATATCTTTTCTTTTCTTGTATAACCCACTGTCTTTCTGCTTTTTCCACATGAATGTTTCAATTGTACCTAATGCTCAACATGTCCAAAATAAAACTTATCATCTTATCACCTACTCCCAGAGTCACACCTCCATTCAAGTCTCCCTCACTGTCAGTACATTCGTCAAGCTCTCAAATGTCATATCAAAGTACTGTCCCTTTCACCCTCTTAGATCTACCTCTGACCTGCGTTTTGTCTCGTCTCTAGTAACCACCTCTCACTCCCACCTATAAGACTTCTTCTGTGCTTTTAGCCACTTAGCCAATCAGGCTTCCCCACAGTCTTTAAATCTTTAGTTTAATTTGTCCCAGATTATACTACTCATACTAATGCACCCTCACAACTTTCCCAATCTCTACTCTGGATCACACTCACTCCTCTTGTTTCAGTTGGGCCTTCTTCCACTTAGAATATTAGCTGTCTCATGAGCAGGGCCTTCCCTACCCTTTGATTTCATGTCTGCCTTTATTGTGTCTACATTGCATGTCCTTCATTTATGTATGCCCTGTTTTCCCTACTGTACGGCACTGTGGCACCTTACAAATCTACAATAATGATGATGATAATAATAATTGTGGTGTGCTGAAATCCTGTCTGTGATGACAACTGACTAGTCGTATGAACTCCCGCAGACTAGTTACTACATGAGAATGCTGATGTGTGTGTATATGTGTGTGTGTGTGTGTGTGTGTTTGTGTGTGTGTGTGTGTGTGTGTGTATATATATATATATATATATATTTATATATATTGTAACAAAGGGAGGCATTTTTCTGACAAAAGGCAGAGAATTTATACGAACAGAATAAAACATTGGCACAGTTATGCACCTAGGTTGAGATTAAACCAGGTAAAAACGCATGTGTAGTTTAAAGTTTGTTAACTTACATGATTTCCTCTCAGGGTGTGTCTGTTTGTGCAAACAGAGCCAGTGATGGGTGTTTTCTTTTACAGAGAAGGTGGGTGTGTCACCTGCCCATCAAGCTAAGGCTGGGGGAGGAGCAACATGTATAAAAGCTTGATTGTGTTATTTGTTCAGAGAGACCAATGCTGGGGTAGCTAGCTGGTCTTGAGAGAGAGCTGGTCTATGTATAGCAAGCGTTTAGGGTCTCCATAATTGCTGTGAAAGTATATGGTGTCAAAACATTTATCATCCTGACAATAAAGCTACATAAAAAGGAAGAAGTTGTTCGCGTGTGCTTCTGCAGTAGCGGGCTCTTGCCACAAGTGGTGTCAGGAGTGGGATACTCTGGGAAGCAAGTTTCCGCTACCCAACCCGCGCAGACGTCAACATGGAGGAAGTACTGAGAACCCTCGTGAATATGGCCGCTGCGCAGCAATAGTAGCAAGCTCAGATGCTACGAGTTGCCGAGGCACAGGTGGAAAACACAAGGCTCTTAAGGGAAGAGTTAAGCCAGGTGAGGCATGACCGAAATGAACCACCTGGTCCTGTTCTCCAGAAAATGTCGCCAGGTGATGACATAGAAGCATATCTGGTGTCCTTTGAGAGACTTGCAAAAAGGGCAAAATGGCCTCCTAAAGATTGGGCTGAGAGACTGGCGCCATATCTGACTGGTGAAGCTCAGCGAGCGTATATGGATCTAGATGAGGCACGGGCCTCAGATTATTTGTGCCTAAAGTCTGAGATATTGGCTCGCATTGGAGTTTCCAGGCCAGGCCGAGCCCAGCGCTATCACCAATGGCGCTATAATAAAGAAAAACCGGTCAGAGCGCAAGTGGCTGAGCTTTCTAAAATGTTAAAAAAATGGCTGCAGCCTGAGGAGAATTCGCCTTCTCGGATTATTGAAGTTCTGGCGATAGATCACTGCATCCGGGGGCTGAACCGCGATTTGCAAAGGTGGGTGCTGCAATCAGACCCACAAACTTATGAAGAGCTTGTCACCGTGGTAGAAAGGTTTTGTGCGCTACAGTAAATGACTAAAGAACCTGCATTTGTGCCAAAGCCGCTGCCACGCCAAAAGCCAGATTTGACAATCCTTGCCACAGGGCCCAATGGCAAAACTGCTACGGACTATTAAAGTAATTCTATCGTTTTCAAATAAGCATTGCCCAAGCGATTGTATTGTGTTTCTAACGCACAAAGTGATTTATTTTAGCAGATGTTAAAAGTTAACAATTCAATACATGATTGTAATATAATACAGTACAGTACAGCCAATACCAAAAGATACATACATACCGCTGCGCTTTGCATGAGCTTCGCTGCGCTTCCACGGGTCCCAGCGAACAGTATATCTGCTTAGAATACTGTGGTCAGAACATGACTGAGGCTGGTGGGGGTGCAGCTATGATTTTATATACGCATTCAGTGTTACAGAGAACAATGCAAATGACGTGGCTTGCTTCCATAGGTCCAGACCTCGGGTGGGTCCAGGGTAATGAGGTCATAGGCTAGTTCAGACTAAGGAATCCAAAGGTGGGGGTCGTCTCTCCAGGGGATGTGCTCCAGTTATAATGAGTTCATTAGCATTTCACATTCTGATATCAATCTGGCTATTTATTCCCTAACATCAATAACTAGAGTATGCAATATGCGATCTCTTCGGCGATGGAACCTGACAGCTGCTGATGAATAGGGGATTAGTATGATATCAGACATGTCACATTTCCTATAACCTGAATCTTAAATAACACTAAATCATAATCATAATATATAAACTAATAATAAACCAAATACTGTCTGCTCATAAATCACTTTGGAATGTAATCTATAAATATATATGTGAAACTAAATATTATAGTGCGTGTGAGTGCGTGCGCGCGCATTTTACCGTGCGATCGCACCATGCCACGCGTTACATTGTGTACGGATCGCAATCGCACGGCAAATCAAAATTAATCAATATACTTTCGTTCATCCAATTATACGACTTCGACAGTTCCACCCTTTGATAGTATAATAAACTATCACCTTAAAGATGTTATATGCAGGATCTCAGTACCACGTTTCATTGCTATGTAATGCAAGTCCCCCTTGGTGTATGACCATGCTGTTTGTAGCTCTAAACAAGTTATCATAAGAGAGAGTCTTAATCCTCAAAACGATTTCTTCTTTTACTATAGACCGTATACTTCTGGAGCTTGGAGATAACCTTTTGTATGCCCTTCAAGGGTGCAGTAAAACACGTAATACATTATTTGGAAAGGTACAGAGTACAATAGAACATGTATCAGTTATACAGAATACTCTACTACAGTTCTTCAAATTTAACAGGTTCATCTGTCCAACGCATGTCTTTAAGCTCAGAATACATTTAAACACTTCATGTTCATCAATAGCATCATCCTATGTCTATCAATAAATGCCATTTACAATCTCCTTCAGCTTGCGTTAATATACACTCTTCTAATAATGTCATCAGTTCTTTTCATCAACACTTGTGGGCGAGCTATTGTCTGTTCGTTCTTCCCAGTCTCCCAATACTCAGGTTTCTTTGTGCGTGAAACAGTGATCGGCTTGCAAAATATTGGGAGACTCCAGACTAAGGGACCTAGGTGTCGTACTTTTCCCCTAGTGGCCTCCCACCCATAATTCGGGTACCTCAAGAATATTTAGTGGAAAGAGAACTAATCCTACTTAATATAATCACTGAGGCTCATGAGAGCATGCTCAGCACTTTGTTTGGTCTAAATCCTTACCCTCCAAAGAATGATAATCATTCTCAAGGATGCCTGCTCAAGTCCAAATATTACTGGACTGGCATCGCTGGGTGTACCTCTTTTTTTTAACTATGGGGTCAACGTACTCATGGACGTAATGCTACTCAGACAATAGCCCCTCGCACTTTCTCCAAGCTCCAGGGTTTCCAAATTTTCCTTTACCCCTGAATTGAATAGAGAAGTTGGCTGGACCGATTATGCTACTAACTTCTCCTCCATCCCCAACTCCTCAATATCATTACCTGAACCAGCCTCTGTCACCTGTCAACAATTAAAAGAATTGACCGTCCTGAGAAGAGAATGAAATGAGAGAAACACAAAAACAGGAAAAACTACAACTTCATGATGGACAGCTGTCTTAGCCTTTGGCTCAGGTGCTACTAACTGTATTTGAGGCCTTCCAGAACAGATTCATGAGTGCCCTTGGACCCTTCTCTGAGTGTTGGCTCTTCTGCAGTGGGTGGAATGGGTACCAGTGTCTCTGCTACTTTTGGTGCTGGTAGCTTACACCTGGTACCTGTCTGTCAAATAACCTGAGCCTAAGAACTTACTGTTCCACAACTTACTCTCCCGGTCCAACATCCTGACAGTTAGTGTAAATTTTCAGGAAACAGTGTTTTGAATGTTCTCGGTTGCTGTCTCAATATTTACCTTCCCTCTCAAGGTCTAAACTAGCCTCTCAGTTACAAATTCATCCCAGAGGGGTCAAGAACATTTCAAAAGCCAACAGGTTAAGGGTCTGCCCAGGAGTGATCTTTTGGTAGCGGGGAAGGACTAGTGGCCGAAGCTATCAGTCACTTCAATCAAGTTCCAACTCTTATTCTATTCAATTTGTTCTACCGAGTACCGTTACTTTATGTTCACACGGGTTTGTGGCTAATCGAAAGCATGTAATTTGTTACCACTACTCATACGTTATACATTTATTATCAATAACATGAATACCCCTATCACCTATTATAACTCTAGGGCTATCACCTTGAATAACAAAAGCTTTGAGTATGACATAGTAATACATTATTAGACACATTTCAATACACCTTTACCTAGACATATTTTATCGGTACACCAATGTCTACCTGAGGATCCTGCATGGTGGTAATTGGATGACGTGTATTTGTTTTATCTGCAGAAATTCTTCAGGTAACCCAAATATTCATATATTAACTAATATGTGTATGTGTGCATGTTTGTGTGTGTGTGTTCACATTTTAAAACAATACAACGAAAAAAAAACAAAAACATAAATTTGTCAGCTGTCACATAAAACCCTGCTGTCTATTTGACAGCTATGTTCGCCCTGGTGTGACAGCTATGTATGGTCGTGTGTGCAAGTGTGGACTTTACTAGCAGCTACTTCATTTGGTGACTGTGTCACTGTGTAAAGTCTTCTATGTAGTGTCCTACTCATGTGCTGGTATTGCTATAAAAAGATTTTCAGTCAACTCAATATCGCCCCCTAGACTAGAAAAATGCTGAAGATCAATGTATATCAATCGATTTTCCCTCTGCCAACTCACATGCCATTCTCAGTACCTCACATTCAGCTACTTGACTAAGTGAGAAAGACAAAGGGGTCTATTTCTATAACACTTTCTTCAAATATAGCAGTACCCAGTACATGTCTGTCTAATGGTAAAAAAATATAAAACATGAAAATTCTACATTTTCTAGGGTTTCACATTATGTCGTATCTTGTGGTAAAAATCCTACTCCAATGTTCTATACAGAGATGCATATCTGTATGCCTAACCTCCAGCAATCTCCTATCCACCCTTTGTGCATCCATATAAAGGCACATTTTTGTACAGGAGGAACGAATCATAAAAACAAAAAAACAAAACAGATATGCAATCTATAAAACATGAATCGTATTTCCACAACAGAACCTTTCTGCTTAAAATCAGCAGTTTCTATACACATGAAAACAAAACCCCTGACTGTTTCTGTAACTCATGTCAATCTAGTGTGTGTATCTCTGAATTTGCCTTATGTAAAAAAAAAAAAAAATCTTAGCCCCATTGATGAGACTGTGTCTGTTTTTATCTGTACCAGAGCAGAGAGTGAGAGAGAGAGAGAGAGAGAGAGAGAGAGAGAGACTAGCATAGATGTAAAAAAATGAGAAATAAGAAAGCAATGAATAATAGGAATACAAAGATTTGAATACAAGGGTTTGAAAACAAACATACATGCAGAAAGGGAGAGTTTTACAGCAGAAATGACAGCTGGATTGAACTCTATGGGAAAATGGCTGTATTCATTTAACTATGATCCCTCCCCCTACTTGACTAGGGGGTTTTACGTCAACCGTGCAATCCAGTGTCGTCCATCATTTGTTCATTAAGAAATCGGTATCGCCATAACTACATACCTTTGCAACGGACTTTCCTAACTTATGATAGAGAAATTAAAAATTTACTCTTAGTGACTCATATTTTCTGAAATACATAAAACGATATTTTGGAGCAAAGTATGTACATACTTCATTTTTGGATAATGATTCTCAGCCAAACAAATTATCATGAGTCACTGCAGCCTGAAACAAAGAGTGTTCCAATAAGCCATTGTTATTTAGTCTTTCAAGAGTGATTTTTCTATTTCTCTATCCCACCCCTGTAAACACTAAGTCTATATTTCTTTTGTGTACCCTTTATCTGTGAGAAGAAAAACAAGATAGTTATCTTAAAACAGCAAACGAAACAAACATTTCCATTCTTTACCATCGGCCAGCGATTTAGGAAAGCAAATATATGACAACATAAAACAAACAAGCAACATCAACAAAGTATACATTTTAAATCAGTAACCTGCACACTAAAACTTACCACAGTTTAACATTTACCCCGCCTGATTGTAGGACTATAGGTGTGACCTGACTCCTAGCGCTGACTATTGCTTTCCCGCGCAGCATTTGCTGCTATAACATGCGCGAGCAGGTGTGAGTCTTCTAGTCTATGTGAATTCCTCCTTGGAGGATATCTACGTGAGCCACCCCTATGTGTATTGTGTCTTTCCTTTTTACAATCTCTCCTAATATGTCCTTCTTCTCTGCAATTGTAACATCTCACTATTCTAGTTTTCCTGTTATGTGGGTTGTATGCTGGTGGTCGTGTTTGCAGTCCCTCTAGTGCTGGGATACTTACCATCATTACCCTATCACTTAGTGTCTCTTTCTGTTTATTTATACTTTTATCCTGTCCTATAACTGACTCCCTGAGAACACTTACAGTGATTCCTTTCCAGTTTGGTAATGAAGTTTGCACCCTTCTTTTCAAGTTTTCCCTGAGGCCATCCATTAGAACTGAAACAGCAACCTCCCTGTAGTGTACATTATCCTTTATGTCTGATACCCCAGTATATTTGGCCATCGCTATCAGAGCCCTGCACAAATAGTCTGTTGCATTTTCACTGTCCTTTTGTTTGATGGTAAAAATTTTACTCCAGTCCACTATCACTGGAAAATATATAGCCAACTGCGTGATTATATGTCCAATATTTTCCTGATTGTCATCCTTGGTTAAGGAATGATCCTTCTCCAACCTACAATCCTTAATGAACTTTTGTATATCAGTATCGAGAGGAAGACAAGCTCTAAACACCACTCGCCAATCTTTATTATTAGGCTCATGTGCATTACCTAAATGTCTAATACATTTCTGACACTTGGCCAAAATGTTTTCTAGGATCAGGGAAATCAGACATAATTGTAAATAGTTCCGTCCTAGTCCATGGAATATGCGTTACTACGTGTTCCATGGGAAATACACCATCTCTGTCCGCCTTCCCATTGGGAACTGCTGTTGTGCGGACAGGATGCAGACTTACCAAGTCGCTACGTTCTGAACTAGTTGCTGGAATCGCTGTTGCAGTACAATGAATGTCTCCCCCTTTGATCACCTTTACATTATTCTCACCAATTTCAGCCACTGCCCCTGCTGGTGGAACCATTCCCTTTCCTTGTTCGTGTATGTTACTGGCATAGGCAATGGCTGAAATGACTGTGGGCACATCTTCTTCCTCTAAAACATTACTTAAGACATCATACAACTTACTCATTACATTTTTACATTTTTGGTATTGGCTGTACCTATCACCTCAATCGCATTTGGCTGCGAGGGCACGCATGCGCTCAGTTCTCCATGCTTTGCAACGCTCACTTCCATTGTGCGCGCAACTTGCGCCACACCTACTTCCGCTGAGCACGCGCTCCCTTGCCACGTGTACCCTTCTTGTTGCCACAATTTCACAATTTTAAACAGTCATCATATTCAATTCTGTTTTTTGTTGATTTAATCAACCGCACTTTATCTCTAACATTATTTAACACCTCTGAGTCAAGACTACCTATGTTTGGGAAAGGTTTCACACACTCCCGGGTCATCTTGACCCATTTGTCGCAGTATGCCGTTGCATACGCACCGTATTTATTATACATAACATACTTTGCCGACCCAACCGGCCATTCATTAGGCAGCACACAACTCTCCATGACTTCTTGGCCCTGGATGATTGCAACAGGTACGTCCCCTCAACTCCACGCTACTGAGTACTACAAAACAATAACACTCGATTGTCAGCGTACTCACTGGAGAACGCTGCCAATACCAAAAGATACATACCGCTGCGCTTTGCATGAGCTTCGCTGCGCTTCCACGGGTCCCAGCGAACAGTATATCTGCTTAGAATACTGTGGTCAGAACATGACTGAGGCTGGTGGGGGTGCAGCTATGATTATATATACGCATTCAGTGTTACAGAGAACAATGCAAATGACGTGGCTTGCTTCCATAGGTCCAGACCTCGGGTGGGTCCAGGGTAATGAGGTCATAGGCTAGTTCAGACTAAGGAATCCAAAGGTGGGGGTCGTCTCTCCAGGGGATGTGCTCCAGTTATAATGAGTTCATTAGCATTTCACATTCTGATATCAATCTGGCTATTTATTCCCTAACATCAATAACTAGAGGATGCAATATGCGATCTCTTCGGCGATGGAACCGGACAGCTGCTGATGAAAAGGGGATTAGTATGATATCAGACATGTCACATTTCCTATAACCTGAACCTTAAATAACACTAAATCATAATATATAAACTAATAATAAACCAAATACTGTCTGCTTATAAATCACTTTGGAATGTAATTTATAAATATATATGTGAAACTAAATATTATAGTGCGTGTGCGTGCGTGCGCATTTTACCGTGTGATCGCACCATGCCACGCGTTACGTAGTGTACGGATCGCAATCGCACGGCAAAACAATATTAACCAATATACTTTCGTTCATCCAATTATACGACTTCGGCAGGACAGAGGGCCAGGTGCAAAGCAGTCTAATCTGAAGTGTTTTGAATGTGGTGAGCCAGGCCACTTTAAGGCAGAGTGTCCTAAACTACAGGAACCCATGGACTGTTCCGTGGCACATATTGGGCCTGCATTTCCAAGCTGTTTTACCATGAGTCCCACATCAGGAAGTCCTTGTTTGTTCCCGGGTGACTGTGCTAATCAACCAAATTCTTGTTCTGGCCTTGGTTGACTCGGGGAGTGAACTCTCATTGGTTTGCAGCTCTGCCTTACCCGAAACCATAACTTCTCGGTTGCCCAAGGTGAAGGTTCTTTGCGTACATGGCACGACAGAGGAGTATGAAAGAACAATACTACCAGTCACACTCAAAGACAAAACTGTTATGGTGGTACCTGCCATAGCACCTAAACTCCCATATCCACTCATTTAGGGGCGAGACTTCCCACTGTTTAATGATGTCCTCGGTGAGCGGATCTGGCCGGACATGCCGGCAACTGATGCAACCGCCGGAAGCCCGGTCTTAAAGGAACCGCCTAAGAATCCACAACATCGATCTTTGGGAAGCGCCAAACCGGAAAACCATACTGGGAGTCACAGCAGGAGTTCCACAAAAGCATCCAGCTGCGGGGAAACATGGACAGTCCAAACTAGCATTGGTCGGTGATGTCGCAGATGAGCCCATCCCGCCTGTCAGTGAGGATACGGACTGGTCCGCAATACCAATTTTGTTTCATCTGCAGGACTTTGCTCGAGACCAACTTAATGATGCCACTTTGGAACATGCCTTTAAAAGTGTGACTGAGGTAAATTGGGTAGCCAAAGCCGCCCAGCCTGTAGAAGGTATACAATATTTTATTGTTAAAAATAATTTCCTGTATAGAGTTGCTACTGTACAGGGGGAAAAAGTAGAACAATTAATGGTTCCTAAGGTCCATGTACCCCTAGTGTTAAAAGCAGCACATACACATGTCTGTGGGGGACACCTGGGGAAGGATAAAACATGGGAACGAGCTCTGCTTAGGTTTTACTGGCCCGGTGTACACATGGCAGTGAAAAAGTATTGCCGGTCCTGTCCCATTTGTCAGAGAACCTGTCCCAAACCCATGTAAAGGGCACCTCTCATTCCAATACCAATAGTACAAGTTCCCTTTGAACGAATAGCTATGGACCTTATGGGGCCACTGGAAAAATCCACATGTGGGCACCAATATATACTAGTAGTGCTTGACTATGCAACAAGGTATCCACAAGCAATTCCTCTACGAAACATAAAGTCCAGCACCATAGCTAAGGAACTTGTATTGATGTTTACACGCTTGGGAATACCCAAAGAAATTCTCACAGATCAGGGTACTCCATTCTTGTCTAAACTGATGAAGGACATGTGCCAGTTGCTAGGGGTTATGGCACTTCACACCTCTGTATACCATCCACAAACAGATGGCTTGGTGGAACGCTTTAACCGCACATTAAAGCACATGCTCAGGAAAGCAGTGGCTCAAGAAAAAAAAGATTGGGACACTCTTATTCCCTATTTGATGTTTGCCATCCGTGAGGTACCTCAAGCTTCAACAGGGTTTAGTCTCTTTGAGTTATTGTTTGGGAGACAGCCCAAGGGTATCTTGGATATGTTAAAAGAAGGGTGGGAGCAGCAAGGTCCCAGGGAGCCAAATCTGGTACAATTTGTGTCCCAAATGTATGAGAGGCTAGGAAAGATAGGGCCCATTGTGCAGCAACATGTAAAAGAGGCTCAGGAACGACAGAGAAAAAGTTATGATAAAAGTGCTGTTGTTCGATCTTTCAAGCCTGGGGACAAGGTCCTAGTCCTGGTTCCCACCCAGGAAAGCAAACTTTTTGCCAGTTTGGCAGGGTCCATATGAAGTTCTAGAAGCTGTCGGTCCTGTCAATTACAGAGTCCGCCAGTTAGGTAGGAGAAGGGAGGAGCAAATATATCATGTTAACCTCCTTAAACCTTGGCATGATGAGGAAACCTCTCCTCAGGTAGTGAGTACTGCCATTAAAAAGACTGAAGTGCCCATAGAGCCAGCTTTGTCCATTCAGCAGAGACAACAGACTGAAGAAATGATTCGCCGGAACAGGGATGTCTTGTCTTCCATTCCTGGGCACACTACCTTAATCGAACACGACATTGTCACTGCGCCAGGAGTCATTGTAAAGCTCTAGCCGTATCCTGTTCCAGAAGCAAGACGGGTGGACATGAGAAAGGAGGTCGAGAAGATGCTCCAGTTAGATATGATTGAAGAGTCCACCAGTGAGTGGAATAGTCCCATTGTGCTTGTGCCGAAACCCAATGGGACAATTAGGTTCTGCAATGACTTTAGGCGCCTAAACAGTATGTCGCAGTTTGATGCCTATCCGATGCCACGTGTGGATGAACTAGTGGAAAATCTTGCTGGTAGCAATTATTTGACAACCCTTGATCTAACAAAGGGTTATTGGCAAGTTCCCCTGACTTCCACGGCCAAGCCAAAGACTGCATTTTCCACCCCTGATGGTCACTATCAATATAAATTCCTACCCTTTGTGTTGCATGGGGCACCTGCCACCTTCCAAAGGGCCATGAATAAATTGCTACGACCTCACACAGCTTATGCAGCCGCTTACCTGGACGATATAGTGATTTATACCCCAGACTGGGGATCACATTTAGCCAAAGTTGAGGCGGTCTTAGCTTCATTAAGGTCAGCAGGATTGACAGCTAACCCAGAGAAATGTGCCATAGCCATGAGAGAAGCCAAATATTTGGGGTACATTGTTGGTCGAGGGCATGTAAAACCCCAGCTAGACAAAGTGGAGGCAGTCAAAAATTGGGCAAGACCAGAAAAAAAGTTGCAGTTAATAACCTTTTTAGGCTTAGTAGGTTACTACAGGCGGTTTGTAAGCCACTTCGCCACTAGAGCTGCTCCACTTACGGACATGTTAAAAAAAAGTTGTCCAGATATATTAACCTGGTCTGAATCTGCAGAAACCGCCTGGTCTGATCTTCGGTTAGCTCTTTGTTCCTCTCCAGTTCTACAAGCACCAGATTTTACCCTGAGGTTCTTCCTCCAAACTGATGCTTCTGGTGTTGGTTTTGGTGCAGTCTTGTCACAGGAGAAGAATGGAGTAGAAAATCCTGTCCTGTACCTAAGTCGGAAGTTGCTTCCAAAGGAACAAAAATATGCCACTGTGGAGAAAGAATGTCTCGCCATACAATGGGCTACAGAAGCTATTATCTCCTAGGCAGAGAGTTCACCTTAATAACAGACCATGCACCATTGAGATGGATGCAGAACAACCGGGAGGTAAATGCCAAGGTAACCCGCTGGTTCTTGGCACTGCAACCTTTCAAGTTCTCAGTAGAACATAGACCTGGGATTCTGCACAAGAATGCAGATGCATTGTCACGAAAATATGCGCTCCTCGCGAAGTCCGCGCCCCCCTACTTGGAGACGCTAGGGGGAGGGATGTGTAACAAAGGGAGGCATTTTTCTGACAAGAGGCAGAGAAAGTATACAAACAGAATAAAACATTGGCACAGTTATGCACCTAGGTTGAGATTAAACCAGGTAAAAACGTATGTGTAGTTTAAAGTTTGTTAACTTACATGATTTCCTCTCAGCAAACAGACAGGGTGTGTCTGTGCAAACAGAGCCAGTGATGGGTGTTTTCTTTTAAAGAGAAGGTGGGTGTGTCACCTGCCCATCAAGCTAAGGCTGGGGGAGGAGCAACATGTATAAAAGCTTGATTGTGTTATTTGTTCAGAGAGACCAACGCTGGGGTAGCTGGCTAGTCTTGAGAGAGAGCTGGTCTATGTATAGCAAGCGTTTAGGGTCTCCATAATTGCTGTGAAAGTATACGGTGTCAAAACATTTATCATCCTGACAATAAAGCTACATAAAAAGGAAGAAGTTGTTCGCGTGTGCTTCTGCAGTAGCGGGCTCTTGCCACTATATATATATATATATATATATATATATATATATATATGTGTGTGTGTGTCTATATGTATATTTTTGTGAGTATGGCAAACTCAGATTTGTCACATAGCAGATTGGAGAGACTTCATCTCAGTTCCATATATTATACACCACTTTAAAATAAATATTATTTGCTTCCAATATACTGCTACTATTTCACCAAATTTAGACCTTCGCCCTATTTAACAAAACCAATTGCTGGGTATTGCCGTCAGTAGCCTTCGCTGGGGACCTCCTGTGAAGCATACCCAAGCAAAGCAGCCTATTTAGCAAGCACAGCTGTACTACAATTATTTCTGCTGACTTGCTTTCCCACTTAAAAATAACAAAATTTTCTTTATTAAAACAAAACATTTTGTTTTGACAGAGAAAAACATTTTGTTTTGTGTGTATATATATATATATATATATATATATATATATATATACATACACACACAGGCATTTATATCGCCACGCAGCTGGTACCATATATAATATGAGATATACCAAGTGCGGGCTTGTTTTTTCTCCGGTTTTGTTTCAAAATATTGCCTTATTGTCATAGCAGCTGTCCAGCAAGCCTATTTAAGGCACATTTGGATGTAGATCACAAGCCAGCCCTTGCTATATGTAAACTCCTATACCTGGGAGGTGAGTGAATCTGATTTTAACTACATTTTAATGGTGTTTTAAAGCATATAGGTCAGTGTAGGACCTGCATATAATGAGGTGCCTTTGATGATGGGATGCAGGCTTAAATGTTTTTATCAAAATATACCTCATGTTTTCATTTTGCTACATACACATTGCTATGCAGTGTTAAGGATAAGCACTGACAACTGTCTTTCTAATTTTGTTTTCTATTTTGTTACTTTTTTTAAGTTTACATTACTTTAATTTCCAGTTAAACTGGAAGCCCATCTGGCAATGTTGGGTCAAGCATGGGCAGAGTGATCAATAATGGTTGGTGAAGCTGTAAGAGTCCTCTTTCAGCTGTCAATTAATATCGCCAGGGTGCTGAGCATTGAAATGTTATTGTTAGGTTGGGCAATGTGATAAGCAGCGATAGAATATCTTCCATATCACCCAACCTTTTTATATAGACCACTAAACTGGAGTGTGACAAAATGTAGTATATCTAATGACTGATTGTTATTTTCTGTTGAATTTATGTATAACACTGTGAATATTTTATGTAACCTTTCAAAGTGTATTTTGTTAACTGACCTGAGTCTGACCTAGGCAAGTGTCAATGATCTTGTGAAAGTAGCCAGGACCAGATAAATCTCTGAGTAGTTTGTGTATGCAGAGGAGTTAGACTTAGCCAAGCCGAACGATGAGCAGAGGTGAGACTTCAAGGTCCTGTAGACATTCCGATCTCAGCACACTTCAAAAGCCCAGTGACATTTGAGAGATCAATGACCTAGTGACATTTGAGAGATCAATCTGTCTTTATTGACAGCTAATATCCTAAGGTGGGGTGAACAGCCAACAAGAAATGGTTTAAAATCTTCTGCATTAGACATCATGCATTTCTTGAGGGCTCTATCAAGACTGAAATGTCACATCCTTTTCAATTACATTCCCTCACACACAGCCAGTCTACCTCATAAGCAGTACTCTGATTTTATTTCCTATTTTATTTTCTGAAACTCTTTTGTGCAACATATTGTATGTCTGTTATTAATTTTTGCAAATTAGCCTTGGAAATATTTTTCAGATTAAAGATATTAAATCTATCGTATTTCTTCATGATTCTTTGTGAACTTATGAAGCCCAAGGAGGTTCATACTACATGTGTATGTGATTTAAGTGTGAAACATTAATAAGTGGTTCTGGTGAATGTAAGGACACCATAATAAATCCTTTGTGGTGGCAGAAAAGGTGTATTCATTGCTATGTGACTAAGGTAACGCCAGTCACGGCCATCTGTTCGGATTGCTGTATCTGGGACAGGCTGGGCGTTCGTGACATGGAGTTAACAACTTTTTCATTTTTCCCTTTCCCAAAACATGGGACAGTTGAATCAAAGTGAACAGCTACCCTCTAACTTTACAAGCAAGTCATTTCAGGTAATGCATGATACACGAACACAGTAAAATAATCCTAAAGCCTGATGCATTTTTCCCATGAGCTTTTTGACTTTGTACTCAATCAAATGGGGGGAGTAAAATGAAACAGGCAGTAGGGAAAGTAATTAAATTATAGTTCTATCATGGAAGTAGCTTTTTAAATAATAGTGGATCAGAATGTATAAAGCCAGCATTATGGACAAAGAATACAGCTTCCTATGGATCACAACTATTTTGTAAGCGCTATTAATCATGTTTGACTGAAGAGACCAGGGCCGGCGCTACCATTAGGCAGCCTTAGGCAGCTGCCTAGGGCGCCGGCCTCTGGGGGGCGGCACTGTGGCCGAGGAGACTGATTATTAAAAAAACAATTATTAATTAGTTCATTTTAAGCGGGCGGCGCGATCGCCGCCGGGCGGATTGTCCGCCCGCAATATAGGGGTCCTGTAGACCTAAGCGGTGCTGCACTGTAGCAGCACCGCATTTTCAAATGTGCCCGGCGCCTGGCAGCGTCGTGACGTCACGACGCTGCCAGTGTAGAGAGCCGACAGGAGTCTGACAGAAGTAAAGAGAGAGGAAAGAAGCAAGAAACAAGAGGCAGAGAAGAGAATGGAAGAAAAGTGAAGGTGAGTACAGAAAAGGGGGAGAGGTAGTGAAAGTATGGAACAGAGAAACGGAGGGGAGGGTGACAGAAGTATGCTGCAGAGAACCGAGGGGGGAGGAGGAGTGGATGCTACAGTAAAAAAGGGAAGAGGGAGAATGAATGCTACATAAAATGTGTGTGGTGGGGGGGGGAATGGATACTACATAAAATGTGTGTGGTGGAGAATGCATGCTACATAAAATGTGTGTGTGGGGGGATAATGGAAGCTACAGAATATGTGGGGGGGGGGAGAATGGATGCTATAGAAAATGTGTGTGGTGGAGAATGGATGCTACATAAAATGTGTGTGGTGGGGGGAGAATGGATACTACAGTAAATGTGTGTGTGGGGGGAGAATGGATGCTACAGTAAATGTGTGTGTGGGGGGAGAATGGATGCTACAGAAAATGGGGGGAGAATGGATGCTACAGAAAATGGGGGGAGAATGGATGCTACAGAAAATGTGTGTGTGTGGGGGGAGAATGGATGCTACAGAAAATGTGTGTGTGGGGGGAGAATGGATGCTACAGAAAATGGGGGGAGAATGGATGCTACAGAAAATGTGTGTGTGTGGGGGGAGAATGGATGCTACAGAAAATGTGTGTGTGTGTGGGAGAATGGATGCTACAGAAAATGGGGGGAGAATGGATGCTACAGAAAATGTGTGTGTGTGGGGGGAGAATGGATGCTACAGAAAATGTGTGTGTGTGGGGGGAGAATGGATGCTACAGAAAATGTGTGTGTGTGTGGGAGAATGGATGCTACAGAAAATGGGGGGAGAATGGATGCTACAGAAAATGTGTGTGTGTGTGTGTGTGGGAGAATGGATGCTACAGAATATGTGGGGTGGGGGGGGGAGAATGGATGCTACAGAAAATGTGTGGGGGAGAGAATGGATGCTACAGATAATGGCAGGAGAATGGATGCTACAGAAAATGTGTGTGGGGGGGGGAGAATGGATGCTACAGAAAATGTGGGATTACACTTATAAATGTCCTTAAGTTAGAGACTATGGAGTCTATGTACTAAAATAGTGCCGTGACAAATTGCAGCTATGCAAGGGCATAGGTGACATATGTGAGAATAGCTAGTGGGCAGATGGGCATGTGTGAGAGAAGTTGGTGGGCAGCAAAGTACATGTCAGTCTGTAACAGGTGAGTGATGTAAAGTTTTCTTTTTTTTGTTTGTTTGGTTCTGAAATCTAACATTTAGAGCCTCCACTCTAGATATCCTGTTTTTGCTCCTGGGCAGGAGTGAAGCCTGGACAGCATTCTGCGCCAGACATCAGTGCTGCATCAGACATCTGAACTGCATCCTAGCCAGCCAAGAGGAGGTAAGAGTTATTTTTATTTTAAAAAATTTAAGTGTGTTAGGGGCTGTGAAATAAAAAAATATTTTTTTATTTGGGGGGGGGGGGGGGGGGGGCGATGAGCTTAAACTTTGCCTAGGGCGCCGGGCAACCTTGCACCGGCCCTGGAAGAGACACATAACCTACAATAGGCAGTGGCTACAGTTCAGCTAAAAGATGCTTCTCATCTATGTGGAGAACTGTTTCAAAAGGACACGTGCAATGACAAAACTAATTAAGCATCTGAAATAGGTCAAGCACAGCTGTAATAATCTTGTTACATCCCTGCACAGTTCTTGTGAAGGCTTTTGCAAGTATTTAAGATACAGAACATTTGTCACAATGCTTTTCAATCAGAGCAGTACAATAAATTGAAGTGCACAAAATGCTATCAGTAGATAGTATAAACATTGCATTGAAATGGCCTGAAATTAGGTTATGCAATGGAAAAGGCCATTTCACAGAGGTACAAATTTCGGGCTATATATTGTTAGAGTTCTACTTTTGCTTTAACATATCATGGAATATTTAGTCTATGAATAGACCAGGGATGATGACAATCAATTCCTTCTGCTGTGTGGTGTAGTTAGGTTCAGGGCCGGTGCTAGGGTCCGTGGCGCCCTAGGCACATTTTCAAAATTGGTGCCCCCCCCCCCCCGCGGAACATTTTTAAAATCGGCGCCCCCACCCTGCACTTACAAAATAGTGTGTAAGTGTGCAGGGTGGGGGGCCAACTTTGAAAATGTGCGTCTTTTCTTACCTGCTTCTAACTTGCCTCCTCTCTGATCCGTCTGCTCCCCTCCACTCACTTACACTGTCGGGCCGTGATGATGATGTCACGCCCGACAGTCAGTCAGTGAGTGGAGGAGAAGAGACGGAGCAGAGAGACGGCGGTGGTGAGCAATAGTCCCTCCCCCCTCCCTGTGGATGTATCTGAAGCTGTGCGGCGGCCGTGAAAGGTATGGTCAGCGGTCGCCGCACAGTTTTAAAGAAATTTTTAATCTGTGGCGCCCTCCAGAGCCCGGCGCCCTAGGCAACTGCCTAACCTTGCCTAATGGGAGCACCGGGCCTGGTTAGGTTAAGACTGGTGACATGGCCAAATTTAGAGCAACATAGAAAATGTCTCAGCCAAATGCAGAAATGAAGCAAACAATTTGCGGAACAGTTTTGAATATTTTGTTCACTTCTAATTATCAGGATTAGTTAAAAAGACAAATGTTTGCTATACTTCCTAATGGAATATAAACTTACTTATGTTCATGAATTATTGACATCTAATGAAAACTGAACTTCAACATGAAATCTGCTTGCTTCTATATTAATTTAGAATGCAATATCAGATTTTTCTTTTATTATGTAAAATGATTTAATGGAACTCGTAACTGACCAGACCTATTAAAAGAACCAAATCTGAGAGCAATTTGAATGGATAGTCCTGTTTTCCTCACTGTCTGGCGCTGCACTGTGGCACCTTACAAATTAATAAATAATAATAATAATAATAATAATAATAATAATAATTGTGCAATCAAAATGACTGCACAGCAGACTGTTTAATATAAATGTTTTAGTCATACAGAGGAATGCTATGATTTTAAGATACTGTTTATTATGTATAGATGATTCACTGTGAATCTGAAAATAAAACAAAATTAGCTAGTGTCAATGAAGATATGTCACACAATGCTAACATTAATGATAATATATCACCCAAATAAGTGTAACAATAATACTACTGAGGGGAAACTTGCTCATTTGTCAATGTCAAAACATTTCTGTTCAATCATATGATATATTTTCCTTTTCCATTGTAATACAGAGCATGGGTTGCTTTCTGGGGAAACTTGCAGGATTCATTACGGAACATTATGGTCTAAGAAGGGTCCAGCTCATTGTGAAATATACTACATTGGTATATATAGTTATTTGTAATTATGCTTTTACATTTTATCTAGCTGAAAAGTTTGAAGGTAAATAGAATGCTGACACAGACAAAATATAGAGAGACTAAAGAAAGAAAAAAAAGATAATAAATACCGTCTGCTTGTTCCTTCTTAAGACTATGACGTTTATTTGCCAACATTGCTCAGAAATGAACATCTTCACTAAAACCATAGCAACCAATCAAACATTTGCTTTGTGTAGTTTATGCTACACAAAATCTAATTGCTATTTTGGTGCTATGGTTTTAGTTAAAATTTGTACCTTTGAGCAATGTTAGTAAATACCCCTCTCTATGATATAGATTGTTGTGACTGCAATTATGTCGCAGTAACAGGGTCACTATGAAATAGACACAAATAATTAAGCCTTTTTTCAAGTCCTCACCATATCTCGTATTCCATTAGTTTCCTCTGCATACTTGCTTTATTTTACCAGGCAAGATTGTTCACACAAATTTCAGCATTCCAAACATTGTTGCTGATGTGAAATTATATATTATAAAAACAGCAAATTTAAGACACTACTTTCTATATTTTATTTGAAACTATCATATATAAAGCATGTGTGTAGATACATCTATACAGATAATAAAAAATTATATATGCATTAAAAAAATGAAAATAGCTGATGTTACCAGCATCAAAGGGGTTAAGGATTACCAGTGGTATTTCAACCATTTTAGGATCTGACACATAACTGTATGGAAACTATTTTCAATGTAACAAATGCACATAGTGATAAAAAGAGTTAGCGTGTGCTGTCATGCAAAATGGAATGTTCTTCATTGTGCTCATGGCTTCTTTGCTTTTAAAGAATTTTAGGTTTACACTCATATGTACATGACAAAAATAAGTCTAACACCTAATTATGGTGCTGAAAAAAAGTAGCAGTCAGGGACCACATGCATGCTTACATACACGCACAAGGGGGTCAGACATTTATTATACACATGTCTATCATACTTGCCTACTCCCGAATTTTGGGGAGTCCTCACGGACTCCCGGAAGAGTAGGCAAAACTCCCGAAATTTGGCGAACTTCTCGGCAGTGAATGGAGGGGGTGGGTCTTAATCGTGTAATTAAGCTCCGCCCCCTCCATTCAATGCCGTGAATTTCAGCTTTTTATAGTGGGGGCGGGGCTATGGTGACACAAAATGTCACCACGCCCTCCTCCTACCCTATGTCAAATGACTTCTCTCCCGGGGGAGGAATCTTAAAAGTGTGCATGTATGATGTCTATTTTGGCCTGTGTATTGCTCTAGCAGTCAGTACATATCATAACATGTAAGGCTTCTTATTTCTAAACAACACTGTAATCCCTTGACTACATGTAGTAAGCATGAAATAAAAGATGAAAGGATACCTATAAAATTGTAAACATTATATTAGGCATTCCCAACATTGAGTATTAACTAGGAAATAGCTAAGGTGTTCTTGGTGATCTCTTAAAATACTTGTTTGTATTTAGCTGTTGTTGCAACTTGCAAAAATAAAAGTTAGAATACAGTATTCCTCTTGCTCAAGGGAGCCAATTTATTATATAGAAACACTGGTGGTCATTGGTGGGACCACCACTTTCAATGCAACTGTGGGGGGAAGATAAAGATAGTCCCTTATGTTAGACTCCATTTTAAGCATTAACACATTTCACTCTTCCACCCATTTCACAGTATCTCACACTATAAATATCTACCATTTATTCAGCCATTACTCACTATCCACATTCCATTCACATAGAAACATCTAGCATCACAAAAAGTTTTTTAAGTATATAAATGGCAAAAGGATTAAAAAAGATAATATAGGACCCCTAAGAAGTGAGATGGGTGAATTGATAAATGATACTAAGGAAAAAGCAGAGATATTAAACACGTTCTTTTCTTCAGTATTTACCAGAGAGGAACAAATGGCAGGAGTAATACATAAAAATGGAAATGAAACCATGCCATTAATTAATACTTGGTTGTCAGAGGAAGAAGTCCAAAGGCGACTGAAGAATATTAAGATAAATAAAGCTCCAGGTCCAGATGGCATACACCCAAGGGTCCTTATGGAGTTAAACTCGGAAATAGAAAACTCGGAAATAGCTAGACCGCTATTCTTAATTTTCAGAGATTCAATCTCATCAGGCTCAGTACCAAGGGATTGGCGAATAGCAGATGTGATGCCGTTGTTTTAAAAGGGGACGAGATCACAACCAGAGAATTATAGACCTGTAAGCCTGACATCAATAGCGGGGAAACTACTGGAAGGTATTTTAAGGGACAGTATTCAGGATTACTTGGTACGCAATAAAATTATTAGTGGTAATCAACATGGATTTGTGAGGGATAGGTCATGTCAAACTAATCTAATTAGTTTCTACGAGGAAGTTAGTGGGAACTTAGACCAGGGAAGGACAGTAGATGTGGTCTACTTAGATTTTGCAAAGGCCTTTGATACAGTGCCACACAAGAGGTTGGTTTACAAAATAAGGGAACTGGGTCTAGAAATCAAAATTTGTACTTGGATCAAAAACTGGTTAGAGAATAGGGAACAGAGAGTTGTGATAAATGGAACATTTTCTAATTGGTCAAAGGTCTTAAGTGGAGTACCTCAAGGTTCTGTGCTGGGACAACTCCTTTTTAATATATTTATTAATGACCTTGGTGATGGTTTAGAGAGTAAAGTTTCTATTTTTGCAGATGACACTAAACTCTGTAAGGTAATAAAATCAGAGCAAGATGTAGCTTCTCTACAGAGGGACTTAAATAAACTGGAGGATTGGGCGGCTAAATGGAATATGAGGTTTAATACAGATAAATGTAAGGTTATGCATTCAGGGATCAAAAACAAGAACGCAATCTATAAATTAAATGGAATTAATTTGGGAGAATCTATAATGGAAAAGGATTTGGGAGTGCTCGTAGACAGTAGACTTAGCAATAGTGCTCAGTGTCAAGCAGCAGCTGCAAGGGCAAACAAAGTATTGGCATGCATAAAAAGGGGCATAGATGCAAGGGAAGACAGTGTAATTTTGCCACTGTATAAATCGTTGGTAAGACCTCATCTTGAATATGCAGTACAGTTCTGGGCACCACTCTATAAAAAAGATAATTTGGAACTAGAAAGGGTTCAGAGAAGGGCGACAAAATTGATAAAGGGTATGGAGTCATTAAGTTATGAGGAAAGGCTAGCCAGTTTAGGCATGTTTACTTTAGAAAAGAGGTGTCTAAGGGGAGATATGATTACTATGTACAAATACATTAGGGGTCAATACAGAGAGCTTTCATGGGAACTTTTTACCCCAAGGACCATACACAGGACACGTGGTCATCCCCTAAGGTTAGAGGAGAGGAAATTTCACAACCAGCAAAGGAAGGGGTTCTTTACAGTAAGGGCAGTCAAGATATGGAATTCATTGCCAGGGAAGGTTGTGATGGCAGATTCAATAGATATGTTTAAGAAAGGGTTAGACAAATTTTTAGCGGAAAGGTGTATCCAGGGATACGACCGTTAATTTAAAATAAAGGATAGTAGTGGATATAGGGTAAAAATTGGATTGCAATATTGAGTCTGGGGGGATTTTCAAAATTGAAACAGATGGGCGGTTGCCTACTCTGGATTAATTTCAAATATAAGTGCAGGATCGCAGAAGATCCAAAATAGGTTGAACTTGATGGACTGGTGTCTTTTTTCAACCTCATCAACTATGTTACTATGTTACAGGATAGACATTATTTACCTCACACAGGAGCCATTTTGTCTAAGCATGATGATCACATTAGTTTACAATGGCAGCCACCTTGAGGCATGGATGGATTAGATCAACCTCCATTTTCTCTATTGTCTGAAACTCAGGCTGCTCTAAACACATTGTATATCACCTTGCTGCCTTATTAACTACTTCAATTTCTCCAGGAATAAACCGCATTATTTCAAAATTCATATTACAAACTACTTTGTCACTCCAAAATCCATTCCAAACATCACAGAAACTCTTGGACTCACAGCTCAAACCAAAGACAAAGGATTCAAACTTTATATATTCCACTTAAACACCACAATACTTTTCACTGCGTCTCACAAATCGAATGTACAGCACAGTTCCACAGCTGCACAGCACTGCAGGAGTAAACACATTATCAGCCATCTTACCACTACATCCAACCACACTGCTCAACCACAGTGCCATCTCAAATGTATACAATGACTATCCATGAAACCTCAATCCACACAGTCACATATTAATATTCAATATCCATCAAAACTACAGCATCACATTGTCGTATAAAACCTAACAAGCAAGCAATTACACATTATAAATGTATTTTATACAAATACAATATTGTATTAATATAGTATAATTAAGTTCAGCCATATAACATCTGCAAACCAAAGACAAATGATCATAAAACTATATACAGTCAGGTCCATAAATATTGGGACATCAACACAATTATCATATTTTGGGCTCTATACACCACCACAATGGATTTGAAATGAAACTAAGAAGATATGCTTTAACTGTAGACTTTCAGCTTTAATTTGACGGGTATTTACATCTAAATCAGGTGAGCGGTGTAGGAATTACAACGGTTTCTATATGTGCCTCACACTTTTTAAGGGACCTAAAGTAATGGGACAATCGACTCAAAAGCTATTTCATGGACATGTGTGGGCTATTCCCTCATTATTTCACCTGATTTGGATGTAAATTCCCTCAAATTAAAGATGTAAGTCTGCAGTTAAAGCACATCTTGTTTGTTTCATTTCAAATCCATTGTGGTGGTGTATAGAGCCCAAAATATGAGAATTGTGTCGATGTCCCAATATTTATGGACCTGACTGTATTAACCCTCTTCAAGGGCTCACAGTTAAACTCCAATTCAATCCTCTTTTAGGCAAGCATAGAAGCCATTAGGAAAGTATTCCATATCATCATATAAGTTGTATATTAGCTATAGCTCCAAATCCAAACAATGATTCCTTAGATGTGTTAGAGGCTGGAACTTCAGAAAGGACGCTGTCTACAAACAATTATAGTTTAAAGGATGAAAAAGTTATGCCTAAAATTGTAGAGGAACCTGCTCATTTCAAGATCACATGACTCGTTTCTCCGCCTCTTTGAGGTTGGTTTCATCAGAGATTGTCAGAGTTAACACTGGAACTACCACTGACTGGTATTAGCGCAACTAAACAGAGAGACGTGGAGTCTAACGCACCACAGTTGTTCACCAGGGACCCCCTGCAAGGTGGTATGGGCTTTGCTGCGTTAGGTGCGCAGGTCGCGGTTCTCCCAGATTCATTGGTGAGAGAGACAGAAATGGTCAGACAGTCCGGATCAAGCCAACGGAAGCGCAGTACAACGGAGATATCCAGGAGATTAGTCAGAAGCGAGCCAAAGGTCAAACCAGGACGTGCAGAGCAGTACAAAATGGAATCCACAGGGAAAAACAATTCAAGATAAGGAGCCAATAGAAGCAGTAACTAGACAGGAACGCTGGAGCAGGGTGAACAAATGTTCTGCAACCCTAATGGTGCCGGAGTGCGCTTTAAATAGGAGGAAGTGCCTCCTGAGCCTGAGCCTGCAGTGATGGCAGTTAGAACACAGCTGACCGCCGACAGGATGAAGAGAAGGGCTAGCAATGGGACACGAGAGTATTGCGCTATTGTGCATGCGTGCGCTGTGAGCCAGCAGGGACCAGGAAGAGTTTCCTGTTGCTAGGCAATAGAATGCGGGCGATGAGAGGAGGAAGGCGTCCATCTCCAGGACCTATGGGAAGTCCAGAAACGGCCCCCTATATCTTTTTTTGTGAAATGTGTGGAGCACTTTCCTCTTTTATGTATACAGTCTACTGTTGTTGCATGTAACATTAGTTATTTTTTTTATTATGAATGTTATTTGAGTTTCAAGAGGCAGTGAATAGAGCTGGTTTTAAGACCTGTAGCTAAATTAGAACCCAAATTCACAATTGTCCTTCGGGTGGCCTGCACGCTGCATCAGGATTATCAGGAGTGTGACTCCTAATAAATGGAATGGAAGGAGAGTAAGAGCAATAAGACATGCTTTTAAAGAGGTACTTAGCCTAAAAATAAAAAAAAAATTCTATATGGTAGTTGAGCTAGAGAATAATTTGCACTGTACAATACTGTATATGTAAAAGTACACTTTACAAACAAAATAATTAAATAGCTTTGAACACTGGATATTGCCATCCCCAAGCCACTGTTTGAGTTAAAAAAAAATATACTGCAGTGCTGCCAAATACAGTATGTGTTGATTTCCTCCCTAACCTATTTCAAAAATATTTATCATGGCATTTTCTTTGTTCTCACATACTGTGTAATACTTTTTATTTTGAGAGTATGTATTTTGATGGTTGCCGGCTAGATGGCGATAGTTTTCTACCTGTTCATTCTCTGGAGATCCTTCATAAGACTTGGTTCAGTGGTGGTCTGCCATCTCTTTTTTCTCTCCTCACCAAACTGGCATGAAATACATTTTTATCTTATTGCCTCTATATAATTGTCCCAATAGTTCTTAAATCTCTCAAGGAGCATGCTGTATTTGAAGCCAGTAGCTCTATATATAGCAGCGATCTCTGAGAAGGGTCTTGTTATGGTAGTAATGATGAATGATCTAAAGCAGGTAATAATCCAGAATAGGGTATGCATTAGTATCTTGAGCACTGGACCAACACCAGCCACTTATTAAATGCCACGCGCACCAGTTACAGTTGAGCAGCAACTGTTCATTGCTGCTCTACTATGCAAAGGAGCAGTGAATGGGACATATCTTCCAAACTTTCAACCAAGGGACAAAGCTGTCCGTGCATGGGACTACAAAAGAGAGACCACTAATGGGGACTGACCGCCTAAATCGGAACAATTGCATTTTTATTTGTGTTTTCATATGAGATGAAAAAGTACTGTAAATGACGATGTGTACAAACCTAAAGTGCATAAACAAAACTTGCTCTACTCAAAAGAATTGTTATTATTTTATGATCAGTAAACAACCAAGTGCATAACTCTCAATACAAAAAGACATATTAGTGTGTATCTAGCAAAATTAAAATATGAGGTATTAGTTCATATTGTGATCAAAACATTTTAGCCTGCATCCCTGTGTCAAGGGCACCTCATTATATGCAGGTCCTACACTGACCTATATGCTTTAAACACCATTAAAATGCAGTTAAAATCAGATGCACTCACCTCCCAGGTAGTTGAGTTTACATCTAGCAAGGGCTGGCTTGTAAGCCATACCCAAATGTGCCTTAAATAGCCTTAATGGACAGCTGCAATTACAACATAAGTTAATATTTTGAGACAAAACCAGAGAAAAAATAAGCCTGCGCTCGGTATATCCCATATTATATATGGTACCAGCTGCGCGGCAGTAAGCCCGCACTTCGTATATCCCATACTATATATGGTACCAACTGCATGGCAGTATAAATGCTCATATATGTATCCAAAACAAAGAAATATTTTTTATAAGCACTTATCCTTAACACTGCATATTTGTGTGTATCTAGGAAATTGAAAACATGAGGTATTAGTTCATATTTTGATCAAAACATTTAAGCCTGCTTCACAGCGTTAAGGGCATCTTATTATATGTAGGGATGTGCACCGACCACTTCTCGCGTTTTGGGTTTTGGGTTCTGGGTTCTGATTACCTTCAGGTTTTGGGTTCTAATGGGTTTTGCCAAAACACCCCCCTCAAGGTTTTGGGTTCTGATTTTTTTTTTTAAAAAAAGCATAAAAACTTCTAAAATCCATATTTTAGTTTTTTTTTTCACTCCTACGCTTTTATTAACCTCTATAACATTCATTTACACTCATTTACAGTCTATTCTGAACACCTCACACCTCACAATATTGTTTTTAGGCCAAAAGGTTGCACCGAGGTAGCTGGATGACTAAGCTAAGTGACACAAGTGGGCGGCACAAACAGGACAGAGCACCGGACAGCACCACTGGACTGAGCAGGACAGAGGACACCACCACACACCCTCCCTCTTCCCTCTCCAATGCCCGAGTGAAGATGACGGCGGGAAGCGGTGAATAATATGAATCCGGATCTCGCGAGATCCGACGGCGGGATGATGACGTTTTGCCTCGTTCTGAGTTTTGCGTCGGGCGGGAATCCCCGAACAGTGCTTGGATCCGGGCTCGGATCGGCACTGTTCGGGGGTGTTCGGATTTCAAAAATTCCGAACCCGCTCACCCCTAATTATATGCAGGTTCTACATTGACCTATATGCTTTAAAATGCAGATCTACAAGATTGCAGATGAACTATATACACTCCTTATTGAAAGAAAATATTTCCTACATCATGATTGCCTGGGGTAAACCCATTGCAGTGTCATTATGGGAGGTCTCTTCGGCCACACTATAAATCACCCTGGCTGATAATGTTCTGCCTCTAAGCTTCAGGACAATTCACCTGCTCTCCCTCTTTGTTTTGATGATCCCAGGCAGGTGCCTTGGGTCCAACACCTGAGTGAGGTGTGTGTTTTTGATACCCCATGTGGGGTGGTTTGGTTTGGGTTCACTACTCTTCGGCTTGCTGCCGGTTCTCGGCTTCTGCCAGTGCGGGACAATTTTTGCTGATTCTTTGGGTGCCTATACCAGCTGGTTTGAAATTTGGTTTGAAATGTTGTTTTTGCTGAAAAACACTGTGCAGTCAGCGGTCTATGCTTGGTGGGCACACATTAGTTTTATTTATGTAATGGCTGAACCTGATTCTTTTTGAAAACTCGGATTTAATTATGGCAATGGTACGGCCCTAGGGGGTGGGCTTGTTGGTGCGTTCCATCAGCCCAGAACAGGTTTTCAGATGCTTTGGATAAGTGATTCCAAGTTTAAGGATAATTGTTACCTATTTATTGATATTGAGAGGGTAAATGACCCTCGCTGTGATATTTTAAGAGGGGACTGTTAACATGTTAGAAGATCAACTGTTAAGCATTGTAATCAGTTAATAGGACTTTTAGTACACCTGCATACTGATAGTAATTTATTAATGAAACTAAAGTATCGTTGATATTTTGTATTTCTATAAGGAAGTAATTTTAATTAATCTACAACTACAAAATTATAGCACATTTAGGATTTTAACATTTTAACAGTCAATTGAATTAGATAATCATAAGAAATGCTGTGTGTATTCAATAAACTTGTTATTTCTTATATAAAAAAAATAATAAATGTATTGCAATAAAAAATACTTTACTCAAAGAATAATGCATTTTTAAAATGGTTTTCATCTGTTATTGCCATCATGAGACGGCAATAACAGAACAAGTATTGTAGTTTGCCTTTTAGTGCTTGAAACTTCTAAAATGCATCCTGGACTGGCAGTGTCTTAAAACCTCTTTAGCTCATGTGCTAATGGGGTTTTGAGCTTGATAAATAGGACTCATAACATAATAAAAGTTTCTAATTCAGTAGCTCATTAAAATGAGAAGATTGTACTTGATTGCTATCTACAAGTTCATTCACGTCTCTTCTATTAGGCATTCACCGGGACTCCATCAACGTCAATGAATGAGGAGGAGGAAGGTAAATGGTGAAGAGGGTGGAAGTGGAAGAAGGGTGGAGCGTGAGGGGCACAAGGAAAAGGGGGTGTTGGGGGATAATGGTAGAAGAGTGGGCAGAGATTAGAGATGTGTGCTGATCCTTATGTTTTGGTTGTGGATGTGGTTTTGGTTTAAAACGTCCTCATGTTTCGGTTTTGTTGCAGGTTTTGCCCCAAAATCATGGAAAGTTTTGGTTTTGGATCTTAATTTAATTAAATATTATGACAAATAGGTAAAATGATGTGATTTTTAGCTGGTTTTGCTCCTATATTACTATTTATTCCATTAACAGTCATTTACAGTTTATTTTAGTTAATGATCTCTTCACAACTATCCACATTTTCACCAATTTTTACCAATATATTGCTGCTGACCCTTTCCAGTGTATTGCTGCTGACCCTCTCCAATGTGTCACACATGCTGCCTAACAGTTACTTATTTGGTGAATCTTCTTTTTTTAAAATGAAAATGTAATTGATGTAAACATCTTTGATGAGATCAATGATAAAGGTGGTAATAATATTGTTATTTGTCACCATTGAGGAAGATGACCAGTGACAACTGTTATCCACATGCCCATGATCCATTTGTTAACCGCAGTATCTATTCTCCAGTTCAACAACCAAAATGTTGGCTTTTGTGGGGGCCCAAACAAATCAAGCAACTTCAGCCACAAAAGTGGCATTCCCTGTCACTGAAGTGCTTGGTTTTTTAAACTAAGTGCATGTCCTTTTCAACATATGGGTGGATTGATGGGCACAAGGACAATGGCATCTTGATTTTGTAACTCTGCCATTGTTGCATTTGCTTTCTTTATTCAATTCAAAAACAAATTATCCAGTTTATACGGTTCTCTAAATTCCATCACATGGCGTAAATCATCAGCCATCATATCTCTATCGAAACATGTGTTCTCTGCCAGTGCCAAATTCTGTCCTCTTAATTTCTTAGAATGTGGAATTGCATTGTCTTGTCAAGGCAGATGTTTTTAGCAACCAAATCTGCATCCATGTTATACATACTTGTGTGGGAAGGACAACTATTGACCTGCTGTATTACATATTTCTTACACTTCACAAATATGACATCTATATATTATACTAGTCAACACTCATTTTATTGCCAATCAAAACAGAGTGATTTTGTGGTGCTGGTTTTGAATATGACATTGTTTTTTCTAGAGTAGCTCAATTTTTTTAGATAATTGATACCCCATTGAAAAAACATAAAAATGCAAAAAAAAATTATGTCAGGCAGAGCCTACTTTTGGAATCAACAAATTTCCCTGGCACCATACATATAATTCAGTTAAGTATGAAATAAATGTGTTCTGTGTTATATGGGGAACCTGTTTCCGTGTAAAAATGATTTACAGCAATATATCTCTATCCTATTGCTGAATAGTACATGATCTAGGCTTAATCAATTAAAGATTTTAATAGTATTCATATTAGTAGCTATATATTAATAGAGCAAACATACATGTATAATTTATCTAATGGTGTCGCTTCAGTTGCTGACATGGCAGATAACATTTTTTTCTGCAGCTGCTGCAATGTTCTACATGTGATCGCTGAATGTGGAAAATACGCAGAAAAAAACCTTAACACGCAAACATTCTTTTATTGGCCACTTAATATAGCTATCACTGAATGACCCTTATCAACTTGACAGGTATTAAAAAATACAAAAGAGTTTAGAATATAGTAGTTTTTTTGGAGGAGATCTGCTGCTGACCCTCACACACAAACACCCATCCCTCCTCACTTAATATAGATGTCACTGTGCCCACACAAGATTATTTTGTCTAATTTTTTTTTAAAGAAACAAATCTAGCATTAATATACCTGTGCAGAATGCTATCTAACTTAGTCTGTAGACTAGTATTATATATATGCATTAATAACAACCAGTAGTCACTACTTCATCTAAACTCTCTGCCAGACTGAAATTAAAACCAATTGATCAGCAAACTATTCCAGCTGACTGTTCCCTACAGATCTGCTTTACAATAATCACAACTATACTTTTGTTTTCCCAGTCCCTCTTTCACACTAATGCTGTATTCTGCACTTTACCTTTAAACGCTATTTTCAAAGCAGAGCACTGCAGCTGACATCCTCCATACATGCTGTCTGTTCTAAAACGGCACATGAGAAAATGAGAGAGGACTATGTATAGAAGATAATTATACAAAACCACACTTGCCTACTCTCCCGGAAATCCCTGGAGGCTCCCGAATTTTGGGGAGTTCTCACGGACTCCCAGAAGAGTAGGCAAAGCTCCCACATTTGCAGAAATTCACGACATTGAATGGAGGGGGCAGGGCTTAGTCGCGTCATTAAGCTCCACCCCCTCCATTCAATGCCCTCCTCCTACCCCATGTCACATGACTTCTCCCCCGGTTCTCCCGGGGGAAAAATCTTAAAGGTTGGCATGTATGTACAAAACCCTTGCAAGTTTTGCATCAATTTTTTCCCCGAAATTACATTTTCCTTTGTTTTGAGATCCAAAATTGGTGGGTGAAACATAGTTGTGACTCATTTTCACCCGGAATCCAAAATTTTAAATCTGCCGGATTTCTCAGAATCTCAACTGCTCATCTCTAGCACAGATAGATTACACTAAAGGGGGGCAAAGACAAACAGAGAAAACAGAGGTGCACATACACAATTAAAAGCAGACACATAAAGGGACAGACACACACAAAGAAGAACATACACACAATGGTGGATACAGAGGTACACATAACAATTGGAAACAGAGGAAAAAACAAAGATAAAGAGAGAGTGGTCTATAGATACAGACACACAGCAGGGGGTTGGAGAAATATGCAGACACCATAAAATGAATGGGAAGCAGGGGAGGAGGAAATCCAGGCAGGAACCGCACATAAAGTACAGATGTAGCAGACAAAAGATCAGATCCTGTGTGTTCAGATTGGATGTATTCTGCCTCTATACAAGAATAGGGAGCATGCGACCAATTGTGCAGTGATATGGAGGCGGTTTCACTGGTGCTCCGGCAAGCAGTGCACCTGTTGTGCACTGACAGGCACACCATATATGTGCCACACCGTTCTCATTACGACCCTGCCACCATATACACCCCCACTTTGACCACTGATTATAACCTTATAAGAAATAACTGCTATATAACTCCAGTGTTATATGATTGCTTCTTTATATGATCGGTAAAGGAATGCACTATATAAGAGCTGCCATTTCCCTCTGTATTAAATAATGTCCGGGTCTTCTGATCTATTAGTCTCTAACAAACTGATCAAGGGATGTACCTGTGTGGTGTCTGTGATAAGGCAGCTGGCATATACAGCCAGTGTCTCAGACCTGGGAGGTGTGTGTGTCCTACACATGAGTGAGGCCCTCCAAAAATGTATCAATTACTAGCCAGACGGCTAGGAATTTGTTTACAAGCTGGTGAATAAACTGGCTGTGGCTGTTATCCTGAAACTCCTGGACTCGTGTGTCTTACTGCTGTTGTTCACCCAGGAGATGATACCTGTTCCCCTGATTATACTACATATGGTGGAGAATTGACTTTTGCAAAGATCTGCGCAGATCAACAATAGCAGCAGTCTTGGAGATACTTACAGAAACCAGCTCTGTGTGGGTGCTTCGAAAGTTTAAAAGGGACAGACACCATGGGGAAATATGTGCATGTCTTGTCATGTGGAAAAAAGCAGCTAAAAATTGTAATGTTTATGCACAGCAACAGTAGGATCCAGAGAACCACATGGATGTGAGTAATAAATCTTAATGTGAAATACTGTCCAAACAGATTTGCTGCAAATATGATTTCAGAGGAGTAAAATGTTGTCAGTGAAAACTGGCTATTTGTGTTGTAAAAAAACAGAAGTGTATGCAAAGAAATCAAGTGTTTTATGGACTGAGTCTGTTAATTGCTCTAAAGCAGAGTCAATACAAATTTGTTTGTGAAACCACTCTCCATGTTTACAAAGATGGATTAGTGCAACCAGAGCTGGATTAAGGCTCTGGGGGGCCCGGGGCACTTTAGGCAGGGGGGCCCCTATGATGTAACATGGTTATAATTTTAGACAAATACACAGGCAATGCTGTGTGCACTACTGTTAGGTGCACGCAGCTCTGCCTTTACGAGCAGTACAGTGTGGAGGGGGATATACCTCCCAACTGTCCTTGTTGTCGGACCCAATCCTGACTACGCGAGACAGTCACCCAAATTCAGGACTGCCCGACCAGATTCAGGACAGTTGGCAGACTGTCCTGCTCTCTCTTACCTGTTCTTGTCACTGTCACCACCTGTGGCTGCTGGTTTCTTTAGTTGCTGCTTGTCTGGATCCTGGAAAGTTGGGGGCCCTATTTGGAAAAAAACATGGGTACATGAAATTTAGAAAATTCCAACCAGCCTCAGCATTAAATCAATAGTATTCCCATTTAATATATAAACATATTTCCCTCCCTCGAAACAGCCCCAGCAATAAATTAAATGGCATTTACGTTTAAAAAATATAACCATTTTCCACAACCATCCTGGCATTAAATAATTCATATTTCACATTTAATAAAATCTAATTTTCCCCAAACAGCCCCACATTCATTTATGAGCTTCCAAACCACCCCAGCATTAAATTTAAAGGTCCAATTACCCCATCTTAAATTGATAGCCCCCACTATTAAATTAAATTGCCCCACCATCACCCCACAAATAAAATAGCACCCATTAAATAATTAGTATCCACCTGCAATCCAAGATTAAATTAAGAACCCCCCTTCCCTCACACATTATATTAACATACTACCCCCCTCACACACATTATATTAACATACTACCCCCTCACACACATATTATATTAACATACTACCCCCCTCACACACACATTATCACACATTATATTAACATACTACCCCCCTCACACACACATTATATTAACATACTACCCCCCCTCACACACACACATTATATTAACATACTACCCCCCTCACACACACATTATATTAACATACTACCCCCTCACACACACATTATATTAACATACTACCCCCCTCACACACACATTATCACACATTATATTAACATACTACCCCCCTCACACACACATTATATTAACATACTACCCCCCTCACACACACACATTATATTAACATACTACCCCCCTCACACACACATTATATTAACATACTACCCCCTCACACACACATTATATTAGCATACTACCCCCCTCACACACACATTATATTAACATACTACCCCCTCACACACACATTATATTAACATACTACCCCCCTCACACACACATTATATTAACATACTACCCCCCTCACACACACATTATATTAATATACTACCCCTCTCACACACACATTATATTAACATACTACCCCTCTCACACACACATTATATTAACATACTACCCCTCTCACACACACATTATATTAACATACTACCCCTCTCACACACACATTATATTAACATACTACCCCCCTCACACACACACATTATATTAACATACTACCCCTCTCACACACACATTATATTAACATACAACCCCTCTCACACACACATTATATTAACATACTACCCCTCTCACACACACATTATATTAACATACTACCCCCCCTCACACACACATTATATTAACATACTACCCCCCTTACACACACACATTATAATAACATACTACCCCCCTCACACATACATTAAATTAACATACTACCCCCCTCCCACACACATTATATTAACATACTACCCCCCTCCCACACACATTATATTAACATACTACCCCCCTCCCACACACATTATATTAACATACTACCCCCTCACACACACATTATATTAATATACTACCCCTCTCACACACACATTATATTAATATACTACCCCTCTCACACACACATTATATTAACATACTACCCCTCTCACACACACATTATATTAGCATACTACCCCCCTCACACACACACATTATATTAACATACTACCCCTCTCACACACACATTATATTAACATACTTCCCCTCTCACACACACATTATATTAACATACTACCCCTCTCACACACACATTATATTAACATACTACCCCTCTCACTCACACATTATATTAACATACTACCTCCCTCACACACATTATATTAACATACTACCCCCTCACACACATTATATTAACATACTACCCCACTCACAAACACATTATATTAACATACTACCCCCACTAACTTTGTTCTATCCGCTCGCTGTATGGCCTTGTTTCTCTTCACAAATGGGACGGCACCTGTCACGTGGTGTACGTCCCATGTGACACCAACAGCAGGCCACACATAGGGGAAGGGGAGGATGGATCGTAAGAATCCAATGCCATTGATAGAAGGTGGCTGGTCTCAGAGGAGGGGCCAGCCACCAAGTAATAGAGACTTGGGCCAGTGCAGGGACCGGACCAAAATAGTCTTTTCTCTGCCCGGCCCAACGGGCATATGCCCCCCAGCTCCCCATCCCAGCCCGCCCCAGAAAATAGCATTGATACTGCACATTAAAAAAAAAAGAAACACTGATAAAATGACATCAGTTTTAAGTAATATATATATATATATATATATATATATATATATCTCAAAATTATCGGCATGTTATCACTGTTTCTTTCTTTTTAATGTGCGGCATCATTGCTATATACGTATGTATATATATATATATATATATATATATATATATATACATATACACACACACACACACACACACACAACAACTATGTTATGGGATCCTCTATTTTATCAGTAATTATTAAAGTAATTATTGAAGCCTGCCTCTTCTATTAAATATTAAAGGTTTAATTAGACTACACACATATACATACATTATTTATATTATATATATATATATATATATATATATATATCCAGGGCCGGTGCAAGGTCTGTAGGCGCCCTAGGCGAGGTGTCAGTGACAAACAGTGTGAGAACATGAGGTCGGGGACAGCACTTCTCCTCATCTGGAGGGACTGGAGGCGCCGCCGAAGAGGGCTAATATCACATGATCACTGAGTGATCATGTGTGAGTGCGGCGGGCAGCGCGACCCGGGCGCATCCATTGGGAAAAAAAAAAATCAAACATAGCAGGCTCCATTCCGCCGCTGTTCCAAACACCGCTGACTAGATTAGAAAATCTAGTCAGCGGCGCCCTGCAGGTCCCGGCGCCCTAGGCAACTGCCTAAGGTTGCCTAATGGGAGCGTCGGGCCTGTGTATATATATATATATATATATATATATATATATAATGATTAATAAAATAGAGGATCCTATAACTTATAAGTTATAGGAACCTCTATTTTATTAATAATTATTAAAGTGATTACTCAAGCAAATATATATATACATACACAAACATACATATACACACATATACATATAAACATATACACACACATATATACATACAAACACACATATACACACATATATACATATACACACACATATATATACATATACACACACATATAAACATACATATACACACAAATATAAACATACAAATACACACACATATATACATATATACACACACACATATATACATACATATACACACACATATATACATATACACACACATAGAAACATACATGCACACACACATATAAACTTACATATACACACATATATACATACATATACACACACATATATACATATATACACACACACACATATATACATACATATACACACACATATATACATATACACACACATATATACATACATACATTGATTTACCAGTCTTTGTCACTTCTCATGGAGTCCATTAAGTCGTAACATGGGGTATTTGTATTGAACTACTGTCATACCGAAACTTTATAAACTTTTGTAACATAACTAAAATGACAGTTTTGAGTTTAATAAGCAACAATATTAAGTAAAATTGGCTGTAAAGAAGTAATAATAAATACTTCTTTAAAATTTAATGTGCTAAAAAAATTGATATATCTGACTTTAACCAGTGTAAGTTTTTGGCACTGGGTTGAGATGCAGAAAAGAATGATGTTTACCTATTGCTGACCTTCTTTTTTCCTCCTGCTTGCTTGTACCATACTCCAAGTGAAAGTGTGACTCTGGAAGCCACGTTTAGCGCTGTAACCTCTTTTAGTATGGGAAGAGCTGCTGCACATGCGCAGCAGCTTAATTTCGGCCATCATGGAATGGCCTGATGTACATCAGCACCGCGGCTGCTGTACATCAGGCCAGCTGTCAAATTTTGTGTGGGGGGGCGGTATGCCTGCGTCAGGGGGGGCCCACAGCCGCAGAAGCACTAGAATCGGATCACTGACAGGTGATCCGATTAGCGTGTGGCCGGCGGCGGGGGGCCCTCAGAGAGAGGGGGGCCCGGGTCATGTGCCCCCTGTGCCCCCCCTTAATCCAGCCATGAGTGCAACCATTGCATTACAGTTGATGTGGTTTATCTCAATATCCAAGGGGTTTCCACAAAGAGCAGCAAGATGTCTCAGAAATATGAGCACATTATTGGCACAGATATGTTTCTGCAATGCAAAGACTGAGTTTTGTTAATTGATGGAAAGCAGGTGTGTTCATTAAGATTGGGAAGAAAACCCAAGTATGTTGCTGAAGTTATGTCTGCAAAGCACAAGTTGGGTGTGGCATGGTTCTGTGCATAAGCAAAGATCAAGAAACATTAAAGAGTATTGAGAATCTTTGTCAGTGTAAAGTGGATGTTTTCCGTGTTGAAACAACAGAAGAGTGCACATGTGTTTGCAAAACCATTGAGCAGAAGTTAAAAGAAAAAACAAACAAACTTTTGCTCTGCAAAGGAAAAGTTTGTGATATATGCTGGGTGCTATAGTTCCACACCTCTTAAGTCAAGTGAGGTGCTCCTTCTATAAAGAAAGTGCTTTGTTTGTATAAAGATAAAATTGGCTGCTTCTCAAGCAACAATGGGCAAGAAAAAGCAGAAGCCTTCTGTCTCAACCCAAAAAGAGTGCATACAGGTGTGTCAGTGTCGATATGGAGAGAGACAAAAATCAGAACTTGGAGCACGTTTGGGTAGCGGTAGATTATGACCCTCATCATTGTGCTAGGTTAAAAGAGGAGGATGTTTCGGATAAAGACTTATTACAAACTGTTATGGCCCAGCAGACAGCCATTAGGCAACTGCTGCTACAAGATGCTGCAGTTATGTCTGATAATGGGCTAGATGCACATTTGTTTGAACTCTGGGAAAAGGCTGTGATGCAGTACCCTGAAAAGGAGGACATACTTAAAGATTTTCTACAAGCTGCTATGGCCCACCAATCCGCTATAGCCCAGCAATCGACCATAAATCAACAACAGGCAGCCCTCAGACAACAACAATTAAAAGTTGAGGAGTCCCTTAAGCAACAAAACTTAGGTATAGAAGTGTTGCTTCAGCAGGCAGCTAGTGCAGCTCAGCAGGAAACCAACAGGCTACAGAAGGTAGCCAATGAAGAGTCCAACGGATGACTTCAAGCCATTGAGGAGACCATTGCTCACCTAAGGGAAAAATTAACAGAGACAGAGCAGAATCTCTGAGGAAGTCTGACCTGGAGCAGGGCAAGTTACTGATGGAGAAAAAGACACAAAAGGAGGCTATGATGCTTCTTCAAGCATCTTTCACTCCTCGCCAGGAATCATACAATCATATCATCATACAATAATCATACAACTGGAGAAGCAGTTGGCAGATGTTTCACAGAAATGTGAGGGGGAGGCAAACAAAGCTAAAACTGAGCTAGCCATGATCAGGAAGCAACTGGAGAGTGAGACAAAAGACCTGACTGAGATACGGACAGAGCTACAGAGAGAGGTTACTTATCAAGCAGCCCTGCAAGCTCGGTTGGACAGGCAGATGGCTCTAAAATCAGAGTTGCAGGACTTGAGAGAACAGTTGTGTTCGGACTATGTGACGCGGAAGGAACATGAGGAGAAAGTGTCAGAGCTGCAGAAACTCAAAGAACAGATGAAGCAAGAGTATATAAAGGCACATGACTATTATCAGAGTGACAAAGTGAACGGTGAAATAACGCAACATCAAGCTAAGATACAGAAGCTTAAAGCAAATTTGTTACTGTTGCAACAATCTTACTCCAAACTCAAGAAAAGAGAAATGTTGCTGGCGGAAAAGAAGTTTCGTAAGGAAGATGAGAAGAAAGAGCAAACACCTGCTGCAGAGCTCAAGGCAGTGGAGACCCAAGAAGAAGCTGGGAAAGTAGAGTTGCTGGACCCTGCAATCTTGTTGCAAGTCATCAAGGAGCAGCAAGTGCAGCAAAAACGTTTGCTAGATCAGCAGGAGAAGCTCTTGGAGGTTATCCAAGAACAACACATGGAAATCCACCGGGAGCAGCAAGGTGACAAGCCAGAAGTGCATGTTCCAGAGCATCCCAGGAGTAAAGAAAAAAGAAAGGGAGAAGTAGTAGAAAAAGAACTAGCGCCTGAGTGATTAAGCAGAGCAAAGCATAAAAAAGGAGTAACTTTGCATCTGGGCAAAACCATGTTGCATTGGAGGGAGAGGTAAATATAAAATGTGGGGACAGGTTTATAATTGGGGAAGGGCATGTCCTAGATCAACTTTTCATTTCACTGTAAAAATAAAGCTATCAAGAATTTATGTTCTAGATGAAAAAACAGCCAGTATTTAACTTATGTGCAAAATAATAAACTACTTTGCTTCCCTTGCACTGTAACATGGTTTGTCCTGGAGAACATTTACTCCTTTTTTTTGCCTTACTTTTCTTAATGATTCAGGCCCCTAGTCATTAAGAAAGAGCCTGCCCTAGATTTGCAGAAGGAAAAACAGAAAAAGGAGGAAGATAAAGTTGCCCTGCCTGCACCTGAGAAAAAGGCAGTACATGAAAATACTGAATTAGAGAAAGAAAAAGGTCCGGTTGATGCAGTGAATAATCAAGTGTCAAAAAGACTGATGATGATCATTTATCTCAGAAGGTTGAGCCAGAGCAGAATGCAGCTTTGGATATTAGGCAAAAGGCAGAGGGAACCAAAAAGCAGCCCATGCAGGAATTTAAGGTACAGAACCCGTCACAGGAAGAGACTGGAAAGTCGAAAACTGATATTGCAAGGGTAATTACAGCCCAGAATACAAATAAAGGTCAATGTCAAAGTGCAAAAGAGGAAGCAGTAAAACTGAGGAATGAAAAGGAAAATCTGCAGAAAGCACTTGGTGCCGAAGTCACAGATATACAAGAGAAAATTAAGATCATGTCCCCGGTTGAAAATGTTGGAAAGCAATATAAGACTCAGCATGATAAGCTGGTTGATGAAACCCTCCTAGCTCAGGCAGCACCATTAGAAGAACAAGCTTCTCAAACAGAAGTACAAGAATTAAGAGATTCCCATGACAAAGCTGAAATAGAGATATCTGCACAGACAGACCAACAAGAGTCAATAAGTGGAAAAGAAAATGATCATAAAGGTCAAGGGGAGCAAACCCCAAAAATTTTAGCAGAATTGTCCACAGTTCAAAAAGAACTACAGTACACTACTAAAGCTATTCAAGACCATGTCAGCAGAATATAAACTGTTAAGGATAACTGGGAGAAGTTTGCCTATGGCTTTGAGACACCTTCCTTTTACTTGGGTTTCAGGAAAAGTAAAGCAGCTAAGTGAACCAGGATTGTCTAAGGTTTTATGGGAGCCTCAAGTCACAAGCACTCAGAAAATTAATAATATTCTTCAAAAGGTACAGCAGACTGTGATTACGACGGACTTGCCTCGGCAACAGTTAAAGAAGTTGCAAAGTCAGACATGTCAGGATGATGAGTTCCTGTCCTCATCTATGGCTCCATTAAAAGTGGTACAGACCAAGTATGTAGCAATAAAAGAAAGGAAGAAGGGGCGTGGCCAGGACGCCATTCCGGAAAGCCGCTTTTGCTAAGGGCTCCGTGGACCCACTCAATTAAAAGTTTAAAACCGGGCTTTCTGGTCCCCAAAAGCTGCCTTAAAGGAATAACTAAGAAAGCAGGACACTCAGAGCGCACATCCACGCCGTCTAAATGGCAACAGCTCACCTGACACCTCCAGCTGCCCGCTTCTTTGGACCCCTGGACGCCCGCTGAGCGCTGCTGCCGAGCCTCTCTTGTGACCTCCACGGCTGTCCGCTGCCCCTCCACTGCCTGTGGGCTCCCTCCCGCCGGTGATCGGTGGATCCCTCCGGGGACAGGCCTGCTTCCGGTCGAGGCTCCAGACCTCGAGTGCCGACGGGACTCGCGGGACGCTCACTTCCGGTGGGCGGGGCTACATCTCCGAGCGGCACTGACCCGATTCTCGGGGTTATAGAACTGCTGCATACCTGGTCTGCCTGCCCTACGCTGTGCTCCCACGCTGTGCGCCAACCCACAATCCGGATACCTCTGGCTGGCTCTACAGATCGGGGTCAAACAACCCCTACCTGAGGCTCCTGGCCGGACCCCTAGGGCTGCACATCGCCAACGGATGCCTATCTGAGGGGCTACATTAAGGAGGATCTACCCGGAAGCCTGACTTCCAGCGGCACTGGTTTTGTGGCCCCACTGAAGGGTAAGAAGCACCGGCAACTACTATATGCCCCCCATCTGTATAGCGTCCCCCTGGATGGCCCACTACCCAGTGCCTGCCTGAGGTCTTTTTCACTCAGTATTGGCTACTTGCTTGCCTTTCTGCTCTATGGCCTGACCCAACCCTCTAAAATGACTTGGTTCTAATTATGTAATTGTGTCCCTCTGGACCCTGAGCTACACCCTGTGGAACAACTGGGCTCCCCTCACCTGTACCGCCTGCTTTTCCTCCCTGCCTGCCCCTCTTACCAAAATGCCTAAAGGCAAAAAATCTGCAGGGGGAGACCTTCTCCCCTACCTTTCCAAGCAAAAAAACCAGGCTAGATCTGGTGAACACTCTGATTCAGGATCTGACGAAGACTATCGCTCACCCATCACCCACCGGGACTTCTTGTCCCTCCTCATAGAGGTGAAAGACGTCAAAACCTCGGTGCAGGCCCTCCACTCCCTGAAGACAGATATCGCGAATATTGGGAACAGAACAGACCATCTGGAACACCGTGTCGAAGAGGTGGTGACGTACCAGCAAACACATGGTACGGATCTGAACCAGATCCGCCAAGATATCCTCCAGCTGCAGGAGGGCCAGGAGGACCAGGATAACAGAGCCAGACGCAACAATATGAGAATTCGGGGGATACCTGAAAGCGTAGAGTCTGCCCACTTGGAACTCTACCTCAAAAAGCTCTTCACCCAGCTTTCCCCCCAAATCCCGGAGAATCAACTCTTACTGGATCGGGCCCATTGCGCACTTAGACCTCGCGCTCAGGACCCGTCTCAACCCAGGGACGTTATCCTTAGAATGCATTATTTCACAGCAAAGGAGGCTGTCATGCGGGAAGCACGTCGACTTCCTTCAATTACCTACGATAATGCCACCCTGCAGATCTTCCAAGACCTCTCCCCACTCACTCTGGCCAAACGAAGGGACTTCAAACCGATAACTGCACTTCTCCGCCAAAAGGAAATTAAGTATCGCTAGGGTTTCCCCTTTCGTCTCCTAATCTGGCACCAAGGTTCTATGCTCATGGCCAGAACCCTTCCTGAGGCACAAGCTCTACTTCCCAAGCTTGGCATTACTACAGGACTCCCCGTTCTCCCTGAACCCTCTCCGTCTAAACAGTCGACGCGTCAAGCTCCCAGGACCGAGTGGAACACGATCCCACCAACCTCATCATCTTCTCCACGACCCACCGAACCTTCTGGGACTTGACTTGCAGCACCAGGTTTTTGTCTTGTGTTTCTTTTCCAATTTTTTTATTTAAAATTTTTTTTTTCTCTCTCCATACTGTTTTTTTCACAGGGGGTTGGTCCTCGACCAAGCTCCCAGTGAAACTCCTGTCATTCCCTATTGGGATTTTGACTCCAAGCCCCCATATACTAACGCTGTGTGGGTATGTTACCCGACAGTCTTACTGTATTTAGTTGCAATATTTGCCCCCTTATGCTAATGATGTGTGGCTATGATACCTGAAAGTCTCACTGTATTTAGTTGCAATGTTTTGCAGGTTATCATAGGTGTATTATTTACCTGTTGGTCTGTTCCTGATGTTCTTGGTCTCGAAATAACTGTGCTGCTGGATCCCGGCTCCCTTCGGATGCCTCCCCTATGAGGGGGCGCGTCCTGGGGCGTCTGGGATTCCCAACTTATACCATGTTAGGTTATGTTATACAATGTTAAGCCAATGTTAACCAGAGCTACCACTCCCTTCACTTCCACCTTGGGATGACTGTGAGATACGGCCGGGGATACCCCACTCGAGCCGTGAATTTGTTGTTCAAAGAAACTGTTGTGCTTTGCTATTTTTTAAGTTTATCTCCTACTACTTAACTTGCTAAATTTTTTGATGTTACTAAACTCTCACACTACTTTCTCTTACCTCATAGACTCCCCTCAACTGCCTCTTATTTTCCGATGCAATACCCCCCCATCCCCGGGAATACATTTTCTACCCTTTATTTTGCCTTGGGACTACGTCCCCCCCTCCTCCCTTCCCCCTCCCATACTCGCCCACCCGGTTCTTCCGCTCGTGAATTTCTGCTACTTTTGCTAATATTTACAATATCTCAGGTGACCCAGAGGGATGCACACTTAGATCCTAGCTCTTCGCTCCCCGGTGATGTACCCTCTCGCGGCCTCGCCACGCCTTCCTAGAGCCTACAGCTCTTTTGCTGACCTATGTGCTTCCCCAGCACATAGTTTTCCTTCCCATTGTCAGCACTACAGGTCCCGGCCTATTTCGCCAAGTGACCATACATTCCCCTCTCCCTCTCCCACTCCCCCTCTAAACCCTCCCCCTCTCTTATTTGACCACTCTGTGTTGGATCTTCTCCTGATCTTCCTCCTCCTCGCTGCACATGGGCTTTAGAGCACTTTCTTTTAATGTTAAAGGGTTAAATAGCCCCCAGAAAAGGGGTAAGCTTTTCGCTACCCTAAAACTTCATAAGGGCGATTTAATTTTTCTACAAGAGACTCATTTTCAACATAACTTCCATCCAGAACTCCGTTCCAAAGCATACCCCATCTCATACCATGCTTGCGATCACTCAACCAAAAAACGAGGGGTGGCGATTTTGTTTGCCCGCCATTTGACATATGAACTCATTGACTCCCTTACAGACAAAGAAGGCCGATACCTCATCTTGGTGGGTAGGCTTAACAACAAGCTATGCACGTTAGTTAATGTTTATGCTCCCAATCAGCATCAGAACCGCTTTTTTTCCAAATTAGATGTATTGCTGTCCCGTATTCGTCAGGGGGACCTTATCGTAGCTGGAGATTTCAATGCTGTCTTGAATCAATCCTTGGATCGTTCCCCACCTGTGGCTGCCCCCCTAATACTTCTGACCCCTTATCCTCTAAATCTCTCCTCAGTCTCATGAAATCCCAGCTTCTCTACGACTCCTGGCGAGTGAAGGAACCGTCCTCTCGGGACTATACATATTACTCCCCACCACACCATTCATACTCATGCATTGATAGGATCCTGCTCAGCTACAACTTCGCATTAAACATCCAGGCGGCCCAAATTCACCCAATGATTTGGTCTGATCACTCCCCTATATCTATAGATCTATGCGGCCTCCCAGACCGACCCCGCCCCATGACCTGGCGTCTTAATGACTCTCTGCTCCATAATGCGGATATAATCTCCCAGCTCGGGGCTCGCCTCGAAGATTACTTTGAGCTCAGCGACCACCCAGATATCTCTAGGGCCACTTTATTGACAGCGCACAAGGCGGTCCTGAGGGGACACCTGCTTAGCATTGCCTCCAGATGGAAGAAAGAAACCCATACCATGATCAATAAATTATCCCTTAAACTACAATCTCTAGAAGCCAAACACAAGGCTACTCCGGACCCTTCCATTCTGCTAGCCCTCCGCGAGACTAAGGCCCAATTAGATCTTCTTCTCTCCAAGCAGGTAGCCAAATGCCTTAAATGGCTCCGGCAATCCTTCTACGAAAAGGGGGATAAGGCGGATAAAATTCTCGCTGCGCGGCTCCGTTCAGAAAGGTCCCACAAAAATATCATATCAATCCATGATTCTAAGAACCAGCTCCTCCATAACCCTGCTGCCATTAGAGAGGCTTTCCAGCAATATTACTCCGCCCTATACAATCTCCCATCTCCCCCTGCCTCTAACCCGCAGCAGTCTAACTCCTCGTTGATATCAGACTTCCTTGCTAAATCTAAACTTCCCAAATTATCCCCTCAGGCCCTCCAATTCCTCAACGAGGAAATTACATTAGAGGAAATTCAGCTTACTATTAAATCGCAAAAAAATGGAAAATCTCCAGGCCCAGACGGATTTACGGCAGCTTATTATAAAAAAATTTCGAGTGTGCTTGCCCCTCACCTGCTCTCCCTGTACAATGGTGTCCTACAAGGAACCCCCTTCCCACCTGAAATGCTTGAAGCTAGAATTGATCCCAAAAGATGGGAAGGACCCACTTCATTCTTCCAGCTACAGAGCCATCTCCCTTCTCAACCTGGATCTAAAGACCTTCGCTAAGATCCTAGCAAATCGTTTAAACATATTCCTCCCCTCGCTGATCCACTATGACCAGGTGGGATTTATTCCGGGCCACCAGGCGAGGGACAACACCAGAAGAGCTATTGATATCATACACATTGCAAACACCAGGAGATCTCTCACTATAATCCTCTCTCTAGACGCTGAAAAAGAGTTTGATAGGATCTCTTGGGGTTTCATGAACGCGGCTCTTGAGGCCTTTGGCTTCGCTGGCAACTTCCTCACTGGCGTCCTGGCACTATATTCCTCACCCTCAGCTAAAGTCTTGATCAACGGGGTACCCTCAAACCCGTTAGCCATCCAAAACGGCACGAGGCAGGGTTGTCCCCTCTCTCCCCTTATTTTTGCTCTGGTGATTGAACCACTGGCCTCTCAAATTCGCCATGACCCTAATATTTCTGGTGTGCAGGTGGGGGACATCAACTCTAAAATTTCGCTTTTTGCGGACGATGTCCTGCTCTCACTCTCCCAACCAACGATTTCCCTACCTAACCTGTATAATGCTCTTCAGGCCTATGGTGACGTATCTAGCTATAAAATAAATTTTACAAAATCAGAGGCCCTATTGCTATGTCTCCCCCCAGGAGGCCGAAGTGTTACGGTCCTCTTTCAAATTCAAGTGGCAGACTAGAAAAATAAAATATCTGGGAGTCTACCTCACATCCCGATACGACCTCCTCTACCAAGAGAATTTCCCACCTCTCTTCGCCAAAACGCAATCTGATTTGGCTTCCTGGAACCGCCTTATTATCTCGTGGCTGGGTAGGATCATCGCAGTAAAAATGAACATCATACCCAAATGGCTGTACCTCTTCCAAACCCTACCAGTTCCTGTCCCTGCCACCCTCCTATCCAACATCCAGAAGGCCCTCACTCGGTTTATTTGGAATCATAGGCCCCACGGGTATCAGTGGCTGTCCTGAAGAAGCCTATGCCCGGTGGTGGGAGGGGTCTACCCGATATTAAGATGTACTACCTAGCTTCTCACTTCTCTCAAATTGTTGCATCATATGCCTCCTCAGGTTCCATGTCATGGCTGGATCTAGAGGCGGCGCATACTGCCCTCCCTGATCTGACACCACTTTGGGGTTTATCCCCTATACACCGCCCCTCGCCCTCCAAACTCCTTCCCACCATTAAATTTGACGTTAAGATTTGGGATTCCTACTCCTTCAAATTAAAGCTTACATCTGCCCTCTCTCCCCTGACCCCCATCTGGTTTAACCCCATATTCCCTCCCGGCCTCTCTAGATTGAGACACCGTCTTTGGACTCAGGCCAGCCTTAAATTTCCATCAGATTTCTCGAAACAGGGCCAGTGGCTTCCACTAGCTGAGCTCCAGTTTCACTCCCCAGGCCGGACGCTTAGCCCCTTTGAGTTCTTTCAAATCAGCCATTTTTTGCGATCCCTGCCACCCAATTCTATACTGCGTCCCCTCACTCCATTTGAGAACCTATGCAAACACCACCCCATGTCCAAGGGCATGATATCACAACTTTATAGTATCTTTCTCGATTCCACTCTTCACCCTCAGCTCCCCCACGAAGTTGAGTGGGAGAGAGATCTCGGCCCTCCGCCAGATGAGGAGGCCTGGGAGGACATGAGACTGGGGATAGCCAAAAGCTCTATATCGACCAGACTAAAAGAAACATCCTATAAAATTTACTATCACTGGTATTATACCCCCACTCGACTTCACGCAATGTTCCCCTCCGCGTCGCCGGACTGCTGGCGGAATTGCGGCCACAGGGGTTCTATGTTACATATCTGGTGGACTTGTCCAATTATCGCTCCCTTCTGGGATGCGATCCATGGCTTTATCAATACTTTATTTGAGACTCCCGTTGCAAAGGACCCCTGGATCTTTCTCCTTTGTTACCCTCCCCCGGATCTTGATAAATTCGCCAAAAAACTGACGGCGCACATCCTCACAGCCGCCAAATCTCTTATTGCCCTCAACTGAAAGCGTGCTTCCTCTCCATCTTTTTCGGCCCTTAAAAAACAAATTTGGAATGTGGCAGCAATGGAAGAGATTACTTACCATCTACATGACAGAGGTTACGCTTTCACCCAAGTCTGGGCTCCATGGCAAATGGCGGCAAGCGCGTTTCCCTCTGATACTTGATTTCCTCGTGGAGGCCCATGTGTGGTGAGTGAGTCCCTGCTCCTGCTCTACCAACCCTTGACCCTCTAACACACATTCATTACCTTCCCTCTGACTGTAGCCCTGCCTAACTTCTGTGGTCTTCCTTCCCACCCCCTCTCTCTTACACCCCCCCTCAATTCTATTTTGATGTTGTCTGATCTATGTAAGATAAAGCAAGAAATAATATAAAAAACTGGTCACTTTACAGCTTAAGTTCCCTGTGGATGTCCTTCCAGGATTTCAGTACAATGTAGATGTTTTCCTATGCACACACTGTAACTTTCAGATTTTGTATCTTGTATAGCTTGTATTGCTTGACCATTCAAAATAAAGAATTATAAAAAAAAAAAGAAAGGAAGAATACACCCCACCAGCCTTTAGTTCGGAAACAGCGATCGCCAGTGGATTCTGGTAAGACTGTTCCAAGGGAAAAGGATGCTGGGCGGTGGAATGAACTGAAATGTACAGAGACTGTAGGCTCAGAACCTGAAGATTGGCCAGTTATGCCACGAAGGTTCCGGCCTCATAAGAGATATGACAGAAATGTGATTACCTGTTTTAGATGTGGTGGCTTAGGCCATATTGCTGCTAACTGTTCACGTACCTTTGAATCTATGCAATGTAATTATGCTTATGTACCTCATAGAAGGTCTTTCTGTGCCCAGTTAGCCTGTATTGCAGACCAACAGGCTAAGCCTGACAAATTAATGTGTGAGGTTTCTGTAGAAGGTAAAAGGGTAAAAGCACTGCTAGATTCAGACAGCAGGATTTCTCTTGTAAAAGCAGAGTTGGTGAGTCCCTTAAAGTGTCAAGGGAAAACTGTTGGTGTAACCTGCTTACACAGGGATACACTGCATTATGATGCTACTGAGGTACAAGTAGAAACACAATATGGTCATGTGGTAGTCGCTATGGGATTAGTTCCTGGTTTGAAATTTGATGTGATATTGGGGAGATGTTGTTCCCACTTTTGGAAGCTGTAAGAAACCCAGTCGATTGCAAAAGGGAATAGCCCAGACATGGTAATGTCACTGATACAGTGGCAGGGGGTGTGTTCCCCAAGTCAGAATTGTCCCCTTTATCAAATGTGGTTGGGGAGTCAGGAAATGACAAGAGTAGCAATGGACTGTAAATGAGTGCAAGTTCTAGTGAGATGGAAAATGTTGTCAAAACTGCTAACTATACACCTGGGGGTAAATGTATCAATGACCGGATTCTTCAACTCCGGCGAGATCGGCGTCTTCAGCACTTAAATTTAAAGCGGCGCTGCCTTGTAAAGGGAAACTTCCCTTTACAAGGCAGCGCCACTTTAAATTTAAGCGCTGAAGACGCCGATCTCGCTGGAGTTGAAGAATCCGGTCATTGATACATTTACCCCCTGATGTTAAAGTTAAGGAAGATGTTTGTGTCTCGAAGCAATTAAGAGACCCCACCCTAATAAAAGCCAGAGAGAGGGTGAAAATGATTAATGAGAAGCTAGTAGAACCTGATAATAGATTATTGTATCCTTACTGGGCAATAAACCAGGGGTTCGGAAAGTGGTCTTTGATTGTGGACCATCCTGCTCTGAGTGTCAGTGATAAAAAATTTTGCTGGCAACTACCCCAATTTATCCACTGTCCATTGTTCCTTTGGGTTGGAAAGGATCTGTAACCAATATCCTTGCACCCAGTTTATAGCATAAAGCTAACAGTTGTTGGAAAGAAATAGAGGAGCATTTAGGGTTACAAGTGTTCCACCCGTAGGTTGAAACAAAGGGGGGGATATGTGACAGAGTCACTGGAAGGAGGCTAGATACAGAGGTATGTGTCCCAGGCTACCAGCATTGTATATTTAAGGCCTAATCCGGGTCTTCTGATCTATCAGTCTCTAACAGACTGATCAAGGGATGCATCTGTGAGGTGCCTGTGATAAGGCAGCTGGGATATACATCCAGTGTCTCAGACCTGGGAGGAGGTGAGTTGCCTCCTGAGATACTCTGCTGCAGTGAGCAACAATATACATGTAGTTTGGTGTGTGTGGAGGTCATAAGGTCCTACACATGAGTCAGGGCCTCCATAACTGTATTAGTAGCCAGACGGCTAGGATTTTGTTTATATTTTGTTTTGTTTACAAGCTGGTGAATAAACTGTCTGTGGCTGTTATCCTGAAACTTCTGGACTCGTGTCTCTTACTGCTGCTGTTCACCCAGGAGATGATACCTGTTCCCCTGATTATACTACAATATATATGTGTGTGTGTGTGTGTGTATGTGTGTGTGTGTGTGTGTGTGTGTGTATATATATATATATATATATATATATATATATATATATATATATGTAAAAGCACAAAATCAATATAATAAGGCGCTAGCAACCACACTGTAACCACCAATTTATATAATTGGTATAAAAATGTACCAGATGATCAGTCCCGTAATAGAAAAACACATATAGCTCAATTTAAGAGCGGCAGCCGCGGATGACTTGTGTCCAGATGGTTAATCCGGAGGAATTGGAGTAACTGTTGATAGAAAAAACAAGTAGGGCGCCCAATGTGTAGTATCAGATAGAAATGGGGACGATATAATAAACTGCGTACCGTAAGGATTCCAGGATCATGTAGTATGGTAGGAGTTCCTCTTCAGAGGTAATACCTCCCCCTCGCCCACAGGATGATGACAATGTGGATATATAAAAGCACATATAGTGTAGTATGGTTATGTAATATAACACCAATTGTGATGAATCCTCCACCACTATCAATAGTGGAAGCCCAAAAACCAAATGGCTTAATATTAGGTATACACCTCCAAATAGAAACAAAAAATCTGCGTACCAGAAATCCTGTTATATAAGCAGCGTATGTGTGCTCAAGATCAACAGTCCATCATAGTGTAATCGATCAGACAGATGTCATAGGCAGACAGACAAAAAACAGAATTGCCATGTCAGAGTAAAAAATAACGATTTAATAAAAAGAGTAATATGAACTCACATGAAGTACAGAAATGATGCCAGTAGAATGTCAGTAGAATCAATAGCTCAACGCGTTTCGTCCCAACACCGTGGGACTTCCTCAGGAGCAAATGCACAATGACTGAATCAGTCAAAAGCACCGGCTTTTAACCGAGCGGACACGCCATATTGGCGCATGCGCAGAACCAGCGTGTATCGCGCAAGCGCGAGAATAACTTTATTAACAAACACACTAGTGGTCAAAAACGGAAAAAAAGAGTTTGCTCTATACTTTTTTAAAATACGAGCTCTATTGGAATCCCATATGGGAAATTAACTTAAAACACAGTCATCAACCCACAATCTAGCCATATTAACTCCGAAAACACGGAGTAGTTCAAAAAAATTAAAACAATAATATATAAAAAATACATAGTGATATACTAATTTCATACATATAAATATAGCAGCATATCCAATTAATAATCAAATTCAATATCCATAGACTACATTACTATTAAAGGATATAAAACAACTGTAATGTCTCCCTACAAATATACAGTAAACCGAACAATAGTATATATGCATTAGTATACAAAATATACATAGAACAGGTTAACCAAGTATATGGAACAATTATATCCCTAAGGTCATATGGTCATATAAACAAAAATACATGTAAATCTAATATAAATCATTATGCTAAAATTTGGTGAGGACATAGATTGATAAAATAATAAAATTCAAAGGGATGGTTCAAAGGGATGGTTATTAAAGAAAAGGGGCTATTTCATACATCTCATTTAAACCAGTGGGTATTAGAGTCCCCAGTTGGAATATCCAAAACATTTCCCGTTGGGAAAGTTTTCGTTGTAAGTCACCTCCTCTTGACTTAAGTGATACTTTCTCCAGGGCCATAAATTTAAGATATTTCGGATCACTATTATGTTTAGATACAAAATGTCTAGACACCGAATGACTCTGCACACCATTCTTAATATTACTTATGTGTTCCTGGATCCTTAGTTTAAGTGGGCATTTTGTTTTGCCCACATACTTCAGGTTACATGAACACTCTAACATATAGATGACTGATGTTGTTAAACAGTCAATTCTTTGTTTCACACTAAATTGTCTACTATTGTCAAAATTAGAAAAAACAGTTTTCGTTGTACTCATGTATCGACAAATATTGCAATGGGTACATTTCACAGAACCTACATTATTCATTAACAAGCCTGAAGGTTTTGATGGAGGGATATCCTTAAGAAGCAGACTGGGAACAATTAAATCCTTTAAATTGCGATTTTTTCGAAATATTAAAGATGGTTTAGCTGGAAGGATTTGGGACAAAATCGGATCTCTTAGTAGAATACCCCAATGTCTATTGAGTGTTATTTTTATCCGATTCTCACCACTGCTAACTTCTGTGATAAACGGGACCATATCCTTCTTGTCAGGTTTCTTTGTGTATTTTAATATTTCACCACGATCCCTATTCCTAATTTTGTTCCTAGCCTCATTAAGTAATTGATGTGAATATTCCCTTTCTTCAAAGCGGCCCAAGTAAACATCAAGTTGTTCCTCAAAATCAGAATTCTGACTACAGTTTCTTTTCAACCTGTTAAACTGGGAAAAGGGAATATTATCCTTCCATCTTTTATGGTGACAACTACCATAGTGTAGATAGCTGTTGGTATCCACATGTTTTATAAAATTTCTAGTGATAACTTCTGTACCATTAGATGTTAAAATAAGATCAAGATATTCAACCTGTGTCTTATTGATATTAGCGGTGAACTTAAGGTTATATTCATTTTTACCAATGTACTGCAAAAAATCATCAAACTCTTCACAGGTACCATTCCAAATAATTAGAATGTCATCAATATAATGTTTATATAGTTTGATCTTGTTTGTAAATGGATTTGGATGGTAAATATATTTGGACTCCCAGCTTCCCATATGTAGGTTAGCGAAGCTGGGTGCAAAAGTGGTACCCATGGCCGTACCCCAGGTCTGATAGTGGTGGAGGATTCATCACAATTGGTGTTATATTACATAGCCATACTACACTATATGTGCTTTTATATATCCACATTGTCGTCATCCTGTGGGCGAGGGGGAGGTATTACCTCTGAAGAGGAACTCCTACCATACTACATGATTCTGGAATCCTTACGGTACGCAGTTTATTATATCGTCCCCATTTCTATCTGATACTACACATTGGGCGCCCTACTTGTTTTTTCTATCAACATATATATATATGTATGTATGTATTGTAACAAAAGGAGGCATTTAGCTGGCAATATGCAGAGAAAGCAGGGAAGTAGAGTAAAACATTGGCACAGTTATGTACCTAGGTGGAGATTAAACCAGGTAAAAACATATGTGTAGTTTAAAATTGGTTTACTTACATGATTTAAAAGCTGCTTCCTCTCAGCAAACAGACAGGGTGGGTCTGATAGTCTAAACATAGCCAGGGATGTGCGTTTCCTTTTAAAGAGAAGGTGGGTGTGTCACCTGTCCATCAAGCTAGGCCTGTGGGAGGAGTGTCAGGTATAAAACCCTGCTTGTTTCATTGTTCAGGGAGATCAACGCTGGGCTAGCTGGCTGATCTGGACAGAGAGCTGGACTATGTATAGTAAGCGTTGAGGGTCTCCATAATTGCTGTGCAAGTATATGGTGTCAAAACATTATTACCATCCTGACAATAAAGAACCATAAAAAGGAAGAAGTTGTACGCGTGTGCTTGTGGCAAGAGCCCGCTACTTGCCACTAAAAAAATTATACAAAAATAATTTAAAAAATATATAAAAAAATTTAAAAAGTATAAAAAAAATTCTAGTGCAATATATTCTTGCAGTCCAGAAATATTAGTACAGCAATACCTACGTTCACTGTTCTTGCAGTCCAGAAATATTAGTACTGCAATATTTACCTACGTTCACTGTTCTTGCAGTCCAGAAATATTAGTACTGCTAAATTAAAATACGTTCACTGTTCTTGCAGTCCAGAAATATTAGTACTGCTAAATTAAAATACGTTTACTGTTCTTGCAGTCCAGAAATATTAGTACTGCTAAATTAAAATACGTTCACTGTTATTGCAGTCCAGAAATATTAGCACTGCAATATTTACCTACGTTCACTGTTCTTGCAGTCCAGAAATATTAGTACTGCTAAATTAAAATACGTTCACTGTTCTTGCAGTCCAGAAATATTAGTATTGCAATATTTACCTACGTTCACTGTTCTTGCAGTCCAAAAATATTAGTACTGCAATATTTACCTACGTTCACTGTTCTTGCAGTCCAGAAATATTAGTATTTTATTATTATTATTATTAATTTTTATTTATAGGGCGCCACTAGGTGTCCGCGGCGCCGTACAGGGACAGACAAGATTACAATACGAGGTGAGACAGCACAGAACAGTAAACAATAATCACAGTAACTCAGTGAGCTCAAGGCACAGCTAGAGGGGAGGGGAGAGGGGAAGGTCCGCCAGCAACGGCACCTAGGAGGGAGGGCACAGATGAGAGGGAGACCCCCAGGGGGAAGAGAAGGGAGCGAGAGGGGACGCGGGAAGAGGGTCCTCGAGGAGGAAGGCAAGGTAGCTGGCGAGCAGAGTTAAAAGTGGTGAAGACAGGAGGAGAGAAAGCCCTGCTCAAAGGAGCGTACAATCTAAGGGGAGGGGTGGACTGACAGAGAACACAGGGGAGAGAGGGAGAGACGGAGGAACGGAGGATAGGGATAGGGGAAGGGGGATGGAGGGGAAGAGTCAGAAGAAAAGGTAGGAAGTTAAGTGGGAAACTGGAAGGCTTTAAGAAAAAGGTGGGTTTTTAAACACCGTTTGAAACTGGACAGATTGGGGGAAGTTCTGATGGAGGGAGGGAGTTTGTTCCAGTGGAGGGGGGCAGCACGGGCGAAGTCTTGGATACGCGCGTGGGAGGAGGTGATCAGGGGGGAAGAGAGGCGACGGTCATTGGCCGATCGGAGAGGGCGGGATGGAGCATGAATAGAGAGGAGGGAGGAGATGTAGGGTGCAGTGGAGTTGGCGAGGGCCTTGTATGTGAGAGTGAGGAGCTTGAACAGGATTCTGTAGGGTAGGGGGAACCAGTGAAGGGATTGCTAGAGGGGGAGACAGAAGAGGAGTGGCGAGAGAGGAAAATAAGCCTAGCGGCAGCGTTAAGTACAGATCGAAGGGGAGCGAGGTGAGAGTGGGGGAGACCAGTAAGGAGGAGATTGCAGTAGTCCAAGCGGGAGATGATCAGAGAGTGAATAAGACATTTAGTGGCATCTTGGGAGAGGAAGGGCCGGATGCGTGCGATGCTACGCAGCTGGAAGCGGCAGGATTTAGCAAGAGAGAGAATGTGGGGGCCAAAGGAGAGAGAGGAGTCGAGGATGACCCCGAGGCAGCGAAGTTGGGGGATAGGGGAGATAGAGGTGTTGTCGACAGTGATGGAGAGGTCAGAAGGGGTGATGTGCGAGGGGGAGGGAAGACTATGAGTTCAGTTTTGGCGAGGTTAAGCTTAAGGAATCGAGAGGACATCCAGGAGGGGATGGCAGAGAGGCAGGCGGACACCCTAGAGAGGAGGGAGGGAGAGAGATCAGGAGAGGAGAGGTAAAGTTGGGTGTCGTCAGCGTAGAGATGATAGTTGAGGCCGTAGGAGCTGATGAGTTCACCTAGGGAAGAGGTGTATAGAGAGGAGAGTAAGGGTCCCAAAACAGAGCCCTGAGGGACCCCAACTGGAAGGGTGGACGGGGGGAGAGAGACCCAGAGGTGGTGACGGAGAAGGAACGGTCAGCAAGGTAAGAGGTGAACCAGGACAGGACTGGGCCGGAGAGGCCAAAGGACTGGAGGGTGTGGAGGAGGAGGGGGTGGTCGACGGTGTCGAAGGCTGCAGAGAGATCAAGGAGGATGAGAAGGGAGAAGTGGCCCCTGGCTTTAGCAGAGAGCAGATCATTGGTGACTTTAGCCAGGGCAGTTTCAGTGGAGTGAAGGGGGCGGAAACCAGACTGGAGAGGATCAAGGAGGGAGTGATCAGAAAGGTAGGAGGAGAAACGGCTACAGACGAGCCTCTCGAGAATTTTGGAGGCAAAGGGGAGAAGAGATATGGGCCGATAGTTAAAGGGAGAAGTGGGGTCAAGATTAGGTTTTTTAAGGATGGGGGAAACGAGAGCATGTTTGAAGACGGAGGGGAAGATGCCGGAGGAGAGGGAGAGATTAAAGAGGTGAGCGAGGTGGGAGCAGGTAGTGGGGGAAAGGGAGCGAAGAAGGTGGGAGGGGATGGGATCCAGGGGACAGGTAGAGGGGGGGAGGATGAAATGAGAGAGTGGACTTCCTCACCCGTGCTAGGGCGGAAGGAGTGGAGGGGAGGGTGGTTAGGGAGGGAGGATGGAAGAGTGCGGGGGTGGACGAGGGAGTGGAGGAGGAGATTTCAAGTCGGATGGCCTCAATTTTAGTACTGCTAAATTAAAATACGTTCACTGTTCTTGCAGTCCAGAAATATTAGTACTGCTAAATTAAAATACATTCACTGTTCTTGCAGTCCAGAAATATTAGTACTGCTAAATTAAAATACGTTCACTGTTCTTGCAGTCCAGAAATGTTAGTACCAGAGATTAAACTACGTTCACTGTTCCTGCAGTCCAGAAATATTAGTACCAGAGATTAAACTACGTTCACTGTTCCTGATTGGTTTGTTAAAGTGCGAATGTCCTATTTCAACAACATCAGGGTGGGTGGGAGGGCCCAAGGACAATTCCATCTTGCACCTCTAGCAAACTCTTGCAAACTGCCATCCTGTCTGCCACTGCAGTGCCACTCCTAGATGGGCCACGTGTTTGTGCCGCCCACTTGTGTCGCTTAGCTTAGAAATCCAGCTACCTCGGTGCAACCTTTTGAACTAAAAACATATTGTGAGGTGTGAGGGGTTCAGAATAGACTGGAAATTAGTGAAAATTAATGTTATAGAGGTTAATAATAGTGTAGGAGTGAAAAAAAGAAATTAATATGGATTTTAGCACTTTTTATGTTTTTTTTAAAAAAAATCAGAACCCAAATCCCCAAGCTAATCAGAACCCAAAACCCAAAACACCAAAAGTGGCCGGTGCACACCCCTAATACTAATTACATCGCAATCACTATTAGTGTGCAGAAAATATTATAATATACTTTCATTTGGTAAATGAGGGACCAGCAGGTACATCCCATTTGGTTCCAATTATAGTAAGCATTCTACTCTGTCTCCTCCTCACTGGAGAAGCTGACCAAATATTTCATTTAGTATCTTATCTGAGGTACCTGGTGTGACCTATGCTGGAGTATCAAGGCCATATGCAATATACAGTCAAGTCCATAAATATTATGACATCGACACAATTCTCATATTTTGGGCTCTATACACCATGGATTTGAAATGAAACTAACAAGATGGTTTCTATATGTGCCTCACACTTTTTAAGGGACCAAAAGTAATGGGACAATCGACTCAAAATCTATTTCATGGACAAGTGTGGGCTATTCCCTCGTTATTTCATCATCAATTAAGCAGGTAAAAGGTCTGGAGTTGATTCTAGGTGTGACATTTGCATTGGGAATCTGTTGCTGTCGACTCTCAAAAGGAGATCCAAAGAGCTGTCACTATCAGTGAAGCAAGCCATCATTAGGTTGAAAAATCAAAACAAACCCATCAGAGAGATAGCAAAAACATTAGGTGTGGCCAAATCAACTGTTTGGAACATTCTTAAAAAGAAAAAAAGTACCGGAGAGCTCAAACACGCCAAAAGACCCGGAAGACCACGGAAAACAACTGTGGTGGATGACAGAAAATTTTTTTCCCTGGTGAAGAAAAACCCCTTCACAACAGTTGGCCAAATCAAGAACATTCTCCGGGAGGTAGGGAAAGTCAACAATCAAGAGAAGACTTCACAAGAGTGAATATAGAGGGTTCACTACAAGATGTAAACCAATTGTGAGCCACAAAAAAAGGAAGACCAGATTAGAGTTTGCCAACAACATCTAAAAAATCCATTACAGTTCTGGAACAACATCCTATGGACAGATGAGACAAAGATCAACTTGTACCAGAGTGATGGGAAGAGAAGAGTATGGAGAATGAAAGGAACTGCTCATGATCCAAAACATACCACCTCTTCAGTAAAGCATGGTGGTGGTAGTGTCATGGCGTGGGCATGTATGGCTGCCAATGGAACTGGTTCCCTTGTATTTATTGATGATGTGACTGCTGAGAAAAGCAGCAGGATGAATTCTGAAGTGTTTCGGGCAATATTATCTGCTCATATTCAGTCAAATGCTTCAGAACTCACTGGACGGCGCTTCACAGTGCAGATGGACAATGACCCGAAGCATACTGCAAAAGCAACCAAAGAGTTTTTTAAGGCTAACAAGTGGAATGTTATGCAATGGCCAAGTCAATAACCTGACCTGAATCCGATTGAGCATGCACTTCACTTGATGAAGACAAAACTGAAGGGAAATGCCCCAAGAACAAGCAGGAACTGAAGACATTTGCAGTAGAGGCCTGGCAGAGCATCACCAGGGATGAAACCCAGCATCTGGTGATGTCTATGCCTTCCAGACTTCAGGCTATAATTGACTTCAAAGGATTTGCAACAAAGTATTAAAAAGTGAAAGTTTGATGTAGGATTGTTTAGTTTGTCCCATTACTTTTGGTCCCTTTAAAAGTGGGAGTCACATATAGAAACCTTTCACCTGATTTGGATGTAAATTCCCTCAAAGCTGAAAGTCTGCAGTCAAAGCACATCTTGTTAGTTTCATTTCAAATCCATTGTGGTGGTGTATAGAGCCCAAAAAATGAGAATTGTGTCGATGTCCCAATATTTATGGACTTGACTGTACAATAGTTATTTCAGAACCTTTATAAAAACAGTCTGAATATAAAACAGAGCTGTAACTATACATCTAAGTGCAACTGACGCCCCTCTCCACCCACCCCCCTTCCTCACGAAAAGAATATAAATTTTTTGTGAGAGTAGAAGATGCCTCCCAACGACGGTGCATTACCGACCTTTACAAGTGCTAGACCGTTCTCCAACTCTGTGCTACACTCTTCTACCTGTTTTTGTAGTTTTTTTACTAGCTGCCTCTGCTACTGCTGGTGTCTTAAGTTCAGTTGCTGCTTGGCGGGATCCTGGAATGTAGGGGTCTTGTTTGAAAAGAGATAGTTACTATTCACCTCCTGGAAAGCTGAGTAGTGAGTGAACACTTGAGCCCACGATACCCCAACCAGTGCTAAATTTTCTGCAAGAGTCGGGCGCTTTTCTTCTTATTTGCAGTCTCTGTGTAGGGGGGGAGGTGCTGCTCTGCGGCAGCATGGCATAAATTTCAGGTGGATGTGATAGGGGCAAAGAGCGGGCGGCCATGGAGCCTCGTTGGCTTTGCACTCTGGGTGGTCGCAACGGCCACACCATCCTCGTTACAGCCATACACAAACACACACACACACGGAGGGGGCAGAGACTGACACACACACACACACACACAGGGATGGGGGACAAGGCTGACACACACAAACACAGAGGGAGGGGACAGAGGCTGACACACACAGAGGGAGGGGGCAGAGACTGACACACACACACACACAGGGATGGGGGACAAGGCTGACACACACACACACACACACACACACAGAGGGAGGGGGCAGAGGCTGACACACACAGAGAGAGGGGGGACAAGGCTGACACACACACACACACACACACAGGGAGGGGGGCAGAGGCTGACACACACACACACACACACACACAGGGAGGGGGACAAGGCTGACACACACACAGGGAGGGGGGCAAGGCTGACACACACAGAGGGAGGGGGCAGAGGCTGACACACACGGAGGGAGGGGGCAGAGGCTGACACACACAGAGGGAGGGGGCAGAGGCTGACACACAAACACAGAGAGAGGGGGGGCAGAGGCTGACACACACACACAGAGGGAGGGGGGCAGAGGCTGACACACACACACACAGAGGGAGGGGGACAGAGGCTGACACACACAGAGAAGGAGGGGGCAGAGGCTGACACACACAGAGAGGGAGGGGGCAGAGGCTGACACACTCACAGGGAGGGGGGGTTGAGGCTGACACACACACACGCACGCACAGAGGGGAGCAGAGAATGTCACACACGCATGCGCAGAGGGGGGCAAAGGCTAACACACACGCACGCGCAGAGGGGGGGCAGAGGCTTACACACGCAGAGAGGGAGGGGGGCAGAGGCTGACCCGCACTTACAGGAGGGGGGGCAGAGGCTACATGCACTCACAGGGAGGGGCGTAGACAGAGCCTGATTAAGGGTTCTGGCCGCCCTAGGCTAATACGGCCGCAGCGCCCCCCCCCCCTCCTCCGAATATATAGGTGTATAGGAACACTCCTGAATATGAATGTTCAGGTGTATTCTCCAGCATTCAAATTTAGACAGATTGTGCCATTGTCTCTTACCTGTTCTTGCTCTTCTCTCTTGCAACTTTGTTATCCTCTCGCTGGCTTCTGGAAAGTTGGCGTCCTGTTTTGAAAATGCAAAAATGTATTATAATGCAAACCCTGAATGATTAGGCCCTTTAGTTAAAACAAAACACTCCTTTATGGCCAAATAAAAGTACCCCATTGGACAGGCATATATAAGCAATATCTGAATATTTGTTGTCAATCAAATACAAACCTCTACCAGCCCCATCTCACTAATGTTTAGTATTCTAGTGATTGCTGAGACCACCCATGTGACCACCACACAATCATGAGATTCTGCCCCCCAAAGCTGCTGTATTTTTTAAATACCCCCTGCAGCCATTTTCCTTAACCATAACACCCCCACAGCCATTTTCCTTAACCCCTGCTGCAGCCATTTTCTTTACCTCCCACCCTGCATCCATCCCCCTTGCAGCTATTTTCCTTACCTCCACTCTGCTAGCTAGCTATCCCCCCGTCACATCAAAACTCCCCCAGTCACATATATCAGCCCCCCTCCTCTGCCCTCCTTCATACATATCAACCTCTCTCCCTCCCTATAGATTTTCATGGCAGCCCCCCCTCCCACCCTATAGATTTGTATGACAGTCCCCCTCTCCCTCCCTATACATATGCATGACAGTCCCCCCTCTCCCTCCCTATAGATATGCAGGGTAGTCCCCCCCCCTCCCTATAGATATGCATGGTAGTTCCCCCCCCTTCTCTATAGATATGCAGTGTAGTTCCCCCCTCCCTATAGATATTCAGGGTAGTTCCACCCCTCCCTATAGATATGCAGGGCAGTTCCCCCCCTCCCTATAGATATGCAGGGCTGTTTCCCCCCCCTCCATATAGATATGCAGGGCAGTTCCCCCCCCTCCCTATAGATATGCAGGGCAGTTCCCCCCCCTCCCTATAGATATGCAGGGCAGTTCCCCCTTCCCTCCCTATAGATATGCAGGGCATTTCCCCCCCTCCCTATAGATATGCAGGGCATTTCCCCCCCTCCCTATAGATATGCAGGGCAGTTCCCCCCCCTCCCTATAGATATGCAGGGCAGTTCCCCCCTTCAATTACCTGTAGTTGTGCCAGCGTCGCTCCTCTCCTCAGATCAGCAGATAGGAAGTGAAGACGTCCTGCTTCCTGTCTGCTGCACAGCAACAGGCAGCCTGGCAATTGGCTGTGTGTTGCTAACCACTGACCACCATTGCTTTTGGATGTCAAGCCCTCCACCCCCCCGCGGCGACACCCCCCCCCCCCCCCCTCCTCCACCCCGAAAATTTTTTTTTTAAAAAATACCCACAGCGCCGCGCCCCCCGGGACCCAGTGCCCCAGGCTGCAGCATGGTCAGCCTAGTGGTTGATCAGGCCCTGGGCGTAGAGGCTGACACGCACACACACAGAGGGGGGCTAAGGCTGACACACACACGGAAGGGGGCTGAGGCAGAAGTATATTTATGTGAGGCTCCGCCCACTTTTGAACAAGCTCCGACCCTCTGAAGTCCGTGATTCGGGAGCCATGGACTGTCACACACAGAGATGGGGTAAGCCTGAGGGCAGAGACTGTTCCGGGGGAGAGTAAGAGAGAGAGAGGCTCAAAGACTAAGTGCCTATTCATGGAACCTGAGTCTCCGATGTCAGCCTTTATAGAGCATGGGCTCTCAGACAATCTGCAGCCTGCTGTCACAGAGACAAGTAGCGGGCGACTACTGCTCCCCCCTTGGTCTTGCGCCCTGGTCGACGGCACCGCCCGCACCTGCCTAGTTACAACTTTGATAAAACAAGTTAAGCATAGCCTCAATAACTATAAAACAACATCATCATGCAATACCTCCAAATGGTCCATTGACCACATTGGATTTGTTAGGGGGTGTACCCCCTGGCAGATTTTTTTCCTACTATATATGAATTGCATCTTAAGACACTACCTGGAATATTTCAGTATATGTACTTTATTTTCTAGACCTTGCCAAAGGTCACACACAGTTTCTTCTTACTTTTATATGCTTAGATTTATATAACAAAGTGAACCACACTGCAAATCTATCTTATATTATACATAATAATTCTGATTATATTACTGTTAGTATGTTACATTTGTCCACTGAGGCAAGGGTGGATAAATCCCTCATAATTTATGACTTGTAAGGAACAAAGATGTATGTATGTGCAACTCATGTTTAAGGAGTTAGGATTGCTTGTATGTAATGTATTTTTAATGCATTAAATAATCCAAATTGCACAACAGAAAAGTTAATTCATCCACTATTAATTATGACCCTTTGTCTGAATTTTGATATGTTTTACTATTATTATTATTTTTGTTAATAGAAAAGCAATGTTGCTGTAATGTTTTAATTGTTTGAAAATTATAATTGTTTGGATTCATATTTTAACATTTTAAAAACACTGGTTTAATTAAAATGTATTTTCATCTGGGTAATATTCAAATAATCTGTCAGGAAACACATAATTGCATTTTGCTAATTTATTGTATATTACTATTTATCCGGAAAATCTTTTATTTCCTGCTTGTTTAAATCTATATGTAAATCAAGGACAGTCACCTTAAATAGGTAATAGTATTTCTAGATATATTACTTACCCCCACTGTGCAGGGCATTACGTTTAGGCCTTTCAACACAGCAAAGGTATAATAATAGATTTACAAAAACCATAATCTGTCATAAGGGATTATGAAATTTCTCTCCCACAATGCTTTAAACTGGTAGGTCTTTGTCCTTGGAAAGAAGAGCAGCTACAGCCACAAATACACTCTGGCATTTCTCAAATTTAGCAAGTTGCTATTGGTCCATTTTTTACTGAGAAAGGCTTTGCACTAAGCCTGTAATATATTTTGAGCCACAGGCTAGAGTTCTTCAGTTTCTATGAAACAGGCTGAATTCAAAGAAACATTTCTATGAGGGTGACATGTCATAGCTGAAGTCATGTTTATAGTAACATAGATCATACTTGCCAACATTTTTTTTCCTTTTTCCGGGAGATGCCGGCTGGAACGTGGGCGTGCAGGGGGCGGGGCTGCGAAATCGCGTCATTTTGGCCCCGCCCCCGTGACGGAATGACGCAAATTGCGTCATTTTACAGTGGGGGCGGGGCTAAACGCCGCGATTCCGGGTGAATCGCGGCGTTTAAACTAAATTTTTCCCCCTTCCTATCAGGGAGATTGCCACACTCGTCCGGGAGACTCTCGCAAAATGCGGGAGTCTCCCGGACAATCCGGGAGAGTTGGCAAGTATGACATAGATGTTACTAAATATGTATTTTTTAACCTATTTGCTGCTGCTGAATATCTTACATTACTTTATTGGGAATACATTCTCATTGTTTATAGGCAGCCAATTCCTCACTCCTCACAGTGCATTTTGCATTTTGTAAACCTTGTGTTTATAACATTTTTCCATAGATATCCACTTGACTATAACATTTTTCCACAGCATGATGATCTCCATAGAAGTTACAGTAAATGCTCATCTTGTGGCTATCGTCACTTTAAGGAGAGTTTAAGGATTTGTCCATTAGCAGCAAATAACTACTGTTATATTGTATTGTTCCCAGGGAAATTTAAAGAATGTGACATAACTTCTTGGGAGTTGACAGAATATGATTAATTAGCTGCAAAATCTGTCCAATCTAGTAACATCAACACCTAATGCCTCTTTTCCTTTCAAATTTCACAGGAATCATATACAATTATGATGGTTATTCACATCAATTTAATAGATACCACCATTAATAAGAATACAGATATAAAAGAATACAGATATAAAGTAAAGTACTATTGAAGGTGAAATAGCTCCCAGACAACTGAACTTCTGGAAACGTTGCTATGCCCACTTCATCCTTATCTATATCTAGTTTCAGATAGAGAGCCATTAACCAATTGATTAGTACAGAACATTTCCACATATCTTGTAATTCTTCCTCTACTGAAACAAATCCAAGATTGCTGCTGCTTCTTCTACATGCTATTGAACCTTTCTAATAAACAGCAAAAATTGATGTGATTATACTAGAAAATCACATCAAATATCGCATGATTTATCTGCAACTTTAGCAACTCCACTCCGGCAACTTTCAAAAATGAAAGTATTGTCCTCCTGCCCTGAACACTGCATTAAACTCTACCTCTCCATTTACGATTTATCAAGATCTGCATTTCCTCTGCACTAATTGCCAGAAATCAAGGTGCTATAGAAAACAAATTATCTCTGGTTCCATCCAACACATCGCTAAAGACACCATTCAACTCTGCTTTAATTTCACTAGACATGCTGACTATGATTTGTCCACCTCAGGATTCTCACACCTTATCCAAAATTAAGCTTAAACGTTTAGTCAGTAACAGCATAGAAATTCACTCTGATTTGTTTAATGCTTTTTGGATCAAATTATATACTTAGGAAATATGTATTTTGAACCACACAGACTTAACCACTTTTTCACCGATGACTCAATGCCCAATGTATTCTTACACCTCCAGCTTCATTTCTTCACTTCACCCTTCACGTGCTGCAGTTCCTATAAACTCATCACAAGCTTCTACCTTTCATTCCTTGGCATTTTTAAGAGAAAACTCACCAGGGCTACTGTGGATGTCAGATCTTCAGATCTAGCATATATTACGGAGACCTAGTTAGAAGAAAATGCATCCCCAATATTGGGAGGTGCAGGTGAATTTCACTGTGATCAGCTGCTCACAAAAGGACCACAAGGGAGGTGGAATAGCAGTCTGCTTTAAAAATACATTTAAACTTAGGGAGTAACTCACTCATCTTAAAGATTTGCTACCCGGAGTGATACAGGTTTGGGCTTCAAAGTATTTCTCACCTACCATCTCCCTTGAGGTAGGATGATATGTCTACAAGAATTTACAGACATTGTTATTGGTCTAATCCTGGAGCATCAAAAATGGTTTATTCTTTTCAATGAATGGGTCAATTAAAAAACTCTCACACCTTTGTCAAGACCTCCTCTGCACAAAGAATGTTCTGGGCATTTAGAAATGGCATTAATCATATTCTCAAACTGCTGTAGCAGCTTACAAATGTGCAAATAATCATCAGACACCCTTTTTATTTCTTAGATTTACCTTGCAATCTACCTATGTAGAAAAGTCTGAAATGTGATATTAGGGACCTAGACTAGGTCATGCTCAAGTATGCTTTGACAGAAAAAGTAGCTCTTAAGCATTAATTTTATTTTAGATCTAATACTCTTTCAGATATAACCCCATCAGCTGGTAGCAAAACAATTTGCCACTAAGTATGGAATTGGATCTTAGGCCCTGGAACACAGTTTGTGGAATGTTACAAGCAATCTTGTCATCTTTAGATAAGATCATCTGATTGAACTAGATGTTATTGTTATGTCACAAGGTCTGACTCTCAATAAATAAAAAAATAAGTATTTCTTTCCACATCTTCCAGAAGCTGGCTCACTACTTATAAGTTGTATTAGTTTTCCAATCACGCTTAAATGCTCCTATTCCTGTGGTGTGTGTTTTGGAATATCCTGTACACCATCTTCACTACAAAACACCTTCTTTTTCATTTTGAAAGAATGAAAACAGAAATCTGATCTTGTTGGTATTCTGAGCTATGATTCCCAGACTTGCCAAGAATTATTTGGGTGCTTGATAGATGTTTAAACATGCCGATATAGATTATTTGTTGTCCTTGAAATACTTCCTCATTGAGTTCAGAAAGAAAATGGCAAACAGTAAACATCAGTACTACAGTAACTAAATGAACATAAATTGAGTATAATTCCCTTTAGATCCAGTGTATCTTATTTCATTTAGCATACGAGATGGATGAGCAGGGGTATATGCATTTACGTATATTGTGTGTGTTCTTCTGTATTCAGTTCAATTTATACAGGACATTAAATAACCTCTTGTTCTTGTCGTATTGATTTTTTGACTCTGTCACATTTTGTCCCTGCAGATTAAATAAAGAAGACAGCAGTTTTTTGCCAGTGTCAAAGAAAAGCACCCAAAATGAATGCCAACGATGCAAATGCCCCAGAGGGAGGTCTTAATGTTACATTGACCATACGGTTATTAATGCATGGGAAGGTAATGTCTCTTAGTGTATGTCATTTTAGCCAAATTCAAATTTATGTTTGGTTTGTTTGCATTTTATTTATATAATGTGTATTTCACTTGTTATATGGCAAATTTTTAGTGCAGGGATATTGTTTTTACATATTTATGAAAATAATTTGGCACATAAAGCTAATTCATTTGAAAGAATATTTTACTAAAGGTTTTGCATTAAAGCTGTATTGCCACCTAGTAAAATGGTGGTACTCCTGGGCTCCTACTCCCCTAACCATTGAACCAAGTGGGGTGGAGGTTCGCTCCTTCACTACCGGGATGTTGGTGTAGCTTTTACATTATATATTCCTTAGATGGCTTGTTCCATAATAGTCCATGTCCCTTTTGTTTTCTTGTTCCAGTAACCTCTCAGTAGCTTTAATGGCTCCTTAGTTGTAATGTTTTCATAATTTTCTAATGTTCATTAGGAAATGCTATTCAGGTATAAGTGGCATGAATTTAGTTGGTATAGAACCAAAATTCAGCAAGGATTTTCAGATGTCCTGCAAAACCGGGATGTGTCCTTTATTCAAGAGGCAAATTCATAGTCCAGCTGGGAATTCAAAATTGTCTGCAATTCACAATGAATGTTTAGTGGAGGTCAGTAGTAGTATTAGTATCTGCTGGGATAAAAGGAGCTTTTTTCAGATCCCTCTTTTGGTAGACATTGCTAAATAGTGAAACAGCTCTGTTTAATCTATGTTTAATTACTGGACCTTTGCCTTTGCACAATGTTGCCTGAGATTCTTTACTTCTACAACTGCTTTCCAAATTCAGCATTAGAGGCTGCTCTCTGAAGATAATGTTCATACAAGTGGGGTTTGGGCATTATTTTGTCAGCATTTCTCAATATAATTGAATCAGTGGCTGTTGTTAGTGCTGGAAATTTAAAATTGGTGGTATGGAAAATATAATTTAATGGCCAAGGGACCTGATCCTACCTAGGCCTCCAGAGATTTCAGGGATTTAGAATTAATTATAGATGCTTTTTTAACACTATATAGTAAAACACAAAGACGTAATAAAATAATGCAAGTCTATTACCTCTATGTTCACCTGCCCTTTCATTTCCCCTTCACCTTTTCCCGTGATTCTCCAACTTCCCCTGATGTCTCCATGTGTCCTCACAACTCTCCTTCTTATCTCCCTTGACACCCAACAGGTCAAATTTGACTAGAAGCCACTTAGAAAATTTATTTGAAATTAATTGTAGATCCTTACTTAACACTTACCCTAGACAAATTGATTGTCCACCAAATATGTTTCTGTACATTCCCAACCACCCCTCATTCCTGCCTGTGCCTTATATGTGGTCCCATTCTTCTATACTTCTGTTTCTGACCATTTGCTATCTTTAGTAATATATTGATTCCACAGAGCAAACCTTTGCATTTGCAGTTCAAGCATGAGTATAAATAAAATGTTTACTCACCAAGGATCATCCACTACTGTAGACATTAAGTGGTAATATTGCCTTTGGCTGGTCAGGATATAAGCACAATAAAAAAAAGACAGCATGGGAAAGCTGAGTACTTCTGTCTGACCCAGTATGAACTGGAAGTGCTATTACTTGCTGGCAGTCACAGCTAATTATAATTAGCACATAATTATAATACCACAACTTATTTCAATATACAACTTACAAACTAAAAGCAGGTATCCATATGAACCATTTAATGATCTTCCTTTACCTTTAAAGTTCTTGACGACTAACTTCTACACTGACCTTGCCTTGCTGTTGTCCAAACTTGAAACAGGGGAGGTGTTGATGTGCTTATTTATATGTTACCTGCAGCCACTGGAAAGATGAACATATTTTTACTCCTCAGAGGCATAGCAAGGTTGAGCTGTGGATGAGGTTGTAGAGGTTGCTTGTTTGCAGGGGTGATCTGGGTTTAGAGCAAAGGGCATCATCATCATCAACATTTATTTATATAGCGCCAGCAGATTCTGTAGCGCTTTACAATTGGGAACAAACATTAATAAGACAATACTGGGTAATACATACAGACAGAGAGCTAAGAGAACCCTGCTCACAAAGCTTACAATCCATAGGACAATGGGAGTTTGAAACACAAGGGCATGTGCTACATCATATTGCACAATGGACCGGCTAGAATGCAAAGGTAAAAGTAATGCATGGGCTGTGTGTGTGGCAATGTTGGTTAGAGAGTTGTTGTCTTGCGTTAGTTGTGTAGAGGATGGTAATAGGGTAATCTAGGGAATTAAGATGGTGGTTGAGGAATATCATAACCCTGTCTGAAGAGGTGGGTTTTCAGTGAACGCTTGAATGTTTGAAGACTAGAGGAAAGTCTTACTGTACGAGGGAGGGGATTCCACAAAGTGGGTGCAGCCCGGAAAAAATCCTGTAACCGAGAATGGGAGGATATGATGAGAGTGGAAGAGAGACGTAGATCTTGTGCAGAACGGAGGTGTCGAGTAGGGAGATATTTTGAGACAAGTGAGGAAATGTATGTCGGTGCAATTTTGTTGATGGCCTTATATGTTAGTAGAAGAATTTTATATTGGATTCATTGAAATACAGGCAGTCAATGTAGAGACTGACAGAGTGGCTCAGCAGAGGAAGAACAGTGTGCAAGGAAAATCAATCTAGCCGCAGCGTGCAAAATAGATTGTAGGGGTTCAAGTCTGACTTTGGGAAGACCAGTAAGGAGGGAATTGCAATAGTCGATGCGGGAGATGATGAGTGCATGAATTAATGTTTTTGCAGTGTCTTGTGTCAGATATGTGCGTATTCTGGAAATGTTCTTTAGGTGTATGTAACATGATTTAGATATAGAGTTGATGTGGGGAATAAACGACAGTTGTGAGTCAAGGATTACACCTAGGCAACGAGCTTGCGGGGTGGGATTTATGGTCATGTTATCAACAGAAATAGAAATGTCAGGTAGGAAACTTCTGTTTTTGGGTGAGAATATTATTAATTCAGTTTTTGAAAGATTGAGTTTGAGTTGGCGAGAAGACATCCAAGATGAAATGGCAGAGAGACAGTCAGTAACGCGAGACAACACAGATGGTGAAAGATCAGGAGAGGATAGATAGATTTGTGTATCATCCACATAGAGATGATACTGAAATCCAAAGGAGCTTATTAGTTTTCCAAGAGAAGTGATGTAGATAAAGAATAGCAGAGGACCTAGGACTGAGCCTTGCGGTACTCCAACTGATAAAGTAAGCGGAGCAGAGGTGGATCCAGAGAAATTAACACTGAAAGAGCGATTAGATAGGTAGGATGAGAACCAGGATAGGACAGTGCCTTCAAGACCTAGGGATTGTAGCGTTTGTATGAGGAGAGAGTGATCAACAGTGTCAAATGCAGCAGAGAGATCCAGGAGAATTAGAAGAGAGTAATGATTATTATTTTTTACTGTGATCAAGTCATTGACAACCTTGGTCAGCGCAGTCTCTGTGGGGTGTTGAGAGCGAAAGCCTGACTGAAGAGGATCTAATAGGTTGTTTGCAGTAAGAAAGTGTGTGAGGTGAGTGTAGGCAATTCTCTCGAGAAGCTTGGAGGGGCATGGGAACTGGGAGATGGGGCAGTAATTTACGAGAGAGTTATGGTGAGAATTTTGTTTTTTTAAAATGGGAGTAATCACTGCATGCTTGAATAGTGATGGAAAAATACCAGTAGAAAGAGATAGATTACAGATTTTAGTTAGAGGGGGAATGAGCACAGGAGACAGGGACATACCAATTTGTGAGGGAATGGGATCAAGAGGACAAGAGGTAGAGTAGGAAGATGAGAAGAGAGTAGAAACTTCCCCTTCATTTGTGGGATCAAATGAAGAGAGAGTGTCAGAGGGTGCTACAAAGGAATTGAGCTGATTGCTTGTCAAAGGAGATGATATCATTTCAAGTCTGATCTTATCAATTTTGTTGAAATAGGAAGCAAGATCCTGTGCACTGATGGCAATTGGAGGATTTGGGGCAGGAGGATTCAGAAGAGATTTAAATGTGTTAAAGAGGCGTTTGGGGTTAGAAGCCTGAGCATAGATGAGAGATTGGAAGTATGTTTGTTTAACAGTGTCCAGAGCATTTCTATAGGAGTGGTAGATATCAGTATATGTGATGAAATCATTAGAGGTACAAGATTTATGCCAGTGACGTTCTGCTTTCCGAGAAACTTTTTGTAGAGTTTGTGTTACTGTAGTGTGCCACAGTTGGCAACAGATTCTACGCGAAGTATTTAGTGTCGCTGGAGCCACTTGATCCAGGGCAGTTGCTAGGGTTTGATGAAAATGGGGTACTGCCTGATCAGGGGAGGAGAATGTAGAAATTGGGGAGAGAAGGTGTTGGAGAGAGGTGGAAAACTGTTGAAGATCAATAGAGTTGAAATTTCTGCGGTTGTGAGGAGGCTTGGAAGAGTTTGACACTAAGGAGAGTAAAGAACTGGGGGTGAGTGAGTAGCTAATAAGGTGATGATCCGAGAGGGGGAAAGGAGTGTTAAGGAAATGAGAAACTGAGCATAGTCTAGAGGAAACAAGATCAAGACAGTGGCCATCCTGATGAGTAGCAGATTCAATCCACTTGGAGAGGTCAAGTGAGGATGTTAGAGAGAGTAGTTTGGAAGCAGCATTGGAACGTGGATTAGAAATAGGGATGTTGAAATCACCCATGATGATGGTGGGGATGTCAGTAGATAAGAAGTGAGGGAGCCATGCAGAGAAGTGTTCAAGAAATTGTTGGTGTGGACCAGGGGGGCGATAGATGACAGCAACACGCATAGAGAATGGGTTAAAAATCCTAACAGCATGTACTTCAAAAGATGTGAACATGAGTGATGGGACATTTGGAAGAACTGTGAATGTGCACTGTGGGGAGAGAAGTAGTCCAACTCCCCCCCCTCTTTGATTGCCTCCCGGTCTGGGGGTGTGGGTGAAATGGAGACCACCATGTGAAAGTGCTGCAGGTGAGGCAGTGTGTAATTGCGTGAGCCATGTTTCTGTTATTGCTAGAAGGTTGAGGTTGTTTGAGAGAAAGAGATCATGAATGGACGTAAGTTTGTTACAAACAGAATGTGCATTCCAAAGGGCACATTTAAAGGACTTTGGAAGGGAGGGGAGACAGGTGATGCATTTGAGGTTTGCTGGATTTCTGTAGTGTTCAGATATATGAGTGTGGGAGAATTGAGGGGGAATCTGGATTAGATGATATATCACCAGCTAATAGAAGCAGGGAGGAAGAAAGGTAACAAATATGATTGTAAAATGTGTGTCTTTTTAGTTTCTGGCGACAGGGTGAGGCTGTTGAAGTTATTGAATTTAAATAGGAAAACAGTTCATGAGTGTTCACTAGAGGTGAGTGAAGGAATGATGGGGCAATGTGGACAGAGGTGTGTGTTGCAGGATGGGTGAGGGATGATATAGTCCTAAAGATAATGCCAATAAAAAAGAGAAAGAAAAATATTTTGGCAAGCATTAGGATTTATGAGTCAAATAGCAAAAATGAGGGAATTAAAGGAATTACCTAATTGCAATGTCCAGTATAAGTAGTGCAGAGCTAGGGTGCAGTAGATGTAGTTTTTATATGGATGTCTGGATAGCATAAAGTAATGATGTGGGAGCCATGTGGGGGAATGGGTGGAAGTGTTGAATGGAGAGTAATAAAGAGAAGGTGATTGAGTAGCTGAGCTTTTTCAGAGTCATGAGAGAGGAGAGTGGTTGAAATACAGTATCCTTTCTTCCTACTTGTGATGGCAGAGAAAGCTTAAAGTAGATTTAATGTACAGTGCTGAGGTAAGGGACTGAAATAACTGTAGCATGTGTAGGGAGTGGTTGAGGAAGTAGTACAGCAGGCTGATTAAACATAGTGGATTTTGAAGTGAAAACAAACTGACAGATAAAACAAACTTCATGAGATGAGAAGAAAATAAGATCAGAGTCCAAAACAGTCATCATGTTCCATGTAGCTTGTAGCCAGGGTGAGTTGAAAACATCAGTGGTAGAATATGGAGTTTCAGGTAAGTACTGACTGTTGTCCTTCTGTAGCTGTGATAATAGGCAGAATGTTCTTCTCCTGTTTCCTCCTGTGTAGCTCCGAATTATGCTATTTAAATTTTTCACACTTGTAACTGACACACTTAGAACTAGACACACTGGCTATGCAGCCATTCTACAATGAATATATCTGGTTAACAGACACATGTGACCAGTGTTCTTCAATCAAGCCCACAATAAACTCCCCCAACCAACACTAGCCATAAAAGGTTTAAACAAACAAACAGTGAAAGGACAGCATGCCATTTAAAATAAAATTGCACTTTCTTAATTTCAGATCAAACTCTGTTGCAATAAGGTTGGAGTAATTACCATTTAAAATAAAATTGCACTTTCATAATTTTTGATCAAACTCTGTTGCAATAAGGGATAACTGGGAAGGGAGGATGGGGCTTGGTGGGGGAGAGCAGTGGGGTGTGTGCTGCAAGAGATAGAGAGGTGTGGAGAAGGACTGGGGTGCACAGGAGGTAGAGGTGGGGGTATGGCTGGGTGAGGTGAGAATGTGGAAGAGACAGGACAGAGCAGATGGTGTCAGAGAGAAGAGAAGCAAAGGGGATGAAAGGGGAGTATGGAGAGTGAGGGGGCGAGGGGCCAGTGAGACAAAGCAGTGGCAGAAGGGGTGAGGAGAGACAGTGGGAGAGGGAGGACAAAGGTAAGGTATATGGAAAGAGGGGGTGGGGGGGGTAAAAGGTAAGACAGGGTGTACTGGAGGATGGATAAGAGTATAAGGGAGAGGGGCAAGGCAAAAGATAAGCTAGAGGTAGTAGTATGAAGTATAACAGACATAAAATAGCAATGAGAAAGCTGAGATGATATGATAGCAGTAAAGAGAATGGCAGTTCAGAACAGTGAAGATGGGTGATGGAGGGGAAAGAAAAATGGTGGAATACAGGTAATAGGATAAGTGTGGAGGCAGAAAAGAGGTAAGACAGTAGCAATGAAGGCAATGGCAAATAAACCAGTGAGGTATGATAATAGTAATAGGGTCAAAACCGTAAATCAAAGGGGAAGTAGACCAAAGGCAAATCAGAACAATAGTGAAACAATACTGTAGCAAGGCAATATAATGGCAAAGCAGACTAATTATAGTAGCAATGTAAAATAGTACAGTATAACAGTGGAGGTCTTGAGATCATTAAAAACAATGACATTGATAAATGAAACCGCAGCCAGAGAAGGAAAAGGAGACATAGGTAGCTGCAAAGTAGTGAGAGAGTAGACTGAGAGCAGAAACAGTGAGATAGGGCAGTAGACAAAGACACAGAGTGGTTAGAGAAAGGGAATGAAACAGAAACAGAGGAAGTAGTTGAGTAGCTGGATAGGTTTCTGATGGATAGAGAGAACACAACAGAGACTGCAATACAAATGGAAGTATTATTAGAGATAGGTTGCTGTTCCAGAGGTGAATCACTGGAGTACACAGATGGGTAGTGGCAGTGGACAGTGCCCAAAGGCCCAAAAGCAGTGAGTGGACACCAGGGGTGGTACAAGTCACACTCCACTACTGGAGGGTGTTAGCAGTGGGCATATTTGCTTATGGATAGGAGAATGCAGTCCTGGTGAATAGCAGAGCAGTAGTCAGAAGACAGCCTGGAGAAGTGGCAAGTCACGAAGGTCCCACAGTAATAAGGTGGCTGATTGTGGTGTTGTCTGCTGTACCAGTGGTGCAGGCCTGATGGCAGGTGTCTATAGCAAGCCTGGAGAAGGCCTAACATATGATTGGTATAAATGTCTAGAGAGTATCAGGCAGTACATGGATTCACATGAAGGCAGTAGGTCTGATCCATCAGAGCTTATGGGCCAGGTTGGTGAAGGCTCCCAAAGTACCTTCAACTAGGCCTCAGCCCTTTTTATCACTGCAGTGGGTTATTATTATTATTATTATCATCCTTTATTTGTTAGGCGCCACAAGGTATCCGCAGCGCCGTACATAGTACAAACAGTAAACCATACAGGGTGAAACAGTGCAGAACAGTAAACACAAAGTACTAATGCTTCAGAAGCTCCGGGCAGACAAATGGAGTAAATACGGAGCAGAAGAATGGGTATGGAGACAGGAGGGGAGAAAGGCCCTGCTCATTCAAGGTTACATCCTAAGGGAGGGTGGATGAAACAGGCACGATAGGGAGGCAGTGATGCAAGGGGGAGAGAAAAGGGGACCAGGGGAGAGAGGGGAGAATGAGCGGAGGAGATGAGGGAGGTAGGTAGAAGGTTGGTAGGGTTTGAGGAACAGGTAAGTTTTGAGTGCTCGTTTGAAGGAGCACAGATTGGGAGCGAGACGGATGGAGCGAGGGAGGTCATTCCAGTGTAGGGGTTCAGCACGGGAGAAGTCCTGGATTCTGTAGTGCGAAGAGGTAATTAGAGTGGAGGAGAGGCGACGGTCATTTGCCGAGCATAGGGAGCGGGTGGGAGTGTGAATGGTGAGGAGGTTAGAGATATAGGGGGCAGTAGACTGGGAGAGAGCTTTGTAGGTGGTGGTAAGGAGTTTAAAGAGGATTCTGTAGGGGAAAGGGAGCCAGTGTAAGGCATGGCAGAGAGGGGAGGCAGAGGAGGAGCGGCGTGAGAGAAAGATGAGTCGAGCAGCCGCATTGAGTATGGAGCAGAGGGGGGCAAGATGGAAGAGGGGGACGCCAGTGAGGAGAAGGTTGCAGTAGTCAAGGCAGGAGATGATGAGTGCATGGATGATGGTTTTGGTGGCATCTTGTGAGAGGAAGGGTCGGATGCGGGCGATGTTGCACAGTTGAAGCGACAGGCTTGTGCAAGGGATTTAACATGGGGGGCAAAAGAGAGAGAGGAGTCGAGGGTGACACCCAGGCACCGGAGTTGGGTGACAGAGGAAATGGTTGTGTTATTAACAACGATAGAGAGATTGTGGTGGGAGGGGAGTCTGGAGGGAGGAAAGACAATGAGTTCAGTTTTAGAGATATTAATTTTGAGAAAGCGTGAGGACATCCAGGAGGAGATGGCAGAGAGCCAGTCAGATACACGAGAGAGGAGGGTGGAGGAGGGATCAGGAGAAGAGATGTAGAGTTGAATGTCGTCAGCATAAAGGTGGTACTGAAGACCAAAGGAGGAGATGAGCGCACCGAGGGAGGATGTCTAGAGCGAAAAGAGAAGGGGGCAAGGACAGAGCACTGGGGGACTCCAACCAGGAGGGGGTGGAGGAGGAGCCAGATGTGGAGACAGAGAAGGTGCGGTTGGCAAGGTAAGAGCAGAACCAGGGAGGCCGAGAGAGAGAAGAGTTTACAGAAGGAGGGGGTGGTCTATGGTGTCAAAGGCAGCAGAGAGGTCAAGGAGAATGAGTAAGGAGAAGTGACCCCTGGATTTGGCTGTTAGGAGGTCATTGGTGACTTTAGCCAGGGAAGTTTCAGTGGAGTGGAGGGGAAGTGGTTTCAGTGGCAGGTCTTCGGCAGGTGGAGTATGGCTCCCTGGAAATGAGGGGAGCAATACCACTAACAGCAACAAGGCGACTTTTGAATTAGATGATCGATAAGACCGTCATGAGTGCCTCTCTCAGAGTGGACAGAAGGGCATACGACCATATATCAGTCTATATCGAGCACTTTGTGAAAGTATATTTTAGCGTAAATTATAAATACATACACAGTTACAGCAAGTGAGAAACAGGACAGATAAAACTAAATAATTACATTTGTACATATGAAGCTTGGATTTAAAATGAACATTCAGTCTTAATCTTATTTTTTTTGCTATCAATCTGTGTTAAAGTAACATGATATCATATTTTCTTTACATTTCATCATAAGCAGCACAATGCATAATACTATGTTACAAAGTCACAATTTTCTGAGGTTACGGAAATTACCACATTCACAACAGTTTTTTCTATTAAATCTACTAGGCCAAAACAAACATATTTGCAAATACAACATGGTACATGTGAACTTTAGTTTAGTAATGCCTACCCTACTATGAAGTAATAATGTTTAGTTTGATTGTTCTGCCTCCAACTGCAAGCTTCACTTTGTGTTACTTTTTCTGCACAAAAAGTAACACAAGAGGTGCGGATTCAATGAGTTCCTCAAGAACCACTGGAAGGCAGGATGGGCTTAGCTGCCGAGAACTTGCAGGTCGCAGTCCTCTGGCCTGTCACTAGATGTAACACTGTGGAAGTGGGAGAGTAAGGGGGTAGGTGAAGCCCAGACATGGTAACGAACCAAAATGGTACTCAGGCGGTCTGCGTGGAATACAGAAGTTAGTAACAAGGTCAGGCAAGCCGGAAACTGGAACACAGGTGGTCAGCAGAGTACAAAATCAGGAGGCGGGTAGGAAGGTCATGCGGAGCAGGAACTGGTACATGGACTGTCCGCGTAGTACAAATCAGTAGGGAGATAGGAGTGTCAAGCGGAAGCAGGAACTTTTACACAAATTTGCAGCTTTGTGAGTTAACACAGGGGAACAGATCACAGGAAAACAGGTGTCAAGGCAGAATGCATAGGATCAGGGAATCAGACAAGCTGGAATACTTGTTAAGAGCTTAAATAGTGCAGCACATTTGAATTGCCTGCCTCTAGATTTTGGTCATGTGATGTGCTGGGCACCTGCACTGACAGCGGGACAGACAGCGCTGGAGTGAGAAAGGGTAAGTGGTCGTGACATTATCCCCATAAGGGTGGGCCCTGAACACCCTAGAAAGGTTTGTCAGGAAACCTCTTGTGGAACTGCTTGATAATGTCATGAGCCGCGGCGGCTCCGGGCACTCTCTTCCTTCTGTGGCCCAGCGTCTCGGCCATCGTCCTCGCAATCCTCCCTGCCGGTTATAGTCCCTGCTTCCTAGCATACTTTTCCTGCTGTGCTGCTGTTCCTGATATTCCCTCTCTTCTGTTGCCGACCTTTGCCTGGATTCTGACGCTGATTGATTGCCTGTGACCTTGACCCCCTGCTTGAATTACGACGCTGCTTTTTTGCCTATGACCCTGACTCCTCTGCTTGGATTTAGACGCTGCTGTATTGCCTGTGACCTTTTGGCCCCTGGCCTGGATCTTGACGCTTCTGTATTGCCTGCGACCCTCAAACCTTTGCTGGGATCTTCACTCCATCCCTATGTAACACCTGCGCTACATTCTCAGGTATCAGCTCCTACTACTAGAGAACAAGACCTGGGGGCATCTGAGTACCTGTGAGCGCATCTAGCTCTATGGGAAAGGCGGCTGCTATAGGCGAAGACCTCTGAAGCGATTCTAGGAGTTGATACCTGGGGCGTGAGCCCTAACAGATAAGCCAAGTATGAACATCAGTAGCTCTAATCAAAGAGTGTCCCCCATGACTATAGCCTTTACAAACTACAAAAAAACTGCTAGATTCCTCTGGAAATGCATGAGTTCAGAATTTATCTAACTTCATATTTCTGTTGATTTTGGACCTATACTAGTGATGGATGTTTGTTCATGGTGGATTACTGATTAGCAACAATTTGTTTCAAGAGGGAAAAATGAAATTCATTAGGTACTTGTAAAGAAGAAGGCAGGTCAAATCTAAAGGCTACTGGGCAATTTTAAAAGGACCAATAAATCTGGGTTATCGTTTCAAATTGGGGACCCACAGCCGAAGATTTCTGGTAGGCAACCAGATTGTCTGGGATGTCTTGCTGAAAGTTTCCTTTAATGGAGCCCAAATAATTGAAAAATTGTGAAAGAAAGAATCAACTGCTGGCACTGCAGAGGAAGGAACTTGAGGCAAAGTAGATAGTCTAGAATGGCAGCCATAAAATACAAAGAAGGAAGGGTTGGAAATTGCTTCATGAAAGTGATTATTGTGAGCAAACTCTCCCCAAAGGAGTAATTCTACCCAATTACTTTGGTTGGCTGAGACATACATCCGTAGAATTTTTTCAAGTTCTTGTTTGGCTCTCTCAGTTAGTGCGTTAGATTGGGGGTGAAATGCAGATGAAAAGCTGAGTTTGATACCGATATTTCTACAAAAGGCTCTCCAGAATTTGGGCACAAACAGGGAACCTCAATCAGATACAATCTCCAGAGGATATTCAAATAAACGGAAATCTTCCTTGAAGAGATCAGTTAAGGTCGAAACCAAGGGAAGGCTTTTAAGAGGCACGAAATGAGCAGATCTGTAGAAGCGATCAGTGATGTTCTTGCTGTTAACCTGGTAATTTAAGGAGGCGCCGCCTGTACAATGTTCTCTAAAAAGCCTTGTACATTGTACTAGCGGTGCCTCCTTAATTAACCAGGTTAACTGCAGGAAACAAAGTGTGCACCTTGAAAGTGAGGTCATCACTGCCTGCCGGGTTCTTCATTCGATGCCAGTGTTTGAGGTCTGTGTTCCAAGCTGTCAGTATTACCAGTCTTTCGTGGAATACACCTCGGGTGTATTCCTGTTGTGTTATCCCTTGTTGGGGTTACAATCATTGGGGTTACGGCTACCACCGACTGTGGCAGTTATGTTCCTTCTGTTGTTTGTTCTTTAAAGCGAAGATCTATCTTGTTACACAGGGAAAAGATCTCATCTAGCGAAGAGGGAAGTTCTTGTGAGACTGACTTGTCCTTCATTCGATTGGATAGTACCTGCCAGAAGGTTACTACCAATGCTTCATCATTCCAAGGGAGTTCAGAGGCTATAATCCTGAAATGAATGGCATATTAGCCCACAGACATCCCTTACTCAATTTGGGATCCCATCGAACTTATGGGGGATTAGGAATGCACAACTGGGAGGTAGCTGCTAGCGGAGGTGCTGGCTTTAATGGTGCAATAGACTGAACAGATGCAGGAAGATTACTCTGGAGGGTGACTATGCGAGTTGACAGGCCCTGAAGAAATTTCATTCAGTGCTCCTGATTAACTTCTTGCTTCTCTAATCTCCCCACAAGATGTTGTAGTAGGCCCATAGGTGAGACATTATCCATAGACTTGGTCAGAGCAAATCGTAACAGACCATAACAGTTTGGACTCCAAGGGCTAGATTTACTAAGCTGCAGGTTTAAAAAAGTGGGGATGTTGCCTATAGCAACCAATCAGATTCTAGCTATCATTTTGTAGAAGGTACTAAATAAATGAAAGCTAGAATCTGATTGGTTGCTATAGGCAACATCCCCACTTTTTCAAACCCGCAGCTTAGTAAATCTAGCCCCAAGTGCTAATCTAGATTGATGCTTGCCGACCAGGGGTGCGGAGTCTACCAAATTCCCCAGTGTTCACCAAGAACCGTCACAAGGTGGGATGGGCTTAACTTCTGAGAATTCGCAGGTCGCGGTCCCTTGGTCTGCCACTAGATGTAACACTGAGAAAGAGGGAGAGTGAGGAGGTGGGTGAAGTCTAAACAAGGTAACGAGCTGAACTGGTAAACAGTCTACTTGAAATACAGAAGTTAAGGAAAGTCGGTAACTGGTACACAGGGGGCAAGTAGGAAGGTCAAGCGGAGGTAGGAACTGGTACACAGATAGTCGGCTTAGTGGGTTAACACAGGGGAAGAAATCAAGGGGAAGCAGGCATCCAGGAAGTATGCACAGGAACAGACAAGCTGAAATACTTGTTGGTCTGACACTGCTGAAGTGTCAGAGCGAGTTTAAATAGTGTAGCACATTTGAATTTCCCACATCTAGAATGCGGTCATGTGATGTGCTAATACCCGGAAGTGCCCGCGCTGATGTGAGAGCGGCACTCCCGAGGAATGCCTCGGAGAGTCCCCTAAAACGAGAGGAAAGGTTCTCACCCGATCCCGAGGGTCGCTATGGGCGGGGCCCGTCAAGGGGTGGAGACTTCGGCGACGATCACGGTCCTCCTGTAATGTGAGAGGAACAGAGGCACGAATACAACGGGGGAAGGAAGGGGCTGTCCGGAATGTCGCCCCGGAACCCAGGGTTACTCAGCCCCGCTTGGCGACTCCCCGTTTTATTCTGGCCAAGCCACGCGGGCTACAAGAGTTCGGGGTAGAGAACGTTCTCGCCCGAACTCCCTACTCACCACTGGGGAGGGCCACCAGACCGTAGGAACAAGACAAGACTCACTCTGCCGGCAGTGCGCCGCGGGGTATCACAGTCCCCACCCGGAACCGTCAGTATCCTGCCGGCATGTGGGCGGACTCCGTCTTACCCCCCGAGACACCGTCTGCTCTGGGACCGCCAGGAAACCTTGCCGGAGCCCAGACCAGACACCCCAATGGAGCCGTGGACGACCGTGACAGACCCCAGAACTCACAGGGGCAGGGCTGCACTGCCCCAGTGGAACTGCGGAACACCCTGACCGCCCCCGGAACTCAGAAGGGCTGTGTTACACCACTCCCAAAGCGCTGAGGGAAATCCTGATCTCTCTCAGCCCGCGAAGGAGTCGTGCCACACTGCCACCCAAGGGCCCGTCCTACTTCGAGTCTACACGGAGGGGGGGAAGGGAAGGAGGTAGACAGTACTTACCGTCTTGGGAGACCCTACGCAGTCCGTCTCCCTGGAGTGGTACGAGACTCGCCCCAATTGCCCCTTCCAGGCCGTATGCACGGCTAGGGGACGAGTCAATCGCCACCCCGCGATCAATCCCGACACACCGCCTTCCGACCCCTACAGAAAGAACACTCCTACAACCCACGGGCCGGTGCACGGACGGAGGCACCACCTACTTCACCGTGCCCTCCCGAACACAACAGTGTACAATTCCCCCAACACGACAATACAATATCAATGCAGTTTACAATTCCCCCAACACAACAATACAATATCAAATATCAAACTAACAGGTACACCACGTGGAAGGTCCTACCGTACTCTACCTCCTAAGGCCTGAGGGGATCTAGGGCCTAGTGGCCTGGGGAGGGGGGGAAACCAAGCTCCTACCTTAGAAGGCCTGAGGGGACCTAGGGCCTAGAAGGGGACACGCGGCTTAGCTATATTCCCCTACTGCGGGTTACCTAGTTGGAGGGCGGACCTAATGCCCAAAGGGAGAAAGCCTTGGGCCCGGGTGAAGAGAGAGTGATAGAATGCGGGTGTGGGCCCGGAAGAGGTGGTCCCCACTGGGGTCTTACCTGGTCTGGATCCTCCACCAGCGACATCCGCGTAGCTCCGCTTCGGTCCTCCTAGCGCTGGCCGCCCGGACTCACTGCTGGCGATATCCGCTGCTGCTGCTGCTGGTCCTGGTGTTACTCCGGATGGCTCTCTGGTTACTCCTGCGGGTGCGGCTGCTGCTTCTCCCGCTTCTCTCCTGGATCCTGTCCACTCTAGCTCTGCTGACCATCGCACTCCCCTCCCACCACATGGGCGCTTCCTATATGCCTCGGCGGGTCGCCCGCCGATGACGTTATCCCGGCCGGGAGCCGTGATTGGCTCGCGGCCGGGAGCTGCGATTGGCTGCTGGCCGTTCCATGCGGCCAGCGTGTCCACATTGACAACAGGACGGACAAAGCTGAAGCAAGGAATGGTAAATGATCGTGACACTGTACAAGCATGATTAAAACTCTAGTTGTTACAGAAATTATATAGGCAGATCCATGATAAGATCACACGGAAAAGACATGTAGTTCACTGCCACAATCATTGCACACAGACTGCATTCTGAAAATGTACAAATACAAAAAAGTTTCTGAAATTCACAGAATTAATTTATTTAGGATTCAAAAAAATTATTTCAGATGTCACAATAATGAAACCAAAACACAGACACATTTATTGGGCAAATATTAACTTTGTTTCAGATATTATTTAAATATGGAGTTTTCATTTAATTTCTTTTATAGTGTTGAGTGTTTAGTCTTCTATAAAGATATCCAAGGATGGTATCTCTCAGGTTGAACTGGGCAGGAAGTTCCAGAGAAACAAAAAGTCTTCCATCCTGAGTTATTAAAGAGAGGAAGGCAAACAAAAAGGAGTAAATTTGATCCTGGACAAACCATGTGCAAGGGGTGCAAATGAGTTTATTATTTTGCATGTAAGGAAAATACTGGCTGATTTTTATGTAGCACACAAATACTTGATAGCTTTATTTTTACACTGAGATTGAAAGTTGATCATTCCCTACCCCAACAATAAATCTGTCTCCACATTTTAAATTTACCTCCCCATCCAATGCAACAAGATTTTGCCAAAGTGCAAAGTTACCCCTTTTTGCATTGCTTTCCTGAGGTCCTTCATTAAAAACAAAATACACAAAACAAGACAATACATATTTGTAAGTACTTTTTCATGTCAATTTGATTGCAGTGCAATTAATTTGTAGGTCTACTTTTTTGACAATCTTTAGAAATTGGTCTATACCATACTTACCAACTTTAGAAAGTTGGTTTCCGGAAGCCTGCCGTGGAGGGCGTGACAGGGGGCGGGGCTCCAAAATGCGCATCATTTTGGACCCGTCCCTGTGATGTAATGACGCACACGCGTCATTTGACAGTGGGGGGTGGGGATAAACGCCACAATTCATCGGGTATCGCTGCGTTTGGGACCTAATTCTGCCCACTTCACTAGGATGTGGGCACTTCCTAGTGAAGTGGGCAGATCCGTGAGATTGCCACACTCTCCCGGGAGTCCGTGAGAGTTGGCAAGTATGGTCTATACATAAATTTAAACTCTACTCTAACAGTACTCATTAGTACTACTATCTAACACGTATGCAAAGATAAGTAACCCTCATTAATTTTTAGTTGAAAAGCATCCATGAAGTTCACAAAATTATATATCAGGATAAACAAAATCTAAAATATGGTTGTTAAAGAGACATCAGCTGCTAATGTGTTTTATGAATACGCACTACTTAAATGATTTGTTCATCTGACATGTTCTGAGAGGTTCCTGATGGATGAATAAAAATGCAATGAGTTAGATTCACACACACACAGTGACACTATACAGGGGTGCAGTGACACTATACAGGGGTCTATCTACACACAGTGCCACTATACCGGGATCTATCTCCACACAGTGACATTGTACAGGGGTCTATATACACACAGTAACACTATACAGGGGTCTATATACACACAAGGACACTGTACAGGGGTCTATCTACACCGGGACAGTATACAAGGGTCTATATACACAGTGACACTATACAGAGGTCTATCTACACACAGTGACAGTATACAGGTGTCTATATACACACAGGGACACTGTACAGGAGTCTGTATATGTACAGGGACACCGTACAGGGGTTTGTATACACAGCAACTCTATACTGGGGTCCATATATATACAGTGATGCTATACAAGGGTCTGCATACACACAAGGATACCGTACAGGGGTCTGTATGTACACAGGGACACAGTACAGGGGTCTGTACGCACACAGGGACACTGTACAGGGGTCTGTATGCACACAAGGACAGCGTACAGGGTTCTGTACGCACACAGGGACACCGGACAGGGTTCTGTACGCACACAGGGACACCGCACAGGGTTCTGTACGCACACAGGGACACCGCACAGGGTTCTGTACGCACACAGGTACACCGCACAGGGTTCTGTACGCACACAAGGAGAGCGTACAGGGTTCTGTACGCACACAGGGACACCGGACAGGGTTCTGTACGCACACAGGGACACCGGACAGGGTTCTGTACGCACACAGGGACACCGCACAGGGTTCTGTACGCACACAGGGACACTGTACAGGGTTCTGTATGAACACAGGGACACCGTACAGAGGTCTGTACGCACACAGGGACACCGTACAGAGGTCTGTACGCAAACAGGGACAGGTTAATTGGCTGCTATTAAATTGTCCTTAGTCTCTCTTGGTCTGTGTGTGTGTCTTAGGGAATTTAGGCTGTAAGCTCCAATGGGGCAGGGACTGATGTGAATGAGTTCTCTGTACAGCGCTGCGGAATTAGTGGCGCTATATACATAGATGATGAATATATAGGAGTCCTTATGCACATGGTGACACTGTAGAGAGGTCCATATACACCCAATGACACTGTTCTGGGGTCTGTATGCATGCTGCAACATTATACAAGGGTCTATATTCATAGTGAAACTGTACAGGGATCCATATACACACAGTTACACTATAGAGTGGCATGTGAGAGCATAGATGGGTATACAATGTGTTACATTAGATAAGGTTGTAGGCATACATGGTAGCATGTGAGTTAAAAGCTGGTGTGCATATGGGCTGGTATGTCACAGAAAAACTTCTGGACAGTTGGTGGCATGTGAGTGAAAAGCTGGTGGGGTTTATGGGGTGATGTAGGACAAAAAAGCTGGTGGGCATATGTGGTAGCATATGAAGGAAAATCTGGTAAGCATTTTCTATGTGAGAGAAAGCTGGTGGGCATATTGGGTGGCATGTTAGAAAAGCAGGGTGAAGCATTTGTGTAGGGGGCGACATGTGAGAAAAGCTGGAGGACATATGGGGTGACATGTGAGAGTGATTGGCAGGGGTGTATATGTGAGAAAAAGACATGCACCAAAAGTCATACAAAATGGGTGACAGAGGCTAATATAATAGAGCAATTTAAACATGCTTGATTGTTAGAGATTAAGAAAAATCGTGAAAACTAGATGGGCCTAGTGGTTCCTATCTGCCGTCAAATTTTTCTGTTCATGTTTCAAAATTTGATATTATAAATATTTTTACTTTACTTTACAAAAAGCTATGGAATTCCATAGACAAAAAAGCTTACAGTTTAACATGTCCGATTAAGGCTTGTTACACTTACATAACATCTAAAATGTAAGAAAACTATTGAAACTCTTCCACTCAAACTCCAAAAAGCAATGAAATTACGGCGATTAAGGCAGAAGCCTTAATGGACGTGTTCCTTCCACAATACAGACATGGTATGCCATCACATCCTGTGGTTAGCTGCAGTTGCAGCACTATCATGGAGTGAGATTGCTGTCACTCACAAAATAGTGGAGCTGCTAATTCACAGATATGTGTGTGTTCACTGGAATACACACATACAGTACATTTTCTTAGTTTATCTTTAGCATAGTTTAGGGCCTGGGTGTCTTAAAAAGAGAGAGTAGATCAACTTCATAAAAAAAAGTAAAGGGGAATCTGCCAGTAGCCTTTGACTAGATCTAACGTTGTGAGGTACCGACTATTGGCTAATTTTTCCACTAATTCATCAATTCGGGGCATCGGATATGTGTCAAAATGGGAGACTTCGTTTGATTTCCTAAAATCGTTACAAAAACGAATACCCTTGTTTGGCTTGACTACCAATAAAATGAGGTTATTCCAGTTGCTATTGGATTCCTCAATGACGTCAAGGTTCAACATTTATTAATCTCCTGTTTCACAGCTACACGTCTAGCTTCAGGAATGCGGTATGGTCTTACTCTCACCACCACCCCTGGAGGTGTAACTATGTCGTGTTCTATGAGCGTGGCACAGCTTGGCACCTCAGAAAACACATCAAGGTTCCTCTGAACCATTTCTGGCGACAGATCGTCACTTATGGAAACTTTGTTTTCCTACACAACTGCGTTTACCAACGAGGCTTGTTCCTCCTCCCTATCATGCCAAGGTTTCAGCAAGTTGATATGATATGTCTGAATAGGTTTTCTCTTGCCTTCGTGCCTGACTTTATAACAAACAGGCCCCACAGCCTCAATCCCCTCACATGGCCCCTGCCAATGAGTGAAGATCTTACTCTCTTGTGTGGGTACCAGGGCCAGAACTTTGGCACCTGGTTGGAAAGCCCTAATTAAAGCTAACTAATAGTAGTTTCTTTTTTGTTTTGCCTGTGCCTATGCATATGTTGTTGTACCAACAGGGTGATCTTCCCTAACCTGTCATACAACTGGGACACAAATTGAATCATTAGGTTCTTTTGGACTCTGTTGCTCCCAGCCCTCCTTGAGGACATCCAAAATACCCTTTGGCTGCCTGCCATACAACAATTCGAAGGGGTTTAACCCTGTAGATGTTTGAGGCACCTCCCTCACTGCGAACATTAAATTGGGTAATAACACATTCTGGTCCCGTTTTTCCTGCGCCACTGCCTTTCTCACCATGTGTTTGAGTGGCCTATTAAAACGTTCCACTAACCCATCAGTCTGCGGGTGATATACTGATGTGTGTAACATTTCTACTCTTAACAACCGGTATAGCTCTTTCATTAGACGGGACATAAAGATAGTACCCTGATTAGTCAAGATTTCTTTGGGGATAACCAACCTGATACAATACAAAAGGAGTTCTTTTGCTATTGTACTGGACTTTATATTGCGCAAAGGTATAGCCTCAGGGTACCTGGTGGCATAGTCCACTATGACCAATACATACTGATGGCCGCGGGCCATCTTCTCTAATGGGCCTACCAACTCCATACCAATACACTCAAACAGGGTTTGTACCACAGGGAGGGGAACTAGCGGGGCCCGATAGTCTCGCTTCGGACATGTTCTCTGACATACTGGACACGTGCGGCAAAAACCTTTTTATTGCCTCGTACACTCCCGGCCAATAGAAGCTGAGCAATATCCGCTCCCGTGTTTTATCTTCGCCAAAGTGTCCCCACACAGATGTGTATGTGTAGCTTTGAGAACAAGTAGTGTATGGATTTGTGGCACTAACAATTGCTCTACAGTTCTACCCTGTACATTAGCAACTCTATACAACAGATCACTTTTTACCATATAATAGGCAATACCTTCTGCAGGCTTGTTAAACTTCTCTATCCCATTAATCTCAGCTACATTCTTATAGACATTAGCTAAGGCAACATCTCCAAAGTGGAAATAAGTTACAGAATCCTGCCCAGTCTGAGTCCTCATTGGGAGGCGTAGCCGCTTCACCCGAGGTCTCGCCAATGAACGATGCCAGGAACCGGTTCTGCGTTGGCACTTGTGCAGCTCCCCTTTATCTATGCTCCAACCTCTTAGGAGGTGTGTTTTCCTGAACTGTCTGGTTCAGGTTTCGTGGTAGAACATGGCACTTTCCATTTTCTGTTCCCTCAAATTCCTCCATCAAGCCTGGACTTTCGCCCGTTGTTGCAATTGCCGACGTGTCCGACTGAATTCGCTCCTGTAAGATCTCCTTGAACAGCGGAAAGTCTCTGCCCAGGATTAAAGGGTATGGCAGTTTTGGGGCAACGGCCACTACCACTGTTACTGTCTGTCCATTCACAGTAACAGGCAAAAGAGTCCTGTCATATTCTTCAGCAGTCCAATGGACACAGAGTACTTTCCCTTTGGTCAGATTATGCGTCAGTTTCTCTGGTATTATTGAGCTGGAAACCAAGGACAGTTCACTACCCGAATCTACCAGAGCCAGCACCAGATGGTGATTCACAAACACAGTCACGCGGAACAAGCAGGTCTTCCTGGTAACTGGACTCATTGTACAGCAGCTCGGACAGGTTGGTTGTGTGTGCGCTAGTGAAAAAATCCATAGGTTCTTCTATCATTGGGCACTGAGCCCTCAAATGTCCAGGCTCTTTGCACTCGAAGCAGATTTGACTTAATGCAGGTTTGGCTGCCTTTTTTAGGCAATCTTTCCTCACCAACTTCTGGTTTACTGTTCCATATGCCAGATTTTGACAGAGGCACAAACTTTGGAGCAGGCAAAGGAGGCTTGGGCATATGCTGCAAGGCGCTGTATCTCTCCACTACAGCAGCCAATTCCTCATACGACTGACGGTCTATCTGCAGTGCCCACCTTTGAAGCCCTCAGCCCATACCCACGATACAATGGTCAATGGCCAGAATTTCGATCATTCTGCCCGCAGTGTTCTTTTCTGGCTGCAACCACTTCTTTAGTGTTCTACCAAGTTCAGCAAGTTGAGCCCCAACCGGTAAATCTTTGGAGAGTCTCCAGGCATGATATCGTTGGGCCTCTCCTGCTTTGGTGACTCCAACCCTCGCTAAGATGGCGGTTTTCAGCCTACAAATTCCAGAATTTTTTTTTTTTTTATCCCCTTCTTTTTCACAAAGCTGATGTTATGGCATGTAGTAAAGTTCAGGAACAGAACAGCAGCACCTCTGGTGGTATAAGGTACTGCTGCTAGATACAAATAACAGGCAGAGTTGTAACATAGCCCCCCCTTTAAGGAGCGGATTCCAGACGCTCCATACAAGCTCCCTTCAGGTTTTCCTCCTCTTTTTCTTTTTATGGGATCTTCCTGAAGACACAATTGGGCTCTTCTCCATAGGAGTACAGAGAAGACCCAATTCCTCAAAAGCAAAAGAAGAATTGGCAAGTTCGTCCACTAAGTCTCTAGCATCTTCAACTCCTTTTCAGAGTCTGAGTCCCAGCCAAGGGTCAGGATAGAACTTTTTATTCTATTAGAAGATGGCAATATGCCCAAAAAGCCAGTCACCAAGGTTGATGCTTGTGGAGACTGAGGTGGCATAGAGAGACCCCGATCAGGTGACTTGACTGGAGATGAAAGATATTTCTGACAGACTGCATTTACAAAGTCCATGGTGTTGTGAGTAATGGGATCATCAGATTTAAGAAGGGAAAAAGCCCAAGTCTGCGGCTCCCCTCTGAAATTCATGATAATCGTACCAACTTGGTTAAATTGGTCAGAGAAATATCCTGGAAATTCTTCAAATTGCTTCATACAAACTTGAAGGACTAAAGCAAATTGTTTCAGGTCTCCGTCAAAGAAGACTGGAGGAGGGTCTAAAGATTTCGAAGAAGCTTTTGGGTGTTCAGGCTCAATAGCAGACTCTGAAGAGTTCCCAGCTTGTGCAGCAGTCTCTGGAGAGTCCCCGGCTGGGACGGCAAGTTGGGCACACTTGACGGGAAGCCTGGACTGGGCACAGCACACCGACTGGATAGCATTGTGAGATACCTCAGAGCAGACAGCACGGTGAGATGCCTCAGAGCAGACAGCACGGTGAGATGCTTCAGAGCAGACAGCACGGTGAGATGCCTCAGAGCAGACAGCACGGTGAGATGCCTCAGAGCAGACAGCACGGTGAGATGCCTCAGAGCAGACAGCACGGTGAGATGCCTCAGAGCAGACAGCACGGTGAGATGCCTCAGAGCAGACAGCACGGTGAGATGCCTCAGAGCAGACAGCACGGTGAGATGCCTCAGAGCAGACAGCACTGTGAAATGCCTCAGAGCAGACAGCGCTGTGAGATGCCTCAGAGCAGACAGCGCTGTGAGATGCCTCAGAGCAGACAGCGCTGTGAGATGCCTCAGAGCAGACAGCGCTGTGAGATGCCTCAGAGCAGACAGCGCTGTGAGAGACCACAGAGCAGACAGCACCAAGTGGTAACTCAGGCTGAACCGCATGGACAGGCAACTCGGGCTGAACCGCATGGACAGGCAACTCGGGCTGAACCGCATGGACAGGCAACTCGGGCTGAACCGCATGGGCAGGCAACTCGGGCTGAACCGCATGGGCAGGCAACTCGGGCTGAACCGCATGGGCAGGCAACTCTGGAGCGGACTGTAAGGGCAGCGGCTGAAGACTCGGGAGTAGAGTCAGCGGCTGAAGACTCGGGAGTGGAGTCAGCGGCTGAAGACTCGGGAGTGGACGCAGCGGCTGAAGACTCGGGAGTGGACGCAGCGGCTGAAGACTCGGGAGTGGACGCAGCGGCTGAAGACTCGGGAGTGGACGCAGCGGCTGAAGACTCGGGAGTGGACGCAGCGGCTGAAGACTCGGGAGTGGACGCAGCGGCTGAAGACTCGGGAGTGGACGCAGCGGCTGAAGACTCGGGAGTGGACGCAGCGGCTGAAGACTCGGGAGTGGACGCAGCGGTAACTGGAACTGGCACCGCAGGACAGGCGGCAACTGGAACTGGCACCGCAGGACAGGCGGCAACTGGAACTGGCACCGCAGGACAGGCGGCAACTGGAACTGGCAGATTAGGCTGAAGTCAAGCAACAGGAGGTGATGTGCAGAACAATCCAGGGTCTGGAGAGGAGCACACTGAAGGATGTTGTTGCTTCATAGGATGTTGTGGTCTGCGGAGCGGACAGCCTTGTAAGAAATGTTCGCCACTGGCGCAGTAGAGGCATAGTTTACCAATCCTTCTGCACCATCGTTCCTCCTCAATGAGATGGGGACGCAGGTAGCTTGGTCATTTAGAATCCCTAATGGTAGGGACCGCAGGCAGTACCATAGATGCAGCACCACTGTCAGAAAAAGTTCTGGGAAGATTCTCTGCGGTCTGCATGCTTTCACCAGAGGAGTTTGTTGCTTTAAAATCAGAATTAGTGTTGAAACTACTAAACACAGCAGCAGGAAGGATTTTAAGCAGTTCTTGGAGTAGAGTGGATACCTGTATGATTTGATAGCGGAGCTGAATAATGTCCATCTGCAGTATTTGTAGTTGTGGATTAAGTGACATGGTCTCAATGGCCAAACACAGAGTTCAATACAAAAATACTAGGAATCCCGGGACTAAGCAGAGGGCGTGCAGTCAGCAGATCTAGATTGTATGGCAGTTCATCATGTTAAGATTCCTAGTAAATTCAGCAAGCAGCCACGGAAGTATGATACAAATGTCTTTTTTCCAGCAAAATATATAAGCAAGGATTCAGTTCCAGGAACATGCAGGTTTTCATAAACAGGTATAATGAACAGGTATGGCAGGAAGGTACACAGAAATAACTGGTTCCACAGAATACTAATATAGTTTCAATGCAGGGATAATAAGGGTGAGTTACCCAATTCCAGGATGCAAAAGTTTAGTCCAGGAAGCAAACAGAGTCCAGGCAAAGTAAATGTCACAAGCAAACTTGCATAGTCCGGTAATCAGGCCAAGGTCTAAGGTAACAAGAATTCCAGCAGTATCCAGGCAAGGTTTGGGGTCACGAGCAGACAAGCATAAACGGTAAACAGGCCAAGGTCACAACGGAAGATCAAATATCAGCAGAATCAAACAGGAACAGGGGGACCACAAGCAGCAGCCAGGTATACAAGGATGAACTGCTCAGAGCACAGCTTGAGGCAGGTACTTAAAGCAGTGCAACAGGTGCAGTTCTAATCAGGCATAATGCAAGGTGATTAACTCCTTCAGGCATGTAGAAAAGTTCAGGAACAGAACAGCAGCACCTCTGGTGGTATAAGGTACTGCTGCTAGATACAAATAACAGGCAGAGTTGTAACAGCTGATATGTGCTTTAGAAACCTTCACTGGTAAATCGCAAACAAACCCAAAAAAATGTGTTTAAACTTTAGCTTTCTTTTGCAACCAAAACAACTGCTAATCAGTTCCCATTGCACAGTTTTGTCTCTGCACAGCAACAACATTTAAAACAAAGCATTACAACAGTTTGATGCATTATAGTGGTTTTTAACAGACTCCACTCACCACCTTTGCGTCTGGAGGCTGGGAGGACGGCTGTGTTTTAGCTGTCCTACACATCCCATGAAGACACCACATGTGATAATGTACTGCATTCACTGGAGCCTCACACAGGTTTGCTGAACCATTTAACTGTTTATTAGCAGTTGTCAGGATGGCTAAACAGTTTCAGCAATGGTACAGCAGTCATATGCAGCAAAAGTATCACAAAATCTCCCACCACCTACATCTGGCTAAATGATAGTTCCCTGACTACAAGCCAGCCACTTACTGACACCGCCCACAAATTTAATCAGTGTCTTTATCCTCCACCCAAGCACTACAAACAAATCACAGCAAAACAAACCAATTACACCCATGTGGAACACCTGTGTGTGTATGTGCTGAAAGAGGATCCCATGGAAAATTTAACCCTGGCTGCAGCCTGTGTTTTTACCTATTTTCTTATAGGGGAACTGTGACAAATATGCCTTTTTGCCACATACCTCTCTCCTTTGCGTTGCGAACCTGTGTGACGCTGACACTGTGGAGAGCGCATCTTGGCGAGAAAGGGTGACTTCATTCTTGTGCAGACTCCATGGCCTATGCTCCACTATGAAATGGTAGGGCTGCAGTGCTTGGAACCACCTAGTTATCCGGGCATTCACCCACTTGTTCCTGTGCATCCACTTCAGTGGTGCATGGTCAGTGACCAAGGTGAATTCTCTACCCAGGAGGTAGTACCTGAGAGCCTCGGTGGTCCATTTGATGGCTAGGCACTCCTTTTCCACAGGAGTATTTCTTCTCCCTGGGCAGAAGTTTGCGGGTCAGATAGAGGATGGGTTTCTCTGTCCCATCAAACCTTTGTGAGAGCACGACGCCCTTCTCCCTCGACTAGCAATCAGCTCAATTCCTTCCCAGCATCCTCTGACACCCTCTCTTCATTTGATTCCACAAATGAAGAGGAAGTTTCTACTTTCTTCTTATCTTCCTACTCTACCTCTTGTCCTCTTGATCCCATACCCCTTGGTAGGTCATTGTCTCCTGTGCTCATTACACGTCTAACTAAAATCTGTAATCTCTCTCTCTACTGGTATATTTCCATAACTGTTCAAGCACGCAGTGATTACTCCTATTCTACAAAAACTAAATTCTGACCCAAACACTCTCTCAAATTACTGCCTCATCTCTCAGCTCCCATGCTCCTCCAAACTTATTGAGAGAATTGCCTATACTTGCCTTACCTGTTTCCTTTCTGTAAACAACCTATCGGATCCTCTTCAATAAGGCTTTCACAGTCAACAATCCATAGAGACTGCGCTGACCAAGGTTCTCAATGATCTGATCACAGCTAAAACTGAAGGTAATTGCTCTCTTCTGATTCTCCTGGATCTCTCTGCTGCATTCAACACTATTGAACACTCTCTCCTCATACAGACGCTACAATATGCAAGAAATTCCCAAGGCGCCGGATAGTGGGGTCCTAAATGCTTTAATAAAACCTCATAAATCAGCATACCAAATCTGCCAATAAACTTATCATAACATGGTAGACACTAGGTGTCATGGAATGCTGGGTGTAAATAAAGTCCCGAGATAATTGCAAAATCTGTCTGTAGCCGGTAAGCTGGTATACAAAAGTCCTGATGCAAAATACCTATACACACTCTGTAATAAGCAAAAACTATAATAATAAAGTCTATTGCTGATAAAGTATAGATAATATTCCTATGGCAAAAAGTTCCTTAAGCATGGTACAAATTTGTCCACGTAGTGAGTCAATAAAATTAATTCTTGTAAAGTCTGAGAAGTGTCCATACAGATTGCTAACAAAAAAGCAGAGGATGATGGAAAAAACAAACTGCGGGTGAGAATGATCTCCCTACTTACAGATACGGTGTCTCACTCTCTCCGGTTTCAAGCGTCCTTTACTGGTGTAGTCCACAATAGTTTCTGCCTCCCAGATGTGTAGTGCAGTCTCAGCACTTGCGGTCCTTTTGTTGCGCATGCGTTTAATTTTCCGTAGCGGATAGACTCTACTGTCGGCTAGAATCCTCTGATGTTGGAAAGGTTTATCTGAATATTCAATGATGATGAGAGAAACAATGTAAAGATTCCAACCAATGCATTTCACCAGTTAAACTGGCTTCCTCAGGGAAGACGCTACAATCCCTAGGCCTTCAAGATACTGTCCTATCCTGGTTCTCATTCTACCTATCTAATCGCTCTCAGTGTTAATTTCTCTGGAACAACCTCCGCTCCACTTCCTTTATCAGTTGGAGGGCCACAAGCACCAGTCCTAGGTCCTCTGCTATTCTCTATCTGCAACAAAACTAATAAGTTCCTTTGGATTACAGTATCATCTCTATGCGGCTGATACACAACTTTATCTATCCTCTCCTGATCTCTCGCCATCTGTGTTGTCTTGCGTTACTGACTGTCTTTCTGTCATTTCATTTTGGATGTCCTCTCGCCAACTCAAACTCAATCTTTCAAAAACAGAATTAATAATATTCCCACCCAACAATAGAAGCTTCCTGCCTGACATTTCTATTTCTGTTGGCAACATGACAATAAATCCCACCCCTCAAGCCTGCTGCCTAGGTGTAATCCTTGATTCGCAACTATTCTTTGTTCCCCACATCAACTCTATATTTACATCATGCTAAAAAACATTTCAGAATATGTACATATCTCACACAAGACACTGCAAAAACTTTAATTCATGCACTCTTCATCTCCCGCATCAACTATTGTAATTCCCTCCTTACTGGTCTTCCCAAAATAAAAAAAGTCTTGAGCCCCTACAATCTATTTTGCACACAGTGGCTAGATTGATTTTCTTTGCAAATCATTTTTCGTCTACTGAGTCACTTTGTCAGTCTCTACATTGGTTGCCTGTTTCTCAAAGAATCCAATATAAAATTCCACCACTAACATGCAAGGCCATCAACAAAATTGCACCGACATACATCTCCTCACTTGTCTCAAAATATCTCCCAAATAGACACCTCCGTTCTGCACAAGATCTGCATCTTTCTTCCACTGTCATTACTTCCTCCCATTCTTGGTTACAGGACTTTTTTCGGGCTGCACCCATTTTATGCAATTCACTTCCTCGCACCACAAGAGTTTCCTCTAGTATTCAAACCTTCAAGCATTCTCTGAAAACCCACCTCTTCAGACAAGCTTATAATATTCCTCTACCACTGGCTTGATCTCCCTCGGTTACCCTATTACCATCCTCTACACATCTAACAGAAGACAACAACCCTATGACCAACATAGTTGTGTGACTAAGCATACAGCCCACTAAATACTTTGTAACCTTTGCATTCTAGCCGGACAAATATTCAATATGATGTAGCAATTACCCTTGTGTATCAAACCATTGTCCCATAGATTTTAAGTTTGCGAGCAGGGCCCTCTTACCTCTCTGTCTGTATGTATTACCCAGTATTGTTTTATTACTGTTTGTTCCCAATTGTAAAGCGCTATGAAATCTGCTGGCGCAATATAAATAATTGATGATGATGATTCATGTCCATGTTCAGAAATGGACACAAGTGATCCAACCTGAGACCGTGGACACATCAATCCTTCCTGGTTTCCTGCTTGGCATCTTTAAATCCATTCTGGTAGATGCTGCGGACACGGACCTCCTTCTGGACAGAGCACACAGGTCACTGCATCCTAGTGCTGCTCCAGGCCAACAACCTAGGGATGTCATCCTTTGTATGCATTATTACCATATCAAGGAAAAGATCATGCAAGCTACGAGGACCCATGACTCCATTCAATAACTTGGAAATAATATTCAGCTGTTCGCAGATCTGTCTCCAGTCACCATTCAAAAACGTCGGGAGCTGAAGGAAGTCACGAAGATCCTTCGCCGGCATGGTTATCGTTATCGCTGGTGCTTCCCCTTCCGGCTCCAAGTTTTCACGGAATCCAGACCTCTCTTTGCAAAGACCCCTGCAGAGGGTGCCTTAATACTGAAAAAATTAGGCTTACCTCCTAGTACAGCATCCTCTCCGGTCACATCAGCATCCCCGCGGGCTCCCCGAGGCCTCCCACAAGCCGAATGGGGCACAGCTTGACTTGGTCGAGGTTTAGAAGCTGAAAATCTGGACTGTTGATCTCCCTCTGCCAACTTGGCATAGAGTACCAACAGAGGACAATGGACATAATTCTGAAACTTCAGTGATTTATCCCCCGAGGGCGCCTGATTTTGTTTCTTCTCCATCCTGTTGTCTCCTCTCTTTCCCTCCTCTTTCTTTGCAGGTATGAATACCAAATGATAACGATTTTAATACAAGTTGATTTCGTCTGGCCTGCAAAAGGAGCAAGGAGAAGACTCGAACATTCACCCACCATCCTCATTCTCGCCACCACTGAGGGATTTTGTCGCTTCAAGACCACAGTTCAGTCATTTTATGCTTGATGCGTGCTCGCGGACTATTCTACAATAATGATGTTTAATTTTTAATTTTCTGCAGTTATTATGTTCTGATAGTTCACCAGACGTATGCTTCATTTATATTACTATTCACTGTAACATATTTAGCCAGTTGGTAATTTTATCTTGCAGGTTGATGTTTGTAAACTGATTTAAATTATCATTGCTGATGCCCCCACGCATTTACACCCACTACCCAATCCCCACACCAGTTTGGGCCTATCCGCCCCCACCCCCCCACACCCTCCCTGTTGCTGTGCCTAGTAGCAACATCTCCCCAAAGTCTAGCAGCCACAGACCGGCCATCTCATTACCGGTCTTTTCCTTTCCTCCCTAGCTGGTTGCAGACAGCTCAAACTCTTCCTCATTCTTCTCCTCTTAACCTTTCCTTTTTCCCAATTTTTCTCACGCTTTCTTTTTCTACCTACCAAAGCATGTATCTGTTGTGATCCATAGGGGCTCACATATGCTGAGGAGCCTCTCCGGGGCACATACTAGACTCTCCTTTACAGCATGTCCCTTAAGTTACTGACAGTTAACGTTAAGGGGTTAAACACACCCAGGAAGCGTACTACACTTCTGGCCGCTCTTAAAAAGTCACATGCAGACATAGTTTTTCTCCAAGAGACCCACTTAACTGAACCACATACAAGGAAAGCTCTTCTCGCAGACGTTCTTTGCCTCAGCTACTTCTAAGCAGCAAGGGGTGGCCATTCTGATATGGCCGTCTGTCCCACTGGTGGTATGCCGCTTGATCGCAGACCTGGAAGGTCGCTATCTCATGCTAGTAGGCACACTAGGCCAGCTCCCAATCACCCAAGTCTGTTGCTATGCCCCAAATAGTGCCCAAATTTCCTTTCTTCAGAGGCTATTCAGCCGTATACATAAACATGCTGAGGGCCACTTGCTTGTGGGAGGTGACTTTAATATGATTCTAGACCCCTCTCTAGATAGGTCACCGTTTCCTGTATCTTCATCTCAGTCTCAGACACATCCTGTGCGGTAGGCCAATAGATTTGCCTCATTATTAAAGGATCATTCTCTTTTAGATGCCTGGCAGGTGGTTAACGGCACCAATTAGAGGATATACTTTCTACTCTCACCCCCATAACATATACACCCTAATAGATTACTTTTTTTTTTTAACTGTTTATTTTGAAAAATAGCCAACATGTACAGATAAGAGTCAACAATTAGTACATTCGCAGGGCAAAAGACAAAAACGGAGAACAGTACCTGCCATGGGCACATGTCAAAAAAACTGAAAATAATTGAGTAGGAAATATATAAAATAGCCAGAGGTTGTCAATAAATAGACAGGTAAGTATACAATTGTTATCTAGAACACTCAAGAAACTATAACATTTTATAATTATATAATGTGGGGGTGGGGTAGGGGGGGGGCACTGGTCGCCACCGAGACGTAAAGAAAAATAGGACACACTTCCCAATTATACGCACAGTTCCTTGTCCCTATCTTTCCTTTTTAAGAGGAGAAACAAACAAGCAGAAAAGGGGCACTAAGCGTTTCAGAGGAGATTACTACTTAGATTCTCTGGGCAGGGAAACAGCATCGAGAGTCAAGAGTCAGGGCACCTATGAACCTAGGGAGTCTTTTTAGGAGAAAGGAGTTGGTGCAAGAGGTATGGGGTTATGAGTAAAGCCAAGGAGCCCAAACCTGGTGAAATTTATCATCCTTATCATGTAGGTGGTATGTAATCTGTTCCATCCGGGCAATAAACTAGATATAGGATCGCAGGGCCGCCAGAGTGGGGGGTTCAGCTTGTTTCCAAGATTTAGCTACTAGGCATCACGCAGCAGCAAGGACATGGGAAGCCAATTTCGCAGACTGTCTATCATCATCAATCAGCGGGTAACAGAGAAGAAAAGACCATGGGGTAAATGTATCAAAGTGTGAGTTTGCCAGCGTGTTTAAATCGCGGCAAACTGCGGGTGTTTAACCGCGAGTTTTTAAAAAAAAAATGGAAATGTATCAAGCTGCGATTTTGAGACTCATGTTCAAAATCGCTAGTCATCTCTGGCGATTTTGAGCGATGTAAACACTCACGAGTTTAGCAAACTCTCCAGTGTTTGGCAAACTCGCCTGTGTTGTAACAGTGAGTTGTCAACACATCACTGTTACACTGGCCCTGGTTAAAAGTTAAAGAATAGATAAAAGTAAAAAAAAAAAAAAAGCGTGAGGTCCCCCCACTATTCTAGCTTAACCCTAGTACTGCCTGACTAGTTGCTGGTCCCGTGAAAATCAGGGAAAAATTTTGCGTGGGGTTCCCCCGATTTTCACTTTACCAGCACATATTACTGTACTTAGCGCTTACGCAAGTAACATAGCGCATTGCGCATGCGCTACACTACTTGCGTAAGCTGTAATACAGTAATATGCGATTTCCCCACTAGCGTGGGAAAATCCCATAATACTGTACTTTGCTCTTACGCAAACAACGTAAGATCATTGCGAAACGGACCTCCTACTAGGTAGGAGGTGTTTGCTGCGGCTCAAGAACTTTTTTTTTTTTCTGCAATCAAGCACAAAGATTCGGGAAATTACAAATATGGGCCACTTGTGGGCAAAGTGTTCCAGTTTCTCAAGAATTGATTATGGAGGTATAAAATGGATGGGACTGGGGCAAGCCATCAAGATGGAAGTATAAATATTAAGGGACTGGGGCAAGCCAGGAACTTGGTAAGAAGAAAGAAGACAGCATTGGTAAGTATTTGTTTTTTTTAAATTTTTATTAAATAGATGTGGTAAAAAAAGAGGGTGGGTAGTATATTTATTAAAAATAAAAACCCCACAATAAATACATGTGGTGTTTATGAGGGTGTTGTTATTTATTTAACTTTTTTCTTTGTGGAACTACAGGTCCCAGCAAGCCAGGGATGTCAGGGCATGTTGGCACTTGTGGTTCTCCAAGTGCCAACATGCCCTGGCTGCCGTGGGTATGCTGGTGCTTGTAGTTATACAAGCAACAGCATGGCCACAGTTTTTAGGACAACCTGGCTGGCTGGAACTTGTAGTTCCACAAAAAAAATTGGTGTCAGTTTGTTTTTTAAACATTTTCTCGCCATATTACCCTACTACCCACAGCTCAGGGGTAGTTGGAAGAGCCCTAGTGCTATCAGCACTGGGCTGGTTCTTTCTAGGGGGGATGCCCGCTCGTTTTTTTTGGTGGACCCCACTCCCTAGGGAATCAAGCCCAGCGCTGAACAGTCTAGGGTTGGTTAGTCATTATGGCAGGGGGACCCCGAACGCCGACAAGGCTCGGGACATAAAGCTCCAGGAGATTCTGTCAAAAGCCTTCTCACCGTCAAGGGAGAGAACAATGGCTGGGGCCTTCCTGGTATTAATGATATGAATCAGATTAACGACTGTCCTGGTATTGTCTCTGGCCTGACGTCCCGGTTTAAAGCCAACTTGGTCGTAATGTATAAGGGAGGGAAGGACTGAATTTAGCCTATTAGCCAAAATTTTTGCATATAATTTGACATCTATATTAAGCAGGGAGATAGGGCGATAACTAGCGCAGTCATGTACATCCTTACCTTCTTTATGAATGACGGAGATCCGAGCCTCCAAAGAATCCCTAGACCAGGAACCCCCCATCAGAACTGAGTTGAATAGGGTGTGCAAACGGGGGATCAGGAGGCCAGCAAACTTCTTATAGTACACGGCAGTAAAGCCGTCTGGCCCCGGGGCCTTTGCTGTTTTCTGAGACTTCATGGTTTGTATAATTTCATCCCTAGTAATCTCAGCCCCCAGAAGAGTACTAGCCTGTGGAGAGAGTTTCGGAAGCATAGCAGAAGAAAGAAAAGATTCAATCAGCTGCGAGTGTTGTTGGGAGACTAAAGGGTCAGATGGCTGGGGCAGGTTATAAAGTTTAGTGTAATAGGATTGGAAGGCAGCACGTATCCGCTGAGGGTCATAGTGTAAATTTCCATCGGAGTCCCTGATAGCCAGGAGATCCCGGGCCGCTATCTTGGCTCTAAGTTTGGTGGCCAGCAGTCTATCGGCCTTGTCGCCCTTTTCATAGTAGCGCTGATTGAGCCACTTCAGTTTATTGGCAAGAGATTTAATTCACCACGGACAGAAGCAATTTCCTGGAGAACCAAGGGATCGGGGTTCAATTTGTGCCGTTGCTCTAAGGTTCTCAGCGAGTCCGTCAATTGAATAGTTTTAGCCAAACGGAATCGCTTAGTCCGAGCCGCCAAGGCAATAAGATGCCCCCGTATTACAGCCTTATGGGCGTCCCAGTAAGTCATAGGAGAGATATCAGGGGTGTCGTTCGTCTCAAAGTATTCAGAGAGAAGAGAATTTAGGTGAGTAATGGTTTCTTTATCATGTAGAAGTGATTCGTTGATTCTCCAGGTTGCTCTAGGAGGGCGGTGAGCAAGGGAAGAGAGTACAGCAGAGACAGGAGCATGGTCTGACCAGGTAACAGGGAAAATTTGGGAGGAGCAAAGTTTAAGAGTGAGGTCGTGGCTGAGCAGGATCATGTCAATCCGGGAGTAGGTTTTATGGGGAGGAGAAAAGAAGGTATAGTCCCTGGCCAGAGGGTCCAATACTCTCCATGAGTCGTATAAGTTATGGAGTTTTAGAAAAGCCTGCAAGGCAGCTGTGGTGTGGGCATCTCTCCTCAAGGGAGAAGAGAAGGGGCTCGTGGAACGATCTATAGTCGGGGCTAGGACAGCGTTGAAGTCCCCAGCGACCATAAGTTTACCTTGACGAACACGTGCTAACAAAGAACCCAGTTTTTTGAAGAACCTATGCTGGCCGGTGTTGGGTGCATAGAGGTTCACTAGAGTGCAGGGGAGATTATTCAGAGTGCCTATGAGTATCAGGAATCTACCTTCCTTATCTTTATGTGAGTAATAGATTACTTTTTTATTGACACTAAACTAGCTACCAAGCTTCGCGGAGCTGAGGTTCACCTGTTTGCCTGGACAGATCACATGGGTATATCTCTTCAATTAGATATTGTAGACCTTCCCAAGCGAAGTCCAAATTGGCGATTGGATGACACTCTTTTGCTTAATCCCACGACGTGTCTAGAGATAGCAGAGACTCTTACTGAATTTTTCACTCTAAATGAAACCCCTGAAATATCTCTGTCCACGATATGGGAGGCACACAAGGCCACAATTTGTGGACGCCTTATCAGTATTGCTGCATCTCGACGTAAGAAGGAACGGGAGCAGATATCCGCATTGGAGACCCAGCTTCTCTCCTTGCTTACTCGGCATCAAGGTTCACTAAATCAGTTGCATCTGAGGGAATGAACGATAGTGAGGGGCCAGCTCAACGCGGTCTTGTCCAAAAAAACAGCCCGTACCCTTAAATGGACTCAGCAGCTCTTCTATGAAAAAGGCGACAAGACAGACTCTCTACTAGCCCGAAAACTCCGTCAGAGGCACACACGTAACGCAATTTCATCTATTAAAAATTCTCAAGGGCAGTTGACATACAATCCAAACTCTATATTGAAAGAATTTCAGGCATATTATTCTTCACTATACAATCTGAATGCATCAAACCAGCCACCCCCTGACCTAGACAGTAAAATAAATGCCTATCTCCACTCCTGCCATCTCCCGCAACTATCTGACTCAGACATCCAATTTCTCTGTTCTGATATAACAAATGAAGAAACCACTGCAGCCTTGCGCAGTATGAAGGTAGCCTCAGCTCCAGGTCCAGATGGACTCCCTGCCAAGTATTACAAAAAATTTGCTGGGATTCTTAGTCTAAAACTAACTACTTGGTTTAACTCTATCCTCAATGGGGCCCCCTTTGATCTGGCTACAACCCGAGCTCGGATCATTGTCATACCGAAAGAGGGTGAAGACCTCTCTCTTTGTAGTAGCTACCGTCCCATATCTTAATGTCAATTTGAAAATATATGCTAAAGTCCTCACGAATAGAGTAAACTTGGTCCTCCCGAAGTTAGTACATCCCAACCAGGTGGGATTTGTCCCAGGCCGGCAGGCTGCAGACAACACCAGACAGACTATTGATCTCATCCAGCATATTAATGAAGGTAAATTGCCCTCCCTACTCATGTCCCTGGATGCCGAAAAAGGCATTTGACCGCGTTGGATGGCCCTTCATGATGAAAACCCTCTCAGCTTACGGCTTCAGAGATCGCTTTCATAAAGGGATCTACACCTTGTATGCTAACCCAACTGCTTCTGTCCAGGTGAACAGGTGTTCCTCCCCATCTTTTCAAATTCAAAATGGAACGCGACAAGGTTGCCCCCTCTCTCCAATTCTGTTTGTGCTAATCAAAGAGCCCATGAAAATATGTCAAAATCCTAATATCACTGGCATTCAGCTACCCTCCGGCGTCTATAAGGTTGCGCTTTACCCAGATGATATCCTCCTTATCATCACCAATCCCCTAACGTCACTACCCAACCTATTCCAGGAGCTCGATAATTTTTCTACAGTCTCAAATTTTAAGGTCAATACGGCTAAGACAGATATCCTGGATCTCTATATCCCACCAAAGTTAAAGCAGCTCTTGGAACTAAACATTCCTTTTCATTGGAACTCCGATTGTATTAAGTACCTGGGTATAGCAATTACCAGAAAGGTACCAAGCAAACTACCCTCAGCTAATAGCTTGTCTTAAAAAGGACATGATCTCCTGGGATAAACTAATAATATCTTGGGTGGGACGGATTACATCAGTGAAGATGAATTTGCTTCCCACACTGCTTTACCTTTTCTATATCCTTCCTATCAAAATTCCTCCATCTGCCCTAAAAATGTTACAAGCTTCCGTTATGCACTTTATTTGGTCAAATAAGAGACCTGGGATCTCTGCTCGTATTCTACAACGCCCTCCCATGGCAGGTGGCCTCGGTATAAACAATCTTCGCAACTATTACTACGTAGCACGTTTAGCTCAATGTGTTCAATGGCACTCCCCGCCTGGAACCAGGGTCTGGGTTGATATAGAATCAGATCCATTAGGAGGCTCACCAATTTGTTCTACTCTCTGGCTTCCAGCTGCACAATGCCCAGCCCCTTCTAGAGTCCACCCAGTAATAGCCCTCTCCCTCTCAATCTTGTCCCGATGTAATACAATGGCATCTCTATCTCCTGCTTCTCCAATAATAATACCTCTTTGGTCAATTCTAGCCTTCACGCCTGGCCTATCACATCCTATGTACACAAAATGGGGTGGGGGAGGTAAATTATTGCTGCTAAATCACATCCCTGGGACTCCAACATTCCCTCAGGTTTCAGAGTTAGCGGACCGGTGCAGGTTTACAATGGGACAGTTCCACCAATACTTGCAAATTAGACATTATCACCAAAAGGTCAGGGTTCAGTTATCCTCTAGGTCTCCCACTGTGTTTGAGAATTTATGCCTATCAGGACCATCTTCAAAGGGTCTTATTTCCACGCTGTACAATGCTTTACTTCCCATCTCCACAGAGGTCAGGGGTCTATTCCAGACGCAGTGGGAGGCGGACTTGGGAGCGTCTCTAGATCCAGAAGAATGGTCAGACATTTACGAGTGGACAGCGTGCTGTTCCATAAATGTCCGTATTTAAGAGAAAGCTAATAAATTGCTCCATAGATGGTATGACGCTCCTTCTAGGCTTCATGGTATATATACACACAAACAAGCCCCACTTGTTGGAAAAACTGTGGCCACGTTGGCACCTTTATGCACACTTGGTGGGACTGCCCCAAACTGCGCCCATACTGGACAGAGGTTCTCACATTAGCTGCAACGGTTCTGTGTTATTGCCCCTGCCTCTTCCAGATCTCCCAACGCATACCCGTAAGCTCCTCCCGCACATAATCAGTGCAGCAACCTGTCAAATAGCTGCCTATTGGAAAAATCCCAGGCCTTCTACTCTCCAATTGGTCTGTGGTCGGGTTTGGCATACCTATCAGATGGAACATATCACCAGTGTGCTGAGGGGCTCCTCCGTGTCTTTCAACAGGGTCTGGTCTCCCTGGGTATCATACCATAATCAACCTCTGCCTCAATTCTAGCTGAGCCCGATCATTTATTGGAACTATCAGATTAAAAAGCTCTCTTATTAAAAGCGTGAACTCCTTCTTCCTTTCCCCAGTCCTCCTAACCCTCTCTTCCTTCCCTATATTACCTTGTACCACTCTTTTCCCCTTCTCTTTCTTCTCTCCTTTGTTTATACAAGCTAAAAAAAAAAAAAAAAAAAACATCTTCATGGTACTATATTAGTATGTAGTTAAATTAATACTGTGAAAACGCTGTGAGACAGTGTCATACATACTGTTTCATTTTTATGTTCATGTGCTATCCAGCCAATGTACCTTTCAAGAATTCTTTCTTTATTCTGTAACACTGTTCAAGACAAGATGTTATTAATAAAACGTATTTTAAAAAAAAAAAAATACATATACTTTAATATGGAGATGATCCTCCTTTTGCAATGATAACAGCTTCCACTCTTCTTGGAAGGTTTTCCACAAGATGTTAGAGTGTTTCTGTGGGAATTTGTGTCCATTTCTTCTATATAGCATTTATGAGGTCAGGCACTGATGTTGTACAAGAAGGCCTGGCTCGCAATCTCCATACCAGTTAATCCCAAAGGTATTCGATGGGGTTGAGGTCAGGGATCTGTGGCGGGCCAGTCAAGTTCTTCCGTACCAAACTCATCAAACCATATCTTTGTAGTCCTTGCTTTGTGCATTGGAGCACAGTAATGTTGGAATAGAAAAGGGCCTTTCCCAAGCTGTTGCCACAAAGTTGGAAGTATAGCATTGTCCCAAATGACTTGGTATGCTGAAGCATTAGGTATGTCCTTCACTGAAGATAAGGTGCCTAGCCCAAACCCTGAAAACCAGCCTCATACCATTATCACTCTTCTACCAAACTTCACAGTTTGGTAAACGGCATAGTGCATTCACAGGCATAATGCAGTCAGGTAACGTTTTCCTGGCATCCACCAAACTCAGACTCACCCATCTGACTGCCAAACAGGGAAGTGTGATTTGTCACTCCACAGCTTCACAGTCCAGTGTTGGTGTGCTTTACACCGCTCCATCCAACGCTTGGCATTCTTCTTGGTGATGTAAGGCTTGTATGCAGCTGCTCGCCATGAAAACCCACTACATTAAGCTCCAGTTTTTGTGCTAACATTAATGCTAGAGGAAGTTCAGAACTTTTCAGCTATGGAATCAGAAGAGAGTTGGAGACTTTTGCACACCATGTGCCTTAGCAGTTGTTGACCCCGCATTGTGATTTTACGTGGTCTTCCGCTTCATGGTTGAGTTGCTGTTGTCTCTAAATGCTTCCTCTTTCTAATAATATCACTTACAGTTGACTGCGAAATATCCAGTAGGGATAAAATTTCACAAACCATTTTATTGCAAACGTGGCATCCTATCACAGTTCTATGCTTGAAGTCACTGAGCTCTTCACAACAACCCATTTTGTATCACAAATGTTTTCAAATGGAGACTGCATAGTTAGGTGCTTGATTTTATACACCTCTGGCATTGTGTCTGATTGAAACACCTCAATTCAATAATTAACAGGCGTGGTCGAATACTTTTGTCCATGCAATGTTTGTGTACATCTACGTATATACCTGTACTTTATCCTCAATATTTCCAGTTAGTATACTTGGGTGCTCTCCTAGTAGTATAGTGGAATACTAAGTGCAATAATGAAGAACTGCTATTACATGAGGCACTCCTAGGGAATTTCATTGGAAAAGTATCATTAAGGATCTGATATTTAGTCTTTATGTGACCAACCAAAAAGGTGATAAATAAAATATAACTTTTTTTTTGTGTCCATAAAATATTATTTACATTAAAAAAGTGAAATATTAAAGTACTAAAAACAGATTGGGCCAATGGAGGGTGATCAATGTTATAGCAAACCATGTAATTTCTAATCCTCTAATGGGGCACCATATGAGGCTAGACTTAGCCAACACGATAGTATTGGTAACCAAAATCTAAAGTACAGTCAGTAGCTTAAGGCATCACCTCGAACTCGGCTGGTTGCTTATCTAACGATAACCAGCATCCTTGCTCTATTTACTGATTTTTCTGTGTCTAGCTGGTTGCTAAGCCGTAGCAGCAGCTGCTTAGCTTTTCTATTCAGCACAGGTGCAGGATAGTTAAATCAATGAGAGTGTCTGACTCCTATTTTTTGTTCAACCTTTATATACCTCTCTGTCCCCACATGACCTGTGCTGGTTATAGCTCTGTCTGACCCAGGGTGTGTTTATACCTGCAATCAGCGGCAGGCTGGGCTGGGGGGCAGGGGGACATCTGCCCTCCGGGCAAGTCCCGTAGTGGACTACCTTGGTCTGGGTCATAGGGCCACCTGCATTTTTTTTCTTTTAAAATGTTCATAATAGGCTGCTAAGTCGAGTCTTGCCCTCCTGGTTAAAATTTGCCCTCTCTCTTCTGCCTCCAATCCTGCTGTAAATTCTACTGACTCCCTGTGTTTCACACAGACCGTTTACAGACCACTTTTCTGCCATTCTTGACGCTAGCCTGTTTTACAACTCTTTCTCAGGTTACTGTCAGTCCCTGTTCTCAGCCTATTATCCATGCCTTTGGACAATGCCTCTGTACTCTGTACAAGGTTTATCAAAGTCTCTGTATTGCCCCTGTCTTTGTCCTGCTATTTTCTGGTCTCCTGCTGTGTCCTGTACACACCCACAAATACCCTAAATTGACAAACTATTACTGTTACAGGTGAAGTATTGAGGGCAATGGAGTTTTGGTGACCACATAGCGTTCTACTATTGAGGGGGTGCTAAAGATGAAGATTCCGAGAAGAGTTTCTAAAGGTCTTATTATAACAAGATTGAGCATTATTAGTGTGATATACAATTGGACACCAGTGCATTGGCGCTTCCTAATTTATCAAGTCACTTAACATTTGCTGTATAGTCTACTGTTAGTACTGTGTGCCGCGCTGCGGATACCTTGTGGCGCCTAACAAATAAATGATAATAATAATAATAATAATTTGCTACTCTGCACATGTGCACAACTTGCTCCATTTATTTTTAGCTGCATGTGTTTAACACTTGCGGCCTGTTATGCACGTTTTGTCGCTATCCAATAACGATTGTCGAATCTCGATTTGTGTTTCCAACGCACAAATATTTATTCTCAAAAAGTAGCAGAATAATTCAAGCGAAATAATAATAAGTACAGCCATTACTTATCACAGGCGCTCTGGATCCAGTGAACAGTCATTCAAGTCTGAAGTCTGTGGTCAAGATGACTGAACATTAGATGAAAAGCTCCTGCTTATATGCAAACAGAAATACAGTAAAACAATGCAGATGGTGTGACTTGCTTCTCTTGGTCCAGGCTTCAGGAAGGTCCAGGGGGTTGCAGATCATAGGCTAGTTCAAACTAAAGAATCCAAAGGTGGGGGTCATCTCTCCAGGGGATGTGCACCGTTTTTCCCTCCAACACTCCAGTTTCAACTAGTTCATTAGCATTTTATCATTAAAGGTTTATTCCCTAACATCAATAACTAGAGTATGCAATGTGCGATCTCTTCGCCGAATGAACCTGACAGCTGCTGATGAATAGGGGATTAAAATGATATCAGACATGACACAATTCCTTTAACCTGAACCATAGGTTTTACTAATATGCATATAACTTATAATATTAAACATGAATACTACTATCTTTCGACATAAATGACTATGTGTTGCAACTACAATTACTGTGTACTATTTACAACTGTATATGTTTGTGCGAATGTGTGTAAAAGTGTAGAAATTGTTTACTGCCATGTGTTGCGGCTGGATACGCTGTTCCACGCCGTAGCATGCACTACGCATATTTTTCGACAAAGACAAAGTTTGCTCGATATTAATTGAAATGACTTTATTCAATTTGCTTACTTCAACAGGCCTCTTGCACTTCACGAGGTAGATCAGGGACATTTGTTTGCATACAATATAGGCTTTCATATGCACTTTAATAGCACCCCTTTGACAATGACTCTTATTTTGGATTACACATATCTTTGAAATAATTTCCTTACAAAGTGGAAATTCTGACAGATGCAGTTTTTGAGTTTGTGCTGATGATGATTGCCACATATTTGCTATGGATGCATCTATATGGTAGATTTAAGGATGCTCTCATGTTTAAGATACAAGTAACTCAAATTACAGATGTGAAGATGTAACTTGCCAACACAAATATATATATAACAGAAGTGAGGCCGGATTAAAATGTTATTTAACCACTAAAATATATTTGAAATGAGCATCAGTTTTGCTTAGTTAAAAATAAAAAGCTCATCATGTTATGTTTTTTTATGCATTTAAACTATAGCATTAGCAAGTATAGAAATTACATTATACATTTTCTTAACTATTGAGTACTCTGCAATCATCATCATTAGCCTCAGAAACAAAATGTCTACTCTTATCTAGTGTTTTTTTCTTATACATATCAGAGGATGACGTACAGAAAAATCAATGCAATTAAAATTTGATTTTAAAAACATAAATTTACTTAACATTTACAGACTTTTTATCAAGAGTTTTATACAGTTACTCATAAAAATAAGCAATGACTTTGCTTATTTCATGAAAATTAACCAGCTATATGAAAAATAATCACAACTATAAAAAAATTATATCATATGCTATAATGTGCATACTTTTTAAGTGAACATTTAAGAAACAATTTCCATTTCATTTTGTCTGTTTTCTAACATAAACATGTCTTTCTCTACATTTCATACAGGAGGTTGGAAGCATCATTGGAAAGGTCAGTACAGCATATCTAGTTAATTGTGATTGTTCTATGCAATTCAAACCATGCCATCTATAAACCATTTTTGCGATTTTTTTTTCATAACAGAAAGGTGAGACCGTTAAGAAGATGAGAGACGAGGTAAGAATATGAAATGTCAGTGTATCTTTCCTAATTTCTGACAGAGAAGATGTTAACTCTCCATTCAGAATATTATATCCTGCACTAGAAAAGTATGAGTGTCACTCAGTGGTTGCAAATATTTCTTCATCTGTAAGCTACCACATTTTGTAATGTGCACATTTACATTACATGTTTGCCATTTTAGTATAATATAGTAAATGGAAAATACTTTTGCATAATTGGCAATGGACCTATTTTGTTTTATTTTGAAAAGATATTGTATTTTTAAATAGAGTCAATTGTTGTTTAATTTCTGTTGTAAATGTTCAGACAAACAAACTTTCCTGGTTCTATCAAGCTGTAACTTTTGAAAGACACATGTTTCAAATATTTTTCTATATAATCAATGGCTTAGCATTATGTAATTTAAAGTTGTCACCTGAAAATATGCACAAAAGTTAAATGCTATATTTCAGGCAGATAATTAATTTGTAGTCTTTGTTTTACAAGTAAACTTTACACAATGCACATATTTTTTCAGCACTCTGCAAATTAGACTTGTACACCATCAAATGGTTGGTGCTCTGTACTTTTCTTGAACTCTATAGAGCCAATTATGGCATGTGCCTAATAATGAAATAATTAAAAAGCGTCCTTACAAAGTAAGCTGCAATTTAAACTAGATGCTTTGGGACTCATTTATATTTGAATGTACACTCAACTGTTGTTTAAAAAACAAATGTAACTTGCATGCTGTATGCCCATATTCAATAATCCGCCTAACGGTTGATAACTTTACCTTTTACATTATTTTGCCTATCAAGATTTACCTTGTCACTATGAAATAAAGACAGAAGACAATTGTTTGGCGTATGAAAAGTCACAAAATTTATTGAAGAATGCATTTTAATCAGAATAGTGGGCAATAAATAGCAAGACCAATCAGCCTTCAGCCATATCCATAAACCATAAACTTCTTGAGCTAAATATTGGAACACTTCTAGGTGGTGGAGCCCAACTCTACCCAGTTTGGCTCATTAGCTGAGGCCCGCCCGACCAAGCGGTGCCCCCCAAGTTCCCCGAGTGTAGTAACTAATTGAAAATCCTTGTTAGGGGAGGGTGCCCAACATGCCACCTCTGTTGGCGTGTTGGGCCATGTGTCATTATGGCCTCTAATTGGACTGCTTTCCACCACAGCTATGTTCCCCTAACCCCAGGAACCTAAGCCCACCACCAAAGTGACCTCTCAACGCCCAACAAGAGAAACAAAAAAACTGTTTCACAAAATAAGTGATGCATCAGACAGGTGCCAACCATCTTTCCTATGTAAGATCTGTGAATCGGGCTTTGATGGCCAGGTAGCTAGTCACCTCACCCCGTAAACCTATGAAACAACTCCTTTAACTTTAAAAAGAGCCTTGTCAATGGAAGTTGGGCTAACAACATGTCCCCAATTTATTCAGGAAATAATGACTGACCAAAGTTAACTGATGGCCACTTGGAATTAATGACTTCCATATTTGATTTGATACGGTCAATGAGGTCATGCCAATTTAGCTTTCCTAAATCGCTTCCTCCCAAATGCATGATTAAAGTTCCTGGACGCTCAAAGAGTATACTTAACAGTTACCTCCAATGGAGGCCTCTAAAGCCCAACTATCAAATAAAGTTAGTCTGGAGATATATGCTCGAGCTGCAAGCAGGACCACTTATACTAACCCAAAATATAAATAAATGGCCCACCAGCTCCACCATCTTAACGTCTCACTGTGGACCTGTAACATGAAGGTAGAGTAGACAGGAGACAACAGCCAAAGCAAGCATATGAAAAACAGATAAGCAAGCACAGCCAAATTAGCCAAAGGCGCGCATGCGCAGGATGACCCATATGGAGGTAAAAGCGAAAACCTCAGGGTGCCACCAGCCACTCAGAGGAGAAAATTAGGAAATTCCCTCCATGCCTCCTTTGAACAAGACTAGCGACATGTGTCATGGTTCAGTCTAGCTGAAAGGATAAAATCTAGGCTTAATGCGCTGCAGGTGACCTAATATATTATTCAAAACAAACTGATTTTATCTACCCAAAACCATAATGGTCTTAACAGAATAACCTTCTGAGGCTTCTACAATAGCAGCATCATTTCTACAAGAGTGAGTCCTGTATCCCACAAACCAATTTTTTTTAAAACCTTTTTTGTGAAACTGCTTTAAATTAAAGAATTTGTTAGAGGGAACCTATCAAAATGACTAAGCCAATTATTACCAAAAATCTGGCTCCATATATAGAAAAAAATAATATTAACTGTGGCATTCTTCCTGCGCTACAAAGTGATCCAAAGGCCCTTTAACGAGTGGGTCCGTTAAAGACCTGTGGTTATTACACACACACATATACGTCACCTGTGAAAACCATATTATTATGAACCAATCCTGAAACCAGCTGTCAACTTTGAGGACGCAACCAATTATTTTATTCTAAATGCAGCAAAGAAAGCAACAAAAATCTCCTATCGATAAATATTCTTCTTCTTAAGCATTCTAAAAGCAAAAAGAGAGTGGCCTTTCAATTATTAATAGCTTTGGCCACCCTTAAATTATGGCACCCAAAATTAATGCTCTTGTCCCGAAAGCGGTCCCCCCACAATTCCACCACCACAATAATTACAAAATGCCAACAGCAAAAGATTTCTTGTATTAAAGTAATAAAATAATTCCTTCAGCAAAAGAAACTTTAAGATCAAAATTATATCATTGTTTATTTACAAAAGAATAAGCAAGCGCTGTGATAACATTATCACTCTCATTTTCAGAATTGAAAACTCTGTCTGTTCACATTCCAGACAGTTACTTTTAGTACCAATAAAAGAAGGTTGTACTACAATTTACAAATATCATATTACAATTGGCTGAGAAAGTATATAGGCGTATCCTGATGCAGACTTCCCTGGATGCAATGGAAACTCTGAAGAAATTCTGTTTAAGTCTTTGTTCCAACAAATCTCTTGATTGGAAACATCTGTTTGGATGTTTAATAAACTCCTTCAATCCTTTTCATATCCCTCATCAGCTCACACGAAAGGATTAAATAATATAACATATGACATCATAAAACCACATAAAATATTAATGATATACTAAAATAGGATAAAACATTATAAATATTTTCATATTAATAAATTGTCCTTATCCAAAATAAAACATCTTTGACAACCCCTCATTTGATAGTTCTCTAAACTATCACACAATATTATAATTACGAGGTTTAATTTCTTTATAGAGTTCTATAATTTCTTCCCCTATATTATTCGCTCTCTTAATTTCCTTACTCAATGTTTTCTTACAAAATTTCAACAGTACTGGTATACATTTTAATACAAAATAGATAACTAACAATATTCCTAATATAAAAAAAAATCTTCCTAATGAATGCATCAACAATTGAAACCATGTACTAAAACCTGAAAAATTATTATTATATATTGTTTTTAATCTAATAACGAAAACCTTGTATCCACTGCAGATAATGTCATGTTATATATATATATCTTTGCAAAATCTCTCTTTACTTTTATTACTTCATCTGTAATGTTACACAATAACCTCTTGTTTGTGCAATAAAATAATTCAAGATCAATCTATGCTCTATTAACTATATTTTAAAAACTTGAAGTTCTTTTGCAACATAACAAAAGGTTTCATCATACACATTTGATATTTTATCAATGTAGCTAAACCTTAGATACAAAACCAATTCATATTTCTATGTGCAGTGCCTATAACTTTTAATATAATCCATAATTGTACACCAGTTGATTCACTCTTTTCATCACTTCTTTCCTTTCTTTTTATAGTCAAATATCTATTATATATTTTTTCGATACAATTTCCTTTAAATCATTTTGTGCAAATACATTAACAACTGGAATCACCTAACCTGGATAACATATTCTACCTTAATTCAATGGTATACATTTATATGCCTTACTTCCACATTTGTAATATATCATCTAATAAAATACATGGTATTGCTACATGTAATATATCTATGTATACAATATCTATAAACTTTCCGTGTTTGTTTTTCTCTAACTGCTCTTTACAAACACCATCTTGTAACATTATAATATTTTATTTGGGTACACCCAATGAGGGTGTCATTGGGGGAAGGCTATTTTTAAATGCAGGGCTTTTCCCAATTTTTACCTAGATGTTCATTTTTCTCATCTATAGGTCTATTAGTAAAATTTATACATATAACACTTTCAGTCAATACATGTGGCAACAATTTTAAATAAAGAGGCCATGTTTCATTATATTTCCCAACAACTGGTCTTTCCTCTGGCAAATTAAGCAACTCTGTAAGATTTAAAGGTATTGGCAACAATTTAACATATTGGTGTCCATGTAGTGTATGTGTACACATCCAACAATTAGTTTAATTGCTCGTCCTATCATACCATTGAACACATTTTCAGGAGGTTATTACAATATTGACATATACATATTTCAGTTGATAGTCTCTTATTACAATCTTCAGGTTTATCTCCAATTACTTATCTTTTAATTCTATCTTATATGTGTCATTATTGTATGTGTTATTAGTTATGAGTAGAATGAATGATGAAGACAGTTCTGATTCTTTATTTTTACAACTATATGCCCCCATTTCCTCAAAACCACTACCGGATCTTACCATCAGGTCCTCATAACCAAATGTCCATAAAAAAAATAATATAATGTATAAGAATCAGAAAACAGATCATGCCTATAGCGATGGCAATAGTAATAAGGATATTATCCTTTGGCTTCTTGGTCAGATTATTCTTCCCGAACCACATCATTGTCAGAGTCCTGAAATAAATTTGTTATATATGGTTCCAAAACTTTATTAGTCTCTGCGTCTTTTCAGGTCACTGTCGGATCGACTACCTTCTTGCAGTGGGATATGTGAATCCAAGTATCTTGTTTCAGCAACTTTCAATGCTGTGGTTATTCCCATCAATCTGTCAAATAACTAGAACATTAAAATATTCTGACCATAACATTTTCCTGGTTGTATATACTGACAGTTTTCAATAGGCATCTGTAGTACAATCAGTTTCAAAGTCTATTGATGCTTTTGTAACTGCTTACTCATCTAATTCAGGTACTTAATGTCACGATCTGCCCTCAGCTTATGCATTACATCAGGGGTGGGCAAACCAGTCCTCAAGGGCCATATAACAGTTCATGTTTTTAGGATTTCTGTCTGTAGAAACAGCTGGGATAATTACTGACCCAGCCAAATAGATTAACTCAGCTGTGCATGATTAAAGAAATCCTAAAAACATGAACTGTTATATGGCCCTTGAGGACTGGTTTGCCCACCCCTGCATTACATGCTGCTTTGCATGGCAGCTCCTGCCTTTTTGTCCTATTATTGTATTGTATTGGCAGTACCTCCACTCACCAGAGGTGCTGCTATTGTGTGCATTAGGGGTTAAACCTTCCTGTTCATCAATCATTCCATGCACCTGGGTGTGGTCCATTTAAACCTGTCTCCCCCCAGCACACATGGCTGGTTATTGTTGTCCTATTCTCATGTCATATCCTGTGTTACCTGTGGATTCTTCCTCCTGCCTTGCTCCTCTGGTTCATGCTGCCTGGAGTCTGTTCACACCAGTGCTTCCCTGCATTAGCTGTATACCTGCTTGTTTCTGGACATTTATATTATTTCCTACATTAGCCTGCACCTGGTAATTACCACTATTCCTGACTACCTGTTGTTATACTTGTCTGCAAATAAACACAGAGTGTTTTCACCATACTCCTAGCTGTACTTCTGTTTGTAACCGTGACAGTATAACCAGCCACAAAACAGCTTTGGAGTCAGGTGGAAGTTTTTGTTTATTTCTGGGACGCTTTTCTGCAATCAAGTTGTCATTTGTGTTTGCAACATGTCTGTTTCACCAGTCTTGGAATTTCCACTGCTACAAACTTTACAGATGGACATAATATTGCTACGTTCCCAGCTGGCTAAATTTTCCACTTTGCTTTTGGACCCGCTCAGGAGACTGTCAGATTCTGTCTCTCCTAATTCAGAAGCTGCTGATCTGTCTAAATCCACCTTCTCTGCTGATAAACCAGTGCAAACAGCACCTCTAAAAAATACGTCTACAAATTTGCTGTTTTCTATGAACTATGGGGTAACAAATTCCCAGTACACAGGTGGTCCACGCCCCCATTTGACCGAAGAGGAACGGCGGCGCAGGATAACATACAAGTTGTGTCTCTACTGTGCCAGCAATGCACATTTCTTGCAGGACTGTCCTGTCCGTAGACCACGTCAGCTTACTGAAACATCTCCTGTTATTTCCTCTCCGCATTCCAAAATTATTTATGCTCCACCATTTCTGTTCTCTGGGAAGAGACCCAATCTGCCAGCTCCAGCCGCCTGTGCCATGGTGCCAGCTGCCCTTCCAGTCCGCTCCAGAGGGGGCGCTGCCCTTCCAGTCCGCTCCAGAGGGGGCGCTGCCCTTCCAGTCCGCTCCAGAGGGGGCGCTGCCCTTCCAGTCCGCTCCAGAGGGGGCGCTGCCCTTCCAGTCCGCTCCAGAGTTGCCAGTCCATGCGGTCCAGCCCGAGTTGCCAGTCCATGCGGTCCAGCCCGAGTTGCCAGTCCATGCGGTCCAGCCCGAGTTGCCAGTCCATGCGGTCCAGCCCGAGTTGCCAGTCCATGCGGTCCAGCCCGAGTTGCCAGTCCATGCGGTCCAGCCCGAGTTCCCACTTGGTGCTGTCTGCTCCGAGGCTTCTCAAAGTGCTGCCTGCCCTCAGGCTTCTCAAAGTGCTGTCTGCCCTCAGGCTTCTCAAAGTGCTGTCTGCCCTCAGGCTTCTCAAAGTGCTGTCTGCCCTCAGGCTTCTCAAAGTGCTGTCTGCCCTCAGGCTTCTCAAAGTGCTGTCTGCCCTCAGGCTTCTCAAAGTGCTGTCCCTGCCAGGCCTGCCGCCCAGTCCGGGCCTGCTGGCAAGCCTTCTGCCCAGTCCGGGCCTGCTCCCAAGTCTGCCGCCCAGTCCGGGCCTGCTCCCAAGTCTGCCGCCCAGTCCGGGCCTGCTCCCAAGTCTGCCGCCCAGTCCGGGCCTGCTCCCAAGTCTGCCGCCCAGTCCGGGCCTGCTCCCAAGTCTGCCGCCCAGTCCGGGCCTGCTGCCAAGCCTTCCGCCCAGTCCGGGTCTCCTGTCAAGCCTGCTGCCAAGCCTGCCGCCCAGTCCGGGTCTCCTGTCAAGCCTGCTACCAAGCCTGCCGCCCAGTCCGGGTCTCCTGTCAAGCCTGCTGCCAAGTCTGATCCATCCGTTGCCAAGGGTGCAAAGTGTGAGCTGTCATCTACCTTTGAGGGGCACCTTTCTCAATTTAGTGCTCTACTGAGGTTTTGTGCTTCTTATTTCCCCTCAGTACCTAGCCTTGCCAGTGACCCAAAGAGGCAAGTTTTGTTTTTGTTAACACATTTTAGAGGAGAGGCTATGGAATGGGCAAACCCTTTTGTTGAGTCTGATCACCCCATTCTATCTGACTTACAACTATTTGTCGAGGCAGTGATCAACAAGTTTTCACCAACACCTCCCGCTATGCCATCTTACGGGGCCTCCGTATTGTCAGCAGTTCCACCCATCTCACCTGGCCTAGAGATTCCTTTGTGCTCCACCCAATTGGTTCAAACTGCTGTTCCAGGGAATTCTCGCAAGAAGAAAAAGCGAAAGAAGAGAGCAAGGTCTACGGAGCTTGAACTGGCAACTGGCATGGTCTCCTTTGCCTTTCCGCCCTTGGACGAGGACTTTTCTGCCGGACCCCCAATTCTGGACTATGATTCCGATGAATTCAGACATTTTTGATAATTGGGCGTCTGGAATCCGCCCTTAAGGGAGGGGGTACTGTCACAATCTGCCCTCAGCTTATGCATTACATGCTTTGCATGGCAGCTCCTGCCTTTTTGTCCTATTATTGTATTGTATTGGCAGTACCTCCACTCACCAGAGGTGCTGCTATTGTGTGCATTAGGGGTTAAACCTTCCTGTTCATCAATCATTCCATGCACCTGGGTGTGGTCCATTTAAACCTGTCTCCCCCAGCACACATGGCTGGTTATTGTTGTCCTATTCTCATGTCATAGCCTCTGTTACCTGTGGATTCTTTCTCCTGCCTTGCTCCTCTGGTTCATGCTGCCTGGAGTCTGTTCACACCAGTGCTTCCCTGCATTAGCTGTATACCTGCTTGTTTCTGGACATTTATATTATTTCCTACATCAGCCTGCACCTGGTAATTACCACTACTCCTGACTACCTGTTGTTATACTTGTCTGCAAATAAACACAGAGTGTTTTCACCATACTCCTAGCTGTACTTCTGTTTGTAACCGTGACACTTAACAGTTACATCTTGAATGGATTTGAAAAGTCTCTTGCAGGCTGATAATAATATTGGGTTGTCTTCTGAACAAACTCTCATATGGTGAAAAAAATTGAATGGAAGTCTGGGAGTGGTTCTGATACTATAAAATATTAGGGATAAAACCTCTAATCAAATCATCCCTGTATTCTTCATCACTTTACTCAGTGTATTTTATATACCATTAAATCGTTTCAGTAACTTATTTTTTATTCTTTAGTAAAATACATTAAAAAAACAAAAACAAGCTTACACATTGAAATGTGTTCCTCTGTCATTCTCAATCATTGGTGATATACCATATCTATACACAAATTCATATACCAATTTCTTTGCTGTAAATACTGCAGTGCAACTTGCAGTGGAATTGTACTTCTGTCCCACTTAGAAAATATATCTACAAACATTAGTACATACTGTAGACATTTTTTTTATTTGGATGAAGCCAATTTATATTACCTGGAATAAGTCTCTGCAGGACGGATATGTAATGGTTCTACAGATATGGCTTTACCTGGATTCTTCCCTCAGACAAATAAAGCATAAACCAGCCTTTTTACCTGCATGAGAAGAGGAGCCAGGTGCACACCAGTAGGCCTCAAGTCCACACATACCATACGTGTCTCAATGAGTCAGACCATAGGCTGCTTCTGCCAGTGCTGGTAGGTAAGCCTTTGGGGCCACTGATCTATCTTTGCCATCTTTCCATGTACCATTGGTATCTTGTACACATCCCTTCAACTTCCAGAGGGCCAATTCCTGTGAATAACAAAACTTTTACATTCTGAATTATTTCTGATCAGTAATTAACTGAAACAACAACAAATTCAAGTCCTGTGAAGAAATGTTAATTAGTAATGGACTTCTTACTACACCTATTGTAACTTCATCTGTCCTTTTTATTACCTAATGCAATTGATCAGTATTACCTGTGTGATCTTAACACTTAATCACTACCTGCAATGACATCTGAATAGCATCTAGCATCTTCATCACATGTTGAAAATATGCTATTGAAGTATCTACAACAGTTAGACAATCTCTAAACCACCACAATGCACTGAATACATATCTACTATCTGTGTAGATGTTTAATACTTTTGCCTTGCACTAACTCACACACTGTTGTGAGTGCTTCTTATATTATATCTTATACATAACTTTCCAATCTCATTTTATCTATGATAACTACCATCTGTATATATAAAAAAATATACCTTCTCCCAGTAAGTGTGTATCCTCAATGTCAGATCTAGCAGTAAAGGTTGTAGTCCAGAAGTTCCATACAGTCATAAATAGGCATTCATTTATCAAAAATCTCATATACTTATCAGTACTTTCATCCACACTCTGTGCATTCCCATGCACACTAATTAAAAACATAACAGTATTAAAGATATTACACCAACAAATAATTAGATAAAGAAAAGCCATAAGATCTCATTTACAATTTACGAATCTGGCAGCGAAGACTTGTCATGTTTGTGCAAAATTCATCATAAACAAAACAGGATATGGAATGGGAAAAAAAAAAAAAAAAATTCTGACTACTAGATATTTTCCTGAATAATGCCACAGTTGCAACTATCTTTAAACAGATTGACAATTGAGCATCTATATTTAAATTCGTCACTATAATAAACAATAAGTACTTGATAGTTTCCATGTAAATTCCAACTACACATCCCTAGAAAGATGCGCACTAATGATTTTATTTAGCGACTAGTGCATATGCAGAATAACTCTCACTCTTTCTGAGGAAATATGTGTCAGTCCTTGGGTCAAGCAATAACCCAAATACTTAACCTGAACTGGCAAAATTGCAGTTTATTTCTGGAAACCATGTAGCCATGTTGATATAGGAATATTAACAGCTAAGAATAGTGTCTACAAAGACTGTAAAAACAAAACAAAAGTAAGTTATTAACATATAAGATAAATACAAAATCACAGTGTGATATAAAAGTCTCAGGAAAATCAAACAATAAAATTTGTAAGCTTGCGAGCAGGGCCTTCTCCCCTCTTTGTCTGTTTTACCCAGTTTGTTTATTAGTTCACTATGTTTGTCCCCAATTGTAAAGCGCTACGGAATATGTTGGTGCTATATAAATAAATGATGATCAACATCTAAAGTTCTCTGCCTTTTTTTTTTTTCCCCAGAAATCTACACATGTATTTTTTTCTCTTCAAAACCCACGGCCCCCCCTCTCTTCTGCTGAGCACAAAGACATTCTTCCACTAGCAGTAAAAGGTGTGGGGGATGGGTTTGGTTCTCCGTCTGAACAAAAAAAAACAATGATAGAAATAATTCTTGTCAGCACATAAAATCGTTACCAGACATTTTTTTTAGGTGTGGTTCACAATCACATTGAATATTTTTTTTTAATTATTTGGGCTATTAATTCTCTTTATCTAAAATATTTTAATTGAACAGTCAATAATCTATATTTCAAATCTTCCTGTTTCTTACTAATAATATATCACAATTAATGATCAACTCTTACTCCTATACTCTAGGGTTGCAATTTGAAGAATGCTTCTCAAAGTTTCTGCTAAAACTTCAGCTACAAATTTTAACAGCCATTTATATATGCTCTGCTATGTCCACATATACATATATATAAACACATATACCCATCTAATGTGACATTTTAGCCACATTTTATTCATAATAATCCTTAAAAGATTTACTATTCTTTAGCTTAATCATGAAAAGTTTATATTAATCAAGTCACAGGAGAAAATACATAATTAGCAAAACAATGATATTAAATATTAGTAATTTTAGTATGGAAAAAAAAATAATTCATGCACAGCATTTAGAATTATCACAAAATTGAACAATGTCTCTCACAGGCAATGAAATTTCGAAAAGCCATAATAAATTTCTGACGACCTAACAAATATGGCTTTGTATTTTTTTTTATTTTTTTTTCCTTTTAAAGTTACAGTTAACTATTTCTGATGCAGCCCCTGCGCCATCTATTGGTTACTTCTGGTAGTGCAGCCACTCCCTATTAAATTACTTTTTATTGGGATAATTCCCAATTTTATTATTATCCTGTGTCTTTTCAGAATCACCTAGATCAGATTCAGGTAACTATAAAACACTGCTTAAAGTTTCTAATGGCTTTCCAATGTCCCGCTTCCGCTTTCCACAAAACCAAACAGTAATCCATTAATAATTTTGTTTTCTGATTTTTCAATTTCTGTTTGCACATTATCCAAAATCTCGTGATTATCATTGATCCATTTGTGATATTGAATATATACGAGCTTTCTCCATAAGAGCTCTTGATCAATATTATTCATCTGTGAGAAGTACGGTCATTACATTGGACTTCCTTTACCTAGCTCTTCTGGGTTCCTTAGGTTTTTACTATTTTATATTTTATTTTTGTTATTTTTCAAGGTACCCTTCAATTTATGCTGGCCAGCTATACAGTTTTATAATTGATGTAATACCTATGATTTATTTATTAGATCATGCTGTCTGTGATTAATCATTTATTCATGTGATACTAATCAATTGTTTTCTTATTGCCATGGGAGGATCCTCTAGGTCTTTTTATTGAGTTATACCAACATACATTCTCCGCAGCGCAATCTGTCTTGTCTGTTTTTGGTGAATATACATTTATGTATTTTTGTGGTTGTTGTGCAATAAACCACGGCAGTGCAGCAGTGGAGATTGGTGTTATCCCTTTTCTGTATATATATTTTTATAGATAAGTACCATCTCTTAAAGAGATCTCCAAAAAAAACCTTATCGGTGGTATTCCTCCGCCTACATAGTGTGCGCCATTAACCCTTTACGGGATTATTTTAGTACATTATCCAAAATGGTTTTTTTTTTATCAGAGGACCCTGCATTTGTAAACTGCTTATCACAATAATTAGTCATTTTCATACAGCCTTATACAAATCACTCAAAAAAACACACGTTTGTAACCCCGCAGTTTTACAAAATTAAACTTATTTTTCTATCTAAACCTTTGGACAATCTTTCTCATATTTAACTGAGGATTTATCCCCCGCAGTACATAAATCGCTCATTATATTTTATATTCATCTTTATTCTATTTTTATTTTATTTTAAGAACTGGACTCTGCAGTACATAAGTCCAAATTTCTCAAGTTAAAATGCGTCCCGCAGTGCGCACTCAATCGATAGTGGTCCCGCAGTTCCACTATCCAGAAAGTCTATTAGGCCTCACGTCTGAGAGATAGCCTTAATCTCAACACTGTATTCAGTGAATATGTAGATTTATTAACTCTTTATTTTATCTCTTAACTTCTCAATACACTCATACTCAGATAAGCAGTTCACAAAGCAGCCTCCCCTGTACTTCAGGCAAAGTTTTATATTGCCTACATTCCAATAACAGAAATACATATGATGTACTGTTTAGCAAAGTAGCAGACAGAAAAATGTAACACTTTAAACTCCTACTTTTGAATTATATTACAGCTACTATAAACAAAAAAAATAATAAACTAAAAGTTCTTATTTCTGCAACACAAATCTCATTGGAAAAAAACCACAAGATAACCAGTTTGCAATCCATGGTATACATCTCTCTCTATTTCAAAGGGATCGGCAATAACTTACCTTCCTTTATAAAAGAGAAAATCGTCGACCATGCATTTCAAAATTAGAAATCCAAATGTCCTTTGTCCAAATCGAATCATATTGAGTAATCTCAGCTATTGCCTCCGATTTATTAAAGTAATAAAATAATTCCTTCAGCAAAAGAAACTTTAAGAATAAAATTATATCATTGTTTAAAAGAAGGTTGTACTACAATTTACAAATATCATATTACAATTGGCTGAGAAAGTATATAGGCGTATCCTGATGCAGACTTCCCTGGATGCAATGGAAACTCTGAAGAAATTCTGTTTAAGTCTTTGTTCCAACAAATCTCTTGATTGGAAACATCTGTTTGGATGTTTAATAAACTCCTTCAATCCTTTTCATATCCCTCATCAGCTCACACGAAAGGATTAAATAATATAACATATGACATCATAAAACCACATAAAATATTAATGATATACTAAAATAGGATAAAACAATATAAATATTTTCATATTAATAAATTGTCTTCATCCAAAATAAAACATCTTTGACACTTGTGAGCCCCTTCTGATGCCACAAAAAAATGATGCAAAGGAGTGGCGCAATATTCGTCATCCAGATAAGCCCAAAAAGTCAGTAGACCCCGCTGAATCTGTGAACAATTGAATCCCAATTTTGTGGCAGGAAGAAGTGTCCACAAGTTAATCCCATTGAAATGTGGATAGGAAAGACGGCACATACCTAAATCTTCCCTAATCTCACCACTGCTTTGCCCTCAGGCAACCTGCAAACAACCGGCCTGGGTGTCAAATTCTGCTATGTAAGAATGACAGTTTAACTAATGGTCCTTCAGTCTTAGCCAATGCAACCGGCACTCCCATAACAATGAATAGAGACAGAACAGAAAACAAATACCTTCTGGCACACCTTGGATCCACACAAACCAATAAACAACAATTTTCAAAATAATGGGCCACACATTGATGCTCTGTACCTGCCACATATATGTAAATGAAGAAGAGTGCAATGGATGAAGTCTTAAGGCATATTCAAAATAACTCTTCACCAGCATTGGGCTAAAGCAACATTGCTACACAAGCATCAAGGCTTCCTCAAAGGATTGTACACGACTCTGCACTCACCATCCACAATTGCATCATTCATAGACATACCAGGAGGATGAGACAAATGTTGTATAAATTGAAAAATTTCCTAGCTCTTTGCCTGGGTACTACTCCCACAGGCGATTAATATCAGAAAGCTTGTAAAGGAGGTGCAGAACAGGGGCCACACATCCTACCCAAAATCACTTTTTTTGAAACATTCCCCTTAACTATAAACAGCATTCCCTGGGTCCAATTTAATTTCTTAGGATAACCAGCCTGAATATTCTCACTAACAAGGCAGCTTAAGATGAACCCTGTCTTCCAGAAATTTTTCACTGCCCCACGGCACATCCATCAAGCATACCAGCCCGAGGTTGCATCGCTTTCATCCACACTCACATGCTTACAGCCTAGCCATTCACACGAAAACCAATCTTGTTTTTGTTTTTTTAAATTCATCGTAGCGCCTCCACATAACTACTTTAAAGCACAAGTGTGCAGCATAACGGCAGGCTGAAGGATGCTGTTTACCCTCGTATGTCCAGATCCCAGTAAGCGAGGGAAGTAGTGGGAGCAATCTGCGGCGAGTTCGCCACTGGGACTTGCTGTGATGCACCAAATGGGGGACCCCAGGCAGCCTCTATGAGGGGGTGTGTAGGGGGGGGGGACCGGGGTCTCCTCAGGCGCAGCATACCAAAAGACATAGCGAGGGGGTGGGGCTAAAAATATGACAGATGGGCTAAAGAAATATTAGCAAAGGATATGGGAAAAAATAAATTAACAAAAGTAAACAACAAGCAGAGAAAGAAAATAAACAAATAATAGTGAGGACAAATTTAAATAAAAGGACAAAGAAACCTAGGAGCAATGCAAAATGTATTGGTTAAAGAGAAAAATGACAAGAGAAAATATAGAACAAAAGGACAAAAGTAAGAAATTTTATAGAAAATAAAGGGAAAAATTGAAATAAGAGCACAGTAAGATCACCATACACCAATATTTACCCACCAATTCAGTTAGGTTATACTCACCAGGAACTTTCCAGAAGGCAAGAGAAATCTAACTGTCACTTACCCCACTTATAAGCCTTCCCTAGCGTAGCTCTGCCCTGAACCCTAAAATTGATTGGCTAATAATTACCAAGCCCTTTTTTTTAATATAAACAACCTCAGCGTTTATGCTACTTCAGGCCAATACCTGCCGTCTGTTATCCATGCGCGGATCTCAAGAAATGTTTCATTTCAGTATTAGTACGCTATGTCTACACATTTCTTTCCGTATGCAGACAGACAGAAAAGACTGCAAGATACGCACATGCATATATGTCCCATCAGAATGCAGGCAAAAAAATATATTTTAGAAAATGAATTTGTAACTATTAATATTATAATCAACAATCAAAATATATGTTAAAAATAGTTGTTGTTGTTGTTGTTTTGCATGAGATACAGAAATCAGTATGTTCTTAATATGCGCTGTACATAAAATGCATTTTTATAGTTGCTATTGCAAACACATGTTCTGGCATGGATAAGTGTAGTCATCACTATCAGTTAGCACTTAACACCTCTCCTGTAGCTGGTACAAATGATACGACTAAAAAACACATACCTAAGAGATGCCCCATGCTTGAATCAGATGAATGTGTGTATACTCGACCTTGGCACGCCCCTTACTGTACATTGCCTAAGTTCGTCTGACCCTTCCGGTCCACGTTCCGCCCTTCAAGTTGTAGGCAGTCGGAAGTGCCTTCTGCGTTTGATGAGGAAAGACAGTTTCTTAGCAGGTGCTGAGCAATTTCATGCAAGATATGGCACGCATAGGGACTTACATCAGAAGATGAATCAGGCCCGTTATAGTTATATCAAATGTTCCGCAATAAATGCAAAGGGAAAAAACAAATAGTGGTCGCAAGGAAAACTCTTCTAGTTTCAATTATAAAGCCTAAGAAAGCTTAATGAGTTAAAAAGCTCCATGAGGGTAATAACATGTTTTGTCAATTTTGCATCATTTCCAGGTTTGAATGATTTATTTACAAACTTTAGGAACACAGAGTTTTTGTATACCTTGCCAATTTTCTTTTTTCTGTAACTTACATTTAGCTTTTAATTGTACTAACCTCTGAGTATTCCTTCATTATGATCCTTATGTGTGATTTTTTTTATAGAATATATTTAATAAAATGTTTAATTCCATTCAAAATAACTAAGACTCTTGTTACATTATTAGCTAAAATACATATTTGCATTTTTTATACTTAACTAGTGGTGGGTTTTGTTTTGTTTTGTACAGAGTGGGGCACGAATCAACATATCAGAAGGTTCTTGCCCAGAGCGCATTGTAACAATAACAGGACCAACAGATGCCATTTTTAAAGCATTTTCAATGATTGCACTAAAATTTGAAGAGGTGAGTAAACCACTTATTTAAGGTCATATGAAAATCATCAAAGTGTTAAAGGACCACCAAACCCCAAAAGTGAAAGTTTCAGACATGAACCATGAAGGTGACCTACATTGTTCAGTGTTAATCTGATTTCACTGCAACTCTGTTAAAAAGTAAACAAATATATTCCAACTCCACTATAGATGGCTAAAACTCCTCCCAAATATTTAGGAGAGTGTCCTAAAAGGGTCTCATATAGGTTATATAGGTCAAAAAGTTGGATTGCTGTCATTAGTCCACCCTTGTCTGAATCAATCAATCAATCCACACTGTCTATTTCTGCAAACTGTCTTTTTCTGCAAAGCAAGTCAGTCACTGTCTGCTGGTATATTTAGAGAAGTTCATGCCTCCTAACATTGTAATCTGCTGCAGAGAAATGAAAGAAAGAGCATGTTGGACAGATTTAGTTCACACTTACCAACTCTCCCTGAATGTCAGGGAGACTCCCTGAAATAGGGGTGATCTCCCTCTCTCCCTGAAGAGTCTGGTATTCTCCCTGATGCTTAGCCAGTACAAGACGTGGTTGGCTTTGCCATCTGTGGCATGATGACATAGTTCAGAAATTGTGTCCTATGTCCATGTATTGATGCTTATGGAGGTGGCCATTTTCATGGAGAGCAAGATTTAACCAAAGACTGATAGGTAAGACAACATGACTTCAGTAATGGAGACAGAAATGTAAAAGACACTTCAGTCTCTAGAGATTCATTAGCTGCTTTTCTTTAACGCATAGAGACTCCCGCATTTATGGGAGACCTCCCAGGAAAGCAGGGCAACCTCCCGGTTCTCGGCCCTGCAATAGATAAGTAGCGGGGACGGGGCTTAATGACGCAAATATCGCATCATTTTAGCCACGCCCCCTGCTGTAATTGACCAAAATTGTGACAATCGTTTAGGGGGTGGTGCCAAAATGATGAAATTCATCAAGCCCCACCCCCGCACGCCCACCTCCCCTGGGATCTCCCTGAAGCCAACGAGGAATAGTTGGCATGTATGATTTAGTTATGTATAATCACTCCAGTTATTTGTGCATACTATTCAGCTCAAAAATGCACAAACTCTGACATATGCCAAATAAAGGCTTACTATGTAACGTATGTGATACAGTCGATAATAAAATCCCTTACAACATTAACAGTGTTCTATCAAATATATACAGAATTAAGGATTTTGGTGGGCAGAAAATGTGAGTGAAAATTGGATTTATATTAGTCTAAATGCCAGTGCTGGGTTTAAAAGAGAAATGCCACCAATTTCTAGAGGAGCTCTAGCATATGCTTGTTTATTTTGAAAGTAAGAGGTGCGCCCAAAACAGGGACTAGTTGTTTATTTTTACCCTCATCTATTCAGTTACTGACATGGAAAGCCCACTCCTGAAATGGCTTCACTGCCACCAACTACATACACTTCAATACTGTGAATGGCAAGTCCCTTTGCTGGGTCTTACATTTAAGAGGTTACAAGAAAACCAACTAATCACTGCCCACTGTCATTTATGAGTTTTTTTCTAGTGCTGCTATTATTAGAAGTAACAAGTTAGAACACACACCCACAAGGCAAATGTTAGGTATAAGGGTAGGCATTTCAAAGGCTCGATCTCCATATCCCTGGCTCAGAAAAAATTAGGGACACCTTTGTTTAGAAGGAGAAAGTCCCCTCTTTCAAATAAGTGTGTTCTTATTTAATTATTGCCTGCTGAATGTTTGTGACAAGCAAGCAATAAATAACATTAACGTAAATATAAGAATATGGGTACTCTAAAAAAAAAAGGTCAGATCTTACCCCACTGGCTCAAAAATCAATGTGAGCTTGCTCATTTAAAAGTGGAGAATGCAATCTTTCAAATGTTCCCCTATATTGGTTTTAAAAAATATTATTTAAAATAAGAAAATATAAAATGCTTTTAACTAGATCCCTTAATTCCATTCTTCAATGTTGCTTAAAAAAAGAGGGGCTTGCTTTTAATTAGGGTGAGGGGATCAATTGTAATCATCAAACATCCTCATCAATCATTGTTTTACTCTGTACTGTTGTACCCTGGTATACTGTCTGTATTGTATTTCTGTGTTTTGTACGGTGCTGCAAATACCTTGTGGCACCATATAAATAAATAATAATAATACTTAAACTAGAAATTCATGTAAATAGAAGGGACAGCTCTTTTAGAAACCTTATATCTGTCCTCTCCCCAATTTGTGAAATACAAGGGGGCACCCACATTTCAAAGAGTTCTCTCTATCCTGAAAGCACTGTGCATTCTAATCTTGGGTCATAAAGAAACCAACATATTTTCTGGAAAACCAAAGTCTTCTGAAATAGGCAAGGTTTGATTTGGAAATGTGCTGCTCAGAAAAATTAGTTATATTGAAGTCAGTGTGCCAAATAGTGGTGAAATAATGCCTTAGCAGCAAAGGGTTAAATATGATTGGTCATCCTTTTTTATGTGCAATTTTAAAACGCATGTGATGTAAAAAGTGAGAGTGGTTGTGATTCTCGCCAATTTTATTGAATAATAATAAAATTAAAAATAAATATTTACAATAAAATTGTGCATATAACTTTTTAAAAAAGTATAGCTAAGGAGAAAATATCAGACAGTAATTATCTGTTGCATGACATTATTATTACTACTAATTCTCTAGCAACTAACATAGTAGTACAAATATGACATACATGAAAACAGTAGACATAATAACATGTACATGGATACAGAACAGAATAATGAATGCAATTAACAGAACAAATTATATGACATACAGAAACAATTCAGCATAAGACATGACAGGGACAAACAATAGAGTCAGAGACTAGACAGACATGAGACATAGGGTAGAGGAGCCTGACCATGAGAGGGGGTAATGAGATAAAATAGGAGCTAAAGGGACCTTAAGATTAATGGTCCAAGCAGGTAGTTAGAGGAGGCTAAACAGTCAAACTGGCAGGAGGGTGGGTTGAATTAGGTAGGGATATTGGGAAGTAAGGATGGCTAAAAAGGGAAACACTGGAGGAGGGGTAGCTTAAGAGGGAGTTCAGGATCATGGGGCAGTGTGGAGAGACATGTAAAGCAGTCAGTGTATCGCAGGTGGAGGTACTTGGTAATACAGATAAATAGGTTGGACATACTGAGAAACAAAATGAGAGACAATATTTGCAAGTAGTTCATTAAATGGGCAGTGAACTTATTCATTCTAAGAGATCAGTAAGTAGTGTCCAAATAATGTAAAAACAGATACTTGAGATTGAGGGTAACAGGATTCAGTGGGGAGTGATGAATTGTGTTCTCCTGTAGCAGTGATGTCAGGCAGGCACTACAAACTGATTATGTAAGAAGCTGATAGCAATTTATTTTTGTTATTATTATTATTATTGCAGTTGTTGATTTGAAAGGCAACACAGTGCTCTGCAATGCTGGACAGTGGGAAAACAGCATACATTAAACAGGAACATACATTGTAAGCATTCCATAGGCAGTTAGTGGCAGAGAAGAAGATTTGTAGGCATCAAGGAGCGCTGGTTTTAAGAGAAGTGCCAAAGTATAAGTCCTCAGAGGCACATCTAAAATGGCATGAGGGAGAATATTTTGAGATGAGGTTTGGAATGTTTGAAGTAGTGGTGCTGTTGAGGGCTTTGTAAGTAAGGATGACACAATTGAATTGAATTGTGGGGTAAGGATTTACAGCTTATGCAGAGGAAGGCAGCACAATCTTGCTTTAATTTAAGAGTAGTTCTTATACCAGCCTTCCAATTTACATTGTTTTTCCTGCCTTTCCCAAAATTCAGGCTGTTGACTAGATATGGATTTCTGGAATGGGGTGTAGGCCTGCTTTTGTTTGTTAGCTAAAGTCTACTAAACGGCTACAACACATATTACTTTTTTTGTATGTCAGTCTGTTGATCTGTTATCTATATGAAATAAGTTTCTTGTGTTCTGAAATCAGCCAATGTCAATAACTCCACTATCCGCAGTTCACCAGTTTACCCTTTCTTTTGTCAGTTTCACTGTATTTTTGCTACCAATGCATTTGGTATTTTTTTGTACAGTATTGTGGAATATGTTTTAAAATTTATTGTGTGCCTTTAATAAAATTATCAAAGCATGTTTTATTTTGGTCATTTTAAGTTGTTGGTTTTAAAACTCTACACAATTTACCTAATGATCTGTTTAATGGCAAAAGGCTGCTTCATTCACTTAAATCACTCTTAGCTGTAACAGTGCTGGAACAAGAATAATGGGTCAATTTGCGAGCTGTCTGATCCCTTCTTTTGCCTTTCTGTAGACTTTAGTGAGAAGCAACTGCTTCCTGTAATGCACATTAATGGCAAGGAAGAAAAGAAAATCCCTTACAGTCTGGTCACAAAGCAGACTGAAGCATACAATGCAAATATATGAATGTTTGAAAGCCTGGAGCATAAATCCAGGTGAATGAAATACACTAGAATGTTTATGTCCATCATAGGGTTGAAAGTTTTTTTATATTTATTGTAATCATTTTGTTAATATTTTGATCAGATTAGGAAATTAACTTAATCTGTATATTTCTTATTAAACTTAATGCTGTTTAATTTCAGTGAAGACCAATGTCTTTATTGCAGGTCAGAACTACTGCTGGTTTCAAAGGAGCACCATGCATGAGAATGCTCCAATCAAAATCAGTATAAAAAAGTATTTGCATAAAACTAGTCAGCAGATGACCTCAATTTGACTGTGCTTTGACCTGATATGTGATGGACACAGATCCGGTTATTCAGACACTCAATGATTTAAATTACAACAAAAATGAATATTTACTGCCCCATCCTTATTTAAGAAAGCAAGTGAAAACACAACTACATATTTCTTAGTATTCTTTGTAGCAACATATTATTTATGTTCTCCCTTCTGTAAAATGTTGCATATTTATTTTTTCATTAATTGCAAGGTGACTTGTATCTACAAGTAGTTATTACTTTGCCACTAGTTCTACTAGTTCATTACTGTAAAGCCATGAAAGATTGCTTTTGGTTATCCTTGTAGCAAAATTAATGATCATTCCACACTCCAACTCTTCAAAGAATTACAAGCGAAAAGTATGACTGGTTGTTGATCCACAATGCAAGCTATGTCAAATTATTTAAGTAGGAATTTGAACCTGCAAAGCTCTGGTTACATAAACTTCACAGACAGGAATTCCAGACATCAGAGCAATCTGTGCAGACTAACAAACATATTTTATATATATATCCTCCGAACACATAGTGATTTAGTAAGTTTGTGCTGGTTTTTTAAAAATAAATAAAACTCATAATATTTTGTTGACAGGATTCATAAACAGCCAATTGATTTCAGTATTAGCATTAATAAGTCTGTTTGGATAGCATATTTTCTATCAATGATATAGCAAAATGCTTGCGTTCTTAATTGTCTAAACTAGCAAAAATCACCTAGTCACTGCTAGCTGTCATTGCAAGCCACATTGCACAGACTATACCACCTCATTGTCATGTTGAATGTGTGTTGTGATTTGGTCAAGCTGTTTTTGGAAGATGTATAGATATACGTCTGTGTGGTGATGTATGGTTGTATGTAATGTGTGAAGATACCGGGTTTTCTGGCCCAATTCTACCCTTTTCACTCTGGCTGGCCACCCATGGGTGCCTTCCCATGCTAGGGAATTCTACCCAGTACCTTCTAGGATCCATACAGTCACTCAGGCCTAATGCAGTTAGGAAAGTAAAGCAATACATTTATTGTAATAAAAATAATCACTAGATTATTATGTACACACAGTAAATAAATGCCAGGTAGGCTAACCACATCATCTGTCCCTTACCCCCCTAGCCTAACGAGCTACAGTCACCTGGATGTCCTGACGTAAAGATTCATGGAGTTCTTCTCTTAGCTGCAGCTGTAGTCCATCGGTAGAGAAAACCCCAAACCAGCTACACTGCACCTTCCATGAATCCAATCTCAGAATGACCCTCCCCCCCCCCCCCCCGGAGTGGCTCCTTATATCTACTGTCTAATATTCACAGAGCTTTCCCCTCTCTGGCAAGCCCCCTGGGCCTCTCCTTGTTAAACATTGATCAGTGCCGGACTAGGAGAGGTTGGAGAGTGGAGTGAAGATGAGCTGTCCTTCCAAAGAACCTCCCCTGCTAGATGGCCTGTCTAGACTAGTCTAGTGAGAACACTGATTAGTTTTCCCCCTCCGGTATCTTGAAACCTGATCCCTGCCCATAACCCCCTGGCTTCACTTTAAGGACAATGAATACCAACCTCACTGCCAAATCATCAATATACAATAAATAATATACATATTTACAATGAGCTACAATGTCCCCTTCTCCACATGTAATTAGATGCTGGGGAACAAAAGCAAGGGCTATAAAAAGTACTTGCTATAATCCAGATTATGTGAGAAACGAGGATGGTTACCATCTGGTTTTGCCACATATTCCTCCTCCGCCTTTTTTAGCCCTTGTTCCTCAGTGGCTCCCTTGCCCCAAGTAAACCTTTCTCCCCCAAGTCCAAAGTCTCTGGCCTGCTGTGGTTTCACCTGGGTCTGATGGTAAGGTAGACAGCAGTGCACAGTTCCTCAATCTCCCATCGGGGTCCCATGGGTGTGGGCATATCATCCCACCCAGCTGGAGAAGGGCTTTATGCTGTCATGTCATAAGATGAGACAATAAAACTGGGCCACTCCTGTGCACACATCCATGGTAGGAGAGTTGTAGTCTAAGATCCCTTGGGTGCCTTGTCCACACTTAAATGCCCAACTGCACATAGTCCCTTGACATGTCCTCCGTTTCTGAAGACCATGCTTTGGGGTTCTTGTCTGGTTCTTGCTCTCAAAGATCCAATCCCCCCTCCCCTAAACACTCAAGGGACAACTGCCCAGTGGCAGGCAAACTTGGTTGCTCCATTAATCCTTTGCTGCTGGGGAATCCTCTGTCCCCTCCCAAACCACTTGTGGGTGCTCCTGTATGTATGTTGGAGTGCATCTCCCCTCCCTCGCTACCACATCCAACTGTTGCACTACTTCCCTTGACACTGGGGCATTGGAGTAGTGTGAATCCTCATTGGAGATAGCCTTGTCCTCCTGGCAGCAATCCAGCGTGGATGGTCCAGTGCAGGCCTCTGGTATGGAATTATGGGTTTCCAGATTTGGAGCTGGAGTGCAATGCTTCAAAGCTTGTGGTGCTGGGAAATCTTGTTGTGCTGGTGTCCTCTCAGACACCCACTCAGTCAACATCTCTTCATCTGCCAACTCTGCATAGGGAAAGGTGTAGCAGTAGTTTTCCCAGGGCCCCATGGTAGTGGCCCCTGACATGACAATTTCTTTATCCTCTCCCATTAATTCTGTCAAACAATCTGTATTCATGATATCTGCTGAGATCATATGTTGAGCAAGTTTATGTTTCTCTTTTCTGTTACAATTGGGTATAACTCTACATCATTTGCACTGTAGAGCACACATGTAATATACTATGTTCCTTCATTAGATAAAACATTTTCAGAAGCAACAGGGGTGGATAACTGGCCTTTTCTGTAATTCTGTTCTAACTCAGACACAGTCTCAGGTGCCAATAACACTGGCAAATTATCAGAAGATGATACTACATTGTACTTACTTGGTAGCTTTTTTCCATCCAAGTCACCAAATGGAAGGATTTCTCCTAATCCTTTCTGAGTAGTCAGAGGTACAACATCCTCACCAAGCAGTTCTTCTCCAGCCTCCCCCAAGATAGTATCTTGGGCAGCTGTGTTTAATCCACTGGGATGGGCCTCCCACTGATTAACAGACTGAGCAGCCCTTTTTTTAGAATGTGACAAAAGATATCATAATTGACATCTTTCAGTATTCATTTGATAAAACTGGTCCTGCCACATTTCAGTGTCAGTAAGTCCTTGTCGCCATACCTCGTCCTCTGCTTCTTCAAAACTCTGTTGCAGACATTGTATTTGTTCCAAGAGAGGTATGTAGGGACCTAAAATGAGCATCCACTTACTATAGACACTAAAGACATTGATAGGATTCTCCTGCTCTTTTAAAAGACATTTAAGGATATCCCTGTGTGTGCAGTACAGGTACGGTACAACCTGGATTTGGCATTCCACTACTATCAGCTCCTCCATACTCATTGGGCCTGAGTCATTAAGGGACGCATACTGAGCGCAGTGCACGTAAGTGAAATGATGCACGAACCTGGCCGCTGTGAGCGGCCGAAGTCAACGAGACGCGTATTGTCACATATGCAACTTAATGACTTTGGATGCAACTGTTCCTACCGTATGTGCTCACACATGTGCACGCCAGCATATACTATGATGTTCTGCTGTACTTGCAGAAGCGAACACTACACTTTTGAATGCCATAGGAACATCATCGTGTATCTCTCAAGCGTTGATTCATGTTTTACTGACTACCCTTGTTTGTTATATAGTGGTGGTTGCAATGAACATTAAAAATATGTGTTCCTCCTTGTTATGCTACTTTGTTTACCTCTGAATCCCAAAGTGTCAGCATGCCTATTGCTCTGGCACCCATGAATAGGTGGCTGTTGTTTCTACAATTAGCAAACTTTGCCACTAAGCCTGGCATTAATGCGAAGTGTGACCCTATTATACCATGCTTGGTCACTTCCTCCATTGCCTTTTAACCCACTGCTTTACTTAAATTAATAATGATGATAATAATAATAATAATAATAATTTGTAAATCAAATCACACACACACACCTGCTTTTCTAAAAAAAAAAATAGTTTTAATCTACAAACCACAACAATACGAACAATTTTAGGAACATTGAAAAATTTAATAAAACTTATTTAATAGTTTTGCAAGATATTTTTTTTTTATTTTTTTTATATTTTTGGTTATTTTTTTCTTCTAACTCTGACTCTGTGGTCTGGTTGGACCCATCAACTCCTCGTCAGCTGCAAAAAACGGAATGCAAACATTTAGTTAATGCACTATTAATACATTCATGTGGTGAAATGCTAGGTCTAGGTTCCTGTACATATGGGTATGTATTTTTCATGCTCGGTATAGTGCAGAAATGGCATGTTGTAAAAAAAACTGCCCCAAAGCTTTTTATTATGCTGAACGCAGTAGTAATAAGAAGTATATAGTATAATTGTGTGTGTTTGCCTATATTTTTTATTTTTTCCTTGCAAGTGTTGGCAAGCAGAGTCTCACCCTCTAGGCTGCAATTTTCCAGACATCCAGCTGCACACAAAACAAGAAGTGGGGGGGGAGTAGTTTCCCCATTTGGGGAACTTAGGATGGCCTCTACAGTGAATGGGCAGGGAAAAATGTTTCTCATATCAACGTCTATCTGGTTTGTTAAAAAATTGTCAAAACTCCACTATATGACAATTACCCAGTACTTACTTTCTTCCACCAGCACCTGTGACTTAGTTCAGACTGGTTCAGGCTGGCTCTGGAACAGGACTGGGGAGATGGAAAGATGGTCCACCGCTGCCTCCACCTGCTGGGGCAGGTCAACCTCTCCACTAGGCACTGCCGTCTCCTCCTGGACCATCACTGCCGCCCCCTGTTGGACCACCTCCTCCTCATGTGGCCCTTCTTCGTTGCGGCAGTGGTGGTGGTAGCTGCGTTGGCATCCTGTTGGAAAGCAGGATCTACTATATAAAAGCCTAGTGGCGTGTGTCTGTGTGTGGGGAAAAAAAAACAAGCTGCAGCGCCACCTGCTGGGCGAAGTTATACACTGACCTACTAAATTCTTAGTGTGTGTGGGAAAAAAAACTCAGAAAGGGCTGAAAATTGCTGCAGCACCACCTGCTGGGCGGAGTTATACACTGACCTACTAAATTCTTAGTGTGTGTGGAAAAAAAACTCAGAAAGGGCTGAAATTTGGTATACTAAGTTGTTTTTAATTTGTTAATTTAATTTGTTAAATGTTAAAAGTGTTTATAAAGATTTTAAAAATATATATATATTTCTTGAAGGAGAAGTGACAGTTAGGAGTGGTTGGTGGTTGCCGGGGGTTACAGTGGGAAGTGGTTGGTGGTTGCCGGGGGTGACAGAGCGAGAGGAGTGTGATACTAAGGACCGCTGAGAGAGATCCCTGTGTCTGGATAGACATCTGGATAGATGTGGCGATAAAGATGAAGGATGAGGTGATGGAGAAAAATGATGAGGTGGTGACATGTGGACAAAACCACGTTAAAAAAGGGCGCTTGCGTCGGGAAGTAATGCTCTTCCCCTGAAGAGGCCTGGCTTTGCATGACAAGGAACCTTTTTAACACATTAAGTAGCTTGAGTTGACTAGAATGCATGAGTATCATGCACGGGTTAACTTGTGTGTTATATTTGTTTTACATTTTTATTTTCTCCAACATACAGAAACATGCAGATAATGGTAACTTTCAATGGGAAATACCAATCATGTTCCATAAATGAAATGGTTATCGTTTGAATCAATGACAAATACTGTCCATGAGACCACAAATATTTTCACAAATGAAATGCATTAAATAAAGCATAATAAGCACAAGAAAGTATATAATAGTATATAATACTTGATGTATGATATGATAATCAGAAGGTAATGGACACAAAAGACGCCTCTGCAAATATGTCTTCATGTTTTCTGTGTGGTGAGCCATTTGCATATTATACTTTGTTTTGGGCGTACTTACGCAAGCCCAATTGCATGTGCAGATGTCTGCGGATGGCTTGGTATGCGCTCAGTTTTTCCTCTTTACTTACATAGCAACCAGCGGGTTCAAAGCAATGGTCAAGTGTTGCTGTAAGGACCGCAGTTCTGTACATGAGAAAGTAGCTGCTCGCATGTTGTCTGAAAACTGAGGCACTTTAACATCCTGCCTAGCTATTGATTCTCAGTGCACATCGGTGCGTCTGCACATCATGCGTGGAACAATTAGTAAGATGGCTGACTCACCTGTCAATTAAATGAACTTTCCTGCAAATGGGTGGGCCTAGCGTGCTGGCGCCTACGGAAGAAAATGCACTGGTATCCACTATAAAACTCACACTGCATTCGATAGTCTGCGCAGACAATTTATGCATGGCTGACAAGTTCTTTCTGTTAGGAATAGTATTTGACCTGTGGTTTTGAGGTAAGTAAAATGGCCCTAGGTGTGCAGGCTTACATAGCATATAAGGAGAAGGAATAATTTTCCTTTCCTTTCTGTTCTTCAGCTTTCCATTGCCTATTGCAGGACATTTGACACAAAAGACCACCCTCCATTTTGAGGTAAGTGAAATGGCCCTAGGTGTGCGCCTTTTTGGATAGTGATGGACTAAACTTATTTTATTAGAATTTGTAGAGATGTCTGAACAAGAGGCAAGTCAGTCTTCATGATCATCCACTGTTGCGGCTAAAAACAACGCCAGCCAGATTTCACTAATGCCGAAATCCACATTTTGGTGGAATTGGCTGTTGATAAGCTACACTCTACTCCGCGTCAGTTCTCGGCTGGATCCAAATCCAGAATATGGGAAGAAATAATAAATGAGGTCAATGCCGTGGCTCCAATAAGACGCAAGGTGAATGAGGTCCAAAAAAGGTAACAGCACCGTCGCGGACGCTTCTTTGACAGCGCCGCGGCTGCTCTATAGGGCAATAGGACAGTGCTGCCAAAACGGAGCTGCTGCGCATGCGCGGGCGCAGCTCTCTCTCGTGTTTTTTTTTTGGGGGGGGGTCAGGGGGACAGGAAACCCCTTGCCTCTGTTGCAACCTTTGCCACATCCCTGATTGCTGGAAGGCAAAGGAGTCATGTGTACTTCCTGACCACATAGCTACCAGGTCACAAATCTGGAGAAACGCGTCACATATAGCCTGGACGTTTATTGAGTGGAAATGTTTGTGATTCAAATAAATTGCAGCATTCCCACCGAGGGAACCAAGGCTCAATGAGTACCATCTACTGCCCCTATGATGTGCGGGAAAAAACGGCTATGGTGGAAAACTGCCTTTTGATCTGCACAAGGGACTGAAATCTGACTTTGATGACCCTACACGGGAACGTCTTCATTGTGAATTGACTACAGCACCACGCCCCATCACTGCCCTTTTCACGCCCCAGAATTGCAGGCCGTCGTAAGTGGCGATTGCGTTCACAAACGTTAAGGTTCTGCTTTTGTGCCTGAATGGTCACTCGTTTTCTAGACATGCGCACAAGACTTTTGCATATGATACGCACAAAAAGAGGGCATATGTCCCTTAATGACTCAGGCTCATTGTCTCTAATGTGTCAGGCGCCGTCCCCACACTCGCCATCAGTGCCTGGGACGAATGCTTTTTTCTGTCGGCAGAGACTGTTTTTTCATGTAACACACAAATATCAACTTTAAATTTCAGTGTACAAATAAGCTATCAAGTATTTGTGTGCTACGTGAAAAAACATCCAGTATTTCACTTATGTCCAAAACAGAATGCTAATTTGCACCCCTTGCATTGTAACATGGTTTTGTCTAGGAGACAGAAATAAGAAGTTCATTCAGATAGGATCCTTAATGAATCAGGCCCTTCATTTGTAAAATCATCACAATCTGGAAAATTGGGCATTTTTGAAAATCTGAAAATTCAGGCATTTGAATCCTCTTTCAACATTAGGAACACATTCAACAGATTCTCCAGTAGATTGGCTCCTTTACACATAATAATCTTTAGGCACTCCTCATCCAAATAATAGAAAATATGCTGCATTATGATGGGGTGGTGCAACACATCCATATCCCCATCCTGCAGACACTGCCACAGTCCTTCATCCCAGTAAAACTTTCTGGACTGGACTGCTTCATCCCTTCCATTGAGAACTTTTTCAACACTGGGCTGTGATCTTCTCTCTTCTGCCCAGAGCTCACACCCATTTTACTTCCAGGGATCACATCACTGTGATTTCTCCTCTTTGAGACATGGTTTCATCTTCCTCTCTCCACTGGTGGGGTGCGCCCCCCCCTTATCAAATTGGCACTTAAGCGGCATCTTCCCTCGCCTAAAGCCCACAATGCTTTTCATGACACTTTCTACCTTAAAGCCTTTAGGCATAAGTTTAGGATAATGTGGTAACTGGGCAGCACAGTGGCCTAGTGGTTAGCACATCTGCCTCACAGCACTGGGGTCATGAGTTCGATTCCCGACCATGGCCTTATCTGTGTGGAGTTTGTATGTTCTCCCTGTGTTTGCGTGGGTTTCCTCCGGGTGCTCCGGTTTCCTCCCACACTCCAAAAACATACTGGTAGGTTAATTGGCTGCAATCAAAAAAATTGACCCTAGTCTCTGTCTGTCTCCCTCTCTGTCTGTCTTTGTGTGAGTGTGTGTATATATTAGGGAATTTAGACTGTAAGCTCCAATGGGGCAGGGACTGATGTGAATGAGTTCTCTGTACAGCGCTGCGGAATTAGTGGCGCTATATAAATAAATGATGATGATGATGATGGTTTCTAGTGCTAACTGCTTTGCAGAGCCCTGGAATGTATCACGATACTGAGTGACCCCACTGCTTGCGACCCAAAATGTGAAGATACCAGGTTTTCTGGCCCAATTTTTCCCACTTCACTCTGGCTGGCCACCCATGGGTGCCATCCTATGCAGAGAAGTCTACCCAGTACCTTTTAGGATTCGTATAGTCACTCAGGCAAATGCAGTTAGAAAGTAAAGCAATACATTTATTGTAATAAAAACAATTACTAGATTATTATGTACACACAGTAAATAAATGCCAGGCAGGTTTATCACATCATCTGTCTCTTACCCCCCTAGCCTAAGGAGCTACAGTCACCTGGATGTCATAACAAATATCAATGGAGTTCTTCTCTTAGCTGCAACTGTAGTCCATTGCAGCTGTAGTCCATTGTAGTCCAAACCAGCTACACTGCACCTTCCATGAATTGACACCCCCTCCGCCCTGGAATGACTCCTTATATCTACGGTCTAATTTCCACAGAGCTTTCCCCTCTCTGGCATACTCCCTGGGTCTCTCCTTGTAAAATATTGGTCAGTGCTGGACTAGGGGGGGTTGGAGAGTGGAGTGAAGATGAGCTGTCATTCCACAGAACCTCCCCTGCTACATGGCCTCTCTGGACTAGTCTAGTGAGAACAATGGACACTAGTTAGTTTTCCCCCTCCAGTATCTTGCAACCCGATTCCTACCCATAACCCCCTGGCTTCACTGTAAGGACAATGAATAACAACCTCACTGCCACATCACCAATATTCAATAAACAATATACTTATTTACAATGAGTTACAATGTCCCCTTCTCCACATGTAATTAGACACTGCAGTTGTAGTCTATTGAGCTGGGGAACAAAAGCAAGGGCTATAAAAAGTACTTGCTATAATCCACATTATGTGAGAAACAAGGAACAGGATGATTATAGTGTTATCAAATTTGTTTTGTCACATATTGTTTGGGGGAGTGTTGTGTCCATGAGAACAGATTTCCTGGCGCCTAAAAATGTGCAAATGAAATACTTTAAACCCGTAATATGGAGCCCTGAAAATCAAGCTGTTAAATTGATTAGACAAGAATGCCCATATAGAAATCAATGAGTAGAAGTTTTTCCACACTTAAAAAAGATAATTTATACTGAACTCTTTGTACAGATACCAAGCCAACCATCTGAATCGTGCTCTACAACTTCCTTGACTACATACATGTCCAGGGGCGGGCTGGCCCGGGGGGCAGGGGGGCATCGCCCCCCCGGGCCGCTGGGTCAGACGGCTATTAGGGCCGGGGGGTAGGCCGACCGGCCGCCCCCCTGATGCAAAATACATAATTTCCCCCCGCGGCCGCATCTGATGATATCAGATGCGATCGCGTCAGCTCACAGGCGGCCGCATCACATGACAGGGGATGCGGCCGAATCACATGACAGGGGATGCGGCCGCCTGTCTGCCCCCCGGGCTTCCCTCTCCCAGCCCGCGCCTGTACATGGCAATGGATTAGCTATTAACTGTTCATAATAACCATACATACAGACATAATACGTTGCTGAATATTATGGAAAACTTCAGATAATTGTATAAGTGAATATACTATTTATATAAGTACATAATACATGTACACATATATTTATTTCAATACTGGATCTTAACCAGTGGTCATTTAGAAGTGGCAATGTGGTAAAAGTAACTCAATGACCAGGGGGCTGTCTAGCTCCTAAAACTTTAGTGAAGTTGACAGGTTTAATTTTTCCCCTCATATTTGATGCTTTTTAACAATCAAAAAATACAAAGACATTTTAGGTGACAGCACTTAATATGTTTTTGCATTTTACTATGTAGTGTTAAAAAGTATCTAAAATTAGGGCTATGTGTCCTCCACTTCTCCCATGTCACATAATATTGCTCTATCATTAAAGTACTTGCCTGTGTCCAGAGACATGATGAGGAGAGTTTTGAATAATAAACAACACTTGGTATGTTCTTCCTGCTAAGGAGAAGTTCCTAAATAAATTTGTGCCAGAACATCAGGTGAATTAACATCTATTTTACAGTGTGTCGCCTTTAGTAACTGAAGTTATACAGGTGGCAGACATGTTTCTGAAGCCCAAAAAGGCACTGGAGGCTATAGAAATAGCTCAGCAACTGTGGCTTCCGCATTGGAGACAAATTTGGTTTTGAGAATTGATCACCAAGTGGAGAGTTAGACTGAGAAGTGCTGGAATAGCATGCTGTTGTATATTGGCACACTTCAATGACTAATTGTACCATTAAAATCCATTATCATTATAAAACAGCAGTTGAAATATGTACGTTCCTTATGTCTAGATGTTTTTTGTTTTTGGAAACATTTAGAGGAAAAATGTTTGCTGGAAATAAAACTGTATGGGTTTTGATAATAAAAAATAGCAAAATAAAAAGGTTACTTCACGTGCACTAATATCATTTAATTGTAGCACAATGATGCATGTGAGGCAGATAGGGGAAACTTTCCTCCTATAGCATTCTTTTATGTTTCATTCTTTTAATTATCTCTAAATGTTCAAATAACAGAGCAGTGTTGTATTGAGAAAGTATTTTAAAGACCTGTAGGTAACTTAGCTAACCACAGTTTGGTAACCACACTTTTGTGCAAATACACATTTACATATGACATCATGAATCAGATTGTGCTTGTTTAGTACTTTTAGTCATTGTGTCTTCAGGCAGCAGCGTGACTAAGGCTGGGTACATACTACAGAAAATTTCTCCCGATATGATATAGTTAAGGACTTTACCAATGACTGAAAATAAAAGTCCCGATCAGCATGCCGTTTCATGTGTACACACTAAACACGTTTTACACCATTTACCTTCAGATCTGTGCTCTTCATCTGTCATAACCATCAGCTGAAAAGATTGTGACTTTGCACACTATGGACACTGCCGGTTTTGAGTACATACACACCGGAATGACATTGTTCCATCATTGAATGAGATTTTTAGTTTGGTTTAAAAATCAAATCAAACAATATGATGTGCTTTGGAATCGCTCATTGTTGGAACATACACACTAATGAGATATCGCGCAAAATTGTCATTTATCATGTGATTGACCCGTTAATCTGCTGAAAACCCTCTAGTGCAGGGTTTCCCAAATCCAGTCCTCAGGGCTCCCCAACAGTGCAGGTTTTTCATATCTCCTTGCTGGAGCACAGGTGTTTCCATTACTGACTGACACATTGTAACAGATCCACAGGTGGTCCTAAATATGTCACATGTGATCCAGAAAACTTGCACTGTTGGGGAGCCCTTAGGACTGGGTTTGGGAAACCCTGCTCTAGTGTGTATCCAGCCTAAGTATATCATTATATGGCAATATTAATTTAATGATTTCCTAAGGAAATTTGAAGTAGGAAGGTCGTGTCAAGATATATATTTGCTCAAGAACAGCATAGCTTTGTCTATGAAAAGATCTTTGATTGGACCATACACGACTATTGAAGATTAGTGGATAAATGTACATGTCAGCTAATGTATGTGGATGTGCTTACAGAGATAGACATTGTATTCTGCGTAAACGTAATGTAATATTTATTTAATATTTTGTGTAATAGTACCACAAACAACTGACATTACACACTGCTCATTTGCCACTTCATGAAAGTGAATATCTCCAGCTATATAAACACATACAGATATTTAAAAATCATGTTCACTTTCAGACCCTTATATGACAACTATCACTTTCTTTAATTGCATTTAAACAGGTTAATTTTATGTTGTGACAATTCATTTGCACATGAGTTTTTGTGTGTGTTGCCTGAAGCTCATCTAAAATCTGATCGAAATTTTTCAGTTTGGATATTTTATTACTGATTGGCACAAGGTGAAGAGAATGTGTTTTACTAGTAAAATGCCTTGACCTGCAATCTTGAAACAGAATCTGGAAGTGAAAAGTTCAGATTTCAAAAGAGTTAACGAAAGTTACGCCACATGTTAAAATGTCAAATATATTTTCTTTCAATTTAAGGAGACTTTACACTTTCATGTCACCTATTGCAAAAGTAGTATAAGTAAATATTTGTGGAGCTTACCTTACTGAATAAAAGAAGGCTAGCCCCAAGTGCAAAATATGTTATGCTTTAAACTTATTGCATTTAAAAGGATTGTACCCTGTTTGAGTTAATTACTTTATTCTCAACATTGTTCCATTGGTGTTTATGGATAACATTAAATTTTACTTTGACCAAGCAAAATGAAGAAAAACGAGGGTCCCTGTGTCTGGATGCTATACCCAATATGATTTATTGAAGAGTCATGGAAAATAAACCACACTCAAGAATAGGACATATTTGAATCACCCTCTTGAATCCCCATTACTTCTAAGACATATAGGGGGGTATTCAATTGACGGCGGGATCGGCGAAAATCCCGCGCTCGAAAAATATTATCGTTAATATGGTAATCCTGCGCGTAAATACCGTTAATACGGTAATTTACTCGCTGGATTTCAGCTCGGAGCCGCGAGCTGAAATCCAGCGAGATATTACCGGATTAACGGTAATATTTTTCGAGCGCAGGATTTTTGGCTATCCCACCGTCAATTGAATATGCCCCATAGGGTGGAATTCAATTCCCCCCGGAATAACGCTGCGTAAAACGTATTACTGTTAATACGGCAAATTTAACCTGGATTTCTGCATGCAGCTCCATGAACCGCGAGCAAAAACCAGCGTTAAAGATTACCGTATTAACTGTAATTATGCGCACTATTGTCGTAGTAACGTTAACAGTGCGCAGGTCGCGTTACTGTCGGCAGTAATGCGGCCAACTGAAAGATTGATATGTAATAAACATTATCAACTATATGAGTACAATGATTCTAAAATAATTATTAACATAAATATGCTTTTAAAATACCTGCCTGGTAAAACTATTTCAACATGATTGTTTGTATACTAAACTTAGTTGTATCTGAATCTTTCAATAAATAATACAAATAAATTACCCAATTTGAAAAACAGTTTTTTTGGGGCCCAAATCTTGAATCTGACATTGCCCTAGCATATCTGATGATAATTTACAAAATAAACAATATTAATTCATAAAAAGTGTATTAATAGTTATTTACAATATTCACAATTTTGAAAAGATTTATACAAGACTTCCCTTGTTTGCACCAATTTGAATCTCACTAATACATTAAATAAACTCAAGTTTGGAGAGAAATATAAATTAGTTGTAAGCCATAATTTTTATTTTAAGCTTACTCAAGAATGAGTGCACTGCAAGTCAGCTAGGATGCCCTTTTTCTCAAACAGTACATAGTTCAATGTCCTTTGTCAGGATTTTGGTATGTGTTTTACAGCTGCATGCCAGCCACAGCTTCAGTTGCAAACCCTGGTGTCTGTCTTGCACATTCTGAATTACTATTATCTGCCAGCTATAATTAGAAGTCCAGATTTAAACATTATACTCACTGTGCTGTCAATAACAAGTTCTTCTTTCTTTGGCTGTGACCCCATGGCACTTGTATTTTGTACCAATTGAAATGACATTCCACACTTCACTCCTACATCAGCATAGTAGCTTATTTGTGCATTCCAACCTGCTTTTACTAAAACAACTGGGGTCAGTAAGCTTATATGCATCAGTAGCTTATTAACTTTTTATTTTTAGATATGTTTAAGCTCCAGTATATGTCAATGACAGAATTTTGTGTTTTAAGAGATACAATGCCCTCATGCTTTTACATAAATTAATCAGTACAAAAAACTTGCTATTCTGTGCATGGTGTATTTACAAGTCTGAAATAATAGTAATAATCTATTTATGCCTATTTTTTTACTGCAGGTAAATCATATCTGGCATATTTGGCACTTGTGACATGCAGTTAGATTTACCAAAGTCTTATTTCTCAAGTAGAACAGTAACTTTCTCACAGTTGAGATACATAGATTATTTTATAAACTACAGTCTTAACTGGAATGGACAGGTGTACATTTATTAAGTTAAAAAATGTCTCCATTGTAAATTGTTTTCTTTGGTAAAGTGGTTTTCTCCTTTTGCCCTTTTGTGTAGTCCAATTATTTGAGCCCCTCCGTGGGACCCCCCACTATTTGGCCCCATGCCAAGCTTAGCTGACAATTTGCAGGGCAGTATGCTGTCAGGAGACTTAAACTCTTATAGAGCATGAAGCAACTAATTGGACAGGAGCAACATCCAATCCAATCAACAATTGCATACATTGCAAATCTCATACTAGTTTCTTGAATAGTTTGCATGACCCAGTCCACCATGTATGACAGTGCTCTCCTTGCATACAGAACATCGTATTATTAGTAGTAGCTACTAGAGGTAAAATCCTGATCGGCAGAATTCATATGTGGGGAGGGATAAAAGTATGAGTGGTCTTAAATGTATTAAATATTTTCCCATGAATTAAAGAAAACAATTCTACATTGTTAAGGTCCAAAAGTGGACATCCTTTTACATACTTTGTGAAAAACAAATGATTGTGGATTATAGTATATTGTACCTTCAGTTTTTTGGCAGTGCTGTATGATATGTAATAAATCAGTAATTTAATAGTCAGTAGCACCTGTTGGACATTATTATTGTCTCCTAATATTCATCTTTTGGATGCCAAGCACATGGCAAATTATCTGGCATAGACTTTTCAGGCAAATAAAGGGTGATAATTCTACTCTAGAGGCTATAAGTTGTTTAAAGGTCTAATTATGAAAATAACAAAACACCCTCTAGCAACGTTTTTTCTCCTTGCATTTCTATAATTTGCCTAATTTTTTTTTTAAAAAAAAGTCTGTCTAAAACAGCAGTGCAGGAGATAAACGTAAGGAACTATGAAAAATATGGTTAATTTATTTACCTACTTTCATCTAACCTATTCTTTTATTATTAGTTACTCTAACCTACCTAGGATTCTCATGTCCCCTCTCTTCCCCAAAAAGCCATTTTGATAAAGATTGGGTGCATTAATATTCATAGACTATCCAATGTCATCAAAATCTGGCACATGGTCACTGTAATCATTGTTAAGAGCTATGGTAAACAAATGTCTCCTAACATGGCATTCTGAAAGCAATAAATGCTCCCTTAGTGAGACATTATGTTAAATGGAGAAAACTTTTCCCTGAAGCTTATGGGACTGCATGTTTTGGATGGGGCTGGGTGTGGTTTGGGTAGACTGGGAATCTTTGCTAAATTTTTCAGATTTTACTGTAGGAAATGTTGGCAGGTCTAGAGTAGAATAGGAAAGAGTAGACAACCCCAGAGCAGATAACTCTAGGAGCAGGAATGTCAGTTAATAGCTGTATGGTGCTGGGAACCTTCAGTAACATGGAACTGAAGCAATAAATAGTAACATAGTAACATAGTTAATGAGGTGGAAAAAATACACCAGTCCATCAAGTTCAACCTATTTTGGATCTCCTGCAATCCCTCACTTATATTTGAAATTGATCCAGAGTAAGCAACCGGCAATCTGTTTCAATTGTGAAAATCCCCCCAGACCCAATATTGCAGTCCTATTTTTACCGTATATCCACTACTATCCTTCATTTTAATTTGCAGTCGAATCCCTGGATACACTTTTCCGTGAAAAAATTGTCTAACCCTTTCTTAAACATATCTATTGAATCTGCCATCACAACCTTCCCTGGCAGTGAATTTCATATCTTGACTGCCGTCAGGGCCATCTTAACAACATTATGGGCCCCCGGGCAAAGCAGTGCACCGGGGCCCCTACATATATATATATATATATATATATATATATATAGATATAGATGTTTAGAGATACAAATATAGATATATACAGATAGAGATAGATAGATGTACTTGCTCAGTGACCCTTGAAGGTTTTTTATGCATGCTTTTTTTTTTTGCAGGATTGTTTATTCTAATTAAGAGCCCTGCCTATGGGGCCCCCTTGACCGTGGGGCCCCCGGGCACCTGCCCATCGTGCCCAATGGAAAAGATGGCCCTGACTGCCCTTACTATAAAAATTGATCTTGGGGTAAAAAGTTCCCATGAAAGTTCTCTGTATTTGTAAATAGTAATCATATCTCCTCTTACACGCTCTTTTCTAAAGTAAACATGCCTAAACTGGCTAACCTTTCCTCATAACTTAATGATTACCCTTTATCAATTTTGTCGCCCTTCTACAAAACCCTTTCTAGTTCCAAATTATCTTTTTTATAGAGTGGTGCCCAGAACTGTACTGCTTATTTAAGATGGGGTCTTACCAATGATTTAAACAGTGGCAAAATTCCCTTGCATCTATACCCCTTTTTATGCATGCTAATACTTTATTTGCCCTTACAGCTGCTTCTTGACATTGAGCACTATTGCTAAGACTACTGTCTACAAGCACTCACAAATCCTTTTCCATTATAGATTCTCCTAAATTAATTCCATTTAATTTATAGATTGTTTTCTTGTTTTTGATCCCTAAATACATAACCTTACATTTATCTATGTTAAACCTCATATTCCATTTGGCCACCAAATACTCCAGTTTATTTAAGTCCCTCTGTAGAGAAGCTACATCTTGCTCTGATTTTAATACCTTACAGAGTTTAGTGTCATCTGCAAAAATATAAACTTTACTCTATAAACCCTTACCAAGTTCATTAATAAATATATTAAAAAGGAGTGGCCCCAGCACGGAACCTTGAACCACGGAACCACTTAAAACTTGTGACCAATTAGAAAATGTTCCATTTATCACAACTCTTTTTCCCTATTCTCTAACCAGTTTTTGATCCAAGTACAAATGTTGTTTCCTAGACCCAGTTCCCTTATTTTGTAAACCTGTCATGTTATCACAGGAATTCCCACCGACTGATGTTAGTGCTACTAAACTGAGAGGCGCAGAGTCTAACGCACCCCCAGTGTTTGCCAGGACTTTGCTCCGTGAGGTGCGCAGATCACAGTTCTCCCAGATAGTCACCAGTGCGGCGTAGAAATCGTAGTCAGACAGGCCGGATCAGAACCAAGGAGGCGCGGTACAACGGAGGATAGGCGAGAGAATAGTCAGAACAGTCCGGGATCAAAACCAATACGGGCAACAAGGTACAGAGGAGAATCCAGGAGAAGAGTCTAGGCAAGCCAAATCAGTAATCGAACACACACAATGGAAACACAGGAATGCTGGAGTAGGAACCAACAATATGGCACACTATTGGTGCCAGAGTGAGGTTTAAATAGCAAAGGAAGGAAGCAGGTAGTCGGGTGATCTCCAGAGATCAGACACAGCTGATCGTCGGAGCTGGCGTCCCATTGCTAGGCAACGGGATGGGAGAGAGTGTCCGAAGGCGACCGTCTCCGGCACCTACATGGGGTGCGGAGGCGGCGCCTGACTAAACCAACCTCTAGTGTGGCACTGTATCAAAGGTCTTTGCAAAATCTAAGTAGACCACATCTACTGTACTGCCCTGGTCTAAGTTCCCACTAACTTTCTCGTAGAAACTAATTAGATTAGTTTGACATGACCTATCCCTCACAAATCCATGCTGATTCCCACTAATAATCGTATTGTGCACCAAGTAATCCTGTATACTATTCCTTAATATACCTTCCAGTAGTTTCCCCACTATTGATGTCAAGCTTACAGGTCTATAATTCCCTGCTTGTGATCTCGTCCCCTTTTTAAACAACTGCACCACATCTGCTATTCGCCAATCCCTTGGTACTGAGCTTGATGAGATTAAATATATGAAAATCAAGAATAGCGGTCTAGTTGTCTCTGAGTTTAGCTCCATTGAGTGTATGCCATCTGGACCTGGAGCTTTAGTTATCTTAATATTCTTAAGTCGCCTTTGGTCTTCTTCCTCTGTCAACCAAGTATTAATTAATGGCACGGTTTCATTTCCATTTTTATGTATTATTCCTACCATTTGTTCCTCTCTAGTAAATACTGAAGAAAAGAAAGTGTTTAATACATCTGCTTTTTCCTTAGTATCATTTATCAAGTCATCCATCTCACTTGTTAGGGGTCCTATATTATCTTTTTTTAATCCTTTTGCCATTTATATACTTAAAAATATTTTTGGGGTTTGTCTGACTTTATTTTGCAACTTGTTTTTCATTTTATAATTTAGTCAATCTAATTTCCTTTTTGCATGTTTTATTACATTCCTTGTACCGACAGAAGGACTCCTTAGACCCTTCAAACTTAAACAATTTAAATAGACGCTTCTTACTTTGCATTTCTTCCCTTACCTTATTATTTAGCCACATTGGTTTAGACTAAATTCTTTTACATTTATTTTCCATAGAAATGAACTTATTCATATATGTTTCCAACAACATTTTAAAGACAGAATTCTTCCCTATTTTTTCCTTCAAAAACTTTGTCACAGTCTATGAACTTTAGAGACTCCTTTAGCATATTACAATTTGCCTTTCTAAAGTTTAAAGTCCTAGTTGATCCCTTATACTGTTCCTTCTGGAAACTAATTTCAAATGAGACCATATTATGATCACTATTTCCCAAGTGTTCCCTTACTTGAATATTTGATATTACGTTACATTATTTGTTATTACTAGGTCCAGTATAGTCTGGTTCCAAGTTGGTTCCTCCACTAATTGGAAATGTAATGGTCTTTTAGCGCGCTCAGAAACCTATTTCCCCTAGCTGTTCCTCAGGTCTCAGTACTCCAATCAAGGTCCGGATAATTAAAATTCCTCATAATTAAAACTTGACCTAGTTGTGTAGCCTAATTGTTTTAGCCTTTTTAATTTGCTGTAGAAGTTGACCTTCCTCACTCATACTAATATCTGACGGTTTATAGCATATCCCTATCAGCAGTTTCACTGAACTGTTTCCTCTGCTGGATATTTCCACCCACAATGCCTCAATATTTTCACCAATATTCTCGTAAATAACTTATACCTATCCCTCCTGAAGAGAGTATAGCCTTCCAAGTTGACTGCCTAGTCATGTGTATCATCCCACCAGGTCTCCATAATACCTATAATATCATACTGCTCATTCATTGCTACTAGTTCTAACTCCCCCATTTTACCTGTCAGGCTTCTTGCATTTGCAAGCATACACTTAAGTCTACTGCCTCCCTTAGGTATTTCTTTTTGCTTTAAAAAGGTCCTCTCCTTATCGGCTATGCTTCCCTTTCCCCCTTCTCCCCCACCTTGACTCTTGTTAAATTCCTCCTTACTACTCTCAATGTCTATCCCATAAATACTTGCTTGCCCCTCCCCCCGAAAGCCTAGTTTAAAATCTCCTCCAACCTTCTAACCATCCTCCCCCCTAGCACAGCAGCCCCCTCCTCATTCAGGTGCAATCCATCTCGACAATAAAGATGGCAACTGACCGAGAAATTAGCCAAGTGCTCTAAGAGTCCAAAACCCTCCTTCCTACACCAATCTTTTAGCCATGCATTAACCTCCCTAATCTCCCACTGCCTCCTTGGACTAGCACGTGGCACAGGTAGTATTTCCGAAAATACTATCTTGGATGTCAATTGCTTTAAGTTTTGACTTATGTCCCTGAAATTATTCTTTTGGACACCCCTTATTCCTCTAACTTGTCATTGGTTCCAACATGCACCAAATAGGTCATTCCCAGTCCCTCCCAACAATCTGCCCACCTGATACACAATATGCCAACTCCGAGCATCCGGAAAAGACAACACTCTGTTTGGCATGCACGGTCCCGGTAACAAATTGCCCTATCTACCTTCCTAATAATTAGATCCCCTACCACCACAATCTGCCTGGTTCCCTGAGTAACTTTGGTCCCCTCTATGCTGGAGAGACCGTTCCCCCGGTTGCTAGAGGAAGCAGTCTCACCCAACTCTACCAATTCTGAACTGCCTTCCACAGTATCTTCATCCAATCTGGCAAATCTGCTGGAATTGCTTAGCTCAAACTGGCCTGCCTCTTCCTCCCTCTGCTACCCCTAGTAACTGTTCCCCAGCTGCCTACCTGTGCATCCTCCTCTGTCTCTGCTCCATCCTGCTTAGCTAACGCATCAACGGTGAGCTGTAAACTCTGCTCCAGCTTGGCAATCTCTCTCAATGTTACAATGGTCTGCTTTAGATCACTTGTGCTTCTAAGGAGACCAATTGCTCACATTTCTCACAGAGGTATAAACCTTGGAACAATTGCTCCAAGTGTGCATACATATGACAAGATATGCATTGAGTGAGATCATCAAGCCTGCTACCACTCATCTTATTATGGCTAACCTAACTTCTTATACCCTACAGTGAAATCGAGAGTACCAACCTTTGCTAGCCACTTACCAGATTAAACCCCTTCCTCGATTCCACTCCTTACTGGATCTAACTCCACACTTTAAACAAACAGCAGTGGAAATCACAAGCTCAATGAAATTGATTACCGCCATCTGTTAAATAGAGCTTGAACTATTTAAGCTGTATTAACTAATGCAATTAAACCACACCCACTAGCTCTAACAGAAAAAAATAATAAAATAAATGTCAATTTCACAACCATTTCGGCTAAGGCTTTACTAACTCTCTATATTGTGGTTTGTAGATAGATTTATAAAGCTAGTGAAGGGACAATTGCTGATTATCGTATGTCTGAGTTTTGTAAATTATTATTCAACTAATACCATTCAGCCAAACCACCTAAATTACCCCACTAGTCTAGTCAAAACAAGATATTGGTATGGAAAGTCAGTATAGTGAGAAACTATTATTACCTCCTGGCATAAACTTTATTACAGGGAACAAAATGATTAACTTGTATGGTGAATTATAGTATTAGTGCTTGTTACATAGATGTTTAATATTTATTAATGGCAGTATGCAAAATGAGACAACCTTTGTAAAAGACGTGAAAATATTAAATTTATTGTGCAGTATTACTAAAAAATGCCACATGATCAACTTGTACCATTTTTAGAAATGATGCAAGTGACAAAAAACACATGTGTTTTTAATATGTTGTTTTTAATTATGCATTTTCTTCTTCATTTGAGTAAAAAAGGTTTAAAAATAAACATGTACAATTTTTGTTTAGATGGCAAAAAAATGTGTATTTAACCATTAAATTTAAACTAGTGGTAATAATGAAATCCTGTTACATTGTTGCTAATTTATGTTCATATTAAGTCCTCAGATGTTGCTTATTGGTCCTTCTTGAAAATATGTATCGTGTTTAAGTATTCATTTTTAAATTAACAGGTATGTTATGTTCAATATCATTTGCAGGATATCAATGCTTCCATGACAAATAGCACAGTGACAAGCAAACCACCTGTCACATTACGGCTTGTTGTCCCCGCAAGTCAGTGTGGATCTCTTATAGGGAAAGGAGGATCTAAAATTAAAGAGATCAGAGAGGTAAGAATCTTCAAAATTCATTTAATACAACATGAAAATAATAGCAAATATATCATGTAAATCAACATGTTTCTAAAAAAAAATCATAGTTTCTTATTTATATAGTAGACTGCAGAAAGGACTGGGTGGAAATGTATTTAGAGAGACATATTTTTCTTACATAAAGTTCTGTATTAATATTGAGTGAGAATGCATCACTAAACTCCTAGCAGCTAGAGAAAGCACAAAGACTTGAGACTCAATGATTGCCACTAGTTCTTAAAGAATTCATAGACTGAATGCTGATGAATATTGGTTAATCCCACAAAATAGCTGCTTCTACTAGGTGGAGGCAACATGTAGACTTTAAAGAGAGGGATGAAAGCCCAAGGGTTAATATACACATATTTATTGTATTACAAAACGAATAGTATAACTTGTAATATAGTAAGGCTGCCTATTAAACTCATGGCACAATCAAAAATGAGAAACTCTGCATAGTTTTCTGGTAATATAAAGACCTGAACATAGAACCAAAAGATCCGCATTTCTCCATTCCATAGGCACCTTGGCACATTATTTGTGTGCTAAGATCATCAAACATGAATAAAATAAACTGCAAAAGATCTCGTAATCAGCACATTTTGTAACATATACACATAACTGCATTTATGGCAAATGTTATAGACAATAAAGGTGTCAGGCTCCGTCACCGCACCTCTCCTGGGTGCCGGGGAACAGTCGCCTGCCCCCTCTCCGACGTGCGCCCCGTTGCCTAGCAACGGGACACCGCTTCGGGCTCCTGGTTCCCTGTGCACATGCGCGCTGGCTCTCCTCAGGTCTCTGTCGGTGGTTAGATGTGCTCTGACCACCAGAACTCTCCTTCTCCTCCTATCACGGGCCATTTCCCCCTATATTACCCTCCTCCTTCTCTAACCTCATTGCCAGAGTATTGGTTCACCAGTCTGCAGCGTTCCTGCAGAAAATTTTCGACCCAACACTAGACCACGCTCATTGTGTTTAAAACACAATCAGAGCGGCCGGGCAGCACGCTGTCCCTGCCTGTCACTGCTGAATGGACCTGCACATAATGTGCAGCCACTGGCAGCAAGCCCCTGCTAGGGGGCAAAGAGCTGGCTATTTCCTGAAGACATAGCAGATGGAGTCTATTCCTCTGGGCTGGCTGAAGCTGTGGTTGCTGGCGATGGCTGTTGTCTAGCAGCTGTGGTCTTTTTCTCTGTGCTGGGTTGTGCAGGTGTAGATCCTGAAGACTGTAGTCTGGAAGTTTGGCTCCGGGTAATAGAGTTGAGAAATGCGGTCACAATTCTACCCCCAACATCATTGCTAAAGATCACATCGGTTGGGAGGCCATCCATAACAGCTATATTTCGTAACTCCTGGCCATCTCCCCAGTCCAGATACACACTTGCTACAGGCACTTCCTGTTCCAGTCCATCTGTCACAGTAACTTTGGCAGTGTGACCCCGCAATACTGCAGCAGGATCAATAGGATAGGGACTCACAACAGTAATTGAGGTCCCTGAATCCCTCAATCCTTCAACCTTCAGGGTTCCCACTTGGACCGCCTACAAGTTCCTCTACATGTTTTGTGGGTTTTTTTGGACAAACAGGTGACTCTTCCCTTCAAGTCACCCTCAATCTCGACACACTCTGTTGGGCAGGGGTGGAAACAGTCACCGGGTTCTAGAACTCAGAATCGGGGCTGTGGGAAAGTGCATCCTTAGGTGACCGGTTTTCCCGCAGCTGTAGCACTTCCTCTCCAGCCTGGGCTCCGATGGTCTCTGATAACTCCCAGGGACAGGACGGTGACTTGCGAGTGGTACCCGAAGGGTTAGGTAATTCCTTTTGGGGATGAGTAGAAGAGTGGTGTCCCTCTGATTGTATAGTCTTTTGGGGTTGGCTTTTAACCTGGTGCTTCTGCCAGTGTGCTAAATCCCAAACGCTGCCTAAGGTCTACAAAAAGAAGTCACCAACTTCTTAACAAAGTCACATATAATACATAGATAGTATACCTTTTGGCGCTGATTGGGTCACAAATAAAAGAATGCCAGTGTCATATGGTGAATCACTGTAACAAAAAACATGGAGGAAACATAGAGCAGTATGGTACAAACAGGTGAAGCATATAAAAACCCTGGGTCTGTATCCCTGTATAGAGTGTCTGGATAGGACAATTGTTAACACCACGTGAGGAAATCCCCAAAGGTATTAGGCTTACAAACACGAGTCTTGTACCACAGCACTTCTGATAACATCCAAAGGAGAGATGGTCATATCCTCCATACTTTTCTCCAGCGATGCAATCACAATAAAAAAAGGAATATCATAGCATAATACTGTTTTATTTTATGAATGAATATAAAAATAAAGCATGTACAGCATCAACGTGGGTATTACCCGAGTTCAAAAAGTTCTCAAAGAAAGTGCAGGGGTGACTCCACCGTCTCGCTGTCAAGTGCCTCCCTTCATCCCAGGCACTGATGAAGGGAGGCACTTGACAGCGAGACGGTGGAGTCACCCCTGCGCTTTCTTTGAGAACTTATTGAACTCGGGTAATACCCACGTTGATGCTGGTAATTAATCGGTTCTCTTCCAAAATCTCATGAGTCAAAATAAAATACTTGCTCGATTGGAAGGTTTTCGGCCCTGAAGAGCACTCCTGGGTCGATTCCTCTGATGTTCATACTCCATCCTTGGTTAAAAAGTTTCCATTCCAAGTTCTCCAACAAACCCAGCCTTAGGTGTGTGGTGCTAACTTTTAACAGCTGTCACACACCACACCAGGTAATCGCATTGGAATTCGCTATGCCTACCTGTCCCTGTTGACAGTCTCTCTCTCTCTCTCTCTTTCTCTCTTGCTCGCTATCTCTCTCCTTGGCAGCAGAGAGTTTCAACTTGCTGGCTGTTCTGAACATGCGCAGTTCTGGCTTTTATAACTTCTTCCCTCTATATAAAGCACCTCCATCAAGTCTAAGGTGCCAGATCTTCAGGTCTCCCTACCTGTTAGGACGTCTCCTCCTCTGGCTCCTGTTTTATTCGCTGACATACTGCAAAGATTTGCACCTCCCTTCAGATCCTGTTCCAGGGCTTTCCAGCCAAGTGCATCATTACCCTGCAGACCTCTGCTCTCCAGTGTATACCTGACTCACCTCCTTCTTATTCAGTACTCCGCTGACATGCTGCAGACCGTTGTGCCTCCTCTCAGATCCTGCTCCAGTGCTGTCAGGCATATCAGGACCCTAGCGCATTATTTCTCTGCAGACCTCTGCTCTCCAGTCACCTCCTTCTTATTTAAGACTCCGCTGCCATGCTGCAGACCATTGCGCCTCCTCTCCTATCTTGCTTTAGAGCTATCCTGCTCCTCAGGACCCTAGCGCATCTCTACTCTGCAGACCATTGCACTCCTGAGTGTCCTTGACTTTTCTTCTCCTCTTCGTGTACCTCCTGGTCTTCTTGCTTTTACTACTGCCAGTCAGCTCCTCTCCAACCTGTTGTGCACTCCACTGAAGCTCAGTCATATCCTCACTTTTGTATCTGGGTTCTCCATCTTGTCTCGCTTATCACCTCCTAGAGGGCCACGACCTGCGGCTAGAGAGCTGCATAATCCATATTCCCTTGCAGTGTTCCCTGTGAACACCTCTCATTCCATTAGACACCACGCCTCCCTGGAGGCAGTTCTCACTTGAGCAGACCTCAGGCTCCACCTGACCCTGAGTTTGTGACACAGATGTGTAAATGACAGAGGTAAAAGTCAAAGCATAAACCAGACACAAGTTTTCAAACTTACCATTCGGATCAATGTGCATGTTGTCCAAATACTTGCCTTTTAATTCGGCCAGTCTGCCACTCTCAAGAGCCAATAAGAATTTGCTGATCTTGGCGAGTTGTAGGGTACCTTCTGGGAGGTGGTAATACTGTCGGTGCATCCTGATGTCGTGCCCAAGGAAGTCAACTGATCCAGTTCTGTGTCGTTTCGGTTAAGGACCTTTGAGAGAATGGCAAGATGATTTCAAAGCTTTGTGGAAGACAGCATGTGAAAATGTTTAGCCACACACTCTCGGGCAAACAGTCATATGCAATCGTATCCTCTGAAGTGTGACAAGGCAGCTGGCCTAGCAAACATGTAGACATTTTGGATATCCACTCCGCATTCTTCAAGGTTCTCTGCGAGAAGTTCCTTGCATGGCTGGTGTCAGCAAAATGGGGACTTTTCTCCCTAATTTTCCCTCAGATTTCAAAGCAAGTGAAATGTCAGAAGAGCTTCCGCTCAACCTCAGAAATTGATAGGGTCACATCTTCAAGAAGTTATGAAGCATCTCTTGAGGAGAAGATAGTCAGCAACATATTTGAAACTTCCCCTTCCCTTCTTCGATTGAAAAAGATTACCTCTGCCAGGGTAAATTTTGCATGCAGTGCCCAGTGGTTAAGTGTAGGTTCAGTGGATAAACCATTTTGGTAGGATTGCTGCTTCTCATCGAGGTACAAGTGCATCTTTTTCACATCTTTGATGAAAGGTAAGAGCTGAGGAATGTTCCACTTGGACTCCTTAAGAGTTTTCAAGGCAACCGACAAGATCAACTTGTTTCATCTTGCCTCGTATATTTTCCAGAAGTTGCGTGCATTTTCAGCCACAGCAGTGCAGCCGTCCATCATGGTCTCGGCACTCTACAATGCTCGATATCTTTTGCAGGCCATGCCTGACCTTGAGTGCTATTGAGGGTGTCTTAAATGTACCTGCCTCCTCGTCATAGTCAGCTACCAGCTTCACAGCGTCTATTATGTGCAGAAAGTTTAATGGGATGGTAAAGTCTTACATCCTCTCCAAAGGCATAGTTCTTCTGGCCTGTAGTAGTAGCCTGTACATTTCTCTAAGCTTCTGATGGATGTACTCATGCCTGCTAACATCTGAACTGACCCAGTTGAAGAGATGTTGCCCCATCTGCATGATGCATTGGTCATTTTTGACTGCGAGCAAGATTTCATCTGAGTTCATATCACCCAAGAGCTTCCAAAAGCCACCATTGATGTCAGGTGGAACAGGCTGAGCATGGGCGCACAGTGGCTGGACTCTGTTTTTGCAAGATCTGGGCTTACAGCCCCTTCAGTTTAGCTTACATCTCTTCATGTATCGCCACAGATATTTTCTTGCAATCAAGCCTTGGCAGGCAGCACAGTGCATGAAGCCTTCGGTATCCATCTCTTTGTCTGGACGTTTGCACGGGACCAGAACACCATGCCCTTTCCTCAGTGCCTCAGCATTTTATGCAAAGTTACTCCTATTGCGAAGACGTGCCAATTGCATGCACCTTTCTTTTGAGTGCTTGGGGAATTACATGGCTCTGGCCACTTCAGTCTCATTTCAGTGAACATGCTCCATATGCTGGGTTATTTTTGAGAGGGGCTTCCCAGCGTGCAGGCAGTACTGCTTTTTGTTATACACCCTGTAACTGTCACTGTTTTTAGATAGCGTTTGGACAGACACTGTGTCGTCTTTCTGACCATCTGTGTTTTAAAACACCGCTTTCAGAAGGTTGAGAATGGTCGTGGAACTCACCTCTCGATACCTGCACTTTGCCCTACTGGTGGACAATGGGGCATCACCGCTGGTGTCTGAACCGCTCTCCTCCAAAGTGTCAGGGGCATGCTCATCTCCATCGCTCTCCCGGCTATAGTCAGAGCCACCGGTGGGCTCTGTCATGCTCTACCATCCCAACTTTATCTTCAGCAGCAGACAGATGCTATTGTGTCTTAACCCGTTTGGTGTATAAAGCCTTCCCGGGAAAGCTGCAGTCACTTTCTCTTCCTGCTCCTGCTATATATATATATATATATGGATGGTCTACTGACCTCTAGTGGTGGAATGTACACGCACTCTCCCCTCCACATTGGACACATGCACACTATTAGTCACATGTGACTCGTGTGGACATGCCAGATTTTTATGTCAAGCATATCAACAAGGTTCCATGCATTGATTAGCTTTGGGAAGCTTTGGGGGACCTCAAGTACTGTCCCCACTATGACTAAGGTTCCCACAGTGTTTGTGTGTAAACAGGTCAATGTTCACACAAGTATATGAATGCAAGTACAGACACACACACACACACACCTACCTCCTCCTCCCTCTCACTCTGCTCCTTTCTTTCAACTTCTCCCCTCTACAATGTCTTCCTTCCCACAAAAGTAAATATATTTATTGCACTGCACCTTACATGTCCACTGCACCTTTCATGTCAGTCATGTCTGCACATACCACTCATGTGAAGATACTGGATTTTCTGGCCTAATTCTACCCACTTCACACTGGCTGACAATCCAGGGGTGCCTTACTATGCCAGGGAAGCCTACTCAGTACCTTCTAATGTAGTGACTCAGGTAAATGCAGTTAGGAAAGTACAACAGTACATTTATTGTAATAAAACCAACAGTAGAATATTATATACAAACAGTAAATAAATTGCACCTTCCAGGAATCAAATCACAGAATGAATATCACCTTCCTCCTGGAGTTATTCCTTATATCTAGAGTCAATTTTTCATAGTATTTTTCCCTCCCTGGGCAAACCCCTGTGTCTCTCCTTCTTAAACATTGGTGAGTGCTGGACTAGGGGTTTTGAGGGTGAGTGGAGATGAGCTGTTTTTCCACAGTGGCTCCCCTGCAGTTTCCCAGACAGAATGTCTCAGGCAATCCTGTGGAGGACAATGGGTATTAATTGGCCTTTCCCACCTCCAAATATCAGATAGCAGTTAACCCCTCCTGAAATTAACAGAGTCCCCAGCTGTTCCATGCTTCCTGTAGAGAAAAAAAAGGGAAGAATGAATGTAGTTACAGCCCCCTCACCTGTATCCGGGAACCTATTAGCCATAACCCACCGGGCTACACTTTAAGACCAATGAATAACAGCTTCACTGCAATATTAAGAATATACAATAAACAATATACATATTTACAATGAGCTACAATGTCCCCTTATCCAAATGTAATTTGACACTGCAGTTGTACTCTGGTGAGCAGGGGAACAAAACCAGGGCTATAAAAAGTATATGTTATAATCCACATATTGTGAGAAACGAGGGACAGCAAGCTGGTTAAGGTGTTATCAAACTCGTTTCGTCACACCTTCACATGCCACTCATACCTCCCTATGCTTTCAAATCCCACATGTACTTCAAAACTTCTCCTTCTACATGCCGCCCCTCTCTTATTAACAACTAATCAACTAATGGCCACCAATTAACCATTAATTACAACATAAGGTTCATGTACCTCGTCAATTAAGAAGATTCAGGTCTTTCCCGGGAAGGAAGGAGAGATGTCACATCATAGTACTGCACTATAATATTCTGCACTGCAATCTTCTGCTCTGCCCTGAACTGTACTGTCTGCACTCCATTTCTTCCTACGGTTGCATGATGCAGCAATACAGTGATCAATTCTTCAATCAACACAGCTGTTATAGAATTTAGAGCAAAGATTTGGGGGGGCACAGGACCCAGACAACATGCATGAAATAAGTTACTGTACTTTATATAAATATGATATTATATATTTTTTATGTTCCGAGCTGGTCACATGTCTCCAAGATTTATTTTTGACCCTGGTCACTGCTGCATAAGATTTAACATGAAAAAAGTTGAAATAAATTACTAAAAGTTTCTTTGAATGAGTACGTTTGCCTCCGAGGGTTACTTGTGACTGTAGAACTGTTTTATTTTAACTTGAAAGTTGCCTGTGAAGGCCATCTTTAAAATCCTAAAGTAGGAAAATATTTGCACAAAAATACCCATGGTTCTATAAACTATAAAAATGTAACTGAATCTAATAGACTTTAAAATAGTAAAAGTACTAAACAAATATGGGTATACAGCTGAATGTGTGTTTGTATTAGAGATGCTCACTGACCCCGTGTTTTGGTTTTGGTTTTGGATCTGGATTACCGTCGTGTTTTGGTTTTGGTTTTGCCAAACCGCCCTTGCGTGTTTTGGTTTTGGTTTTGTTTGGTTTTGTTTTGCTATTTTTTTAAAAAATACAATTTATTTGGTCTAAAATAACCTAATTTAGTGCTCCACCAGTTTCTTGGATAACTGAGGTAATTCTAAAGCTAATAAATTATGAAAAAAACAGTTTAATCCCTGGTAGACCGTCCTTAATTATAACACTTGCCTGCAAATTATATAGACAAACCTGGTTGTCTTCCCCCTCCATCTTTGACTATTCGCAATGTAGCCATCGTCTTTGAGTGTATATTACACCCTCCATTTGTAGTTAAATAGAAAAAATGCAGCCTGCATAGACTGAACAATATAAAAAATAAATGGACCAAGGTAGTTTTCTGGCTGTCTATGACCCCCCCACCACCACTTGTAGTTAAATAGAAAAAAGCAGCCTGCATAGACTGAACAATATAAAGAATAAATGGACCAAGGTAGTTTGGTGGCTGTCTAGAACCCCCCCCCCCTCCACTTGTAGTTAAATAGAAAAAAGCAGCCTGCATAGACTGAACTATATAAAGAATAAATGGACCAAGGTAGTTTGGTGGCTGTCTATGACCCCCCCCCCCCTCCGCTTGTAGTTAAATAGAAAAAAAGCAGTCTGCAAAGACTGAACAATATAAAAAATAAATGGACCAAGGTAGTTTGGTGGCTGTCTATGACCCCCCTCCCCCCTCCACTTGTAGTTAAATAGAAAAAAAAACAGCCTGCATAGACTGTAAAATTAGAATATTAAAAGAAATGGACAAAGGCAGTTTGGTATCTGTCTCCACTCCACTAGGAGTCAAATAGAAAACTATTTAGCCGTTATAGACTGTAGAATATAAATAGAAATTGAGAAAGGCAATTTGGTATCTGTCTGCATCATCCTCATCAACATCATCATTAGGGCCCGCCTACACAAATCCTCATCCTCTTCTAATTCAAAAGTGGCGTTCTCAATTGGTGTATCACCAGCTACACTCTGGCTTTTCAGGCACACATCAGCAGAACTGCTGAAAGGGCCCTTCTTTATGGGTACACTAACAGAATGCTCACGATTAGACATACCCCTGGTGGATGGACTCTCCACAGGGATTGGTGTCATTTCTGATTCTGAGCATACATTATCCTCTAAAGCCTTACTGTTTTCTTGCAGCTGGCTTTGACGCGTAACAGTAGTTGTGCACCACTTTTAGACTCCAAATTACTTGGTCTTGCTTGGTCACGAGTGACCGTACAAGAAGAAGGCTCAGTAACATTTTTTGATCTGCCACTAATAGAGAAAGACGAAGGCCTCATTCTTTCTTTGCCACTGCGTGTGTAGAATGGCATGTTGGCAATTTTTTTTTTATCGGCACTTAACTTTTCCTTAGTTACACTTCTTTTTCGCTTCAATACGGTAATTTTTTTTGGGGTGTGTGTTTTTTTTCCCTGATTTAAAAAGACTATGTACTTTTACATAGGCTTTACCAGATGACGTACTGGGAACACTACCATCAGGACTGGTGCCAGCAACTGCTTGCTGATTCTGCTCATATGTGGACTGTGGACTTGAATCCATTTTAATGAGTCCAAAGCACTTGTAGTGCAAAAAATTGTATAGATACTGCTGATAAATATGACTTTTGACAGCCAGAAAAATTAGTGTTTCACACTGGGGAATATGGGACACCCCAAAGCACTTGTAGTGCAAAATATTGTAGAAATACTGCTGCTAAATATGACTTTTGGCAGCCAGACAAATTATTGTTTCACACTGGGGAATGTGGGACACCCCAAAGCACTTGTAGTGCAAAATATTGTATAAATACTGCTGCTAAATATGACTTTTGACAGCCAGAAAAATGAGTGTTTCACACTGGGGAATATGGGGCACCCTAAAGCACTTGTAGTGCAAAATATTGAAAAAAAAATGCCTCCTCTATCCTCCTCCTCTCTTCCTGCTCTAACAATTGCTAAAAGAATTGGTAATAATAATAGAATTGAATACCTTAGAATTGAAATAATAATAGAAAGAATAAGGTGTCTCTGCTCTAATACAGCCTGTGACCTAACCCTGCTCTCTCCCTCTGTCAAGTGGCGATGGATTGCTGTGGAGGCGGGTATTTATGCATTTCAAATATCGCGAGAACCGAGCTCCGAGATCCGACTACGTCAGGATGACGTTTTGCCTCGATTTTGACTCAGAACGGGCGGGAGAGTACCGAGCCTCGGCTCGGATAGGCAAAGTTCGGGTGGGTTCGGATCTCGGAGAACCGAGCCCGCCCATCTCTAGTTTGTATGTTTGCAAAAGAAAAGAGAGAACCTTTTTAGTAGTGCACTTAGTCTGTTGTCCCAGAGTGTATATTTTAGTTAACCTTAAGGAAATGCTGTGTATGACAATTATTATAGATGTACTTTCCAACTGAAAATGAAGCAGCTGACAAGCAGTCTAAGACAAATTAAATATTGTATGTTTTTAGATTAATTTTAGTTGGTTTTTTATAACGAATGGAACTAGTGCGTCTATAGTGTGTTTATACATCTGCTTATTTGTCATACTTGGGAATGTCTTGCATTGATGCAAACAAACCATCAAATTAAAACTTAATACTAAGCCAGAAGTAGTCGCAAATTTAATTAGCAGAAATAAATAGAATTGTAAGAGTTCATCTTATAATATATAAAATTATATAATGTGTCATAACAGTTTATATTTCATATCTATGGTTTTGGAAAGATATTACAGAAAAGGGAAAAATGTATTGGTTACATTGTATTTCCGTTTATCATTCATTCCTGTGAGGCCTACTTAAAGTCGGATCCTGAAAAATGTACAGTGGTTAGATAAAGCTTGTTAACCCTTAGAATGTGATTAATGAAGGCATAAAAAGTTACATTTTATGCACTGTTAATTAGATTCTCTTTATTTAGCAATTTTTAGAATTTGACATAAATCAAAGTATGCATAGAAATAATTTAAAGTAATTACAAACTTTTTTCCCAACTGTTTGTCTGAAATGATGTTTAGATATGTTCTACCTTTTTTGTCCACCAGACTTATACTGCAAAATAGAAAGTCTATTAAAAGTCATAGAAGGGGGCTAAGCAAAGTTCCTTATGGATTACAGGAACAAGTTGCTTGCAGTTCAGCAGGAAGATGTTAAGCTATTTCATTTCAGCACACTTATTTCTGTATCAGTATTGTGGTTGCATATGCTATATTTTTGTGAATGTTACAAGATGTCTTTTCATATCAGTACACATTGTATTTTAGATTAGTGGCCAGTGATTAGTACTATTCTGTCCAATAGGTAGAATTAGACGATAAAGCCCCTTGGATCAGTTCATCTGGATCTTAACCTGTGTTACGAGCTTTAGAAACACTGTGTTTACAGCAAAAATGTTGGTGTTCATCCTTTCTATTAATGCTCCAATCGTATGCTTAACTTATTTAAAATGTGTAAGATGCAAAATAAGTGCTTTCTCTGTTCAAACAAATACAATGAAGTGAAAATCAAATGATCACAATATAATAATAAATAAAGAGCCTGAGGACAGTATTAAGGACAGTATTAAGGACTTTACTGTCATTAAGGACAGTAAAGCAAAAAAAGGAGTAAATGCTCTCTGGGACAAACAATACAAGGGGTGCAAATTAGTTTGCTATTTTGCACATAAATTAAAAACTGTCTTTTTTTCACATAGCACATAAATCCTTCATAGTTTTATATTTGCACTGACACTTAAAATGGATTCTCCTCGATGTAAAATAAAACAATTAATTAAATTCTTCTTTTGACTATATGTTATAATCCAACTCCAAGATGTGAATGAATACTTAAATATCCCATTCGAAAACACCACCCCCCATTGTTAATGCACATACAATTTAAAGACTTGTTTCAAGTATGTATCACAAATCCTGATCGCCACAACATCTACACACAGCATAATCCTGACAACAATCATCTTTAGCAGATGAAATTAGAAGACTTGTTTCAAGTGTATGGTATGAATACTAATAATAACAGATCCTGCATACAGCCCGATCCTCCGTCCAGTGGCGGAACTACCATTGGTGCAGCAGGTGTGGTGGAGATAATGGAGCCCGCTGCATGGTGAACTAGCGAGCTGCCCCGGTTCCCTAATCCCTGCATCGGGGCCCACAGCTCGCTAGTTCTGCCTCTGCTTCCGTCTTTACCACCTTACGTGGAGCACCTTTAGCAGATGGCTTCCTCTCATATTTAGTATGGAAATTAAAGGTAAGGAAGAATTTAATTCATTTAACTCACATACTGTATATAAATAGATTTTTTTTACACACATATTTTTTAACATATTCACTTTATTATTATATTGTGATCATTTAAAATTCACGTCATTGTATTTGAACAGAGAAAACACTTATATTGTACCTTTCACTTTTTATATATTTTGTTATTTGCATAGTGGCACTTTGAGGTATTTGAGCTGCATTCTTTGAGTGCTGGTTTGTAGTATAATATTTTTGTTTCATATATTAAACTTGTTTCAGAGTTTATACATTTTGCAACATTTATTTAGTGTTTTTGTCTTATGTTTTTCTTTCTGCACATTTAATAGTAGATCTGAATATCCTAAATAGGGGGTTTGTTTTTATGTGACAATTTTATGCTGCTAAGGTTTTTTTGTGTCAATTTTAAGTCCACAGGTGCTCAAGTTCAAGTAGCAGGGGACATGCTACCTAATTCAACAGAGCGTGCAGTTACTATATCAGGAACTCCTGATGCCATCATTCAGTGTGTTAAACAGATTTGTGTTGTCATGTTAGAGGTGGGTGCAAATTAATTTATCTACACAAAAGATTGTAACATACTATGCTGGAAATGGTATGTTTACATTTAAGTAAGAAAATGTATTATATTGTCTATTTTATATTTTTTCTACACATATGATATATGAGTGACGTATTGTTGAAAATTGTTTGGCTTCTTTAGTTTAAATCCAGTGTAACTATTTGATAACCGGAGGTTTTTTACCAGTTCGGGCCTGATTCATTAAGGAAAGTTAAGCAAATGTAAGCAAGTAAGGCAAAACCGTGTTGCGTTGGAGGGGGAGGTAAATTTAAAATATGATTGCAGATTTATATTTGGAGTAGGGCATATCCTAGATCAACTTTAAATTTCAGTGTACAAATAAGGTATCAAGTATTTGTTTGTTGCATGAAAAAACAGCCAGTATTTTCCTTATGTGCAAAATAATAAACTCATTTGTACCCTTTGCATTGAAACACGGTTTTGTCCAGAAAACTTAAGTAAATTTTTTGCTTAACTTTCCCTAATGAATCAGACCCTTCATGACTAGATAAAAAATAATTTATTGGAATTGTTATTTCAAATGGAAACAACTGTATATTTTAATTTAAAATGTTTTTCATTGTTCTCCCTTGGACAGATATGGCTTTGTAGCATTGTGGAATAAATAACTTGTTATTTTAAAATCATTACCTAGAGCAGTGGTTCCCAAACTTTTGCAGTTCGCGACACCCTTAGAGTCTCCAAATTTTTTCAAGGCACCCCTCCAAAATAATTATTGAGCAGTCCTGTTTTAGAAGTAGTTGGCTCAAAAAATTGTAATAAGTATTTAGGTCAGGACAGAAATACTTATTTAGTTGTATGCAAAAATGCCCCCTCTGCATCCAGACACTCTGCCCTCGGGCACTCTGCCCTCTCTGCATCCAGACACACTGCCCCCTCTGCATCCAGACACACTGCCCTCTCTCACACTGCCCCCTCTGCCCTCTGTCACGCTGTCCCCCCTCCTCTGCCCTCTCTCACAATGTCCCCCTCCTCTGCCCTCTCACACGCTGTCCCCTCCACTGCCCCTCTCATGCTGTGTCCCCCTCCTCTGCCCTGCTGTGCCCCTCCTCTGCTCTCTGTCCCCATCCTCTGCTCTCTGTCCCCATCCTCTGCTCTCTGTCCCCATCCTCTGCCCTCTGTCCGCCTCCTCTGCTCTCTGTCCCCCTCCTCTGCTCTCTATCACCATCCTCTGCCCCGCTGTCACCATCCTCTGCCCCGCTGTCACCATCCTCTGCCCCGCTGTCACCATCCTCTGCCCTCTGTCCCCCTCCTCTGCCCCGCTGTCACCATCCTCTGCCCTCTGTCCCCCTCCTCTGCCCCGCTGTCACCATCCTCTGCCCTCTGTCCCCCTCCTCTGCCCCGCTGTCACCATCCTCTGAACTCTGTCCCCATCCTCTGCCCTCTGTCCGCCTCCTCTGCTCTCTGTCCCCCTCCTCTGCCCCGCTGTCCCCATCCTCTGCTCTGTCCCCATCCTCTGCTCTCTGTCCCCATCCTCTGCCCTCTGTCCGCCTCCTCTGCTCTCTGTCCCCCTCCTCTGCTCTCCGTCCCCATCCTCTGCCCCTCTGTCACCATCCTCTGCCCCTCTGACCCCATCCTCTGCCCCTCTGTCCCCCTCCTCTGCCCTGCTGTCACCATCCTCTGCTCTCTGTCCCCCTCCTCTGCCCCACTGTCACCATCCTCTGCTCTCTGTCCACCTCCTCTGCCCCGCTGTCGCGATCCCTCTCACTCTGCCCCGCGCCAGGCACCAGCCATAAAAAAAAAAAGAACACAGAAACTTACCAATCCGTCGCTTGTTACTGACGACGATATTCAGTGACAGCTGCGGGAGAGAGGAGGCTGCTGAGTCCCGGCGCCCAACGGATTGGTAATTTTCTGTGTTCTTTTTTTTTTTTTTATGGCTGGCCCACGGCACCCCAGTGACAGCACCGCGCCTCCCCAGGGAGCCGCGGCGCACAGTTTGGGAACCGCCGACCTAGAGGATAGCTAGTGAGAGCAGGAATTAAAGTGTTCCAAAATTACTCCCATAGTAATTTTATAGTAATTGTTATAGCCTTAAAAGTATACCCCACAATTAAATTAATTAATTCTCAGGAGGACAGCAGTAGCAAATATGGATAATCAAACATTGAATATTTTTTTACTTAAGTCTGTTATATTTATAGGATCCTTGAATGTACTATTTTTAGTTTATATATCCCTCCTAATGCCTTATCTACAGACAAGTCTATTCTTTTGATGGCACATCCCATGCATAGAGTACTTCTGGAAGGTGCAAATGAAAATGCATTTCAATGAGCACTTTGTAAAGCGTTCAGAAACAAAAGTAATACAAGTTGAATTTAGTATAACAAATGTCCCAAAAGTAGAAGTAAGCAGAACTTTGAAGTTATATTTTCGGCTGGGCCCACAAACCCTTATGCAAACATTGATTTAACTGGGATTATTTTAAAAATATGATGAAGGCATGATGTGGGCAGTTTCCATTTTATGCATATACTGTTATTTAGTGCAAATAGAAATGCCCTGAACCACTGCAAAATTTTGGGGTTAGTAAATTTACTGCACTTTAATGCACTTTTGAACAGGACATCATATATCTTATAAATCAATCTCTATCTGAATGTGTGGAGATCTTCCAGTCTGCATTCATCAACTGAGACCTATGCTAAGTGTCGGACTGGGGCATGAAGGGCCCACAGCAGGAATACAATGGTAGAAGCCCACCAGACGGGGTGTGGCCAGGCACTAGAGAGGCGTAACCAAACCACTAGAGGGGGTGTGTTAAGCCCAAGATGGACAGCAGCTAGCATCATAGTGTAGTATATAAAGAATGCAGTGTGTGTATATAAAGAGTACACAGTCATGACCTGCCCCTTAGATATAGATATATATATATATATATATATATATATATATATATATATATATATATTGTGGCAAGAGCCCGCTACTGCTGAAGCACACGCAAACAACTTCTTCTTTTTATGCAGCTTTACTGTCAGGATGGTTAAAATGTTTTTGACACTGTATGAATTTCACAGCAATTCTTCGAGACCCTAAACGCTAGCTAGACATAGACCAGCTCTCTCAAGACCAGCCAGATTCCCCAGCGTTGGTCTCACCGAACAAATGATACAAACAAGCTTTTATACCTGATACTCCTCCCCCAGCCTTAGCTTGATGGACAGGTGACACACCCAACTTCTCTTTAAAAGGAAACGCCCATCACTGGCTCTGTTTGCACTAACAGACACACCCTGTCTGTTTGCTGAGAGGAAGGAGCTTTCAAATCATGTAAGTTAACCAAACTTTAAACTATACATAAGTCTTTACCTGGTTTAACCTCAATCTAGGTGCATAACTGCGCCAATGTTCTATTCTGCTTGTATGTTTTCTCTGTATCTTGTCAGATAAATGCCTCCCTTTGTTACGCGGACTTCGCGAGGAGCGCATATTTTCGTGACAATGCATCTGTATTCTTGTGCAGAATCCCAGGTCTATGTTCTACTGTGAACTTGAAAGGTTGCAGTGCCAAGAACCAGCGGGTTACCTTGGCATTTACCTCCCGGTTGTTCTGCATCCATCTCAATGGTGCTGTCACTCACCGGACCGTGAGTTCCTCTGCGCTGGTGCGTGGTTCTCTATCCTTCTTGCCGGCGACTGTCCTGAGCCGCGGCCGTCCGCCATCTTGATGGACTGCGCATGCGCAGCATCCATGAACTCTTATGACCTTGCTTTTAACCTAATTGGTGGATCAATCACCTCTCCCTATTTAAGGCACCTGTGGCCATGGTATCGTTGCCTGATCTTGAGTCTCATTCCCTGTAAGTCTCTGAAGGTGTCTCCTGTGTCCTGCTCGTATCTTCAGTTTCCTACTGGATTACCTGCTCTGCTCATCGGCGGTTCCCATACCCGCTACTGACTCCTGTGTCCTGCTCGTGTCTTCAGCTGTCTGCTGGATTACCTGCTCTGCTCATCGGCGGTTCCCATACCGGCTACTGACTCCTGTGTCCTGCTCGTGTCTTCAGCTGTCTGCTGGATTACCTGCTCTGCTTTCCTGCGGTTCCCATACCCGCTACAATCTCTCAGCTCTCCTGCTGTGCCTGCATATCCTCGTTGGACAAGCTTCTCTACTCAGCAGCGGTATGCATACTTGTTATTGACTATCAGCTGTTATCCTGCATATCCGCTTTGGACAAGCTTCTCTACTCAGCAGCGGTATCCATACCCGCTATAGACTATTAGCCGTTACGTTGCATATCTGTTTGAACAAGCTTCTCTACTCAACAGCGATATGCATACTTGTTATTGACTTTCAGTTGTTATCCTGCATATCCGCTCTGGACAAGCCTCTCTACTCAGCAGCGGTATACATACCCGCTATAGACTATTAGCTGTGACGCTGCATATCTGTTTGGGACTAGCTCCTCTACTCTCCAATTGTATTTATACAGTTATAGACTCTTATCACTCCTCCACTTATCCGCACCTGGACAAGTCCTCACCTCATCACAGCAGTGGTACAACTTGCTGTACGCAGACCACTGACTCTCCCGCTATCTACCTGCACCTGGACAAGTCTTCTCATCACAGCAGTGGTACAACTTGCTATACGCAGACCACTGACTCTCCCGCTACCTACCTGCACCTGGACAAGTCTTCCCTTCACAGCAGTGGTACAACTTGCTATCCGCAGACCACTGACTCTCCCGTTACCTTCCTTCACCTGTTGACGTCCACTCTACTCTCCTACCAGTACAGCTGCAAGTCGCTGACTCTCCTACCAGTATAGCTGCAAGTTACTGACTCTCATCTATTCCATTGGCATTCTCTCTCCATTTGCTGTTATATACGTTCCTACCATTCACCCTACTGCCCAGAGGACCGCTGTGTAAACCCCGCCCCTCTGGTAAGCATTATCAACTGGTGAATCCTGGGTAGAACTCCTAGTGCCCGTGACAGGTGCATGATCTGTTATTAAGGTGAACTCTCTGCCTAGGAGATTATAGCGCAGAGTTTTTGTAGCCCATTTTATGGCGAGACATTCTTTCTCCACAGTGGCATATTTTTGTTCCCTTGGAAGCAACTTACGACTTAGGTACAGGACAGGATTTTCTACTCCATTCTTCTCCTGTGACAAGACTGCACCTAAGCCAACACCAGAGGCATCAGTTTGGAGGAAGAATCCGGTGCTTGTAGAACTGGAGAGGAACAAAGAGCTAACCGAAGATCAGACCAGGCGGTTTCTGCAGAGTCAGACCAGGTTAATCTATCTGGACAACTTTTTTTTAACATCTCCGTAAGTGGAGCAGCTCTAGTGGCGAAGTGGCTTACAAACCGCCTGTAGTAACCGACTAAGCCTAAACAGGTTCTTAACTGCGACTTTTTTTCTGGTCTTGCCCAATTTTTGACTGCCTCCACTTTGTCTAGCTGGGGTTTTACATTCCCTCGACCAACAATGTACCCCAAATATTTGGCTTCTTTCATGGCTATGGCACATTTCTCTGGGTTAGCTGTTAACCATGCTGACCTTAATGAAGCTAGGACCGCCTCAACTTTGGCTAAATGTGATCCCCAGTCTGGGATATAAATCACTATATCGTCCAAGTAAGCGGCTGCATATGCTGTGTGAGGTCGTAGCAATTTATTCATGGCCCTTTGGAAGGTGGCAGGTGCCCCGTGCAACCCAAAGGGTAGGACTTTATATTGATAGAGACCATCAGGGGTGGAAAATGCAGTCTTTGGCTTGGCTGTGGAAGTTAGGGGAACTTGACAATAGCCCTTTGTTAGATCAAGGGTTGTCAAATAGTTGCTACCAGCAAGATTTTCCACTAGTTCATCCACACGTGGCATCGAATAGGCATCAAACTGCGACATACTGTTTAGGCGCCTAAAGTCATTGCAGAACCTACTTGTCCCATTGGGTTTCGGAACAAGCACAATGGGACTATTCCACTCACTAGTGGACTCTTCAATTACGTCTAACTGGAGCATCTTCTCAATCTCCTTTCTCACGTCCACCCGTCTGGCTTCTGGAATACGATACGGCTTCTGCTTTACAATGACTCCTGGTGGAGTGACAATGTCGTGTTCGATTAAGGTAGTGCGCCCAGGGAGGGAAAAGAAGACATCCCTGTTCCGGCGAATCATTTCTTCAGTCTGTTGTCTCTGCTTAACAGACAATGCTTGCTCTATGGGCACTTCAATGGCAGTACTCACTACCTGAGGAGAGTTTTCCTCATCATGCCAAGGTTTAAGTAGGTTAACATGATATATTTGCTCCTCCCTTCTCCTACCTAACGGCGGACTCTGTAATTGAGAGGATCGACAGCCTCTAGAATTTCATATGGCCCCTGCCAATGGGCGAAAAGTTTGCTTTCCAGGGTAGGAACCAGGACTAGGACCTTGTCCCCAGGCTTAAAAGATCGAACAACAGCACTTTTATCATAACTTTTTCACTGTCGTTCCTGAGCCTCTTTTACATGTTGCTGCACAATGGGCCCTATCTTTCCTAGCCTCTCATACATTTGGGACACAAATTGTACCAGATTTGGCTCCCTGGGCCCTTGCTGCTCCCACCCTTCTTTTAACATATCCAAGATACCCCTGGGCTGTCTCCCAAACAATAACTCAAAGGGACTAAACCCTGTTGAAGCTTGAGGTACCTCATGGATGGCAAACCTCAAATAGGGAATAAGAGTGTCCCAATCTTTTTTCTCTTGAGCCACTGCTTTCCTGAGCATGTGCTTTAATGTGCGGTTAAAGCGTTCCACCAAGCCATCTGTTTGTTGATGGTACACGGAGGTATGAAGTGTCGTAACCCCTAGCAACTGGCACATGTCCTTAATCAGTTTAGACATTAATGGAGTACCCTGATCTGTGAGAATTTCTTTGGGTATTCCCAAGCGTGTAAACATCAATACAAGTTCTCTAGCTATGGTGCTGGACTTTATGTTTCTTAGGGGAATTGCCTCTGGATACCTGGTTGCATAGTCAAGCACCACTAGTATATATTGGTGCCCACGTGCGGATTTTTCCAGTGGCCTCACATGGTCCATGGCTATCCGTTGAAAAGGAACTTGTACTATTGGTATTGGAATGAGAGGTGCCCTGTACATGGGTTTGGGACAGGTTCTCTGACAAATGGGACAGGACCGGCAATACTTTTTCACTGCCATGTGTACCCCGGGCCAGTAAAACCTAAGCAGAACTCGTTCCCGTGTTTTATCCTCCCCTAGGTGTCCCCCACAGACATGTGTGTGTGCTGCTTTTAACACTAGGGGTACATGTACCTGAGGAACCATTAATTGTTCTACTTTTTCCCCCTGTACAATAGCAATGCTATACAGGAAATTATTTTTGACAATAAAATATGGTATACGTTCTGTAGGCTGGGCGGCTTTCGCTACCCCATTTATCTCAGTCACACTTTTAAGGGCATGTTCCAAAGTGGCATCATTAAGTTGGCCCCGAGCAAAGTCCTGCAGAGGAAACAAAATTGGTATTGTGGACCAGTCCGTATCCTCACTGACAGGCGGGGTGGGCTCATCTGCGACATCACCGACCAATGCTAGTTTGGACTGTCCAAGTTTCCCCGCACGTGGATGCTTTAGTGGAACTGTTGCTGTGACTCCCAGGATGGCATTCCTGTTTGTTCTTTTATTTTTGCGTGTGGGACATTAGGTCTGTCTATTTTAAAGAGTGAAGTCTTTACTGTGTTAGTTAGCGCTGGACAGGCTAGGATTTGTATTAGATTTTGTTTAATTTTATGCTGATAAATAAAACTAGCTGCAGCTACTTGTTCCAAAGCACTGGACTGGTGTTCTGTTACTTGGCTGCTGCATGGGAAGTGCTGGCGTTTACCCCAAAAGATGGTAAACATAACTTGATCTTGTGACAATATATATATATATATATATATATAAAACATATAATGGCACAATGCATAATGCAAACTTATAACAAAGTACACATACAGTATTTGGTAAATACTTGTCCAGAATGGTAAGAGTTAAGTTACTGCTTCACCATTCAGTCTGAGAGGATATGCGCATGTGTGAGATCCCTATCTGGTTGACGCATGTGCAGTGAGACTAAAAGCCCAGATAAATAGACAAAATATATAAAAAACAAATGTTAACTATTGCTCAATTGAAAGACTGCTATATTCACAGAAAAAAACATTTCTTCATTAATTTTCTTCTGTTATCTCTTGACAAGAAACAAGGAATGTGGTGGTGCTGTTAATTAGGCTTCACTGAGCAAAGCATAGCGAAGCTTATCTCCAGTGACGCCCTGTTACTCTTATTGCCAGCGGTGACCCCTTGATGTATGGAGTGTAGATCTATTACCAGCAGAAACACCCATTTACATCAATAATAGGGCTTTTTTCTTGTTATACTGATACGTTTTCATATCTTCCTTTATCTACCTCTGTGTGTGCAGAACCCAGTGCCGTAACTAGACATTTCAGTGCCCTGGGCGAGACAGGGCACCAGCGCCCCCCATCGAAGTGGGAGTGACATTTGCCAAGTGGGTGTGGCCAACCTAATGTGGGGGTGTGGCTAGCACTTTACTGAAAGAATTCTGCTACACATATTTGCAAATGCATGATATATATATATCTATATACATATAGCTATCTCTCTCTCTCTCTCTCTCTCTCTCTCTCTCTCTCTCTCTATATATATATATATATATATATATATATATATAGATAGATAGATATATATATATATATATATATATATATATATATATATATATATATATATATATATATATAGATATATAGATATACACACACACACAGTGGTGGGATGCAAATAAATTAACAACCGGTTAATTTAACAGCTGCTAAGACAACATAAGACAATATTTTGAGGCAAAAACAGAGAACAATTAAGCCTGCACTCAGTCATACTTGCCAACTCTCCTGGAATGTCCGGGAGAATCCCGCATTTTTCGAGAGTCTCCCGGACTCCCAGGTGAGTGTGGCAATCCTAGTGAAGTGGGCAGATGAGCTCCGAAACGCCGCGATTCCCAGGGAATCACAGCGTTTGGCCCTGCCCCCCACTGTCAAATGACGCGTTTTGCGTCATGATGTCACGGGGCGGGTCCAAAATGACGCATATTTTGGAGCCCCGCCCCCCTCATGCCCACCTCCCATGACAGGCTCCCGGAAACCAACTATTCAAAGTTGGTAAGTATGCACTTAGTATATCCCATATTATAAAATAAAATACAAACAACTCTCAGAAATCCCTATTTTTAAACTACTTACTACCTAGTTCTTGCTCTAACGCTCCTCTCCTATGTCAATTCTTCTCTGGCCCCTGTCAACGATATTGAAAAAGTACCAATTATTTACTGATGATCTTAAGGCATAATCTCGCTTTTTAATGAGCCAATTGAAATGTGCATTGCTCAAAACAGCACGTGTTTTGGGTCTTTCAAAACCACCAATCATTGTATGCTATAAATACAAACCACAGGTTTACCTCTCTGTCTGCCTGAGTTACCCACACACAATACAAACACGCTGGACCCACACACACACACACACACACAATACAAATACAATGCCTGCACCCACACACACACACAATACAAATACAAGGTCTGCGCCCACACACTACAAATACAATGCCTGCACCCACACATACAAATACAATGCTTGCCCACACACACAATATAAATATAATGCTTGCCCACACACACTACAAGTACAATGCTCGCCTACACACACATAATATAAATATAATGCCTGCCCAGACACACAATATGTACATAATATAACAAATTTACTTACCGTTCCATCGCCTTTATCTCTTCTGTTCTCTTCTGTTCTCTTCTGTTCTTCTTTCTTCTATGTTGCGCTGCCGTTGCTCCTATCTGCTCCAGCAGTGCTCCTCGCCGAATCCTCACTGAAAATGACGTCGGGCATGATGATGTCACGCCCGACATTCAGTGGGAGCGAGGAGACTGCCGGGATCTGCCGCGTGATCAGGTGACTGGTTTTTTTTGTGTTTTTTTTTCTTTCTTTATTAGCATGGCCACAATTTTTTTTGTTACTATGTGCCACAGAGGGGAAGGTATCGGGCGGCTGCTGCGACCCCTTGGGCTTGCGCCCTGGGCGACGGCACTGCCCGGACCACCCTAGTTACGGCTCTGGCAGAACCTGCAGTCATTAATGGTTTATATTATTTCAAATTTGCTGTTGCAATTGTTTATCAACATACAGATTAAAACCAAATAGGGCCTAAGGAACAGTATCAATTTTGTGAACCCCACCATACTGCCCCCACACAATTATTACACCAAATTCCACATTGCCAGCAATCATGCACAGAACAAATGTACCTCCCCTGCACAGAGATCATTGCACAGTGCCCCACACTGTAGAGGTGTTCCCACTGCACAGTCTAAACTGACTGCAAAGACCACCTTAGTGTACAGTTCACACTATTTACACATCGCCAGACCCCATCGGCCCCCATTGCTTACCACTTTGCATAGACCCCCTCATTGCACATTCCCTACCCCTAGTGCATAAATCCGCTAAAAACACAATTGTACCTTATTGCACATGCATTCCCTCAATGCACTCCCTTACCCCTATTGTACTTACCTGATTTTAAAGGGCACCCACAGACAGAGACCCAGTTGTGTGGTATATTGTTGTATAGCCTTTGGTAACCTCCATGTGAATTTGCACCTTCTGGAATTCCTAGTCATAGTGGAAGAAATTCTAGGTGGGCAGTTCAGCTCACTGAAACATTGGAACCTTGCCTGAAGGTACTGCATTGTGGCAGTGGAAGAACGCATAAGTCACAGCTTGTCAAAATGGGCAGCTTGTGCACTAAGCAGTACATATTTTATTTTGCTGGTAATCTAGCACTACTATAGAATATTGAAGAAAATGTCTAGCCAACATTAAAAGTAAAATAAAACCTATTGTTTTGTGGGACTGTCACAATATCTTGTGGCTAGAATGGAGAGTGGGCTATTGAATTTGACGCATTGCCACAACTAGCTGGTAGTGTGTCTTGGTCCTGGGTGTAGTGGGGCATGGGTAATTTTGTCACCACTTTTTATTCAGTACTGTTAAAAAGTCCGGGAAGCTTGCAATTGGTTAGCATTGACGGAACTACAGGAGTTGTGGTTGTTATGGGGCCCAGAGGTGAGGAGGGCTATTCCAGGTCCCCCCGTCCCCCCCCCCCCCGCGGCCTTTCGCTTACCAGAGGCCACCACTCAATCTTAAATAAGAAGGGAGGAGACCTCTTTTGATCATGTGCTGGTCCGGTACATGCACAGTGGGCACAAATAGAGTGGGGCGCTTGGGAGGCTAGAATGTTATTGCAAGGCCTCTACCCTAATTTTGTGATGTTCCATTTCTGGTGTTTGGTAAAGACTTAGTAGCAGAAAAGAATTGCTGTGCTGCTTTCTAAGCATGACTGGCCTAGACATGTGCTAGTTTGATTATATGGCAAACTGGACACATATGCATAACTTGCAAGCAATGTGGTCAGTACAAGCAAGCTACTAATTTTCAGTTCCAGGCAGGAAATTAATTTATTTCACATGTGCATACCTCTCAAAATTTACCCACACAAAATCTAGACAAAATAAGCCCAGCCCCTAATCTGTGCAAGCCCCTTTTACCAGTGAAGAACCTTCCATAAGCCCTGCCCCTTTCAGAGTCCATGAATTGGGACTGTCCTGCTGCAGATAGGACAATTGTGAGGTATGCTAATGAAAGTTATGCATACATTTATATAGATAAAGAAAGCCAACTTTTATCACTTGGGAGAAACATCTTATAACCTAATTAAGAAGAAATGTTAGCCTGCAAATACCCCTTAGTCTGCTGTTCAAAGGCTTGATGAACTCATAAAAGTGAACGTCAGTATTATGCATGAGTCAAGGAAATGCTTTTTATTGGTGTGCCCCTTTATACCGTAAAACTAAACCTGTATTTAAATTCTAACCAAAAGCTGAAATTCTAAATAATAAATAACATGTGCTTCTTTTTTTTTACAGTCACCGCCAAAAGGTGCCACTATTCCTTATCGTCCAAAGCCTGCCTCTGGACCTATTATTTTTGCTGGAGGCCAGGTAAGAGCGGAAACCATTTTGGCCTCAGCTGGAAATCACACCGTCCTGGCCCAACCTCAACCAGCACATGTTAGTTTACTCTTTTACCTGGTATTGTATAAGAGTATATGTTGTTGCTGAGAGATTTCTTGCACAAAGTAGATCAGTTCACCCCAACTGCTTTGTCATTTTAGAATCACTGCAATACCAGCTATCACATTTTATTTAGCTCCCTTCTTCACCATACATTAAATGGTTGTCAACATATTGTGCATGCAGTCTTTTATTAAGTTGCAAATTAATTTAAGCCTCTTCATGTCTCTCATTCATCCTTCATTTACTACAAGTTTGTTTGTAGGGATACTGAACTCATAAGTTCACACTAATACCATTCATTAGAATTATATAATTGAGAGGAAATACCGTACACAGTTGTTTGGGGTGCAGTATTTCAGCAAACATTCTTGAAGAAGTATTGGGCTCAAAATACAACACAAATTAAAGGAACAACACACTTACTAAAAGTTTATTTTTTCTTTATTTATAAAAGTTCAGTAAAACATATGAACAAAAGATATTTTGAAACATTTTCTATATTTGCATATATAACATGAGCACAAAGCTGGCTACTTGGAGAGTGAATGATTGAGGCAGTTTACCCACACATTTCTCTATACGTGTTCAAAATTACCAGCTAACTCTAATTTTTTTAAGATAGATAGATAGATTATTGTTTAAATAGCAAGCTGTCAGGAAACCAGAGTGTTAGACCTGGAACTCACTAGGTAACTCTGACACCATAGGGTCCTCTAGATCACACAGGCAATGAGAGAAAGATGATCCAAAGGTATCATTATTACAGAAGGTAAAACCGAACTGTAAACAATAGCAAACAAGAAAAATGAACAATTAAAATAACTACCATGGTATTACTGGGTTTCTAAAGAACCTCCACAGCATCTCAGAGTCAATTATCCTTTAACTGCTATAGAGTTCAATGATTATACCTTAGATGGATCAAGCTACAGCAGTTCTTTGGCCAAGTTGTAGTTCCTATATTTGGTTTCTGCTCTGTGGCGGTGAGAATACTTCCCAGCCAAGTTGAAGATATGCTTCTTGTAACTTGCTTTAACTTGCCCAGCCACTCTGCCTTGCACTTTTTATCAACATGGTATGAGTCTGGTCCACAGTCACCCTACCCCTGTAGACACACCAGGTGTGCTGGTAGGATACAGAACTACTATACCAAGCTGAGTATATTACAGAACAACTAGATCTTCCCTTGCAGGTCTGTTTTTAACTAGTCCAAAATTCCAGAAAACAATATAGCGGACATTTTGTAGTCCAAATAAGTCACGTGCAGTCCACCTGACTACATTTAAGAAGTTTTCAGTTCATAATCTTCTGGCTCATAACCACACTGTAACTCCATCTATTAAAATGCTGTTGGTGTCATAACTATAACCACCTTACTCTTACCATTAAAACTGTAAAATAAATAAAGGACATCACACGGAATTTGTAGCCAAGTAAAGAGTTATTTATTTAACCCAATAAACGACTGTATGGGGAGGGAAGAACACTGTAGGCAGATCGGCTAAGGCCGCACCCTTGTCATTTGACTTTAAATGGGGGCAATAATCCCAGGCATTCCAGAACCTGAACCCTTCTGAGCTAATCGTAACGCAACCACAAGACCAACCTCAGGGGCGGTACATGTGTGGAGACGTGCCCCACAGCAGAAGAGGGTGCAGTGAAGAGGGCGAAAATGGAAGCCAAAGAGAAAGAAGGGATGAAAACTACACTTACCGATCTGACGATTCTGCACAGGTAAGCTCATGTCTTCTGTTGCAGGACCCAGTAGCAGTGGGCAGGTGAGCCAATCAGGGCCGGAAAAGTAAGCCAATCATGGCTTATCTCCAGCAATTTGAAATTTTGCGCCATGGCAAGTCAATTAAGGCTCGCCACATTACCCCGCAACGTTGTGGCTATATAATCCGCTGGGCAACGCTATTTTATTTTATCAATAAATCTTTATTGAGAAATTTTTGCAAGGATATGGGGTGCAGAAAATAAGAAGGGAGGCAAACAATTAAAAATGGAGGCAGAAGGGAGACATGGGGAATCTGCTCGCGTGGGAAGGGTGGAAGTTGCTCAATGAGTATAACAGCACATCAAACTCCACAGATATTAATATTCAAAGAAGAGAAAATATTGGCAATCCTTTGTAGAGAGAGTAAACATGACATTGCACAACGCGGAAATATAAACCTTCTGAGGAACAGCACAAAAAAATCTACTAGTCATCCCGGGGAAAGTCCGACTAGGCTAGGAGCGAGTGAGTGGAAGGGGATACTCTAGATGCTACAGCTCCCTCTGTGGTATATGCGTTCCACTGGAATGACTTCATGATGGGGGCTATGACCCAGGAGATAGCGGTCATGTTTAGGGACAGAAATGGAAGATAGAAGATAGAGGTGGAGTAGCGTCAATCTGGGTCCATATCAACGGAACCCCTCAAAACGGTGGAAATTAAATTAGAAAAACCTCTTAGTGGCTGTATGATGGGGCATGACCAAAAGACATGAAATATATCAACTGTTGTATTGATGCCAACAAGATTTCGTTTGGGAGGGCCAAATAACATGAAGCCTGGCCGGGGTGAGGTATAATCTGTAAACAAGTTTAACGTGCATCTCAGTGTGATTAATACACTTACATATAGGGTGTGAAGTAGTATAGTTTCCCACTGCTGGGGGGGGAGAGGTTAAGATGGAGGCTCGACTCCTCCATCTAGTTTGGGACGGGGTCTTTGGGGGTACAATGAGAGATTGGAGATACTGATACCAGAAAGTTATTCTCCCCCTGTTAGGGCCTTTTGTCAGTCTTGGAGGCCGAGCTTATCCAGTGGTGAATTTGGCCGTACTTAAACATGTCTTTAGTAGGGATATTAAAACACACCTCTATAAGGGGAAAGGAGAGGAAATGGTCTTGAGCATAAAGATCTTTAAGAAGGGTCAGTCCCTTAGAATTCCATGTGGTGAGATTGCACTGGGGGATAAGTTTAGAATGGGTCTGAAGGAAGATATTATAAGTGAGTAATGATAGTTCAGTATGTTGGTTCATTAATCTAGCCCAAATCAGCAGAGCACATAAGATGGAGAGGAGGCAACAGCAGGGAGGTAGTCGAGCATTTCTAGGGGTCCACAGCAAGTCTACTAAGAGAAAGGTTGAGCAGGAGCCCCGTTCCATATACAACCACGGCTTAGCATTGGGGGGGAGGGACCAATCTCTGAGGTAGGTTAAGATGCATGCCTCTTGGTAGAGAGCTAGATTGAGGAGTGCCAACCCCCTGCTGCTTATAAAGTGTCATACGGTGGTAAGCCAGAAGGGGGCGTTTTTGTTTCTATACATATGATGTGTTCAGCTTGTAGAGGCGGTCCATATAATGTTTGGGTACAACATAAGGGATAGTACGAAAGAGATACATTAATTTTAGAAGAAGCATCATCTTAAAGGTAGCAATACAGCCCAACCAGAGGACCCCGTAGTTGATCCAGCTCTTGGTCAATAATGTAAGATGCTGAAGTATATGGGCAAAATTGGCTTCAAATATGTTAGCAATAGTAAGGATACTTTGAATACCTCGGTAGGGTAAGTATTTCTGTGCCCACACAAAGGGGAATGTCTGCTGCAAAGATGCAAGGGAGGAGGAAGGGATGTTAACAGGCAATGCTTCTAATTTGCTAATATTCAATTTATAGAAAGAAGCAGCACTATATTGTTCTAGGATAAGCTGCATAGCAACCAACGAGGTCCTCAGGCTGGTAACAAATAGAAACACATCATCTGCAAACAAACACAATTTATGGAAGGATGAGTAGAAAGTGATCCCTGAGATGTCAGGAGCAGATTGTATTGTTTGGGCCAAAGGTTTAATAGTGAGGACAAACATAAAGGGGGATCCTGGCTGTTGGACTCTGATACAGGGATAATATTGAGTGGAGAATGGTACCTGGGAGGCCAAACTTAAGACCTTTCACACATATAGCAGTGGAGCCTGTCAAAGTCTTTCTCCGCGTTAAGGGAGAGCAGGACCAACTCATCTGGGGTGGATTGTCCAAAGTCCAACACATTCAAGATGTGTCTATTATTGTTGGACGCCTGACGACCAGGTATGAAGCCTACCCGGTCCGAATTAATGAGGTGAGGGAGAAATGGATTTAATCAGGTAGCGAGGAGTTTGGTGAATATCTTCAGGTCAGTATTAAGCAAAGCTATAGGTTTATAAATTTTACCCTCTTTGGGATTGTGATGATCTGTGCTTCAAGCATTTCTGCCGAGAAGCTACTTCCATTCATCACGCTGTTATCTAATGAGTTAAGGAGAGAGCAAGTGTTTCCGGGTAGGTGGTATAGAAGGTGTTAATGTATATATCTATTTATTTTGAACTGCTTCCACTTCCTGTTGGGAGAAGGAGAGATTTAGGTCTGTCAGGCTATTGCTATCCAGAGTGGGGAGATTTAGATGAGTCAGGAAAGCAGCAATTGAGTCTGGAGTGGGATGGGGAAAAGCAGAAAATGGCAACCATGGCAGGGTGCCCTTGAAAAGGCTAGGAGCTACCCTGCCACAAGAAGATGAAGGAAGAAGCCCCCTCTAGAAAAAAGGGAGAAGACATCGGGATTAAGCCAAATAAGTATCAACTGCGGGGAGCCCTTGTACGGGCTAAGAGCCGACCCCTCCAAGAAGACAGGGGAGAGCCGGGCGCTGAAGAAGAGAAGCGGCACCAGGGGCAAGTTGAGCGTCCTGCGCCGTGCATGTAAGAATACTAATCCTGTAGGTGGAGCACAGGGCCCTTGGGCTAAAGTCGGGCACTAGGCCTGTTGGCAAGTAGGGGGGCACAGGGCCCCGGGCCAGTTAAGGATTGAAGGGCGTTAATCCCATTAGCGTTAGTGGGCATCAGGCCCTGTAGTTTAGATTGGGCACAAGGCCCATAGTTAGTATATTTGAGGCATAAGGCCCTCAGTAGTCTGGGCATAAGGCCCATTAGTCTTAGAGCCCAAGGCCCAGTAGTTAGTGGGCACAGGGCCTACAGGCAGTAAGGGATTGGGCATAAGTCCCAATATTCTTTGTGCACAAGGCTGAGCAGGTAGTGGGCATAAGGCCCTTAGTCAGTTATAGGGCACAAGACCCTTAATAGTTGAGTGCAAGGCCCATCGCTAGGTAGGGAGCAAGGCCCACAACTAGCTGGGCACCAGGCCAAATGCTCCTTTGTAGTGTGACGCTAGTGCCTTGACAGTGGTTTAGGGGGTGCTAGGCCCTATGTTGTTAAGAGGACATTAGGGCCTGCTAGTTTGAGAGGATCCCAGGTCCTAGTTGGCTTAGGGGGGTGCTAAGCCCTGGTTAGCATAAGAAGGCGCTAGGCCCTTGCATCTGGTCCCTTCTGAGTGTAGTGGTAGGCTGAGGGTGGCATACTTGGCCCCTCTACTGGATCCAGAAGGGCACCCAAAGTCCTGAGCCCCAGAGAAGTGGGGCTTCAGGTGGCAGGTGTAAGCCTGCAGAATGGCTGCATAACAGGAGATACAGGAGGCCCAGGACAGGTGAGCAGCTGCCGGATCGGTCCACTCCCAGAGTAGAAGAAATGACCATTGGTGAGGGGATCGATGGCAGGTAACACACCAAACTGTTAATGTTGTTTGTATATAACCTGTCTGTTTTTGGTATCTCTCCCCTGTAAAAACCAAAGGGCTGGTTCCAGCTCCGGCGGACGCACTGGCATGCACAGATGCGGGGTGTGGTTCCCAAAGTGTTGTTGAAAATAGCACGGTGTGTCTTGTAGTGATCTCTCAGGATCGGGTGAGTAGCTGGAGTGTCAGGCAGGGGATTGCCATTTGACCCCTATACGCCCTTTACACTTGCACTGAGCCTAAGCCAATTCTTTGAAGGAAACAGGTTCCAAATGCCTCAATACAAGTAATGAGCACCCCACCAACCTTACCTTGCAACTGTACAGTGTTCTCCTGCAAAACCAAAGGCCGTAGGGCTGTGACACTATTCACAGAGCTCGGACACCATGGGGCATCACACACCATCGGGTCTGCAACAGAAACAAACATAGAGATGGGAAGAGCACTTCCCCCACCACAGGCAAGCACCAAAGGAAAGCGAACTGTAGAGCCAGTAAACAGAAATGGGAGGAAGGGCAGCTTTTCCTGTATCCAAGAAACCAAGTTCACTCCCACACGGAACTTTATAAACTTTCTCTTAAGCCTTCCCCTAATGACACCCACATTGGGCATACCCAAACCTTTCATTGTTTTGTTAACTCTTAGTGAGGTCCAAACTAGTTATGAACACAAACTTCAGCTTTTAATTTCCATCAGGCTTATTCCATAACTCAGTTATAAATCCAGCAGAAAATGTCTTTTCAGACTACATGTAATATAGTCCATCAGAACAAATGAATCCACTGTAGGTAAAATAATAGACATAGTCTGTAGATTGTAGGTGACAGGTGGGTGAGTTTATGTGGGTGAACCCATCCTGTCACACAAGTAAAGTCAGAATTTACCATTAATGTATAGGAGAGGCTGCATATTACTGAGTTGGCTAATGTACATGAAATATAGGGATATCGACAATGTCCGCTGCAATCTTTTCACTCCACTGCAGCAGGTTGCCAGGTTAAGAATATAGTGCTTCTCGAACTAAGCAGACACAGTTTGAGTGACATCATTTGAGACTTGCTCTTCAGGAAAACATTGTGTGGTTTGGTTTTGATCTGAATGAGATCTGATCAGGACACTGTCCTAAAGCTGTGAGAGGAGCTGCAGCTGTCTGAAATGTAGTGGGGGAGATAATACTTTACTATTTAACAGGGCCTGATCAACCACTAGGCTGACCATGCTGCAGCCTGGGGCGCTGGGTCCCGGGGGGCGCGGCACTGTGGGTAATTTTTTTTTTTTAATTTTTTAATTTTATTTATTTATTAATTTTTTTTCTTCATTCATTTTTTTTTTCGGGGTGGGGGGGGGGGGGCGCTGCGGGGGGGTGGAGGGCTCGATGATCAAAAGCATTGGTGGTCAGTGGTTAGCAACACACAGCCAATCGCCAGGCTGCCTGTTGCTGTGCAGCAGTCAGGAAGCAGGACGTCTTCACTTCCTATCTGCTGATCTGAGGAGAGGAGCGACGCTGGCACAACTACAGGTAAGTGAAGGGGGGAACTGCCCTGCATATCTATAGGGAGGGGGGGAACTGCCCTGCATATCTATAGGGAGGTGGGGGGAAACTGCCCTGCATATCTATAGGGAGGGGGGGAACTGCCCTGTATATCTATAGGGAGGGGGGGAACTGCCCTGCATATCTATAGGGAGGGGGGGGGAACTGCCCTGTATATCTATAGGGAGGGGGGGAACTGCCCTGCATATCTATAGGGAGGGGGGGGAACTGCCCTGCATATCTATAGGGAGGGGGGGAACTGCCCTGTATATCTATAGGGAGGGGGGGAACTGCCCTGCATATCTATAGGGAGGGGGGGAACTGCCCTGCATATCTATAGGGAGGGGGGGGGAACTGCCCTGCATATCTATAGGAAGGGGGGGAACTACCCTGCATATCTATAGGGAGGGGGGGAACTACCCTGCATATCTATAGGGAGGGGGGGAACTACGCTGCATATCTATAGAGGGGGGGGGAACTACCCTGCATATCTATAGGGAGGGGGGGACTACCCTGCATATCTATAGGGAGGGAGAGGGGGGACTGTCATGCATATGTATAGGGAGGGAGAGGGGGACTGTCATACAAATCTATAGGGTGGGAGGGGGGCTGCCATGAAAATCTATAGGGAGGTAGAGAGGTTGATATGTATGAAGGAGGGCAGAGGAGGGGGGCTGATATATGTGACTGGGGGAGTTTTGATGTGACGGGGGGGGGGATAGCTAGCTAGCAGAGTGGAGGTAAGGAAAATAGCTGCAAGGGGGATGGATGTAGGGTGGGAGGTAAAGAAAATGGCTGCAACAGGGGTTAAGGAAAATGGCTGTGGGGGGGGTTGTGGTTAAGGAAAATGGCTGCAGGGGGTATTTAAAAAATAGAGCAGCTTTGGGGGGCAGAATCTCATGATTGTGTGGTGGTCACATGGGTGGTCTCAGCAATCACTAGAATACTAAATATTAGTGAGATGGGGCTGGTAGAGGTTTGTATTTGATTGACAACAAATATTCAGATATTGCTTACATATGCCTGTCCAATGGGGTACTTTTAGCTGGCCATAATGGAGTGTTTTGTTTTAACTAAAGGGCCTAATCATTCAGGGTTTGCATTATAATACATTTTTGCATTTTCAAAAAAGGACGCCAACTTTCCAGAAGCCAGCGAGAGGATAACAAAGTTGCAAGAGAGAAGAGCAAGGACAGGTAAGAGACAATGGCACAATCTGTCTAAATTTGAATGCTGGAGAATACACCTGAACATTCATATTCAGGAGTGTTCCTATACACCGATATATTCGGAGGAGGGAGGGGGGGGGGCGCTGCGGCCGTATTAGCCTAGGGCAGCCAGAACCCTTAATCAGGCCCTGCTATTTAATAATGGAAAGTCATGTTAGCAATTTTGGGATCTAGTGGTCCTTTAAATTTATACAAAACATTATATATAATTTAGCTTACTCAAAATTCTTATATGTTTTTAGATGTGGCTTGTGTACAGAAGTAGCGCACAAAAAGATTAGTTTTTTATTAGCTGAATGAAATTACCTTTGTTTTTCCAGCTCTAAGTGTATTTATAGACTATAAAGACTAAAAATACTAATTTAGAAATACAGTACAGGAATGGTGAATCAAAAACATAACTTAAAGATTGTTTTGATGGAACTTCTTACCTGTGTGAAACAACTACTAACACATATCACAGACTCACAGCATGTGCAGGAAAAAAGTTGATGCACTCACCACTTTGAAAGTACTTCATAGTGTATTTCACAGATTTTTTTATGTACTTTCCTACTGTCAAGTGCACTTATACCTTGTTATTATTGATTTAACGTGTCTCAAATAAATAGCCTATGTGTATTTTCAAGTTAAGGAACTATTAAAATGGTAAGTAGATATATGGTCCAAGAACAAACATACTCAGTTTAGTTTAAAATATTTATTTCCTTTAATGGTGTGATATTTATGCACACAGGACACAGCATCAAAGCAAAGTACATTACTAGGGTAAGAGAAAGCAAGATAGGGCTGAAGGATTACTTGCATTGGTGGGATGTACCACTTTTAGGAGTATTTGAGTCAGTGGCGGATCCAGGGGCTTGCTGCCGACAGCTGCACACTGTGCAGGTCCGTCCAGCAGTGACAGTGTGCTGCCCGACTGCTCTGATTGTGTTTTAAACACAATCAGAGCAGCCGGGCAGCACACTGTCACTGCCGAGCGGACCTGCACATACTGTGCAGCCGCCGGCAGCCTTAGATATCGGAAAGGGGCGGGGCCTAAATCGCCCCCCCCCCCCCCCCTATATCGCCCGGGGTATAGAAATTTCCTAGATCCGCCCCTGATTTGAGTTAAACAGTGTTGGACTGGGACATGAAGAGAACACCAGGAGAATGTAATAGCAGGGGCCCATGAAATAGCATGTGCTTGCAATGGCAGAATGCTGAAGGAGCAAGGCCAGCCATAAAATACAAGCCACTAGAGGCGGCATGGCCTGCCCACTGAATAAAGTTTATTTTTTTCAAATCACTGAATAAGTCATCACGTCAGCCAGGCAGCAGAGGATTTGAAAACAACAACACAAGTGTAGGGGCAGCACAGTGGCTAAGTGGGTAGCAATTCTGCCTTACAGCACTGGGGTCATGAGTTCAAATCCCATTCATGGCCTTATCTGTGTGGAGTTTGTATGCTCTCCCTGTGTTTTGCGTGGGTTTCCTCCGGGTGCTCCGGTTTCCTCCAACACTCCAAAAACATACTAGTAGGTTAATTGGCTGCTATCAAAATTGACCCTAGTCTCTCTCTCTGTCTGTGTGTGTATGTTAGGGAATTTAGACTGTAAGCTCCAATAGTGCAGGGACTGAAGTGAATGAGTTTTCTGTACAGCGCTGCAGAATTAGTGGCGCTATATAAATGGTAATGATGAAGTGTAAGTAGCGGCACAGCGCTGGAGAGCTACAGTGGTGTCCATATAATTAACAAGTTCCAAAAGAAAAAGAATATTCTATTCAATTAAATATGTTAAAAAAGCATTTTATATAAGTAAATTACCTATATTTTAAATATATGTTGAACCCGAAAGTCTACATGCACGTGCCTAGAAAAAAGTGAATGGAATCTCCTCTCTCTCTCTCTCTTCTGTCTTCTCCCTTCTGTCATCCCTCTTCTGCAGTACTGCTATGAAAGTGGTGCAGAGAGGCCAGCCTGATAGGGAAGAATGGTGGCAGGTGATGTACAGCAGCAGATGTCAGTCATAAGTGAGGAGAAATGTGTTGGCAGGGCCAGTGACTGCATGGGGTTATTGGCTGCGGTGACCAGTGTGGCAGCATGGAGGTGAAGTGTGGGTTTTGGGGGTGTCTAGCAGCTAGGGGGGAGTGTGGCAGATGGAGTGTCTTGACGCAGGGTAGGGGGAGTATGTCAGAAGGGGTGTCTTGAAGCAGAGAAGGGGGAGTGTAGGAGATGGGATGCATGGAAGCAAGTAAAGGGGAGTGTGGCAGATGGGATGTCAGGCAGCAATGAATAGGGACTGTGGCAGATTGGGTGCCTGGAGTCTGGGAAGGGGTAGTGTGGCAGGTGGTGCCTGGAAGCCGGGAGGGGACACACCACTCTCAACAGTATATTAACTATTTACATAGGTACACATAGTATATTAACCTTTTACATACACACCATTCTCAACTATAAATCTGTCCCCACATTTTAAATTTACCTCCCCCCTCCAATGCAACATGTTTTTTTATGCTTTGCTCTCCTTAATGATTCAGGCCCACGGAGTATATTAAATTAATAATCACACTTACCTGATGTCGAGAAGTTGTAGCTCTCTGCTTCCTGGAAGTCTTTCTAATCCATTCATTCCTTCTGAGGAGAAGGAATGAATGGATTAAAGGAGAAGGGAAAGAGTGGTGACAGGGGCTGCAGTGCATGGGTCATGTAGCTCTGTCCCTACCTGCAGCAACAAGGAATGGGAGGAAAGTTCCTCCTTCTTTCAGGCCTGCCCTTATAGGATCAATCTGGGAAGACATACATTTAAACATATATGGTGTTCCATCTACACATTACTGCATGAGACCAATGCAGAATGCATTCAAGACAGGGACTTTTTATTGTTTAACTTTTTATTAATATTTTTGATCTTTGTTTTTTTTTTTACATATTATCATCAATAATTTTTATTGAAAAATTTTGCTAATATATGGGGTACAGAAAATAATAAGGAAGTCAAACGGGGGGGAGAGGACACAGGGGTATTTGCTCAATGAGTATTGCAATATAGATGAAACTGCAGGTTATATAGATACAGAAAAAAATTGCAAAACATTGTAAAGAGAAAGAACATATCGGTGTGCAATGTGTTAATATAAACATTCATAGGGACATCGCAACGGGGGCCATTAGTCATCTCGGCGAGGGGGGGGGTGTTCCGGTAAAGCTAAAGGCACATGAGTAGGAGGGGGGGGGAGAGCTTCCTCTAGTTTCTCCAGCCCCCTCTGTGCTGTATACATGTCACTTGAATCCCTTCATGACAGGGGTCAAAACAGAAGTAGAGTAGGGAAATCCCTATTGATTCCATTTCAAAGCTGTGCTGGATTTTGGAGATAATTCTAGGCTGGGTAGTAGGGGCAGCAGCCTTCCAATTTTGGGCTATCACTGCTCTGGTACTGGTCAGGATATGACATAGGAGATATTGGTCATGCTTGGGGACAGTGGTTGGGTAAAGGTGGAGCAACGCCATGACCGGGTCCATATCAATGAGTTTTTTTTACATTTTAGTTATCTTTTTTTCTTTGTGGAACATAGCAATGTATTAACAATGGGTGACCAAGGAACTAACTCAAAGGCTTTCTTGTAATGCTGAAATCAGATGCTTTCAATGACACGCACATTGTCTTCGAGCAAATCTTGGTCAGCTGTTTATTGACAGTGGGTATGGAATGGTTAATAAAGGAAGTGGAATGCCAAAATCATTTGGAGTGTTAAGCTGGGTCCGATATTGTATTAGCGTGTACACTTCCACAAACTTTTTTTATTGTACCAAAGCACATCTTGTCATTTTCTTTGAATTTATCATCATCAACATTTATTTATATAGCACCAGCAGATTCTGTAGAGCTTTACAATTGGGAACAAACAGTAATAAAACAATACTGGGTAACACATACATACGTAGAGGTAAGAGGTCCTGCTTGCAAGCTAATAATCTATGGGACAATGGTTGAATACACAGGTGGGGAGCGCATTTTTAGTGCGGAATATTCCGACACCGAGAAGTCCTCCAAATAAAAAATGAATCTGTAAAAAAATGACGTCAAGAAAAGCAGACTTACCTGTATACCGAAGTTGCAGCTGACCGCAAGTGAGTCCAACTACTGAGGTGTATATCAGGAGCCTTTAACGTCAGTGGAACTTCGATTCCTTTTAATTTAAAGCAGCAATGTAAACTCCGCAGGTTAAGTGTTGAAACACTTAACCAAACATAAATTAAAAGGAATAGAAGTCCACTGACGTTAAAGGCTCCTGACAGACACCTCAGTAGTCGGACTCACTTGCGTTCAGCATCCTGCGCCAATCGGACAGCTGCAACTTCGGTATACAGGTTAGACTGTTTTTCTTGACATCGTTTTTTTTACAGATTCGTCTTTTAATTGGAGGACTTCTCAGTGTCGTTATTGTGGTAATCGTAAAAACGATTACCACCGTGATACACAAGGGTAAGTGCTACATCATACTGAATATTTGTCCATCTAGAATGCAAAGGTTACAAAGTATTTAGTGGGCTGTATGCTTAGTCACACAATTATGTTGGTCAGAAGGTTGTTGACTTGTGTTAGCTGTGTAGAGGGTGGTAATAGGGTAACCTAGGGAGATTAAGAGGGTGGTAGAGGAATATCATAAGCTTGTCTGAAGAGGTGGGTTTTCAGAGAACGCTTGAAAGTTTGAAGACTAGAGGAACGTCTTGTGGTGCGAGTGAATTCCATAAAGTGGGTGCAGCCCGAAAAAGTCTTTTAACCGAGAATGGGAGGAAGTGATGAGAGTGGAAGAGAGGGACGCAAATATTGTGCAGAAATGAAGTGTCGAGGTGGGAGATATTTTGAGACAAAAGAGGAGATGTATGCCGGTGCCATTTTGTTGATGGCCTTGTTTGTTAGTGAAAGAATTTTAGATTGGATTCGTTGAAAAGCAGACAGCCAATGTAGAGACTGATAGAGTGACTCAGCAGATGTAAAACAATTTGCAAGGAAAATCAATCTAGCCACTGCGTGCAAAATAGATTGTAGGAGCTCAAGTCTGATTTTGGGAAGACCAGTAACGAGGAAATTACAATAGTGGGAGATGAGTGCCTGAATTAAAGTTTTTGCAGTGTCTTGTGTGAGATATGTACGTATTATGGAAATGTTTTTTAGATGTATGCAACATGATCTAAATATAGAGTTGATGTGGGGAACAAAGTATAGTTGAGAGTCAAGGATTACACCTAGGCAGTGGGCTTGCGGGGTGGAATTTATGGTCATGTTATCAACAGAAATAGAAATGTCAGGAGTAAGCTTCTATTGTTGGTGGAAATATTATTAATTCTGTTTTTAAAGATTGAGTTTGAGTTGACAAGAGGACATCCAAGATGAAATGGCAGAAAGACAGTGAGTAACGCAAGACAACACAGATGATAAGAGATCAGGAGAGGATAGACTAGATAGATTTGTGTATCATCCACATAGAGATGATACTGAAATCCAAAGAAGCTTATTAGTTTTCCTAGAGAAGTGGTGTAGATAGAAAATAGCAGAGGACCTAGCACTGAGCCTTGTGGTACTCCAACTGATAAAGAAAATGGAGTGGAGGTTGTTCCAGAGAAATCAAATGCAGCAGAGAGATCCAGGAGAATTAGATTTGAGTAATCAACTTTAGTTTTACTTGTGATCAGATCATTGACAACGTTGGTCAGTGCAGTCTCTATGGAGTGTTGAGACCAAAATTCTGATTGAAGAGGATCCAATAGGTTGTTTGCATAAAGGAAAAGTGTGAGGCAAGTGTAGGCAATTTGCTTGAGAAGTTTGGAGGGGCATGGGAGCTGATAGATGGGTGTAACGGACTTACCTTATCCCCGCCGCTCCATCCGGAAGCCGCACTTCCGCATCCAGGACCATGTGACCGCACCCGGAGGCGGTCACATGACCACATCTCAGAGGCGGGGATTTTGAATCCCCTTCAGCATAAACACCTCACTCTGGCACTCGCTGAGTTTCAGAGCAACACTTACCTGTTCCTGGCTCCTGTTCTTCGTGGATTGCAGTGTCTTCCAGTTTTCAGTGTCTACCTGTGTGCTGATCTCTGCCTGTTTGACTTCTCTGGTTCTCCTACCCCTGTGTACCGACCCGGCTTGCTGACCATTCTCCTATTCTTGTGACCCGTGTACCGAACCTGGCTTGTTGACTCCGAATTGCCTTCTGATTCTGCCTGACTCCATTCCTGTGTACCGAACCGGCTTGTTGACTCCGCTACCTCCGCTTCACTCCACTGTACTACATCTTGGGGCGAACCTGGGGACCGCGACCTGCGACTCCTGGCAGCGAAGCCCACCCCGCCTTGCGGCGGTTCTTGGAGAACACCGGGGAGATCGTTAGACTCCGCACCTCAGGTAAGCCAGCGCTAATCAAGATTAGTAATATAGTATCCAGAATCTGTTACAGTTTGCTCTGACCATGGATACCTGTCACGGGCACTAGGAGTCTTTGCCCAGGATATCACCAGATGATGTTCTTACCAGAGTAATATAGCTGGTACTATGGTCCTCTGGTAGCAGGGTGACAACGGAACAGAAGAATCAGCAGATGGTGAGAGAATGCTCAAGGAAAGTCTATGACTAGCAGCAACTGGTAATGACTTAGATGTATGAACACGAGGAACCAGATGGACAAGTAAACGTGAGGAGAGTCAGTGGTCTGCGTACAGCAAGTTGTACCACTGCTATAGTGAGGAGGAATGTCCAGGAGTAGAGAGGAGGTAGTGAAAGTCAGTGGTCTGCGTATAGCAAGTTGTACCACTGTCTATAGTGAAGGAATGGGTTCCAGGTGCAAGTAGGTAACGGGGAAGTCAGTGGTCTGCGTACAGCAAGTTGTACCACTGCTTATGTGAGAGGATACTTGAAACTGGTGCCAATGGGAAACAGGAGTCAGTGGTCTGCGTTCAGCAAGTTGTACCACTGCTATATATATGTGAGGAGGGGCACGAGGAGATGCATGGAATACAGAGGATACACGGGTGACACACGGAACTTGATCCCACGATGATAACCACAATACATTAATAACTGAAAAGCGCTGCTTGAAGTATACAAAGTCACTATAGAGATCCAGGTAATAGGAAACAAAGTCAATAGTAACAATAGCTTCAGTAGATGGAAGACTCCGGAGATGAACACAACACAGTCCAGACGGATATATGCAATACAATAGCAAAGTCAATAGAAAGTATGCATACCGCGCTTCAGGAGAGCAGGCTGTCAAAGAGAAGTGCAGGGATACCTGAACGGAGGAGAGACCACTGGAGGATGGAAGCGGTAATCAGGTTGGTGCAGCGCACGAAAGGTAACCAGTAATCAAAGGAGCAATACTCAGGAAGCAGTAGTAAGTAAAACTGGAAACATGATGAACACGGGAGAGTTGAGGCTGTCTGGTATCCGGCAGTAGTAGCGGAGGCAGCGGAGGGGAGACACGCTGAACACAGGAGAGTAGAGACGGTCTGGAATCCGGCAGCAGTAGCAGATAGGAATCAGTGGAGAGCTGACACGATGAACACAGGAGAGTTGAGACGGTCTGGAACCCGGCAGTAGTAACGGAGGCAGCGGAGAGCAGACACGCTGAACACAGGAAAGTTGAGGCGGTCTGGAATCCGGCAGCAGTAGCAGATAGGAATCAGCTGAGTGCAGACACGATGAACACAGTAGAGTTGAGACGGTCTGAGATCCGACAGCAGTAGCAGATAGGAATCGGCTAAGTGCATACACGATGAACACAGGAGAGTTAAAGTGGTCTGGAAACCACAATCGTAGTAGACAGGAATCAGCTGGAGCTGAATACACGAGGAAACACAGGAACACCTTCAGAGGCTCATGGGGAATGAGACTCCAAGATCAGGCAACTAGGTAATGATCACAGGTGGTTTAAATAGGGAGGGTTGCCTGATCATCCAATTAATTAAAAGCAACAGGTACTGAAGGTTTCATAAGGGCTGCACATGCGCAGACCCTCAGGATGGCGGACGGCCACGGTTCCTGAACACAGGAGAAATGGCACTCACAGTCTGGTGAGTGACAATACCACAGCTAAGATCTGTTGGAGCATTTAGTAGGAAGGATGGATAAGCAAGAAGCTAACCAAGAGCAACTTTTAAAATTCCTCAATAGTTTATCCACTCGGTTGGATGTTGTCCAGAACACCCTAGTGGCTGGTGGATCACCCGGGCCGGCAGTGGCTCCTGTACCTCAGGCCGCAGCAGCAACTTCTTCCTCACAGTTACGGTTACCTAACCCACCCAAGTTCGATGGAGATCCCAAGTATTGCAGAGGATTTTTAAATCAATGCTCCATACAATTCGAGCTTTTACCCGGGAACTTCCCTTCCGAAAAAACGAAAGTGGCCTATGTGATTTCATTATTGTCCGGTCAAGCCTTAGCATGGGCTTCCCCCTTATAGGAGAGGGACGACCCCATTCTACATAACTTCAGTTTCTTTTTGTCTACTTTCAAGAAAATATTTGATGAGCCAGGAAGGGTGTCCAATGCCGCTTCCGGCTTATTACGTCTCCGCCAGGGAAACCAGTCTGTGGGACAGTATGCTGTCCACTTTAGAACTATGGCCTCTGAACTTAGCTGGAACGATGAAGCCCTAGTAGCTACCTTCTGGCAGGGCCTTTCAGACCGAATCAAAGACGAGCTGGTATCTCAGGAACTCCCTACGTCTTTGGACGATGTTATCTCCCTCTGTGTCAAAGTTGACTTGCGTTTCAAGGAACGTAATTCTGAGAAGGAACAGTCTCAGCGTAGTATGATTCGCTTGGCCCCCAACTTCCAAACCCCTGTTCTTCCTCCTGAAGAGCCCATGCAACTGGGGAGGACCCGCCTGTCAGCCGAAGAAAGGGAGAGGAGATTTCGGAACAAGTTGTGTTTATATTGTGGAGAGAGCGGCCATCTTCTGAGTTCTTGTTCTAAACGCTCGGGAAACGACAGGGCCTAACGAGTTCAGGAGCTGTATCGTTGGGCCTCTTTTCTCAGTGTCAGTCAGTTCCCAGTAGTAATGATTGCCTGTCTATTCCCATTTCCCTTCAGTTAGGACAAAAAACTTTCCCGCAGTCAGCTCTTCTTGATTCCGGAGCCGCAGGAAATTTCATCTCTGCCGCGGTAGTTAAACAATTTGCCATTCCCACGCAAGCTTTGGAACAACCTATCTCTCTAATGGCCATTGATGGGGAAAGAATTCCTGAGGGGTCCATTCTGGTACGCACTATTCCCCTACTGCTTCAGATAGGAGCGCTTCATCTGGAGAAGATTTCTTTCCTAGTAGTTCAAAGATCTACCAACCCAGTCATCCTAGGACTTCCATGGCTTCGTCTTCACTCCCCCACCTTGGACTGGAAATCAGGTCACATATTGTCCTGGGGACAGTCCTGCTTCTCTCACTGCCTACAGAGAGTGGTTCCTCCGAATAGTCCCAGATGTTCCCAAGAATTTCCTGTGACTCTTTTGCCTGAACCATACCAAACCTTCTCTGATGTTTTTTGTCAACAAGAGGCCACTAGACTTCCCCCTCACAGAATCTGGGATTGTGGCATTGACCTGATACCTGGTAGACCCATTCCCAGGGGCCGTGTTTACCCCCTTTCCCTCCCGGAGTCTAAGGCTATGGAGGAGTACGTCCAAGAAAATCTAAAAAGGGGCTTCATCCGCAAGTCTGCCTTCCCAGCTGGGGCTGGCTTCTTGTTAGTAAAAAAGAAAGATGGGGGCCTCCGCCCTTGCATTAATTACAGAGGTTTGAATGCCATTACCGTTAAAAATCGCTATCCACTGCCACTGATTTCCGAATTATTTGACCGGATTAAAGGTGCCACCATCTTTTCTAAACTTGACTTCAGAGGAGCGTATAACCTCATACGCATTAAGGAGGGAGATGAATGGAAGACGGCGTTCAACACCCGAGATGGCCACTTCGAATACCTGGTCATGCCCTTCGGGTTATGCAATGCCCCGGCCATCTTTCAGGGCTTTATGAATGAGCTGTTTCAAGACCTCTTGTACCAATCCGTAGTCGTCTACTTGGACGACATTCTCATCTTTTCTCAAGATCTAGTATCCCATCGCACTCATATATTGGAGGTCCTCTCACGTATCCGAGAAAATCATCTATTTTGCAAATTGGAGAAATGCACCTTCGAGCAGAAACAGATTCCCTTCCTGGGATATATTATTTCGGGCACCGGTCTACAGATGGATCCCACGAAATTGAAAGCCATACTTGACTGGCCCCAACCATCGGGTCTTAAGGCTATTCAACGCTTCCTAGGATTCTCCAACTATTATCGTCAATTTATCAAAGGGTACTCTTCTCTTGTGGCTCCCATCACAGCATTGACCCTTAATCTGCTGATGCTAGTATTTGGTCCACTGAGGCTATCCAAGCCTTTATATTATTAAAGTCTCTTTTTTCACCTGCACCCATTCTTCAACAGCCGGATTGTTCACGTCCTTTTGTCCTGGAGGTAGATGCCTTTTCTGTTGGCACAGGAGCTGTACTATCACAGCGAAGCCCTTCTGGAAAACTTCATCCCTGCGGATTCTTTTCCCGTCGCTTTTTACCTGCTGAGAAGAATTATGGGATTGGCGACAAAGAGCTCCTGGCCATCAAGTTGGCTCTCTCCGAATGGAAACATCTACTAGAAGGAGCGCAATTTCCTATCACCATATATACCGACCATAAGAATTTGTTTTACTTACGCACTGCTCGATGTCTAAACCCTCGACAAGCAAGTTGGTCCTTATTCTTCTCACGTTTTGATTTCAACATCACTTTTCACTCGGGATCCAAGAATACGAAGGCAGACGCCTTATCTCGCTCTTTTGATCCAGCTGACATGGAATCCTCAGAAGATAATAAATTCATTGTAAATCCATGTCAAGTATTGGCACTTACACACCTGAAAAAGGGTTGTCCCCTGAGCAAAACATTCATCTTGCCACATCTACGCACCCGGCTCCTTAACTGGGCTCATCACTCACTCTTCTCTGGGCATGCCGGCATTCGCAAGACCTGGGACTTATTGTCCCGAAGTTACTGGTGGCCTTCCTTGCTGGAAGATGTGAAGAGATTTGTTGCTGCTTGTTCCAAATGTGCTCAACACAAGACCTCTAGGAAGAAGCCTTATGGATGCTTGCTCCCATTACCCATTCCTGATTACCCGTGGTCACAGATCTCCATGGATTTTATCACGGACCTTCCTCCTTCCAAATCCTGTACTGTGGTGCTTGTGGTCACGGATCGCTTCTCTAAAACAGCTCACTTTATTGCTCTTAAAGGCCTTCCTTCTTCCTCCTCCTTAGCCGATATTTTTATCAAAGAAATATTTCGCCTCCATGGCTGTCCTCAACATATTGTCTCCGATAGGGGATCACAATTCATATCAAAATTTTGGCGGTCTTTTTGCAATAAATCCGGGATTAAGCTTGACTTCTCTTCCGCATATCATCCCCAGTCCAATGGGGCTACTGAGAGAACCAACCAAGAATTAGAAAAATTTCTAAGAATATTTATCTAAAGTAACCAAGACAACTGAGTGGATCTTCTCCCTTGGGCCGAGTTTGCCCATAACAACCATTTCCATGAGGCCATCTCTAACTCCCCCTTTTTTGTTCTTTATGGCTGCCATCCTAGACTACCCACCTTCTCTCAAATCTCATTTTCGGAAGTTCCGGCGGTGGACTCTCGGTTTCGTAACTTCTCCGCTATTTGGGAACAGACCAAGATAAATTTAAAGAAAGCAACCACTCGTTCCAAAAAATTCTATGATAAAAGGAGAAGAATGACTCCAAGTTTTTCAGTCGGTGACAGGGTATGGCTATCCACCCAGAACATTCGTTTAAAGGTTCCCAGTAAAAAATTTGCTCCCAAGTTTATTGGTCCATTCGCTATTTCTGAGATTATTAATCCCGTAGCCTTTAGATTGAGTCTGCCTCCCTCTTTACGTATACCCAATGTCTTTCATGTCTCCTTGTTAAAACCGATGGTAACCAACAGATTCTCCACCTCATCCAGAACTCCGCCTCCTGTTGTGGATCGGGATCAAGTCAAATACGAGATTAAAACTATCCTAGATTCTCGTAAAGTTCAAGGTGCCATACAGTTCCTAGTGGATTGGAAGGGTTACGGCCCTGAGGAGCGCTCATGGGTAAGAGCCATTGATCTGCATGCTCCCCGTCTGCTTAAATCCTTCCATAAAAAATTTCCTTTGAAACCCTATTAGGTGTTCGGAGTCCACCTTTATGGCAGGGGGTACTGTAACGGACTTACCTTATCCCTGCCGCTCCGTCCGGAAGCCGCACTTCCGCATCCAGGACCACGTGACCGCACCCGGAGGCGGTCACATGACCACATCTCAGAGGGGGGGATTTTGAATCCCCTTCAGCATAAAAACCTCACTCTGGCACTCGCTGAGTTTCAGAGCAACACTTACCTGTTCCTGGTTCCTGTTCTCCGTGGATTGCAGTGTCTTCCAGTTTCCAGTGTCTACCTGTGTGCTGATCTCTGCCTGTTTGACTTCTCTGGTTCTCCTACCCCTGTGTACCGACCCGGCTTGCTGACCATTCTCCTATTCTTGTGACCCGTGTACCGAACCTGGCTTGTTGACTCCGAATTGCCTTCTGATTCTGCCTGACTCCATTCCTGTGTACCGAACCGGCTTGATGACTCCGCTACCTCCGCTTCACTCCGCTGTACTACATCTTGGGGCGAACCTGGGGACTGCGACGTGCGACTCCTGGCAGCGAAGCCCACCCCGCCTTGCGGCGGTTCTTGGTGAACACCGGGGAGATCGTTAGACTCAGGTAAGCCAGCGCTAATCAAGATTAGTAATATAGTATCCAGAATCTGTTACAATGGGGTGGTAATTTGAGTGAGAGTTTGGGTCAGAATTATGTTTTTTAAAATAGGAGTAATCACTGCATGCTTAAATAGTGATGGAAAGATACCAGTAGAGAAAGATAGATTACAGATTTTAGTTAGAGGTGGAATGACGACATGAGACAGGGACCTACTAATTTGTGATGGTATGGAATCAAGAGGATAGGAGATAGAGTAGGAAGATAAGAAGAGAGTAGAAACTTCCTCTTTATTTGTGTGATCAAATTAAGAAAGGATGTCAGAGGATGTCGGGAAGGAATTGAGCTGATTGCTAGTTGAGGGAGATGATACCATTTCAAGTCTGATCTTATCAATCTTGTCCTTGAAATAGGGAGCAAGATCCGTGGCACTGGTGGTAGTTGGAGGGTTTGGGGTGGGAGGATTGAGAAGAGATTTAAATGTGTTAAAAAGGCATTTGGGGTTAGAAGCCTGAGCTTAGTTGAAGTGCTCTGGACACTGCTAAACAAGCATACTTCCAATCTCTCAATAGGAGTGGTAGATAGCAGTATATGCACTGAAATAATTAGAGGTACAAGAGGTACAAGATTTACGCCAGTGACGTTCAGCTTTACAAGAAAGTTTTTGTAGATTTCGTGTTACTTTAGTTTGTCACAGTTGACAACGAAGTCTGTGCAGAGTATGAAGAGTCGCTGAAACCACTCAATCAAAGGCATTTGCTATGGTATGGTGAAAATGAGGTATTATAAAATCATGGACCACGTACGTTCAAGCGCAGACTTTCAAACACATAGAAGATGTTCAATATGGATATAGGCTCCTCCCACTTGATGATAAATGATTTTCCTTGTCTATAGGTGGGTACACCAGACCTATAACAAACTCACACAAAACACAAAACAGGGACAATAATAGTGCAATATTTTCACAACTTAATAATGATAGTCCCAAAAGAAGTCCCAAAGATAGATCTTCTATGTTCATTCACTATGTGCAGGGAACGGAAACGACACCAATCAAAAATTCTGTGTTGTTCATGTCCAACTCCCCCAATGATGTTATGCTTACAAGAATGCAGATGGTATTGGGCATCTCGTATATGTATACTCAGAAAATGAGGTATTGCCATATCAGGGGAGGAGAATGTAGAAATTGGGGAGAGAAGGTGTTGAAGTGGAAAATCAATAGAGTTAATATTCCTGCCGATGTGTGGAGGCTTGAAAAAGTTTCACAGCCGGGAAGTTACATAACTGGGAGTGAGCGAGTAAGAGGGGGAAAGGAAATTAGAAACTGAGCATAGTCTAAAGAAAACAAGATCAAGACAGTGGCCATCCTGATGAGTAGTGGATTCAATTCACTGGGAGAGGTCAAATGAGGAGGTTAGAGAGAGCAGTTTTGAAGCAGCATGTGGATTAGCAATAGGGATGTTGAAATCATCCATGATGATGGTGGGGATGTCAGAAGATAAAAAGTGAGGGAGCCATGCAGAGAAGTGTTCAAGAAATTGTTGGTGGGGTACAGGTGGGTGATAGATGAAAGCAACATGCATAGAGAATGAGTTAAAAAATCCTAGCAGTATGTACTTAAAAAGATGTGAACATGAGTGATGGGACATTTGGTAGAAACTGTGAATGTCACTGCGGGCTGCAGGTGTGGCAGTGCTTGATTGCGTGAGCCATGTTTCTGTTATTGTCATAAGGTTGAGATTGTTTGAGAGGAAGAGGTTATGTATGGAGATAAGTTTGTTGCAAACAGAGCGTATATTCCAAAGGGCACATTTAAAGGATATTGGAAGAGAAGGCAGACAGGTGAGGCGTTTGAGATTTGCTGGATTTCGGTAACTTAAAAACCCTATTTATGATGTAACGATGTCGGGCAAATTCTGAAGTGTGTATGCACTCACGACCAGCAGTGTAGACAGATCTCCATCGAGTTTACAGAGTCACAATATTTTCAGCCAATGGTTATGACAGATGAAGAGCACAAATTTGAAGGTAAATCTTGTAAAACATGTATAGTGTGTACACGTGAATTAGCATGCTAATTGGGACTTTCAGTTTTGGGTAAAATTGTTAACGATATCACATTGGCAGAAATTTTCTATAGTGGGTACTCAGTATAGGCGCAGTGCTAGACATGACTTTACTCCTCTTTGCTCAAGTGCAATAGAAAAGCAACCATGTATGTAGAGAGACCAGTGCTGTACCACCAAGAAAAATAGTAGATAGTTATATCTGTACATTGTGAGCAGGTGCTCAAGTGTACATAGATGAGAATGAGTGATAATGATAGAGCATAGGTAAACTTGTTAAATTACAATGAGTTATGCTCTCCTCCAAATGAATATGCCCATCTCCACAGGGATTTTTTTTGTTAGAACTGGTATGACATTCCTACTCAATTATATATTCTATAATTATTCAGTATCTTTCACTAAATCATATTTGTAATCCTAGATCTACAGTCATAAAAAAACAAACAGAAAAAAACCTCAAGTGTAACTTTTTATTTACTTGTCATTTTTCAGGCATTTGCAATTCAGGGGCAGTATGCTATTCCACATCCAGACGTGAGTCCAGCAAATTTCAATAATATCAAACATTATTTATTTATTTGTACTGGGCAGCAGATACTTTCTGTACCATGTGTCTTGACTTTCTTTTGACAACCCAGATCGCAACTGATAATTGAAAATTATACCTTATATTGGTAGAAAGTATTGTGGCCCAGATACAAATTGAAATCTGTATTTCTGTTAATAATTTTGCATGGATTTAAATTCCACCTATGTAGTATAATTGCTTGTTAACAAAAGTAGTCATTACATGAAATAACAATAATTATATAATTTATTTCTAATTGTTATATTATTTATATCCTAGTTTAAAAAAAATTATGATTAATCTTTTTTCTGTTTATATTTAATAATCCAGTTGTAGATGGTTTTTGTATTCTGATATAATTACATTTTATTGGTTAGTTCTAATTTCCCATCCTGCCCTGCAGTTGACCAAGCTTCACCAGTTGGCTATGCAGCATTCCCCTTTTACTCCCCTTGGGCAGACCACCCCTGGTTTCCCTGGTACGTACCCATGACCCCCCTGAGAATGTCCTTCTTCTTAACACCTTCGTTTTTCCATGGTCATTACATCATTTATTCTATTAAATGTAGTCAATGACCAAATTATCCTATTTTATTTATCTCATAATGCACCTTGCTTCTGTTTTTTCTGTGTGCCTCATTTACCTTTGTAAGTCTTAGCCACTGCTTCATTTTATACCATTAACATAAAATAAGTATATTTAATTTTGCTGTCCATTAAAGGAGCTAATGTACTCAAGCATGTACCAATACACATTCAAATACATATATTTACTACTTTAGTGGCAGGCAGTCTAGAACTACTGAATTTAAAAAAAGTGAAAAGATTTTATATATATATATATATATATATATATATATATATATATATATATATATATATATATATATATATATATATAGCAGGGGGATCATTGAGTCTTTCATTAACTTTGAACAGATTTTCATTTGGTTATGCCCGTTAGAGGTTTTACACTGGACACATGCTTGAGGAATGCTGTTCCTGATTCAACTTTTATCATGTACACCAAATTCATATATACATTTATATATATATATATATATATATATATATATATATATATATATATAAAAAATGTACACATGAGACTTCAGTCTTTTACATTACATTTATCGTAATGGTCTTCTTGAAAAAAGGACACCACAGCTAAGAGCCAAAATATACTATAAATTACTTTTAGCAGACACTAAATGTTTTTCTTTTGGTGTAGTGATAAAATATCAGGTGTACATGGTAAAATGATAATTTTCTGTTCATGTAAGCTCTATTTGCTTTATATTATCCTGTCCTTTACCTTTTAATTATAGCTATGACTCTGTTCCTTAAACATTTTCTTTATTATAATTATAGAATGCTCTTTGAATTTAGTAACTCATTATATCCCTTCTCTTCACTGCCATATAAAACAAATGTATGCAACTTACAGTATTTTCTATTTGCCTCTACCAATAACCCTTCCTTCCTAAGACTTATCAAACATCACTAACCCTATTTATTTAAATTCCACTTGCCTTCCTTGTTTATCTTGCCCCTACCCCCCACTATTTTATTTTAGTTGCACTAAGTAATCTTTTTATTTTATTTTGTTTTCTGTTAACTAGGTAGCCTATTTCAGAAGAAAAGGATTGCAACTTGTAGAGAAAAATGCACCTTTAAATGAAAACCTATACATATCAATTTAGTTACATGTTTTATGTTGCTTCATAAGTGCACCAAGCAGCATCTCATCCAATCCAATATATTATTATGCTGAAAGTTACTACTGTCAAACATACATTAAAGCTATACAAATAGTTGTGTGTTCCAATCTAACCTTTTACACACTGCTGTAAGTTCTGTACTTCTCTTTGCTGCAATTTGACTATTTATCTGTGGTAAAATGTATGTTTATTTTTTATTTTTGTTTTGTTTGCATCTATTTTGCAAATTTTGCCAGTGACTTTCTTTTTCCCTTTTTTTTCAAATTCTGATAGGATTGGACACCACTTCTCCAACCAGTTCTCATGAACTTACTATCCCAAATGATGTAAGTATAATTGTTAAAATGATATATCCAACAAATCATCTAAAATAAGTGACAAGCTGCTTACTTATGCTCAGTGTAGGAGGACATACATGCTGGACAAGTTGATGTGCTTGCTATATACAGTCTGTCCCCTCTGTCTTATTTTCAGACATCTACCCTGGTCACTTCCCCAGTGGCATTATTCCCCCCATATCAGGGGCGCACGCAGGATTGACCCAAAAAAAAACAAAACCAAAACACGCGAGAGAGTTGCTGCGCAACACTGTATTATACAGCAGCCGTGGCGCTGTCAAAGAAGCATTTCCGCGTCGGACAATACAGCACCACCGCGGACGCTTTGACAGCGCCACGGCTGCTGTATAGTACAGTGCGCTATGGTGGGCACTTAGTTAGCGGAGGGGGGGTTTCTGAAGACCCCCCTGCGTGCGCCACTGCATATCAATTATTTCATATTCTCCTTGCCACAAGCCACACCCAAAACTATTGTATTGTGAGACAGTTATTATTATTATTATTATTATTAATATTATCATTTATTTGTTAGGCGCCACAAAGTATCCGCAGCGCCGCGCACAGTACTAACAGTAGACTATATAGGGTAAAACCATACAGAACAATGAACAAAAAGTACCAATACTTCAGAAACTCCGGCTAGTCATATGCAGTAAAGACGGAGCGGAAGAACAGGTATGGAGACAGGAGGGGAGGGGGCCCTGCTCATACGAGCTTACATCCTAAGGGAGGGTAAACAGACCAGGCACAAGAGGAGCAAGTTGAGGCAAGAGGAGAGAAGGGAGGACGAGCAAAGGGAGGAGATGGGGGTTAAGTAGATGGTTGGTAGGCTTTGAGGAAGAGGTGAGTTTTGAGTGCACGTTTGAAGGAGCACAGAGTAGGAGAGAGACGGATGGAACGAGGGAGGTCATTCCAGAGAAGGGGGCTGCACGGGAAAAGTCTTGGATTCTGGAGTGGGAAGAGGTGATAAGGGTGGAGGAGAGGCGGCGGTCGTTGGCCGAGCGCAGGGAGCGGGCAGGAGTGTGAATGGAGAGGAGGTTAGAGATATAAGGCACAGTAGAGGTGGAGAGAGCCTTGTAAGTGGTGGTGAGGAGTTTGAAAAGGATTCTGCAGGGGAAGGGGAGCCAGTGTAAGGCAAGGCAGAGAGGGGAGGCAGAGGAGGAGCGGCGTAATAGGAAGATGAGTCTTGCGGCCGCATTGAGTATAGAGCGGAGGGGGGAGAGCCGGGAGTGGGGGAGGCCAGTGAGGAGGAGGGAGATGATGAGTGCGTGGATGATAGTTTTGGTGGCATCCTGAGAGACAAAAGGACGGATGCGGGCGATGAAGCGACAGGCTTGGGCAAGGGAATGAATGTGGGGGGCAAAAGAGAGAGAGGAGTTGAGGGTGACACCCAGGCAGCGAAGTTGGGTGACAGAGGAGATGGTGGTGTTGTTGACGACAATAGAGAGGTCATCGTGGGATGGGCGGAGGAAAGACAATGAGTTCAGTTTTAGAGATTTTGAGAAAGCACTCGGACATCCAGGAGGAGATGGCGGAGAGGCAGTCGGATACTCAAGCGAGAAGGGTGGAGGAAAGATCAGGAGAGGAGATATAGAGTTGAATGTCGTCAGCATAAAGGTGATACTGAAGACCGAACGAGGAGATGAGAGCACCAAGGGAGGAAGTGTAGAGTGAAAAGAGTAGAGGGCCAAGAACAAAGCCCTGTGGGACTCCTACAGGGAGAGGGTAGGGGGAGGAGGAAGGACCAGACGTGGATACAGAGAAGGAGCGATTAGCGAGGTATGAGGCGAACCAGGCATGGACAGAACCAGAGAGGCAGAGAGAGAAGAGTTTGCAGCATGAGGGGGTGGTCCATGGTGTCAAAGCCTGCAGAGAGGTCAAGGAGGATGAGTACGGAGAAGTGACCCTTGTGACAGTTATGACAGGGTGGTTTCTCTAAGGAGATTATGCACAAAGATATAAAGAATAGAACTCTACTGAATTGTGAGCTCTGCAAACAAATTTAGTAACACTTTTAGTCGTCGAAGTAGTAGTAGTAGTAGTAGTAGTAACAGAAGTAGTAGTAGAAACATTATTATATCTTCATCTTTAAATAAAATAATATCCTTGACCAATTCTGCTCCCTACTACCTCACACGTATGTATACATTACTTTTCTAGGGTGGCTCCTCTTTCTGAAATGCTCTTCCACACTCCATCAGATTCTCCCCAGGATCTTAATCTTTAAGAAGACCTTGAATATTCATCTTTTTGAGATGTCTACCCCATGTCTTCTTAGACCATCCTCCTCACACTTTCTATTCACTACAGTTTCAACCTGATTTACCACTGATTCATTGTTCATTAATTCAGTAGACAGTTGGGAAAACTCTAAATGTGTCACCTTGACCGGTAAGATCAGAGCAGCACAGAAATAATAGAGAATTTAGAGAAATTAAGGATTTTGTATGAAAAAGTTAAAAAGCTGTATCCAATGATCTTTTTTCAAGATCAGACGAAATATAATTCATTTAACAATGCCTACAACATATTAAAGTTGTATTTCTTCATACACTTCCGATTAATTAAGGCTTTAGGACAAACATATAATCTCAAGGTAAACTTTTATCTGGCCTACAGAAACCCTGATATATATATATATATATGTACCCACGAGTATGAGGAAAATGGGGATGAAAATTGGGATGCACACCCGGTATTTGACAATAAGAACATATGTTCTTAGCAACAGCATTTAATATAAATGGAGGTCACACAATCTCAATTGTATGAATACACAGGATTAAAAATGATCTCCAAATAGTTAAGTACAATTAATAAAGAGCCACGATTAAGTAGTATAAAAAGTGGTAAGGGCAACCCTTTGTTGCATTAAATGACTGCTGCAGGCTGCTTCCATACATTCATAACAGGTGTGGACATTCTATCAAATTCATCTCTCCAAATGAATACATTTGTAGAAATAAAGGTTTATGTTATATGCATGATTGGGAACTTGTATTAATGTGTAATAATATAATTCATCCAGATGGAGTCAGAGGCTAAATTTACAACTCACTAAGATATTAGATTTACAATGGTGGCTACTGATTATTCTTAGATTAAAGTCATTGAGTATGGAGATCTACAAGCAAATGTAGAGTCCAAGGGTAACCACCTTGAAATACAACTAGAAAACCGTACGAGGTAGCTTTATAAAAGCTAGTGTAACTATTATAACAAATGATTGTAGTGCATCATAAATTGCTTTGAGAGTATCAAAGTATGGTTGACTTTTTGAAAAAATTACTTAAAACAAAATATAACTCTGCTTTTAATGGTAATATGTAATGTACTCATTGTAATTCATACATATGTCATTGCAGAGATTTCAATTTAACGGCTGGTTAAGATTGTAGCATTGTGAATGATGGGTACAATATATTAATTAATTTCATCATTATTAATTATAACCAATTAATGATCAGTTGCAATTGTTGTGGGGTTCAAGCCTTATTTTCAGACAATTGCAGGCATTTTTTTAGTATTTAGTATTAGTATTTGAGTATTAAACATAGGGGGAGATTCAATTAGAAAAAATATGTGTCTCCGGAACAGGCGCAAAGACACCTTGCGCCTATTATTTTTAGTGAAATCTTTGCTGATTTTTGCTTACGCCCCATAGAGGTAAAAATGCACAATGTTCCTTAGAACACCCAAAAAAGGAAATGGTTGGCGCTACACACTTGATATTGAATGGCCAGTATGGGCTGCACAAAGTAGGAGTAACCACACTTCTCACATACAGTGATACCAAAAAATACCTTGGCGCTCTCACACTGATCCTGACTAGAGATGTTCACTGACCCCCGTGTTCTGGTTTTGGTTTTGGTTTTGCATCTGAATTAATTTTGTGTTTTTTGATTTTGGTTTTGGCAAAACTGCCCTTGCATGTTCTGGTTCCCGAATTTTTTTCGAAAATCCCTATTTTTTTTGCTAAAATCACATATTTTTGCTTTATTTTCCCCCTACATTATTATTATTAACTCAATAACACAAATGTCAAGTAATTTGCAGTCAATTTTGATGATCTGGTCACAATATTATTTTCATACACTTTCAAGCAAAGACTGCAGATTTAGAAGACCAAACCTGCCAAACCTATTATTTCTATTTCAGCAATGACAATTAGCAATGGAGCTCTCCTGAATTTTACTGGAGACTATGAAGAACACAGCTAACCCTCCTCTTTCTTGTCTATCTATGACGCTGCCCAACTGCACTAGAGACTGCCATGAACTGTGCTACCCCTTCTGTGTCCCTCTGTGAAATGGCGCTGGATTGCTGTGGAGGGTGGTACTTATAGAATCCAAAGCTCGCGAGATCCGAGGACGTAACAATGATGTTTTGCCTTGTTTTCAATTCCGATGGCGCATGAAAGTACCGAGCCGGCTCGCCTCAGTACTCGGATCTGCTAAGTTCGGGTGTGTTTGGTTCTCGGGGAACCGAGCCTGAGCATCTCTAATCCTGACTAGTAACAGATATCAACTACAGTAAATGTGTCTATTCTGTGGCTGTTACATAAATAGCATCTACATAACAGCGTAACATGACCACAATTGGCACAATATAAGTCTGACTGGATGTGAGACTGGTAAACAGAAAGACTGTAGAATGTGGAATGGTGAGCTGTGGCACTCGATGGCTCGATAGTAATAATTCAGTCATTCATCATAACACGACCTTGACCATATGTGTGCCTGTATCATATGGGTGAAATACCTAATTACTTGAGGTCACAGGATAGTGATGCTTCTGATAATGAATAAGATGGTTCGTTGTCTCGCTGGTCAGCTGATCGGCTGATCTCCCTCCTGTCAGCTGATGTTAATGCCTCCCCTGAATCTCCATCAGTCAGTGTACGTTTAAGGGGAATAAACATAAATGTTGTACTTACAATATAATAGATAAAAGCAGCATGTGTTGTAATCTTACAGCCAAACGTGTTTCATCCAGTATGTGGACTTACTCAAGGGAATAACAGGTTCAGGTAACAAGTAATTTATATACAAATCCAATCAACAGATTGACACATGTGGTAACAATAAGGGCATTACTGACCTCCATGAATAGTCTTTTATATGCATAGTGGGCAGATAAACTCCATTATCTATGACATAATGCATATATAAACGTGACCGGTCATTGTACTTAAGCAATAAGCAAAACATTGTATGAATAATAAAATTTGCGTAAAAAATTGTGTAAAAATTATTTTAAATGCATAAAGACTTCTTGTAATAAGCTTAAAATTAGTCTTATATTGTTTTTTATAAAAAAATATATATATAAAATATTAATAAAAAAAATAAAATAAACTCTGTAATGTCATAACTGTTATGGACTGGAAAAATATCAGACCTAGAGGACGGTTCCCACGAAGGCCTGGGCACGTGACTTAGCTGAGTCAGGATCATATGATGTATAGAGAATAAGAACACAAGGCAATGGGTCTGATTAATAAGTACTTCAATAAATATGAGCATTAGTACATATCAACACATGATAAAGAATGCAGCAAATAGTAATGAAATGTTAGAGATAAGCAGATTGTCATATATAACATTACAAGGGATTGTTAAGCATTAAACACGGCAGTACTGCAAATCACAAGGAATATATATATATGGGACATAAATGCAAGTATCAATGAAACACATAGAATATGTATTGCATCATCTGAGCACAGAAGGAGTCCACGGCTGCATAATAGCAGGGTTCTGTATAACGAGAGTTGGTAGATCGCCACAACAGGACACAGTGAGATGACAATTGGCAACAGAGTTCTGTACCAGCACTGAATAGACTTAGCTATGCCAGAGCGCAGCACTGATGAATCCACAGCAGGTAGTGGGTGCCGCGACAAGACACAGTAATGGGGATGACAACAGGATTCTATGCACGTCAGAATATGTAAGTTAGTCACGGCAGGGAGTGGCAATGGTTTTGTCCTTGGCAGCAGCCAGTATGCAGCATGGATGGTGATTAACTGAGACAAGACATGACAAGGATAGAGACCAGCAAAGTTCTGTACACAGTAGAGATGGTGGGTAACGATGTTCAGGATACCACAGGGGTCCAGTAATTAGTAGAGATTAGCACTACAACATATATGCAAGGTAAGAGTCTGATCACCGCAGTGTGTAAAAATAGCAGCATCAGTGGAACCGTCCAGAATGTATCAAATAAGTTCTTGTACAGTAGTATAGGTGAGATGGCAGTTCAGTATATCACAATGATGAGAATCTGCACACTTGGCATAATAAACAAAGTATTGTAAAATGATGCGTAAAGATATTTGCAAACAGGAGAGTCCCAAAGATAGTGCTACCAGCACTTGGTTGAAGAAGCAGGTTCACCCACAGGGAATCCAACAGGAGAGTTCAGGGATACACAAGAATCAGAGAATACACAGGAGTCCATGGAGTCAGGCTAGCAAACAAGTTGCACTGATAGTGAGCAGGTGTCAGTGCTGAGTTTAAATAAAACAGGTTGAATGGCCCGCCCTGAAGGCGAATCATGTGATCCACAGGAGAACCGAGCAGACAGGAAAAGTAGCAAACTTGGACAGGATTGTTACAATAAGAACCTTACACCATGCAACTAAAATCCTATATATATATATTTTATATATCCCTACATAATAAACAAATGTATTGGAATGTTTATAACTAATAAGATCACATTGACCACATGCATTACTATATCAATGCCACTGTCATACCGGATTCTATTATTAAACCATACCATACTTCATAAGATAAAAATAAATACATCTAGATATTAATAATGTCAGTGTATCGGGCCATGTCAATGCTTCTTCAATAGCTATCAATTGTACGTCGTGTAATATAAACAGTATGCCCTTAATGATACTTCCTAATAGATGACTAGTGTAGTACTCCGAATTGACAATACCTGAAAGGATACTGGCCTGGTTCTGACCTGAGGCTCGGAATATTTCCCTATATATCCACTACAGTTGTTCATTTATATTGGTAGTATGCATTCCAAACTGATATCATGCAAATACCACTAGTCTACTAAAAGGCTAAGCTAAAAACCAAATAGATACCCTGATGGTTATTCAATATGTATTCCTAAAAAGATACAACCCTTATCCTATTACTGGTTTTAAATTGAAATCAATATTTAACCCTTGTGGGGCAAGGGGTTTTAGATTAAAAATCCAACTTGCTTCCTCATTAGGTATTTCACCCATATGATACAGGCACATATATGGTCATGGTCGTGTTATGATGAATGACTGAATTATTACTGGTGAGCCATCTGGTGCCACCGCTCACAATTCCACATTCTACAGACTTTCAGTTTTCCAGCCTCATGTCCAGTCAGACTTATATTGTGCCAGATCTGCAAGTGTCAAGGATCAAACGAATGATATAATCTTGATGACTCTCTACCTCCACTGTGTGAGCAGGAACCACAGACCCTTCACCACACATTTCAGAAGGTAATTGTGGAACACCAGATGTTTCTGAAAGGAAAGTGGCATCTGTAGTCTGTATGCTACTGGACTTATCTTACCACAGTTGGGTATGGACCAGTGCACCTAGGCCCCAGAGTGAATGAGGGCACCTTCAGGGCGATGATTAATTCAGAGAGCCACTTTTATTGCCAACTGAGAACACCAGCCCTTCCTGTCTTCTCTGTTCTGCAACCTTTTTTTTCATTAGCTACCACGTGTTCAACAGCTCTTGCATCCTTTTCCACAGTCCCTGAAGATCCTGCACATTTTTGAAGGAACCCCAGAAGTGGCAAGGGAAGACTGAATGACCACCAGATGGAATCCTTCCCCTTCCATAGAAGGGGCATGACTCCATGGAATCCTGCATCAGGTTGTTCCATGAGAACTGTGCCCATGCAATCAAATTGGGACCAGTTGTCCTGGGCATCCGAGAGAAAGCACCTCAGGAAATGTTCAAGGGATTGTTAATCACTCTCTGTCTGTTCAACTATGTGTGTTACCCAGAAAAGAAGCAGAGTGAAATTCTCAGCCCCTTACAGAACGGCCTCCAAAACCTCACCATGAACTGAACCCCTATGTTGGATTCTCCAAGGCAAGTCTGTGTTGCCAGAAGACCTCCTTGGTGAAGTTCTAGGAAAGCTGGAGAGCCAACAGCTGTTTCTTCAAGGTTGTGAATGGGACTGCTTAGAGAAGCATTTCACTATTACTAGGATGGTGGTTTTGTCTTGAGAGCTGGGGAGGTCAGTGACATCATTGCATCTGTGAAATGGACAGGAGCATCAAGAGTACGTGTCCATGGTACCTCTGTGCATGCACAAGTAGTGCATGATTATATGAAAGCAGTGAAATCCTCCCTTACAATAAGCCACAGGATGCCCTATTTAATGAAAATCATATCCCCATTCCAGAACCTGCAGCTGGCAGTTGGGTGGAACAAACATCTTTCCTTCTGGTGCCTCGGCACCTTGATGAGAGTTGCTATTGCAACCTGTATCATGTCCAACAAAACCAAATAAATAGCTGCTCCCAAAATCAAGTATTGAGGGATAATGGTTTTGCCCTCATTTAGAGAAGGTGCATGTAGTCAGTAAGAGCCAGGGTGATGGCCAGCAACTCACGGTTTAATTAAGAGCAGAAGTGAGGGACATCCTTGTCATCATTCTGCGAGATCATGGCTCCTACTCTACTAGCTGATGTATCCACTTCAAGGGTATAGGCCTGGTCAGGATGCTGGAGGATAGGTGCTCAGTAAAATGTGTTTTAAGGTGCCTGTTGGGGCTGGGGCATCCATGTGTACTTAAGAGTCCCTTATTTGGTCACGGCCATGATGGGGTTAACTACTCTTGAAATGTTCTGGATAAAACATCTATAGTAGTTGTTAAACATCACAAATCTCTGGATGGCCTTTGATTTGTCTGGGCACCAGCCAATTGAGCACAGTGGAGAATTTCTTCAATTCCATTCTTATGCCATTTGCTGAGATGTCTCCCAGGGAGCTTACAATGGACTGATTGAAGAAACACTTCTCCATTTTGGCAAATAATTGTTTGTACAGTAGCATTTGCAGTACATCTCTCTCATGGTTGTGATTTTCCTTGAGCATTCTATAGAAAATAAATATATCATCCATGTAGATGAGGACTGATGTCTCCAGTAGGTCTCTAAAGTGGGAATTCAAATACGCTTGAAAAACTGCTGAGGATGAAAGCCATGACCCGCTATTCATATGGCTCATCATTAGTGTTGAATGTCGTCTTCCATTCATCTCTGTCTTGGATGTGGATCACATTGTAGACTCTTTGCAGGTCTAGGTTGGTGAAGAGCGTGGCCTGACAGAGCCTCTAGAAGAGGTCCTGATATTAATGGGAGCGGTACCAATTCTTGATTGTTATTTCATTGAACCCCCAATAATCAATGCTGGTTTCTCTCATCTGAGCCAAACTCACAGGCGCTGATCTTTGTCCAGACCCTCTACGCATTTTCATCTCTGGCAACTTTGTCAAGAGGGGTGGATCCGACAAGACAATGAAGGCTTGTAGCTCACAACAAACAACCTACAATCAATATCATACACCTGCTTTGTGCTTAAGGTTTGCATCATCTATAAATTCCTTACATTAGCAGCAAAGATTTTGTAGTTAATAATTTTACACATTTGCAAACAAACATTTGAAATAAGCAGGGTTTTTTTTTCAGTACTTGCAATAAAAAAAAAAACATATGCATTTGCCTTTGTGTTCAGAGCTTGCAACACCTTTTGCATGCAGCAAACAATCAATGTAGTCAGGAGGTTTTGCATAACTCACCACCCTGAATTTGTTGGCTTGGGGGCAGGGCCGGACTGGCCATCTGGCACTTCTGGCAAATGCCAGAAGGGCCGATGGCTATATGGGCCGGCCCAACTCCCCCTGTCTTCTTGGTGGCTGGTGGTTCCAGGAACCAGCCACCTCTGCTGCGCGCTCCCCAGCTCCCTTCCCCGTTATGCTGTGCAGCCAGTTACACTGGTGAGTTTCCTGTTTTTTTTTCTAATTTGCTTTTTTTTTTACTGAAGAGGGGGGGGTGCCCGCGATTTTCGGGGGGTGCCCGCGATTTTCGGGGGGTGCCCGCGATTTTCGGGGGGTGCCCGCGATTTTCGGAGGGGGGGGGGTCGCGGGGGTGCCGCGATTTTCGGGGGGTGCCCGCGATTTTCGGAGGGGGGGGGGTTGCGGGGGTGCCGCGATTTTCGGGGGGTGGTCGCGGGGGTGCCGCGATTTTCGGGGGGGGGGGGGGTGTCGCGGGGGTGAGAGCCAGGGGGTGCTGGGAAAGGGGGTGAGAGCCAAGGGGTGCTAGGAGAGTGGGTGAGAGCCAGGGGGTGCTGGGAGAGGGGGTGAGAGAGCCGAAGGGGGTGCTGGGAAAGGAGGTGAGAGAGCCGAAGGGGGTGCTGGGAAAGGGGGTGAGAGCCAGGGGGTGCTGGGAGAGGGGGTGAGAGAGCCAAAGGGGGTGCTGGGAAAGGGGATGAGAGAGCGGAAGGGGGTGCTGGGAAAGGGGGTGAGAGAGCGGAAGGGGGTGCTGGGAAAGGGGGTGAGAGCCAGGGGGTGCTGGGAGAGGGGGTAAGAGAGCCGAAGATGGTGCTGGGAGAGGGGGTGAGAGAGCCGAAGGGGGTGCTGGGAAAGGGGATGAGAGCCAGGGGGTGCTGGGAGAGGGGGTGAGAGAGCCGAAGGGGGTGCTGGGAAAGGAGGTGAGAGAGCCGAAGGGGGTGCTGGGAAAGGGGGTGAGAGCCAGGGGGTGCTGGGAGAGGGGGTGAGAGAGCCAAAGGGGGTGCTGGGAAAGGGGATGAGAGAGCGGAAGGGGGTGCTGGGAAAGGGGGTGAGAGAGCGGAAGGGGGTGCTGGGAAAGGGGGTGAGAGCCAGGGGGTGCTGGGAGAGGGGGTAAGAGAGCCGAAGATGGTGCTGGGAGAGGGGGTGAGAGAGCCGAAGGGGGTGCTGGGAAAGGGGATGAGAGCCAGGGGGTGCTGGGAGAGGGGGTGAGAGAGCCGAAGGGGGTGCTGGGAAAGGAGGTGAGAGAGCCGAAGGGGGTGCTGGGAAAGGGGGTGAGAGCCAGGGGGTGCTGGGAGAGGGGGTGAGAGAGCCAAAGGGGGTGCTGGGAAAGGGGATGAGAGAGCGGAAGGGGGTGCTGGGAAAGGGGGTGAGAGAGCGGAAGGGGGTGCTGGGAAAGGGGGTGAGAGCCAGGGGGTGCTGGGAGAGGGGGTAAGAGAGTTGAAGATGGTGCTGGGAGAGGGGGTGAGAGAGCCGAAGGGGGTGCTGGGAAAGGGGATGAGAGCCAGGGGGTGCTGGGAGAGGGGGTGAGAGAGCCGAAGGGGGTGCTGGGAAAGGAGGTGAGAGAGCCAAAGGGGGTGAGAGCCAGGGGGTGCTAGGAGAGGGGGTGAGAGAGCGGAAGGGAGTGCTGGGAAAGGGGATGAGAGAGCGGAAGGGGGTGCAGGGAAAGGGGGTGAGAGCCAGGGGGTGCTGGGAGAGGGGGTGAGAGAGCCGAAGGGGGTGCTGGGAAAGGGGATGAGAGCCAGGGGGTGCTGGGAGAGGGGGTGAGAGAGCCGAAGGGGGTGCTGGGAAAGGAGGTGAGAGAGCCGAAGGGGGTGCTGGGAAAGGGGGTGAGAGCCAGGGGGTGCTGGGAGAGGGGGTGAGAGAGCCAAAGGGGGTGCTGGGAAAGGGGGTGAGAGAGCGGAAGGGGGTGCTGGGAAAGGGGGTGAGAGAGCGGAAGGGGGTGCTGGGAAAGGGGGTGAGAGCCAGGGGGTGCTGGGAGAGGGGGTGAGAGAGCCAAAGGGGAAGGGGGTTCTGGGAGAGGGGGTGAGAGAGCCGAAGGGGGTGCTGGGAAAGGAGGTGAGAGAGCCGAAGGGGGTGCTGGGAAAGGGGGTGAGAGCCAGGGGGTGCTGGGAGAGGGGGTGAGAGAGCCAAAGGGGGTGCTGGGAAAGGGGGTGAGAGAGCGGAAGGGGGTGCTGGGAAAGGGGGTGAGAGAGCGGAAGGGGGTGCTGGGAAAGGGGGTGAGAGCCAGGGGGTGCTGGGAGAGGGGGTGAGAGAGCCAAAGGGGAAGGGGGTTCTGGGAGAGGGGGTGAGAGAGCCGGGGGGTAGAGGGTGCAGGAAGACGTGTGAGAGAGCCAGGGGAGTAGGTGGTACAGGAAGATGTGTGAGAGCCAGCGGAGAAGGTGGTGCAGGGGGTTAAGTGAGAGGGACAAAGGAGAAGATGGTGCAGGGGCATAGGTAAAAGAAAGTGTAAAGGGAGAGACATCGTAAGAATGGGAATGTCAGGGATGCAGCCATCATAAAACACAAGTAGTAATGAAGAATGGAAATGCACAGAGGGGACAAGTGTTAAAAAAATAAAAAAAAACAAGCCTTCATACTCCATTCACCTATATTTTCTATACCCCCACTCCTAAATTTCTGCTTCGACCACTGCCCTCTATTCCTGCTCCCGACTGCCTGTGTGAGCTGACAGCTGCTGATCCCTCCTCGCCCAGCGCGCCCAGTAGGAGAACAGAACACAGGATGCCATAATCAGGTAAGTTCATATATTTTCTCGTGTGCAATATGTTTTTAACCATCCTTTCTTGAACTGGGGACACTACAGCGTATCCAATAATGTTTAACACTATGTATTGCTCATTATTGCGCTGTAATGTTTTTTGCATATTTATCTGTACAGAGATTTTTAATTAAGAGGAAAAAACATTGCTTGTCATAAATTTTATCTGTAATTGTGTCAATATATCTATTTTTGTTTGCATTGTAAATGATGTATTAAGCTGCTCTTGGGAGACTCACACTCAGTATCTGATATGCTGTACCAATTTTTATTTGTGAATGAGTTTTTATCTGAGCTTTACTAATGATTTGGGGGCACTACTATGCCATAATATGATTTGTGGGCACTTCTGCATGACCGAATATGTATTGAGGGTAATACTATGTGGCATAATATGACCGTGGGGCACTACGATGTGGCATAATATGAACTGGGCACACTACGGTGTGGCATCATATGAACTTCTGCCAAAGGCAAGTCTTTCATTGTTGAATATGACGGGAGCCCAAAGAAGTTGCTGTATCGGGGCCCAAAATTCCTCTTGTCAGCCCTGCCTGTGAGTCAAGGCGGTAGACGCCTCCAGGTAAATAATCTAGATGTTTCCTATCTAATCAAACTGATGGATCACATCCAATTATTTCTCACCCACCTCCTCTATCCCCCTTAATTTATATACTGTGTTATTTAAAATGAACAGAAAAGACGCATATCCAATTACTGTAGTAAAACAAAAATATTTTTATGTGACATTTTGCTGTAGATGGAAATACTTTTAATGCGGCCGTGTGGGTTCAACTGATCATTCAATAGTTATGTTTTTTTTAGATATATGTTAGTTTTATTTCATGTGGAATGATTCATGAAAATTCTGCCATTACTATTTAATTGAGGGAATAGGGAACCTGTTACCTATATGTGTGTGTAAGTACTCTGTTCGTTGTTGCTATTTTGTGGGAGATTTGAAAAAAGCAAAACATTGTTTCCTACAGTGGCGTCTGTATAATTGGTGGTATTGCTGTAGTATGGGGTGGCGTGCTGGTGGCAATGTTGTAGTGTGTTTGGTGCTTAGTATTGCTAATAAGTAGGAGAGGGTATTGCTATAATGTGGGGGGTGACGCTGGACGCTATAATGTGGGGGGTGATGCCGGTTGCTGTAATGTGGGGGGTGATGCTGGACGCTGTAATGTGGGGGGTGATGCTGGATGCTGTAATGTGGGGGGTAATGCCGGTTGCTGTAATGTGGGGGTGATTGATGTAGTATGAGTGTGTGTGGGGGGTTATTTATTGCTGTAATTTGGGTACTAATAATGTAATGTTGCGGGTCATTAGGAGAAATAAATACCCCCCCCCCCCCCACACACACACACACACTCATACTACATCATGTTGTACTGCGCCAGCATCAGTGTGCAACAATATAGTGCATGGAGCCCACAACACGTGGGCCTGTGTGCTTTAAATGCCAGGGCTGATTTTTAGTCCCAGTCCGGCCCTGCTTGGGGGACAGAAATGATCTAGCTGTCTTTTGCACATTCCACGATGACACCACTTTTGAAAAGCATGCAAACAGATGGCTCCTCACACAGGTTATTCTGAAGCACTTTGCTTATCCATCCTGACAAGTAAAATAAACTTCAGTCTTGGTAGTGTCTTCATCAAACAAATGAAACTTTCACAGCAAAAAACATAATCCAATAGCCCTCAACTCTGGCTATAACAGTTAGGTCCCTAACTGGACACTGGCCACTTGTTGGCACCAGTCTCCCACCCACAATGCAAGATAGCTATTTATGCCTCCTTCACAGCACTACTCTAGCTGATTCCTTAACTGCTTATACCCAGGGCTGCCAAGAGGAATTCAGGGCCTCGGTACAACAAATTCATGCGCCCCCCTTATAGTTGAGTATGGTAAAAAAAAAATTGGAGATGTAGTCATGCATTTGGGGGCGTGGAAAATGTGCCATTAGGGCGTGGCTAACACATCAAAATCACTAGGCTCTCAATTCGCCCGAGCGTCACATATGTCCAAGCACTCCTGACTTTCAGGACATCTAGCACCACAGTGTAGTATAGAAAAAATGCAGTGTGTACACAAAGAGTTCAGTCTTGGCCTGCACCTTACATTGGGCACAACACTCACCAAAAATTGACATTGTCCCTACTAGAATCACAACATTTCACATACTGTCCTGCTCTCTCCTACCTGTTCTTCTCACTTCTACCACCTGTGGCTGCATGTTTCTTTAGTTGCGGCTTGTCTGGATCCTGGAATGCTGGGGGCCCTATTTGGAAAAAAATAGCTACATTTAGATAATTCCAAGCAACCCTGGCGTTAAATCAATACCATCCACGATTAATAATTAGGCCTTCCTCCAGCTCCAATATTACAATAATGTGCCCCTTCATCATCGCCATGACTTATGATCACACTGCGCCCTCCATGCTGCTTTTGCCCCCTTCATCTGGCTCCCCTTCATCACACTATACTATGCTTCCCCCCCCTTTTTAAATCCCACTGTGCCATGCCTCCCCCCCTTTTTAACCCCTCTGTGCCATGCTGCCCACCATTTTTTAACCCCACAGTGCCATGCAGACCCCTGTTTTTTACCCCCACTGTGCCATGCTGCCCCGTTTTTTAACCCCTCTGTGCCACCACTCATTTTTTAACCCCTCTGTCATACTGCCCCCCCCCCCCGTTTTTAACCTCTCTGTGCCCCCCTCGTTTTTTAACCCCTCTGTCATGCTGCCCCCCCCCCCGTTTTTTAACCCCACTATGCCCCCCTAATTTTTTAACCCCTCTGTCATGCTGACCCCCCCCCCCCGTTTTTGACCCCTCTGTGCCCCCCTCATTTTTTAACCCCTCTGTCATGCTGCTCCCCCCCCCCGTTTTTAACCCCTTGTGCCCCCCTCGTTTTTTAACCACTCTGTCATGTTGCCTCCCCATTTTCTAACCCCTCTGTGCCCCCCCTCATTTTTTAACCCCTCTGTCATGCTGCTCCCCCCCCCCCCCCGTTTTTAACCCCTTGTGCCCCCCTCGTTTTTTAACCACTCTGTCATGTTGCCTCCCCATTTTCTAACCCCTCTGTGCCCCCCCTCATTTTTTAACCTCTCTGTCATGCTGCCCCCCACCCAATTTTTTAACCCCTCTGTGCCCTACCTCGTTTTTTTACCCCTCTGTCATGCTGCCTCCCTGTTTTTTAACCCCTCTGTGCCCCCCTCATTTTTTAACCCCTCTGTCATGTGCCCCCCTTGTTTTCATCTCTTCACTTACCTTTTCTCCCTTCTTTCTTGGTCTTCTCTGCTGCTCTGTGCTTCATTGCTCCAGACTGACTGAATGCTGGGCATGACATGATAACATCACACCCGGCATTCAGACAGTCTGAATGGAGCACAGAGCAGCAGAGAGGAGGGATGCCGGCTCCGCGATCAGGTGAGTATGTTTTGGTTTTTTTTAAATTAGCCTGCTCCCCCCACCAACGACCGAGCCCCCCCAACGAAAAAAAAAAAAAAGAGAAAAAAATTGATTTAAAAAAAAAAAAAAATCGTCAGCACAAGGGCCTGGGCCGGGCCCCCTGACATGCCCGGGCCCAGGTAATTAGTACCCGCCCCCCCCCCCTCTCGGCAGCCCTGCTCATACCCAGGTGCTCCACCTGGTCTCGTGTGTGTGTGTAAGTATATAAAGGAACAGCTACTAGAATCCTAAATTTTCCAGATTTATTGATCTAAACAGGTTTTTCCATAGGCGGTCTCTGGTGACTCTAGTGACTGAGGCAAAGAGAGCCTGATTCATAAAACCACGTATTCTGAACGCACGTTTAGAATTATACGCATGTGTGGCTGGATCAATTATAAATAACTTATTGTAATAATATATTTAAATTATTAGCACAGTGTGCCAATTTGTATCGTTGCAAATGTACTGATTCTGGATACTGTGCATTAGAAATGTTTATTTCATTATATTGTGTTGTATTTCTGTATAGGAAATACATTCATTTCTGAGGTATTGATTTGAAACTTCAGAGCCAGCATGTCATTATTTGGTTTTGTAACTTTGCTAGAGAAAGTCTGTTTTGCTGATAGCAGGAAATGCTAATTTCATGTGAAGTGACAATCACCAGGCAGGGTGTCATTACCTGTGTGAAGACAGACAGAAAACCTAACAATGAAGACAGCAAATCTGAGGAGATCAGGTTGATGTGGAAGCTAAATTGTGTTAGATGCAAGATTAGATTATATCCTCATGTTAAATTATCCGATCAGACGTTCTGGTGCCAGCTAGGAAGGGGCTGGGTTAACCCCTGCTTACATGTGTGTCAAAAACTATATAAAAGGTCCCTGTTTGACCATGTAATGTATTTTTCGATCTGACCTTCTAATCACTGGTACCTTAAACCAGTGTGAATGGTCCTTATTTGGACACTTGAGCTAATAAACATCATTTGCTTTAAGATCCTGCTTGACAACTTCTGTTGTAATTCCTGTGACCTGCAGTGGACCTACTAATCCATTTTTCGGCTGTTCTGAGGTTTGGACCCAGTGTCTAGTACCACTGCTCTGCCCTCTACCCAGCAGCTCTGGTCAGTGTGATAGGTCATGGGGGAAATCATCGACAGCAACCCTGATTACAGAAAGAGGTCAGAGGTACCAGCCCAGGTGCTCAAGTGAGGGTGTACACTAGCAGCGAGTTACCCAGAAGCAACCGGTCCTGGATGCCACTAAGGAGTCCAGTGGTGGCTGCAGCTTAAGCCCCTCCTACTGCAGTTAGAGGGTGCATTTGGGATAAAGAAAGGGGACAGTGGCAATGCAAGCCCAACTGGCCTCCAGCAACACAGGCAGGGTGGCATAGGCGGTCCATCCTGTCACAGCACAAATTTAGGCTTTGCATCCACCTGAATTCAGCAAAGCACAGATCTCAAGATGTGTGTGCTTTTGAAATCAGGGAAAGGACTCCTGTTCTCTACTAGACCGGACACAGTGGCATGTGCCCAATACCTATGTGGATTATAATATAATTAGTTGTATGTCTTGTATTTCTTTTGGAAAACTGTCACCTTCTGTGGCCTCATTGTATAATTATGTTAATATTGGAGCAAGCGCTGAAAATCTAAAAACTGCTAATTTATCCATCAGGGCCAGGTGCCTTGTCTTTAGGTGGTTGTTTAATTATCTCTTCAATTTCTTGTTGAGACCATGGGAGATTCAATGTTTCTAGACAAGGGAGATTGAATGCTTTAAGGAACGCTGATATGCAAGCCCCTGCTGGTTATGGTGTGTATCTATCATCTTTTAGGTGAAACAGTTGGGCATAATAATTGGAAAATGTATTGGCTATACAAACATAGCCTTTTAAAGGCCTATATAGAGTCTATTTAAATTGCGGACCCTCTAAGAATGGCTTTTAGAGAGCAGTAGTACTTAAAGACAGATCTGTCTGCTGGTTAGTCTGAATAAACAATGTTAGTGCTTCTAAGTGTTACGCTGACAGTCAGTACACAAACTCACAGAACTAGTTGGCGGAGGTCTTCACCTTTAGCAGCCACCTTTCCCATAGAGCTTTACACGCTCACCGGTACTCAGATGCCCCCAGGACTTATCTCCAGATGTAGTGTGAGTTTGTGATACAAAACCGTAGCGGCAGTCCAGGAGGCAGCGTAGATGGTAGGGAATGGTCAGATGAAAGCCAAGGTCAGGGGTCACTAGCAAGCAGGATAATTAGGAAACACGCCAAAGGTCAGGGTCACGAGCAGTATAGTAGGGTCCAAGGCACAGGCAAATGAATCAGGGTCACAGGCAAAGAGGCAAAATCCAAGGTACAGACAGGGGTCATACACAGCAAAGACAATCCAAAAAGGTATTCACAAACAGCACAGTAGCAGGCAGAAAACTGGAAGCTATAACCGGCAGGGAGGCTAAGCCCTCCCTGCCTTAAATACTAAAAGCAGCCAATCAGAGCCTGGATCTGAAGTATCCACAGCCCCCTGTATCTGTTTAATTAAATCACATTATTTAGCCCGCAGGCTAGTGGGGAGGCTTTGCACACGCGCCCGGCTTTCTTTCATTGCCTGCACGCGTCGCTGAGGAGGAAGCGTCTGACTGTTGCCTTGGCAATGGCCGGGTCGTCAAGGTGACGGCCGGGACGCAGGGGAGCCCAGGAAACGAGTTGCGGCGGCTGTGAGTACCGCCGCGGCTCGTAACACTAAGAGGGCCAGTTTAGATTCTAGAGAAGACAGAAGGTAATTAGGCAGTCTTTATTGTCTTGGAGAGATCTTGCTCTGATTAATGTTCCATGTCCATTCTATAAGTGTTTGGGAGGATGTTAATAGTATTGGTGTGGTTTAATATCTTTTTATTGGATAAAATAAGGTAAATTTGTATTTATATTCCTTCACATCAGGAGAGTACACTTGCAAGATATCATATATCATATAAGGTCTTAATCAGCTATTCATTTTCTCAACGCTTTAGATGGCCCTTTGTACACTTGGGTGCATTGGTATGTGGAATGTGTGATTTATAAATTATCGAGTCTGGAGTTTAATTAAAAGGTGACCTATTCTCATGTTAAGTATCTCCTCACAGTCTGCTTTGAGAAAGGGGATCTGTCTAGAGTTGGAAGCATAAAGTGATACCGTTGTCGCATCATTATCTTACAATGTGTTAGGAAACTTACCTGATCCACGCTTTGGGTCCCGTTCACCGCTGTCCGCACTAACTGCCAGATGCCGGAGGCTGTAATTTTGAATTTCCCTATATTAGAATGTCTTTGACACTGAATCAGTGTTAGAGCAACAGGCTTTGCTTCGTTGTCTGACTACTGAGTTCCAGCTCTCTGTGCCTTATTCTGCCTCCTTTATGTATGACCTACTTCCATGCCTGACCATGATCTTGGATTCTCTCTCACTGTTGTGTACTAGACCTCTGCTATTCTTACTACGTCTCCAGATTCTCCTTTGTACCACTAAGAGTGTTGTGTACCAGACCCTACTATCATTCTGACCACGGCTTTGCCTACTCATTCTGTGCTGTTTTTCCTGAACATGTAGCAACCTCAGACCGCAGACTACTCAAGGCAAAAGATTCTTTCACAAGAAGAGACGTCCTGCACCTCTACTTTCTCCTGGATAAAAAGTTTGCTTATCTTCTCAGAACCTTCATTTTCAAGTGCCTTCTAAGAAGTTTGATCCATGTTTTATTGTGCCCTTTAAGATCCTGGAGGCCGTCAACCCTGTGGCATTTATTTTAAAATTGCCTCCTACCTTGAAGATGTCCAATATCTTTCATGTCACCTTTTAAAACCGCTTGTTATCAACAAGTTTTCCTTTTCTAGGATAGCTCCTTCTATTTCTGAACAAAATCTACTAGAGTATGAAGTCAATGAAATTCTCAACTCAGGTATCTTGAAAGGTACCCTTTAGTTCTTGGAAAGGATATGAACCCGAAGAATGTTTTTGGATTGCTGCTAGAGATGTCCATGCTTCTGATCTTTTAAAACATTTCTATTAAAAAATTCCAGACAAACCCTTTTGGGTGCTCAGCATTCACCCCTAATGGAGGGGGTACTGTTAAGAAACATACCTGATCCATGATCCGGATCCCGTTCACTGCTGCCCGCAATGTCTAACTTCTGGGCAGATGACTGTGGTCACTGCAGTAATTTTGCATTCAGAACAACAGGTTTTGCCTGTTCATCTGACACCTGGGTTCCAGCTCTCTGTGCTTTATTCTGTCTCTGTGTGTATGACCTATTTGCGATCTTGGATACTCTCTGTACAAGTACTAGCTATCTGACTACGGCTCCAGATTCTCCCTTGTACTGCGCAGACTGTTGTGTATCCTGCTGACTACAGCTCCACCTACTCCTTCTGTGTTGTTTTCTCTGAACGTGTACCAGCTGCAGACCACAGACTATGTCTTCTACCGCAGCCTCTCATCCTCCTGTCTATCACATTGGTGGGCTGACCCAAGGACTGTGATCTGCGAAACCAGGCAACAAAGTCCATCCCACCTTGTGGCGATTTTTGGTGAAGACTGGGGGGTTTGCTAAACTCCGCGTCTTGGTAAATCCAGTGCTATCCCTGACTGATAGCATCCTAAAATGGACCCTTCTGGGGATCCTTCAGCGAAAGACCTGTTGCAGCATCTAGTGGGACATATAGAACAACAGGATGCAACCCAGCTCCAGCTGTTACAATGTCTGCATGCACTCGTCTAGATTACTTCTAGGTATCCCTGCCAAATGATCTTCCCACCTCGGCTGCCAAACCTCAGGCTCCTCCGTTGGCATATGCTGCTGTCTCTACTCTCAGACTACCTAAATTCCCACTAAAGACCCCCTAAATTCTCAGGTGACCCTAAAACATGCCAGGGTTTTCTCAACCAGTGTTCCATACAATTTGAACTGTTGCCTCAGAATTTCCCGACAGACAAATCCAAAGTACATTATATTTTTGCTTTGCCTATCAAGCCCTGGCCTAGGCATCTCCTTTATGGAAATGGGATGACCCTTTACTTCGAGATAGCTCTGTCTTCATTTCCGCCTTTCATTGCATCTTTGATGAGCCAGGCTGGGTGTCGTCTGCAGCTTCCAGTCTTCTAAGATTGCGCCAGGGTTCCTCCTCAGTTGCCCAGTATGTCTGCCATTTCTCAGGCCATACTGGAGTACTTAAAACCACAGAAATTGTCTCTAGAAGCTATTGGTGGCCATCTCTCCATACTGATGTTAAACAATTTATAGCAGCATGTGACGTCTGTGCTCGTCATAAGACACCTCAAAAGTTGTCTTATGGTTCCCTTCTTCCACTACCAAATTGGAGGGATATCATTTGAGTACACCCCTAAATATGTGTATTCAGTCTCTGTAACCTTAAAAAGTAAATGATCTCCTTATTGACAGAATTAAATTCAAGTACACTAGGTGTGTTGTCTGCATACCAATTTGAAGGATTGATCAAAACTAATGAGTTTACTTATCATAGAAAGATAACCAAACCTTAGGTAAGTGTAGACTATAGCAGTCTTTTCCTACAGGGTTCGCTTGGTTTGTGGGCAGACTATCTGTGGGGAGGTACTGGATTAACAGGGATGCTCCATTTTTCCAGAAGTTTGGTACCTGCCACTAGGGAAGACACAACATAAGCAGAGCTCTCATATCAAATGAGTTTTTTTACAGGGGCGCTCCATCTGTAGGAGATGTCTTGCACGCAGAAACTAGTAACTGTAATAGGATGAAGGTTTTCAGGGCCACAATGTGGTGCAGGCCTATAGCTTAAATTCAAAGTTCTTGGCCAGTCAAATCTGTAAACAGTGTGTTCTGATCTCCATAGCAGAGGGATAGGGTAGGGTTGATGAGAGGGCTAGTTGGGGATATGAGAAACATCAATATAGTTGGATTTGCCTAAGACCATAGAGAGCATTCACCAGGCATGTCTACACAGCCAAACCATGCACCGTGCTACAACTCCTTAAACAGAGCCTGTGATTTTTTTTGTCTCATTAATCACTCACTGTTACCCAGTGTAGGCAAAGTAAAAAATACAGTGAATGTTGTACATAGCAAAATCTTGCCCACGATGGACAGTCCAGTGCCAAGAATTACAACTTCATGCCCACTACATATAGTTACATGCTTCACCCTTTTTCTGGTGAATAATGAATAATCTCAAAAATATCACTACGTGACAAAAATTCTGAATGTTTCTTTAATAAATGTGTATTCCTAATGTATGAATTGTAGTAGCCCTTTTCTTTGTTTGTAGTCAGTGTGTATTCTCTGAAAATTCACTGATAAGCAGTTTGCTAAATTTCTCCTACTGTTTTTCCTCATGTTTGAACTCTGTTCGTGAATGGTGGTATTTCCTTGCTAGCAGGGATGTCAAACATCTCTACAGTTGTGAGGATATCTTTAGAAGTGATTTACATGTCCTTGCTAGAGTAGGAAGCCTATGGAGAGGAAGTCTCCACAGTTTCATCAACTGAAAGTGTAAGTGGCTTCAGATAATAAAACTACAGTGATATAGAAAAGTCATAAAGATTGCACACCGAAACTGTGTGGCTAGCACTGGTCAAACAGCAACTGTGATTTAACTCAATAGAGCAGATTATTCCTGTATCAAGGCAAAGTAAAGCCATGGTAAATGAGACCGGTAGACTTCACTTTACATACTGTTGTTAAATTACGGTTCACCTCAGTTTCCACAGCATGACAATTCCTGTTATATTTTGTATTCAATATATCATTATTTATATCATTATTTATATATTACAACAGTTTTTGCTAGTACTTAGCAGTATCCTTGGGCCTGATTCATTAAGGATCTTAACTTAAGAAACTTCTTATTTAAGTCTCCTGGACAAAACCATGTTACAATGCAAGAGGTGCAAATTAGTATTCTGTTTTGCTCATAAGTTAAATACTGACTGTTTTTTCATGTAGCACACAAATATCAACTCTAAATTTCAGTGTACAAATAAGCTATCAAGTATTTGTGTGCTACATGAAAAAACAGTCAGTATTTAACTTATGTGCAAAACAGAATATTAATTTGCACCCCTTGCATTGTAACATGGTTTTGTCCAGAAGACTTAAATAAGAAGTTTTTTAAGTTAAGATCCTTAATGAATCAGGCCCCATATTTTTATGCATGTCTCTTAATCACATGTTGTTATGTATCAGTTAATAGGCTGCATTATTGGTCGACAAGGCAGCAAAATTAATGAAATCAGGCAGATGTCAGGAGCACAAATCAAGATTGCAAATGCATCAGAAGGCAATGGAGAAAGACAAGTTACGATCACAGGATCCCCAGCAAACATCAGCTTAGCGCAGTACCTCATTAATGCCAGGTAAGCTTATATGTAAGAACTCTACCACTGTTAAAGTCCCCTTTTTTTGTCCCACAATTGATATCTAGTACACTCTTGTGTACTTTTCTATAGAGACATGTGCCTGAGCTGAATTAGTTAGCACAATCTAGATAAATGATGCCTACTAACAGCCTTAATACCACATGTGACTCTCCCATGCACACCCAGTGGCCTATGGTTGAGCAGAGCGTGGGAGCAGCATTAAAAAAAATCTATGTTTTTATATTGATTTTTCTTCTTTCCTGAATGAGAGATGTTGGGGCAGTGGAGGTGTGAGAGCCTATAGTGAGTAGTATGTTATTTGTTCACTACTGTTACTACTGGGCATTGCTATTTCTATTGACCTACCTGCTATTGGATATTACTAATGTCCATGGCTTTTTGTTGTATATAGCTGCTACTGCTTATTTATGGGTACAACTGGTGGCTTATTGCTGCCTACTGCTATTATTGGTGTCTTATTTCTGGGGACTACTGCCACAAATGGCATATTACTGGATAATACAGGAGACATGTAATTGGGTATTACTACTATTACTCTTACTACTACTGATGGCAAATTATTTGGCATTACTATTGTAGGTGGCATAGTGTTTATCATTGCTTTTAGTGCTGTTCATATTCATGGGCATTACTTCTTTATGTGACTTATTGATGGACTATTGGCATATTACTAAGCATTACTGCTACTGTTCTGCACACTATTGGACATTACTGCTGCTACTGATATATTGCATGGCATCACGGCTATAGTTGGCATATTCTGTGCCTCGGTACTAAGAAACGGCTATAGCTGGCATATTCAGTGCCTCGGTTTTAGGAAACAACATTGAAGACCTATTATACCACAGTGATTAAGCCCAATCGATTGCAAGTATATTATAAATATTAATAAAATAAATACTTTTCGTTTCATTTTGTTTTATATATATGCATAAAATGTGGCCCTTTGGAAAAGTTAGCGGCCATATAGGAGACCATATATAGTTAAAACTGTATTAAGCAGAATTTATTCTAAATTGCATAGTCTATTTCAATAATGCTGCAGAATGTAAATCACAAGTAAAGAGCCTATAAGGAATATTTGCTAGTATTATAGTTTATAAAGAAAAATTGCCTTGTAATGCATCCTATACACTACCATCATACAAAGCCTTAAACTGCGTATCAAAGAAGTTTGTTTACAGATTTTGAATGAGAACAAGTTCTGTGTCTGTATCCTCTAATGTAATGATACAAAAACAGATTGCAGAGCAAATTCAATTTGAAAGCTGAAAATTACATTCCAGAAATGTTACAAAAAATGTTCTTGTACTGTAGACAGTTGCATTTAGTTGTACCATTAAAAGTTCAGTTATGGAAAAATTACTATTGTAGGAGATGTGCTGTTCACCTATATCAATCCCTCTGCTAAAACAGTTTGACAGATGCCTGGATTGTCAGGGGTAAAATATATGCACAATAATCTTTGTGCAAGGCCATAATGATTTTAATGAAGAATAAATTGTGTTTTGCGATAGTTATCAAAAAATTGCTAAAATACGATTCTTCTCAATCTTTATTCAAATTTGTGGCTATTACTTATTACTTACTAAAATACACTTGTATTGTACAATAATGTGTTTTGAACTAATTTGTATGAAAATTCTGACTACAACTTCAGATACAGCTCTATCTACATAAGCTTGTAATATCTGACAGACATGCTAGCAGTGTTAAAATAGTAGCCATTTACATAAATGCAGAAAACTTGCATACAGAGCAGGGTGCATAGTTCATACTTGCCAACTTTGTGACTCTGTCCTCTGGGAGATCCTGTCAAGCCCCCTCATTTTATAATGAGGGCGGAGCTATGGTGACGCAAGATGTCACAACGATCCCTCTTACTCCTGTCACCTCTGTCACATGACATAGGTAGGAGGGGGCTTGGTGATGTCTTGCGACACTATAGCTCCGCCCCCACAAAATGAACAGCATTGAAATACGAGGGTGGGGCTTAATGGTGCCGTTAAGGCCCCGATATTCAATGCCACAAATTTCAGCATTTTATAGGATCCGGGAGTATGCCTACTCGTCCGGGAGGACTCCCTGAAATTCAGGTGCCTTCCGGAAATTCTGGGAGAGTAGGCAAATAGGACAAAGTTCAAATGAATGGCTCAGGATTTAAGGCAATAAGGTTATTGGTATTAAGAGAATTTTACCTAAAATTATGATCTATGCCCAGTGAGTATGAAAGTTAAACTTATATAGATATTTCACCACCAAACAACAAACTGGCAAAGTTGCTTTGGGGAAATAAAGGAAAACTGTATATACTGACCAATATTCCCTGCAAACTCAGCGTTTATAAATTAAAAAGTTAAAAACCTAGTCTCTCTGAAATGTGAGTTAAACTTTCCACAGTGATAATTATTTCACTGATCCCTATAAGTTGATGAATTTGTAAATTGTGTCTAAAGCTGAGCCTGTTAGGAAAGATCCACTCTGAAAGTAACTAGGATTTAATATATAGTACAAAATGGACATTTGTCCTGGGCTCACTGGAGTTATGAGCTTTTGACCGTAGTATTAAAGCATGAAAAGGAAAAGTCTAAAGAAGCCTGGTGTCCTTGAAAGATAAGTGACCTCTTGTATGAGAAGAGTAAGTTAATAATTCTGTTTAATTATTTTACCTTGTACTTTTCTGGTTAGGAATATTTACATACCCTTAGTTTCAAGGTATCGCTTGTGTTTTGCAAAGGGGAATGATTTGCATTGATCATTGATCTTTGACAAGGCCAACAAATTTCTTAAAGTGGCCTTGTTTCCAGTGTTACACAAAACAGCAGTTTCTGAATGCAGGCATTTGGAGTTGACATTAAATTGAACTTTTAACTATTTCAGTTCCAAATTGCTGAACTTAGAAGAAATATTGAGCAAACTCCTTATGATATATACATTTACATTGCTATGTATGTATGGATATACATTATTGTATGATTGTATACCAAAGAGCACACAATATTTTTTGAAAATTATCCATACAAATAAATTCTTTTATAATACTATGTCTCAATACATTAAACAGTGGAAAAACATTTGCCTTTACAATGTTTTTGTCCTCTCCTGTATACAATATAGCATGTGTATACTATATGCTCAATTTGTATTATAATAAATATATTTTAATCTTTATTCAACTGATGCGCAGACAGGAATTATATACTCATGGAACATTAATTATAATTAAAAATACTACTAGTAATGTATTTTATTAACAGCTTTGAGTAACACATCATTCTCTTTTTATTATATATACATAAAGTGTAATCTATTCTACTTGTTCATCACATAATCCCTTATTCATGGCACTCCTACGCGACTTTAACTATCATGTAGGCAGGAATACTTTATCGACAGCATTTTCTTATATTTTAATACATTACCTACTGACCTATACTACCCAAGAATGTCTATGACCAGATTTGAAAGACATAAGAAATTTGATTGTTAATATATAAAAATAAATCAAGTAGTTCCTCCCCGTACTCTGTGATATTTTTTTGCAATGATGTGTTCAATGATAATCTATTTGTATATTGTTTCTGGTGGAGTGATTCACAGGATGGGACATAATCTTCTACTTTTTATGTTTGCCAGAATAATTTATCTAGATATTGTCTGACAACTTAAAGGTTAAAACAAATTAATTAAGTAATAAATTAGTTAAAGAGTACAATGTTTTAGGTAATTCTGAATGAACTATATGTAGTAGATAAAGATTTATCTCAGGAAATATGTATCTCCATAACTATTGAAAGTACAATTTATATTAGTTTAAAAACAAAAAAACAACAAAAGGAGCTTGCAATATTAACTATGTAATGCCCATGAGAGACAATGAGGATCCAATGATATAGCAATATGCATGAGTGTCATATATTTTATACTTCCTGCCCCAGAACCAGCATAATTTTGCCTGGTTTAGATAATGCAGCATACAGTATGATAGTATATCTAGCCAACAATTGTAGGTAAGGTTTTGCTTGGAACAACAACACAATTTTTTGTTTTACATTTAAGTATATAAAAAATATTTACAAAGGTAGACTAATCCTTTAAAATGAGAGAGAACAGAATGCATACAGTGACATACTGACAAGGGTGGAGGTCCCTTATTACTGATAGGGCTGCGATGTGCTGGCCTAAATGATTGAGGCAGGCATTCAGAAAGCATTCTTTTAGTTAAAATAAAAGAATACTCCTGGCTCTGTAAGTTTGAGAAAGGAGCAATTTCAAAAACTCCTTATGCACTTTTTAAAAAGTATGTAACCGATGGTTATATTTATGAACGGCAGGGCCTCTTGTGCACTATGTGCACTATGACTAACACCTTTTGTTTTATTGACTTTTATTCTGGTATATTCAAAATAGATATAGCAGTATATTTTGGTGTGTGTATATGTAATTTTTACATTGTTATACACCATACTGCTTGTTTTTCAGCTGTCTAAATTATATTCACCCTGCAAAATGTAGCTGTGTAGCAACCAACATATTCCGTCTAACGGAAGTATAACTGCTGAAAGATAAAATCCTTTTGATTGCAATTTAACTGTATTAATTTGCTATTGTATTATCTGTATCTTCTGCTGGTTACAAAACCTTAGATAAGACAATAAGAAAAGAAAAATACCATAAATTCCATTACTTCACTATATAGCAACACAGTCTACTGTAAACAATTCTTGTGCTGCTGTATATATCTGGTACAGAATACACAACTGGTGATATTATATGAGTAAACTTCTGTAGAATAATATCTGTATAAACGGTGAGTTCTGACGTTATTGCTTGTAAGCAAGTTCTGATGTTATCAGTGTTCATTAGGAAAATGTGTGTATTAAAAGAACAATGTACTATTGTAAATTATAACATTATAAGAAGTCACATATTTACCTGACCTGAATTAAATCACTTGTCCTGTGGTCAAATGCGTTAATATGGTCACTTCTTGGTGACTTGTAGCATCCGCCATAGTTTATAGACATTTTATACCACATAAACTATTTTGGTAAAAATGTTATTTCTTATCTGTCATTGAAAATGTCAATCTCTCAATATCCTTTATTATTATACAATTTAATGTACTGTATATAGTTAAAAATGAAAAGTCAAGATTTCACAATGTTTTATTTTCTATATGAAATTAGAAATACAGCTTAAAACTTAAGCTAGAAACACATGTGCCATTTCTGTTGGCCAGTTTGATCACCAATGAAGATTCAGAAATATTGGTTTATGTGTAGCCCCTAACACAATCTTTCTGAGCAGCCAATATCCCATCAGATTAGACTGACTGCACAGGATTGAAAATTCTTTAGACTGATGACCTCATCAACAAATCAGGCCAGAAAAAGTTGCTCCATGTCTGTCTAAAGTGATTTTGCTTTTTTTGATCATATTAATTTGGGTGAAGTAGCAGATTCAAAAAGCACATAACATAAAATTGGTGGCATATGAAACTCTATGACTGGAAAGATATGTATAGTGTTATCTTAGTAGCCTAATAAGATGATAAATGGGTAGTCAGTTAGATGAAATGGTATTTTGAATAGTTATCTAAATCCACAAATAATAATAAAAACAAAATTAAAATAAATTGGCTATGTACAAGTACAAAATTAAAAGGCAAACATACCAGTGCTGAGGTGAACTCAAAATTTTGTTTCATTTTGTTTTAAGTTCTGCTTTATCATCTCTTATCATTCTCTGCATTCCTGATATTTCTTTCTTCCGTTGACATTATAAACACCTATGTTAAGGCATTCTTAAAGTCTTTGTAATGTTTTCCCCATCAAATCATGAAGTATCCTTTTGTTATATCTCTTCTTTAACACATAACATGTTCCTCCTATGATCCTCATTTTCCCTTTTTTTCTCTTTCTCTCCCCACCTTCCATATGTCTGTTCCTTTTGTTGACCAAACTAACCCAACCTGATTTTGTATACTCCTCATATTCCAACCCTTTCTTCCCAAAATTTATCCTTGCTTGATCATCCCAACCTATTTGTTCCTGTTCCTCTCTTCGTTTGCAGCTTAGAGATGGCTAAACTGAGCACCCAGACTGCTTCCGTCACGACCCCTGTTGACCTCAACATGAACCTCTCTCAGTCTGCCACCCCTTCCTCCACCCCAACCTCTATGGCTGTGTTGGCAGCAGCTGCAGCTGCCTCCGCGGTTAACGTCAATTCCCCCCCCACCCTACCAACTTTATCGACCACCCACTATGCTGTTCCTGTCTCCAGTCTGCTTGGCATGAAAACTGTCCCACTTCTGGCTTTAAATGCAGCAGGGGCCACTGGGAATTTACCTGCTTATACTGGCAAAATTCCATCGACGAGTGGCGTTAAGAAATCAGACCGACAGAAGTTTGCTCCATATTGAAGGCATGAAAACAAAGCTCTACCAAGATTGTGTGGTAGATCATTCGAATATGGCATTCTTATTTTCTGTTTCATTTTTTTTTATGTTGAATTGAAAAGTGTTTATTGTTACTGATTCAATTTTTCCTCTTTCCATGACTATTAACCCGAAAGAGTAGCTAGTTCCAACAGCATATGCATTATCAGTTTTATTATTTATTTATTTAAGTTGATATTATGTTTCATTCTCTTTTTATTTCCTTTTTTTGTGTATGTATTTCAATGTTGGTTCAGAGCTGAATGAATAAAATTACCTGGCATGTTTGCCTTATAAAGCTCAGTATTTGAAAATTGAAAGTGTTGCTTTTTCAATTTAAAAAACATCTGCTTTTTCAAACCACATATATTAATGATATACATGATAACGTAAATAAACAACATATGCTAAATCAACAATTAGACCAACAAAGATGTTAATTTAATAAAAATGGCTAGTGGAGGTCCATAGATGGTCACTAAGCGATGGTAACTGGTCCTGTCTTAAATTTATCACTTCACAAGTTTCTTCTTGTCTCAATCAATAAATTTAAACATACAGACTCTTTTATTTTAATTTCCATACTTAAAAATAAACCCGGACCACACATTGTTATTTGATTCACCTACTAGTTCTTCAAATTTTATTTTATTCTTACTCAAATATTATAATAATTTTAGTTCAGTGTGGATTAAACAAGGAATTATTTTTTGAATTCCAGTGCTACATTTGTCTGTATAATAACAGTAAATGTATTTGTATTCCGTAAAAAACTGTTTCTGTTTTTGTTGACTAGATGCATGTTATTATTTAACTTCAATGCAATGAAAGGCTTAAAATCCATATGTACAATGAAAAGTTAGTATTAGCCTGGCCCGTAGTGGTCAATTGTGATACAACTTTGTTAAGGGTGCTTACTATTATACTGAAATAAAACATATAAAAATCAAAAGGCAAGGAAATATTTATTTGTGTTGGCTCCAAAATGAAACCTAGTAAATATGCTTTCAGATGCTAATATTTTTGATCAAATATCATTAAAGAACTATTTATTAGAGAGAAAGGACAGGCCAACATTTGATCATCACAAAATATATGCAGTAACTGAAGCAAATATGCAGTCAGCGACTAGTGAAATTCTCTTGGTTGTAAAAAATCTAGTTTCTAATTATTATTATACGCATTATGATCTGTATGGAATTTGCATGGCTAATATATTTTACATAATAAAATTGTCCATTAACAAAGTGTAAAAATATTATAAACAAACGCTATTCATCTATGGATAGTGAGCCTGATTAATCTTCAGGCGTAAGTCCTATTGCATGCCATATCTTGCGCAAAATTGCTCTGCACATGCTCAGAAACGGACCTTACGCTAGTGAACGCAATTGCATCCAAGTCATATCCAAACGCAAATGACACTTCCGATTGCCTATGACTTGTAGGGCATAGGCAATCTATAGTAAGGGCGCGCTGAGGTCGAGCACACGCACATTCATCTGAATTAAGGTCTAAGCATCTCTTAGGCATATTTTTTTTGCTGTATCACTTGCACCAGATACGAGGCAGGTGTATGTGTCAACTGATAGTGATGACCGACACTCATGCATGCCAGAACATGTGTTTACATTTAATAGAAACTATAAAAATGCATTTTATGTACAGTATGCATTAAGGACATTCTGAATTATGTATTTCATGTAAAAACAAACATTTATTTACATGTATTTTATGTATTTTTTTATTTTTTTTTGCCTGAGTTCTGATGGGACTTTGCAGAATACATGTATATGAACAATATCATGTGTTTTGTCTGTCTGCATACGGCAAGTAATGTATAGTCAGCAGTGGCGCACGCGGGGGGGTTTCTGGAGACCTAAAAATGGGCCCTACACATCGGCACTGTACTATACAGCAGCCGCGGCGCTGTCTAAGAAGCGTCCGTGGTGGTGCTGTATTGTATACAGCACCGCCGCGGATGCTTCTTTGACAGTGCCGCCGCGGCTGCTGTATAGTACAGTGCAGCCGAAACGGAGCTGCGCATGCGCGCCAGCTCTCTAGGGGTTTTTTTTTTCGGGGGTGGAGGAAACCCCCCCTGAGAAATCCTCTGTGCGCCCCTGGTCAGTGTGTACTCATACCCATATTCAAATCAAAATGGTTCTTGAGATCAGCTTGTACTTGAATACGAGCCTACGTACATGCAAATTATGTCTGATTTATTTATATGCATGTTGCGTTCACCTTGCATTCAGGTCCAGTATATTTTGCACTGACTGGTTATAAAAAAACATAGCATATTTAATGCTGTTATGCCTGCCAGTTGCTATATCAGTTTATCCTTTAGTGCAATCTTAAATCAGGATGGTTATATAAGTTTCATACAAACAGTTTAACCTGTAATATATTTTATTTAAAATTAACTTAATTACTGTAGATGATGTCACAATAATAAAAGCATAGCACAATCTTTGTAGATTAAAATGGCATGGACTATAGGCTCACAAATTAAAAATATGGATGAATATATTTACTAAAGTACAAAATTTGCTGCAGTTTTAATTCAATTAAATAAAAATAAAAATGTATTATTATTGGAAAATCTGAATTTCATATATTGTGGTTATTTTTCATTAGACCTAATCTACAGCAGTGACTATGTATATTCCCTTTATTTTTTGTGTGGTATTTGGATAGTTACATCTGACAAAGCTTGGAGATTAATTGTAGAGTGTTCAATCCTTCCTATACTAGACTAGCCTTATTCCAGTCACCTTTATGTGACTCCTTTTATTTACAATGGATATTTTTAATTAATAACAGAATTAGACTGGGCGGGTCACATTAATACATGTAAAAAGCATTAGTGCTCAATGGTTGAAAGGCAGTAGGTAACACAAATGACCAATGCCACTCCATCTAACAGTCTCCTTGCAATACATGTTTTCATGCTAGAAGTTTTTCTAAGAAAAGTAAAGATGGGAGCAACTGTAGGGTTTATATTTGTTTTTATTTTTATGTCACATATATAGAATACAAAGAACCCTGTCTTTAATCCATGTGTATAAATATTGAAAAGGGTTATAGAATTGCTTAAATTTTATAGGTTAACCACATACATAAAATAGTAAAGCAGGTGATAAGTTTGTATTTGTGAAATAACTACACGTTACATGAACATGTTTTAAAGGTGTGCCTCCGAGACATAAGCACTATAACTTCTCACACTTGATAGTCACAGGATGATCTATAGGAGGTGTAAAATAGTAAATATTGATGGAGTTACATAAACATAATTCAGACATTGTTCTGAGTGGTGGCGAATAATTAATCTGATCCTAGACTAGGCCTGGCCAACCTGTGGCTATCCTGGTGTTGTAACACTACAAGTTCCAGCATGCCTTGCCAGTTATCGGCTACCTATTGGCTGGCAGAATGTGCTGGGGCTTGTAGATTCACAACAGCTGGAGAGTCATAGGCCAGGCCTGTCCTAGTTATTACAATCAGTTTACACACAACAAGCCATTGCCCCTCTACTTCACTTTTTTTCCCCACAGGTGGATGGTGGTAAAGACTTGAAGATGCTAAATCTAACTCCAAACTCAGTGCATACAGCACAATGTACTAAAACAAACAATGCATCTACAACTAAATTCCCTCTTATATAAAAAAAAATGCTTTTAGTAAAATCACCAGCAATATACCAAATAAATGTTCTAGAGCATGGTGATATGGCATATATTTTAAATGATATCATATCCTGTAGTGTTCTAGTGGGGTGCTGGCCAATGTAAAGTCCACAGAGAAACTTATCTTTATCAAACAGCTGAGACTAAATTAAAATAATGATTATAGCAAATACATATTATGCACAATAGTATACATTAAAGAGATGTAAAAGTAAAATAAATAAAGTTTTCATGTTTGAGAGTATAGGCTTCAGTGGATTCCCAAGTAACTTCATTGGCCAGTCCACGCCTGATATCCTATAATGAATGAAACTGTGATCTTCCACCATAATGTGTTCTTCGATTATGAGTACAAAAGAAATTTGTATTGTTATTATGTCTGATGTAACCTAACAATGAAATTCAGAGCTTGACAATCTTTTATCAACGGTCCCCTATGGAAATTGGCACAGACTCCACAGTCTGACACAATTGCAGCATATTAGGGGACTTTGTTTATAGGTCATGACACAGCTCAGATGGGATTTTGCTATTTGGTCAAATCAATATAATTGCAGGGCTAATTGTGTGTGTAGCATAGTCCTCAGACTGACCTAATGTAATTTGGTGCTAGTAGAGTAGAGGGATTTTGATTCTTCAGAGCCCAATAATTCTACAAAACCAGAAGCTCCCGGCTTCAGTGTAGCCTAATCATATTTAATAAAAAAAACAGCTTTCCTTTAATACATCTATTTTAATGACTAGCATAGTAAAAGATGAGCAGGAAATACCCAGTTAAAAACTATTATGCATAGGTCATATATTTTTCTATTGACTTTTTTTTCTTCTTACAAGTAAAGTATAGAATATATTTTCTTCACATTTTTGCAAATCCCATTTAGTACGGTGTTCTGTGTCTTTACCCTCATTGCCCCTTCCCATTTTGTGTCACTCTTGTTTTAATATTATATTGATTACTCTCCTGTTAGCTCTGCAAGCTACAATCTCCTGCTATGAAACTAGAGAATGTTATTCAAGTGAGATCATGAGCTGCTGGGCCAGTCTTCAGATCATTGCTGAGACAATCAATGTCATGCATCATCATCGTCATAAACATGTATTATATAGAGTCAGCACATTCTGTAGCGCTTTACAATTGGTAAAAAACACAGTAATAAAACAATACTGGGTAATACAGACAGACAGCGAGAAAAGAAGGTCTTGCTCACAAGCTTACAATCTATAGATGATAGTTAACAAGGATCACTGTACCACAACTCATTGTGTACATGCTTTTGTAAATGCATGGAAAATTATAACAGCAGCAATATAGGAGTTTCATTGTGTTATGCTGTAACTTTAATTTGATATAAAATCAAGTTATAGTTAACATTAATGATATTTTGACAATAATAAAAAATTCAACAATATAGAGTATGTGGGCACCACTTAAAATAGTTCTTTCAATAACATATTTCTTTGCTTTGTTGGAACTAGTTGTAATCATAGTATATATTTCCATTCACCTTCTATGTTTCTTTAATCTATGTTGCTTTGCACTGGCATAGTTACGTAGTATTTTTTGCCTCATATCTTTCAAAGATAGAGATTTCACTCCCGCCATTATCTTCAACTTTGCATTCCTCAGATACCATAGCTTTAAAGTTTGATCTTTATACAGTTTTATCAGTCACAACTAAGATCACAAAGTTGTATGAATATGTTTTTCTAATACAAAGCATTTAAGCCCTGTTAACTAGAGAAGGGGTTACATTGTAATCCCTCCCCCTTAATATAGGCATTAATCAGTATTACTGTACAGTGCCAACTGTATTTTGTTATTCCTGTATAATTTAGGCTTGTTTCTACCAGTGCACTAAGTATGACATTGCAATCATTAATAAATATCACCCTTTTTACAAATTGTGCTTAATTGAAGTGTTTTTGTTTTGTGTTTGTGTTGTGTTCAGAATTATCATATTTATTTGTTAGAGACTCGAAAGTAAAGACGATTGTAAGAAAATATTGCCTGCATTGATACACACTTATCTGTTGGTTGTAATTGAGTGTTATTTTTATAATGGTGAGAAGATTTTTTTTTCTTGCTTTTTCCCCCTTCCATTTTGTTTTAGGCTTTCCTCAGAAGTCATTGGCCTGGGGACTCTGTAATGTATCTCGACATGTTCGAATTGTATTAGCCTCAAGACAGGACATTTCCTCAAAAGACAATGATTTCTTTAAACTTTAGGCGCCTGAGGGATTTCTGCCAGATAAATTATTTCATGCTATACAGTTTTAATTGCTTAGTAATATAATTTACCTTTATTCTCGTAGCCATTTTTATTTATAAACTTGTCTGTTAATTTCTTGTTTTCCTGATTAAGAATGAAAATAAGTACATATGATCAGTTGTATCACAGATAAAATGTATAATACATTATGATGATGTTCTTTTATATTTATCAAGTCATTCTGGTTCACCAAAGTCAGTGTATTTCAACCATGCTAAAGGTGAAAAGAAAAATGTGTCACTGTATAATAATTTTGTCAATAAAATAATACTCAGGAAGAAAACTGCTGAAGTCTTTACATGATTGCATCTCATGTCCTGTTTATAATCAGAGTGCTTGGATGTCAAAGCCACATTTGCAGCCAGTGATTGGCTTCCTTTATTCTGGCTTCAGGTATCAACTAAATAGATGCAATATTTTACTAACAAAGAGAAAATTTGCAGTGACCCATACCCAAACAATCATCAAGTATCTTTGATCAGCTTAGTAGAAGGACAATGACAGGAATATCTTGTCTCTATGGGTTAGGTCAGTGGTTCCCAAACTTTTGCAGTTCGCGGCACCCTTAGAGTCTCCATAATTTTTTCAAGGCACCCCTACAAAATAATTACCGAGCAGTCCCGTTTTATAAGTAGTCAAAAGACGTAATAAGTATTTAGGCCAGAACAGAAATACTTATTTAGTTGTATACAAAAATAATACACATAAAGGGAAAATAATTTATTTATGTATATTTTTTTCAATTATATTTCTGTCAAAGAATAATTTACAGCTAATACACTCTGTGCCCCCTGCATCCACACACTCTGTGCCCCCTGCATCCACACACTCTGTGCCCCCTGCATCCACACACACTGTGTCCCCTGCATCCACACGCACTGTGCCCCCATGCTCTGCCCCCTCAGCCTCTGCCCCCTCAGCCTCTGCCCCCTCAGCCTCCGCCCGCTCTGCCCCCCTCAGCCTCTGCCCGTCTTTCCCCCCTCAGCCTCTGCCCGCTCTGCCCCCTCAGCCTCTGCCCGCTCTGCCCCTCAGTCTCTTCACCCTCAGCCTCTACCCACTCTGTCCCCTCAGCCTCTGCCCGCGCTCTGCCCCCTCAGCCTCTGCCCGCTCTGCCCCCTCAGCCTCTGCCCGCTCTGCCCCCTCAGCCTCTGCCCCTGCCCGCTCTGCCCCTGCCCGCTCTGCCCCTGCCCGCTCTGCCCCCTCAGCCTCTGCCCACTCTGCCCCTCAGCCTCTGCCCCTCTTTGTGCCCCCGCCGTGGACAGGAAGAAGAAAAAAAAAACAAAAAGCTACTTACCAATCCCGCGGCGCCCGGTACCCAGCATCCTCCTCCTTCTTCGCTTCTCACTGAATGCCGGGCGTGACGTCACGCCCAGCATTCAGTGAGAAGCGAGGAAGGAGGAGGATGCTGGGTTCCGGGCACCGCCGGATTGGTAAATAGTTTTTTGGTTTCTTTTTCCTTTTTCCTTCCTCTTCTTCTTTCTGTCCACGGCACCCCTGTGACAGCGCCGCAGCACCCCTGGGAGCCACGGCGCACAGTTTGGGAACCTAGGGGTTAGGTAATGACCTCCAGATTATACTATGAAACCAGTAATTGCTTGAGAATTCATTGCAAATGGTTATACATATATAATATCATTGCTATAGAAGAAGATGTTTTATAATAAATATATCCACCTTTGTAAAAAAGAAAGTGGTAACATATTATAAAACTACATAAACATGTACAATTATTCTACTCCTGAGGACTAAAGGTCATTGAACTGATGTCAACAGATTAGTGTATTATAGTGCACAAACACTTTCCCCAACAGCAGCTACATTTTTATTCTTATTTATAAAATGTTCCCTACACGTCTTAAGCTGTGTACACACTGATGGAATTATCACACAGATCACACAATAAATTACCATTTGCTCAGAAATTGTAACAGTGTGCACCCTCCAATGATCATGTTTTATCAAATCAAAACACATTGTATCATTTCATTTGGTTTTCTAAACTTGCTAAAAATCACGATCAACGATGAAACAATGTCTTGCAAATTTGGAAGTGTGTATGCAATCACGACCACCTGTCTAACAATTCTGAAGATAGTTTCTTCAACACTGACACCTTTGTGGGTGTGCATATTTAAATCTATGATGTTGTCTCCTATGTGCTCTGTTGTGTAAAAATACAATATAAGGACACAGAAACAGTGATATTTTAATAGTGAATCAATAATAAACATTTGAACATATCCGTAGGATCAGTACACCTGTGTAGACCATGCATCTGTGAAGTGGTCGAAAGTGTATTGATCATGAAATGTAAACAAATGTACATAACATGTACATGTGGACACATGTAGGTAAAGAATCGCTACAAAATTATTCACTGGTGTGCTATGTGTACATTTCTTTAATGTTGTTTTATCTACCTGTAGATAAAGTTAACTTGCCTGTACTACAGGCTGATTATATATATATATATATATATATATATATATATATAGATAGAGAGAGAGATATGCAATGGCGCGTGACTCAATAATGATTGTGCGTACCAATAAATAGAATATTCCACGTATGTTAAATATTTTTGAATATTCCAGATCTCATAACAGTATCAGAGACAGAGTGATCAAGAGCAAAACAACCACATGTGTGGCCTTCATGCATAGACCATGTGCACCAAGCCTCTCCAATAGTGATTATGCGTACCAGAAAGGAAAACTTTATCGCTTATCTGTTTGTAGTCATGGAATCTTCACATATCCACTGTTGCTCTTGGATACAAAATGTCAGATAAAAACCAACATAGTGTAGTACTTTTAGTACATAGGTTTATTGCACATAATAACATAAGGTTATCAGACTCACATTTTAAAAAAAGGGAAATGAGTTTATCTGAGTTACTGCCTTGTATGTTCGACCTGGCACAGATGAATCCCGGGTATGGCATACCAGTCAACTTGCAGCTAAATAGATCAACGTCCCAGACAGGATATCCCCAAAATTCCAAAAAAATAAAGTAGTCTTCAACGCGTTTTGTCTGTTTAAATAAGACTTCTTCAAGGAGGAGATGATTATGCGACTGCTCAGGTCACGATCCATTTTGCGCCTGCGCACTATCCTATACTCGCGCCATTTTGCATAAAAGAAGTAAAAAAAATGTAAACAAAGCGGTCACATGACGAGAATAACAGCAAACATTGCTGTTTTACATTTGTATTGGACTATGTCCATACCGAGTAGGTAAAAGTAATCATATGACCATATCTAATCTGACATTGAATATATATACAATCTCTTATAAATACAGAAACTAATTACCATATATACAGAATACATATTCTCATATGAATAGTGATATTGTTTGCAAAAAATTATAGAAACTTTAAATAATATAAATATATGAAGCTGGATAGTACAAATATATATTTTACAATATAAAATGACAATAATACATGGACACAATAAAAATATAAATGCAGCACATACTATTATATAAAAATATAATTATGTATTTATAATATAAAATGTAACTATAAAAACGGGGCTATTTCGTAACTCTCGTTAAAACCTTGTGGTGTTAAAGTGCCAAGTGTATATATCCAGAACATCTCACGTTGTGAGTGTCGTTTTTGTAAGTCCCCACCCCTTTGGCCCAATTCTACATGTTCTATGGCCATAAATTTCAAATACTGTGGGTCTGCTTGGTGACTCTCTAAAAAGTGTTTTGAGACAGAGTGGCTTACCACTTTATTTTTAACATTCCTTACATGTTCTTGGATACGTAATTTAAGTGGTCTTTTTGTTTTATCTACATATTTTAAGCCACATGTGCAATCTAAAAGATATATTACAGAAGTTGACATACAATTCATAAATCCCTTAACAGAGAAACTCCTACTGTTGTTATAATTGTAAAACATTTTATTAGTAGGAGCCGTATATTTGTATATATTGCAATGATTGCATCTAATGCTACCTCTGAAATCCAAGAACGTGGTACGTTTATCTTTAATGTGTTTTAACACTCTAGGGGCCACAATGTCCTTTAAATTTTGAATTTTGTTTTAAATAATATTCAGATTCTCCGGTCGAATATCATGCAAAACAGGGTCTCTCTTCAGGATGCCCCAATGTTTCGAGATGACTGATCTAATTTTGTTCTCCCCACTATTATATGTAGTGTTAAAAGAATATCATTTTTTTATTTTCCCTTTTTGAATAAGTTAGAAGATCTTGTCTGGCTAGTCTCTCTGTTCTATCGATAGCTTCCATGAGTAAATCTTGCTGATATCCTCTTTTTCAAAATCTCTCTGCATACACATTCAACTGCTCTTTACATTCTCACTACAATTTCTCTTAATACGATGGAATTGCGAAAAAGGAATGTTTGGCTTCCATCTGTTTACATTGGAGTGCTTATAGTCAAATAGCTGTTAGTGTCTACAGGCTTAATAAAATTACGAGTCTAAAGTCTCAATATTGCCTTTCCAGACTAGAATAATATTGTCAATATATATTTTAAACAAAACAATGTTCTCTGAAAATGGACTAGAGTTATAGATGTATCGTTCTACCCAGCTTTCCATCAACAAATTTGCGAAGCTGGGTGAAAAAAACTGTGCCATCACAGTTCCGCACAATTGTAAATAAAGTTTCTCTAGAAATATAAAATAATTATGTGTTAAAATAAACTTAATAAGGTTACAGATAAATTCATTATGCATATCTGACAAGGTATCATCCAGATCTAAAACATGCCTCACTGCTGTTATTCCTTTTTCATGTTCAATAGAGGTGTAAAGTGATTGAACATTGATTGTTACCCATAGGAAATGGACACTCCATTTAAAATTCTCAAAAATTTGTAACACACTCGTAGTATCCTTTAAATATGATTTCAAATTGATTACATATTCTTTAAGAAAACATCTACATATTCGGAAATATGAGAAGTCGCCTCCCAGGCGGAATTGAACAGACTCTTATGGATTTTGGGTATATGATAAAATATCTGTATTATCGGATTGTTTTTCATCAGGAATTGGATTTCATCTTTGACGATTATGTCATCATAGAGAGCTCGAGTCAAGATCTCTCTTAAAATACAAACAAATTCACAAGTTAGATCATCATTCAATGAAGTGGCGCTATATAAATAAATGGTGATGATGATGACGATGATGATATTGTATCACTCAATAGTCTTTCTGCTTCTTTTATATAGTCTGCTCGATCCTGAATTACAATACCACCTCCTTTATCAGCCTGTTTAATTACTATTTCAGTGTTAGTTTGAAGGTTTTTAAGAGCTTTCATTTAGTTAGCTTTTAAATTCCTGTATGCATGAATAATGTTATGTTGTTCACACAAGTCTTCAGTGACCAATTCTTGGAAAATTTCAATGTGTCAACTCTTAGACTCCAATGGATAATATTTAGAAGGTAACCAAAGACCAAATTTAGAGGTTGTTTCATAGTTAGCTCGAATGGCAAGATCTTTGCCCGGCAAAATGCCCTTTTAATGTTAACTTTCTTATAAATTTATTAATATCTATGTAAAGTTGGAATTTGTTAAGTTGTTTCATAGAAGCAAATGACAGTCCATTATTTAATACTGATATTTCTGACTTTGTTAATACATGTTCCTATAGATTAAAAATACCTTCTTGTTTTAGTTTTTCAATATAAATTATATATGTCTCCTCTTTTGAAATCTTTGAGTCTCCACATATTCCTCTACATCGGCATATCTGTGTTTTAAGGGAGAGGCCAGCCTTCTATTCTCTCTGAGAGAATGTTTGAATCTCTCCCGAGGTGTTGAGAGTGGAGATAAAAAATCCTCTCTTTCACCATCAATACCATCTAGTACTGAGAATCTATTTCTACTAGTAGCTGGCTCAAATCGTAGATGTTTCTTATCCTCATATCTAGGGGTCTGTGGTGGCCTAGGTTTCTTATAGGGAATGGTATTCCAAGAGGTTTTTGGCTTTCTAGGTCTATCAGAGTTTTGATATTGTATATGTGTATCATTATGGATTCTTTCCCAATTTTTAACATTATTCTTGTCATAATCATGTTTATCACAGATAAACTTTCTTTCTTTTATTTTAATCACATCGGATTGAACTCTATCCAGGTTTTTATTTAAAACCTGTTCATTCTCAACAAAGATTTGTTTATCTTTATGGGGCTCTAAAGTCTTCTCCTTCTGTTTATACCGACTGGAAGTCATGGCGATCCCTGAAGAACCCGGCGCCAGCTGATGACATCACTGATAACCACGACGCACTGATCGTTGCTGTTACCCCTTCACAGCACCGATCAGTGTGTCGCGGTTATCGGTGATGTCAATATGCTGACTATCACCGTCAACGAGAGTTACGAAATAGCCCCGTTTTTATAGTTACATTTTATATTATACATACATAATTATATTTTTACATGATAGTATGTATTGCATTTATATAATTATATATGTTTTGGAGATATCACAATCTATACTCTGGGATGCCCATAAGGCTACTATAAGGGGCATCTTTATCAAAAGGGCAGCGCAGCAGAGAGAGAAAGAAAAAGAGCGCATACGTGATCTTGAGCAACAGATACAGCAAGTTACATCTTACCATCAAATAAACCCTAAAAAGAAACTATATTTAAAACTTCTCTCTCTTAGTGGAAAGTTGAATCAAATACTATCAAAACAGGCAGCTAAAACTCTTCTGTGGGTACAGCAAAAATATTATGAAAAAGGCGTCAAAGCTGATTCTATCTTGGCGCGCAAACTCCATTCCCGCCGCTCTCGCAACAGAATAATATCAGTAAAAGATTCTAGGGGTTCTCCTCTTTATGACCCTCAAAAAATTGTGCAATGGTTTAGAGATTATTACGCCAATCTATACAATTAATTATATTAATAATAATAGAAGATCCAATCCAGCTTAAAGCAAATATTAAGAGCTACCTCCGCTCCTGTCAGTTACCCAAACTCAGTAAAAGTCAATTGGCAACTCTTAACGCAGAGCTTACCCCAAAAGAAATTACTGAGGCCATTAAAGCGCTGAAACATCAATCAGCCCCGGGTCTGGATGGATTTTCTTCTATATATTACAAAAAATTTGTCCGTCAACTGGTCCCCATGCTTTCAGGGTTATTTAGCTCAGTACTTGAAGGGGGCAAATTTGATGGAGCCACCACCGAAGCGGGGATCGTCGTAATACCTAAACCGGACAGAGACCCGACGGAAGTGAGTAACTATAGACCCATTTCCCTGCCTAACGTTGATCTAAAACTTTTTGCTACGATACTAGCAAATAGACTAGGGGATTTTCTCCCTTCACTGGTCTCCCTACCTTGGTGGTTGCTCTAGACGCTGAGAAAGCTTTTGATAGAGTGGCTTGGCCATTTATTCAGCAGACTTTAGGAAGCATGGGGATCCAAGGTTCCTTTTGTAAGGGTATCTCAGCGCTGTATCATAATCTAATGGCTTCTGTTTTAGCAAACGGTCTCACTTCCACACCCTTTAGGATAAGTATTGGCACTCGCCAGGGCTGCCCCCTATCACCCTTACTCTTTGCCCTTATTATGGAAGCCTTAGCAGCTAGAATTAGAAACAATACGGAAATCACGGGTATTCCCACGAGTTCTAGAGATAATAAGATAGCTCTATATGCTGATGATGTTATACTTACATTAACTAGCCCGCACACTTCACTGCCTAACCTTTTTGAAGAAATATTGCTCTATATTTCCCTATCGAACTACAAAATAATGCGGACAAGTCTGAAATTTTAGATCTTAATATTCCTCAGCATATCACCCAACCACTTAAAACCACTTATAATTTTCGATGGCAGCACAATAAGATCAAATATTTGGGAATATACATAACCAAGAATTACTCCTCTCTATACGCGGCCAATTTCCCTAGATTAATTAATACAATTCGAGGCGACCTAACTCAATGGAATACATTTCATATTTCCTGGATTGGCAGGATGGCTTCAATTAAAATGAATGTTTTACCCAGGTTACTTTATCTGTGTCAAACACTCCCAATTCAGGTTCCCTTACATGTTCTCCATCATCTTCAGCAAATGATTTCTAAATTTGTATGGGCAGGGTGTAAGCCTAGAGTGCGTTTGCGAATACTCACTAAACATCAAACCTCTGGCGGATTGGGCCTCCCAAATATAATAAAGTACTATAGAGCTACGCATATGTCACAATGTATCTTATGGCACTCAACCCTCATTATAGAGTGTGGACGCAGATTGAGGCAGACATATTGCAATTATATTCTCCATATTCCTTACTCTGGATACCATCCCAGCATAGGACTAGATGTTTAGCCCAGCTTCCAACTGCTCGTTTTTTTTTCTCCTTGTGGGATCAAGTGACCAGATTTTACAAGTTGCGATCTAATTACCCACTCCTTGTCCCACTTTGGAACAATAAAAACTTTGAGCCAGGGTTAGACCATAAAATGTTTTATTACTGCACCGCACATAATTTGCTCTTCATTTGGTATCTGGTCCCAGCTGGGTTTTTTCCTACATTCTCAGACTTACAGAGAAGAATACATTTGCCACAAAAAATCTTTTATCAATATCTTCAACTTAGGCACCTCTATCGATCCTTAAATGAGCCCCCCCCCCTCCTCCCTCGGTTCAATGTTCTACTTTAGAATCTTTATGTCGCTGTTCCCCGACTACTAGAGGCTTCATTTCCACTTTGTATTAATTGATTAACAAATTTGGCCAGCCCGAAAAAGACCCTCATGAGCTTGCCTGGGAGAGGGATACCGGGGAGACCCTGACTCCTAAAGAATGGTCAAAGGTGAGAGCTAATATAGGTAAGTCATCTATATCAGTTAGGATAAAGGAAAACTCTTGAAAAATTTTCTACAGATGGTATTTGGTGCCCTCTCGTCTCCACTCTATCTTTCCGACTACTAGCGACAGATGTTGAAGAGGGTGCGGTCTGCGAGGTACCCTGTTGCACGTTTGGTGGTGTTGCCCTAAATTACGACCTTATTGGCAACAAATTCATAATCTCATCAAGGATATTACACTGGTTTAAAATGCCCGAGTCCCCCCTATACTCACTTCTTCCTAGACGGCTCCTGGGCACTAGTCACTCCACGCACAAACTTATCAATCATATATTAAATGCCTCTAAATGTCTAATTGCCGCTCTATGGAAAAACACCTCTCCCCCCTCGCTCTCAGCCACTATCAATAAAGTTTGGTCAATCTATAGGATGGAAAGCATCACAGCTCTTCTCAAAGACAAACCAGTGAATTTTAAAAACACATGGACTTCCTGGACGAATTACTATGATGCTGAGCCTCCCTTGACAACCGTTTGACAAGTCTCTGTTGTTTTGATATGTACCCCCATCAGGTTTAAGAAGGATCATTACGCATGTAAGTTTTAGAAAATCTTAAATTAATTTGATCTCCATATAACCACACGGGTTAACGCTTTTCTTCCCTATAATCTGATGCATAAACAATGAGTAGAATATTCTCCTGTTCCCCTCCCCATCCCTAAAACCTTTCCTTTCCCCATTGTTCATCTCCCCCCTCCCTCTGAAAAATAAAAACAAACAACATTTTTCTTTTCCATGAATAACATACCAGATTTTAGATAATTAAGTCTTTCTTACTATTGTGTGTAAACATTTTTGAATTTCTTATGTATACAGTATGGTTATACATTCTCTTGGTATCTCTTTGTTTTGTTTTGAAAAAACCCTAATAAAAATCACTTTAAAAAAAAATAAAAAAATTATATATGTTTTTATTGTGTCCATGTATTAGTGTCATTTTATATTCTAAAAATATATATTTTTACTATCCAGCTTCATATATTTATATTATTTAAAGTTTCTATAATTTTCTGTAAACAATATCACTATTCATATGAGAATATGTATTCTGTATATATTGTAATTTGTCTCTGTATTTATAAGAGATTGTATATTCTTCTCCTGATGAAGTCTGATTTAAACAGACAAAGCGCGTTGAGGACTACATTATATTTTTGTAGTTTTGGGGACATCCAGTCTGGGACGTTTATCTATTTAGCTGCAAGTTGACTGGTATGCCATACCCGGGAGATTCATCTGTGCCAGGGCGAACATACAAGGCAGTAACTCAGATAAGCTCATTTCCTTTTTTAAAAATTTGAGTCTGATAACCTTATGTTATTATGTGCAATAAACCTATGTACTAAAAACCTATGTACTAAAAGTACTACACTATGTTGTTTATCTGACATTTTGTATCCAAGAGCAACAGTGGATATGTGAAGATTACACGACTACAAACAGATAAGCGATATAGTTTTCCTTTCTGGTACGCATAATCACTATTGGAGAGGCTTGGTGCACATGGTCTATGCATGAAGGCCACACATGTGGTTGTTTTGCTCTTGATCACTCTGTCTCTGATACTGTTATGAGATCTGGAATATTCAAAAATATTTAACACACATGGAATATTCTAATTATTGGTACGCACATGTATTATTCACAAGTAATGTTAGAGGTCTAACAGTACTAAACTTTGGCCCCCTATCCCATTTCTTTTGTGTATATATATATATATATATATATATATATATATAGAGAGAGAGAGAGAGAGAGAGAGAGAGAGAGAGAGAGAGAGAAACCAGAATTCTCTTTTCAAATACTTTTATTTTCCAACAGAAAACGTATTTTTATAAACTGTCTTTCAAACTTCTCTGGAAAATCAAAATCAATAATTGATACATAAGAAGATATACAAATATGAACTGCTCACAAAAAACGATCTCCATAATCAAAGCATCACAGCAACACAGATCAAAGCATCCAGATTAAGTTATTTGTCATCTCAATGTATAATTTTAAAAAAGGCATACATACAGTATATGGCCATTTCAAGTTCACATACTGTACAAAGGGTACAACATGTATTCTCTGCTTACATTATATATAAATATTATATATACATATAACCTTAAATAAATGTTGTAAAGCCATGAGAGATGTTGTGAGGTGATCAAAGAAATTACTAAACAGTAATCAAACACAGAAGATTCTATAAATGAACATATTTGAACTGTATGCTTTAACTATGATTGAAAGCTATATATAAATTCACTAGAAACGAATGGTATTCCTCTATTTATTGTTTGATATAATTGTACTATTATTACATGCTGTATATGATTTTACTATGATAGAACTATGTAGATAATTTGAACAAGTTGAACAAATTCTTTTTTCACATCGTTAATGCTTCCCTTCAATGCATTGAAATATTCTTGCAGCTTTGACATCTTTTTGGTCACACCTGTTGCATCAATTGTTGCATCAAAGCCCGAGAACTATTAATGTTTAACTCCTCTTTCTTTCCTTCCAAACTTTTTTCTGAAATGATGTTGGTATCTAAATTAAGAACAGAACTAAATTTAGTTAATTTTAATAATGAAATGGAACATAATATCCTTTTTTAACACTCAGTGGGTGGGACTACTACCATTGGCTCACCTTAAACACTGATTGAAATTACTTTGTGCTGATATCCCTCTTGGATTTGTTCAGTTTCACTGTCATAATGGTCCGTAACAAATCTAAAGATATATAGATGTGAAATATTCATAAATAGGCACATGGTACTCATTACATTTTTAATTTTCAATGATTATTTTTTTTACCTTCTTTGGGTTTTTCTGTTGTTGTAAATAGTTGATCACATATTTTTCTTTCTGTAATTTAATGACACTGTTTGTTACTAATCCTTACTAATCACTATTGTTATCGTTCCCCCACATTTTAATCCCAAGCTTTAATACTGACTGTTTTTAATACTTGTTGGTATTTTATTCCTTGCTCCTTGTCCTTCAAATCTGACCATCACTTCTGTATTTGGAAATTGCTTCTTTTTTCCCCCAAGTTTTTTCCCGTAACATATTATTCAATTTCTGTATTATTATTTCTGTATTTTTTTTTCTGTAATTCTGTTTGATGCAATCATAGTTGTGTTGGTCCAGCACAATGCCCATCATTTCCATATCCCCCTGACTCATTGCTTTCACTGTTTTTAACATCTTCATAGGGCATCCCTTCTTCTCCTTCTCCCTCCACTATTCCTTCACGTTTATATTTTTCTTTCTATTTCTTCGTGTTATCACGTACCGTTGGTGGCAATCTGGATCATCTCTATTTATCTAGACGATTCTCATGCATACATGGGCATTAACAATTGGCATGGACCAATTATGGCAGTTCTAGCTGCATAGTGGAGCATAGTGGGTGAATGTTTATTCGCCTGTAGTGTCGTCCGCTGTGGTAGCTTTTGCTCAGCATTCAGAATTTTCATTGACATTTTGGTACTATGCGAAAGGATTTCACGATTTCTATCCATATTTTCAACGCTGTTATAGCAAAGTAAGTACTTTATTGCATCTGACATTGTTTTGATATTAGTTTTATATAGATGGTGATATTATTTGTTTTGGCTATTTTCAGAAAATTCATCATGGCATCTGATTAGAATGTAGAGCACATGAACAATTTCATTGAGGCCTACAGATCAAATCTCTACTTCTGGCAAAGCAAGTAAAAAGACTACTAAATCAAGCAGAAGAGGATGAGTGCTTATGAGGATATAGTCAAAGTGAGTCTTCCTCATTATCCAGAAGCAAATGCATATTGAGTCAGTGGGAAGATCCAAAACATGCAGACTGTGTTCCGCAAAGAACTCAATAAGTTGGAGGCTTTAAAAACTTCTGTTAGAGGAGCTAAAGATGTCTATGTCCCAAAGTTGTGGCACTTTATACTTATGAGGTGCACTGCTGACCAGGAAATTGACCATCTACTAGCAACTTGCGCCAAAGTGAGTACAGTTCCTCATCTGTTCCTCTGAAAACCAAACACATACCAGCAAGTGGCATAGTAAGTAAACACACAAGATCATGAATACCTAAAATATTTGTTTACATATTGGTAAAAATGAATACGTCAATATAACATAAAATGTTAATGTTCTTACATTATAATATGTAATTCTGCCATGATACGGCACCCTCAACGTTAAAATATTGCAAATACTCCTCCCTATTTAAATTGACCTTTTCACTCTCTTTTCTCATTTGAGAAGACTCCAGTGATGTCAACCCTACCACTTCCTCAAATTGTATAGTATGCTCCAAAGTAAAGCTGTGCTGCACACACTGGGGCTTTCCGCCTAAGATAGTTGTGTAAGCCACAACAGGTCATCACCACCTGGTCTATTTTGTCAAGGCATGGGTTAATGGTGGTATGAAAAATCCTTAAACTGTTGCTTAATATACCGAAAGCATTCTCCACCACTTGCCTTGCTTTTGATAATCGACAATTGAATATCTTCCTTTATGGTTTGAGTACCTTTTAGGGGTAAGATGTTAAAATATGCACTAGCAGTACAAACACTTCATCAGCCACAAATGCAAAACTAAGACCTAAATTTACTTTGGGTACATGTAGGCAAAGTCAATGCATTCTGTTAAGTTTGTCATGCAAGGGCATTTGTTCCAATGCCCCACCATCTGATACTTTGCCATTTTTTCAATGTCCACTAAGATAAATTCATATTTCGCATCTACTATGGCCATCAGGATAATACTGAAAAATCCATTGTAATTGTAGAAATACAAACCAGTATTAGAGCTTGGTATAATTCTTACATGTTTGCCAATTAATGGCCTCGCCACAGTTTGATGAATTCCACAGTTGTTCAAATTCTTCTGCAATAATTTGCGTTTGCCATTCATCAACCTTTGGTGGGAACTGAAAAAGAAGGATTTTTGTAACGATAAATCAATACATGCAATTATTGTTATCATTCTAACTGTTTGATTTTGTATTTTTATTGCACAGCCATCTGCCTTCATTGAGGAGGGGTTTTCTGATCTGGTGGAAATTCTGGTGAAGAATCCACCAGCAACAAGGTCCACAACCTGCCTGGAGGAGGAAGAAAAGGCCAAGGTCGTGTCTCGATGAATACTAGACTCAGGAAACAGGCTGATGGAAAAAGAGTGTGACCTGATGAGTGCAGCAATAGCAAACAAACTAAAATGCTTGGATGGTGATAAAAGAAGAGGGAAAACATTTAATTTTGGAGACCTCACAGAGCTGACAGAGTTCCCCCCGAGCCATGCCCAAGACTTTACAGACCTGCCCCATTCCATCATTTGCCATTCGCTCCCCAGAGGCACCCTTTGCTGCTAGAAATACGGTCCAGTACCCATCCTGCCTATCCTGACTTCCAAAGCAAGCAGCAGTGCCAGTATACAGTTCTTCTTTCTTGGAAAATATAGACCAAGATCACTATGAGCACTTGTAACTTTTATTTTTAGATTTGGTTTCTAGAATTTGAGTTGATTTGTTTTAAATAGGTTTACATATATATATATATATATATATATATATATATATATATATATATATATATATAAGTTCTGTTTCTATTTCAATAAACAATAAATGTTTAAAATCTAAGTATTTCTTTCAATCTTTCAGCAGCCTTCATGAATTATACTGCTATGGTTTATTGTGTGCAGCATTGTTGCCATGAGGACAGGCAAGCAATCACGAGATTTTCCTTTAATTGCCAATAAATCCAATCTTGTGTACAGTTGTGAAGGGAGTTAACCGTAAGTACACCAAACACAAAGCTAAACAGCAATGAATGGCGATGATGCTTTTTCCTCTTCCTTCTTCCTGGATGTCTGTTTGTTTGTGTGCGGTGAGCTGCAGACCATTATTTAAATTAGGTTTGCATATTGCTACAGGGACAGCAGATGTCTGTAGAGTGTGCATGAAGTCACAATCGTTTGAGGAGATAGTTATGAGAGATGAAAATCTCAGATTTAGGGGTAAATGTATCATACCCCGGTTTTGTCAACTCCCGCGAGTTCGGCGTCTTCGCAGCTTAAATTTAAAGCGGCGCTGCCTTGTAAAGGGAAGTTTCCCTTTACAAGGCAGCGCCATTTTAAATTTTAGCTGCGAAGACGCCGAACTCGCGGGAGTTGACAAAACCGGAGTATGATACATTTACCCCCTAATGGTAAATCATGTAGGTTTGTATGCATGAATCGGCATGCCCATCTGGACTTTCTGTCATTGGTAAAATCCTTACTGAAATCTCATCTAAAGTAATTTTCTATAGTGTGTAGTCAGCTTTAGATTGTAAGCTCGTTTGGGCAGATCCCTTTTAACCTTCTCTGTCATGTCTTTGAATGTGATTTGTTTGTAACATGATACCCTGTATGTAGAGTTCTGCATAATATGTTATGTTAGCGATTCTCAAATACAAGATAATTATAATAATAATAATAATATTAATAATAATAATAATAATAATAATAATAATAATAAATGAGAGGCTACTAAATCATACCCTCCATCCCCATACATTACCTTCTCAAAGAAGCCTGTTTTTTGTTCATTTTAAGCAGAGATATGCTTTATGCTCTCTTTAACCAAGCATTGTTGATAGGTAGGTAGTTTCATTAAAAAAATAAATGCTATAGGTGTTTTGTGTTTAAATGTGTAAAAAAAATAATCACAAAGGTGGGCATATAATTTAATATTATGAGAATGAATTGGACATACAGCTTGCGAGCAGGGCCTTCTCACCTCTTTGTTTTACCCAGTATTGTTTATTACTGTGTGTACTCAAATGTAAAGTGCTACAGAGTTTGCTAGCGCTATATAAAAAAACGATAATGACATACATGGCTGCAATAGCTTTCTTTTCTACTGCATTTTATGAAAATGTACTAAAAGTGCTATATAAAGTAGTGGTGCATTGCTTATTTAATACATCCAGTGCATTTCCAGTATAATCCAGCACTTCTATCAGTAACAGTCCCTCTTTGTAATAATGATCAGCCTGGGGAGGTAATTTATTCTCTTGCATATTTTGCTTGCAGCACTCCCATGTGGCAATATGTAGCTTTTCTAATGTAGAATTGATAAGGTGAACATGCCTCCAGTATCCTATATGAATAAGGGTCAAATGGAAAGCATAATCTTTTATCACACCACTATTCACTCTGGTGCTTCTCCTGATACCATAGATATGTTGACTTCATCAATATTTGAGAGTTTTTGAAAATTGTTGCCTTTTAAAAATAATACTTCACCGATGTACATGTCTGTCATTTACACAACTGCGTTTGATTTTAAAGTGTTTGCTATCATACAAATAAGAAATAAAATAGAATGTGCAATGAATTTGGGAAAAAGAAAATGACCTATCCTACCACCACTGTCATGCCCAAATCTGTCATCCTCTATAATCACACTGTCACCATAGCCCTAGCTACAGTTGCTCCTGCAGGCTCTCTAAACACAATTGCTGACTCACTAAACCCAACTTTTCAGCAAAGAAGACTTCAATCAACAAGGGGCCCCTTCTGGGCGAAGTGAAGAAGATATTATTCAAGCCATTTTGGAAGTATTATTTTGCTGGGACTGGGGCAAGCCAAAACTTTTGGAAGTATAAATATTATGGGACTGGGGCAAGCACGGAGCTTTTGGAGAAGAAAGAAGACATCTTTGGTGAGTATTTGGGGTGTTTTTATTTTTAATAAATATATGTGGTTTAAATGAGGGTGGTTAGTGTATTTATTGTGGGGTTTTTATTTTTAATAAATATGTGTGGTGTTTACTAGGGTGCTGTTGTTTATTTAACATTTTTGTTTGTGGAACTACAGGTCCCAGCAAGCCAGGGATGTCAGGGCATGTTGGCACTTGTGGTTCTCCAAGTGCCAACATGCCCTGGCTGCTGTGGGTATGCTGGTGCTTGTAGTTATACAAGCAGCAGCATGGCCACACTGTTTTTGGCAACCTGCCTGGCTGGGACTTGTAGTTCCACAATTCAAAATGGCGTCTGTTTATTTTTTCATTCTTTATCGCCGTATTACCCTACTACCCACAGCCCAGGGGTAGTAGGAAGAGCCCTAGTGCTATCAGCACTGGGCTGGTTCTTTCTAGGGGGGGGGCCCGCTCGATATTTTTTTGCGGACCCCACTCCCTAGGGAATCCAGCCCAGCGCTGAACAGTCTAGGGTTGGTTAGTCATTATGGCAGGGGGACCCCTGCCGTGTATCCCCCTGCTATAGTGCCGCCAACCCTGGCTGGTTTGCCTAGTGCTGGTAAAGTGAAAATCAGGGGGACCCCACGCAAAATTTTTCCCGGATTTTCACGGGACCAGCACTAGTCAGGCAGCACTAGGGTTAAGCATGAATAGTGGGGGGACCCCACACTTTTTTTTTTTTCAATTTGATCTATTCTTTACAGTTTTTACAGCTGCCGGAGCTCCGGCAGCTGTATGACAAGTCAGTGTAACAGTGATGTGTTTACAACTCACTGTTACAACACAGGAGAGTTTGCCAAACACAGGAGAGTTAGCTAAACTCGGGAGTGTTTACATCGCACAAAATCGCCAGAGATGACCAGCGATTTTGAACATCAGTGTCAAAATCGCAGCTTGATACATTTCAGGTTTTTTATTTCAAAACTCGCGGGTGAACACCCGCGATTTGTCGTGATTTAAACACGCTGGCAAACTCGCACTTTGATACATTTACCCCATAGACTCCACAAGGCCTCTGAAGGTGTCCTGTGGTATCTAGCACCAAGAGGTTAGCAGCAGATCCTTTGAATCCTGTAAATTGCGAGGTGGGGGCTTCATGGCTCTGATTTGCTTTTTCCAGCACATCCCGCAGATGCTTGATCGGATTGAGATCTGGGGTATTTGGAGACCAAGCCAACACCTTGAACTATAATTCCTGTTCTTCAAACCTTATCTGAACAATTGCAGTGTGGCAGGGTGTATTATCCTGCTGAAAGAGGCCACTGCCATCAGGGAATAACGTTGCCATGTTGGGTTTTACTTGGTCTGCAACAACATTTAGGTAGGTGGTATGTGTCAAAGTAACATCCACTTTAATGCCAGGACCCAAGTTTTCCCAGCAGAACATTGCCCAGAGCAGCACATTGCCTCTGCTGGCTTGCCTTCTTCCCATAGTGCATCCTTGTGCCATCTCTTACACATTTAAATGACTCACATGCACCCATCTGTCCGCATGATGTAAAAGAAAATGTGATTCATCAAACCAGGCCACCTTCTTCCATTGCTCCATGGTCCAGTTCTGTTGCTCACATGTCCTGCGAGGCTGCGATGCGCTGTGCTTTCTGACACCTTTCTGTCATAGAGACTGAAGGTTATTGTCGCACTAGTTTACTATAAGGACTACAATACTCGTGATTTAAAAATTGTTGTATATGACTCTTGTATGGGCAGCACGGTGGCTAAGTAGTTAGCACTTCTGCCTTACAGCACTGGGGTCATGAGTTCAATTCCCGACCATGGCATTATCTGTGAGGAGTTTGTATGTTCTCCCCGTGTTTGCGTGAGTTTCCTCCGGGTGCTCCAGTTTCCTTCCACACTTCAAAAACATACTGGTAGGTTAATTGGCTGTTATTAAATTGACCCTAGTCTGTGTGTGAGTGTGTTAGGGAATTTAGTCTGTAAGCCTCAATGGGGCAGGGACTGATGTGAGTGAGTTCTCTGTACAGCGCTGCAGAATCAATGGTGCTATATAAAGAAATGGTGATGATGATTCTAATAAATTATTATTTAGTAACGGAAATGGGAGAATTCTAGCGTTCCATCAGTATTCCGAATTTCCTGTGCTAGAGTACCACATTGATAATTTAGTAAAGCTATGATAGTAAATTGCCAAATATCGTATCCTTAAATAGTCAATTTGTCTATCATAAGATACCATATCTTGTTATAAATGATCAAAATGAATAGGTGGCAATTCCTATATTAATTCTATAGACTGTGGGGATTAAATAATCCCATTGACTCCTGAAAATATATTATTGTAAACTTGTTCTAGGTAGCCATTTGTTTCTCCCAAAATTATAATTTAGCATGCCTTGTCTTGGTTACAAAGTTTGGTAGGCTGTATTAATCAAAATTACGGGAGTGAATTGCTAGCTACCTAAGGAGGTCTAACTTGGGGTTTGGGCAATGTAAAATTCTATAGCTAACATAGGAGGTATTAATCTAGTCTAAAACATATTCCATTTAAATGATAGTGGTCATACTCTGCAATAACGTCGATGCGCATTTCACTGTACTGGCTTTATCCAGACTTGTCTGGATAAATCCAGCTCTTTGTTTCTTTACCTCTATTTGACCTTTCTGTTATAGCCAGAATTAACTTTTTCAACAATTTGTGCTACAGTAGTTCTTTTGGGAATGAACCAGACGGGCTAGCCTTCGTTCTCCACAGGCATCAATGCACCCATGACTCTTTCGCCGGTTCACCGGTTGTCCTTCCTTGGACCACTTTTGGTAGGTACTAACCACTGTATACTGGGATCACCCCACCAGTTGTGGCATTTTGGAGATGCTCTGATCCAGTCATCTAGCCATCACTAATTAGCCCTTGTCAAAGTCGCTAAGATTCTTAAGTTTGCCCAACACCTCAACTTCAAAAGCTGACTGTTCACTTGCTACCTAATATATCTCACCCTGTGACTAGACAATCAATGTTATTTACTTCACTTGTCATTGGTTTTAGTCTTGTGGCTAATCAGTGTATCTATTGAATATGCTGATCACGCATGACTTTAAATATTCTTACATTTTATTTTAATCTTATTCTGCTAATGTTAGTCTAATGTCACACATGGGTACCTAACATTAGCATATGCTAGCTAGTTTTAATCTGCACCTTACCCTCTGCATTATTGTCTAGGTAGAACTGTAAAATGCTCATGTGGAGATGGAAAATGCTAATATGAGTGGTATCCAGAATCTACATAGATTATAATGAGAGAGGAATGTAACAATTACACACTGTCATTACCATTACTCTATGTTGACATCCTGACACCATGGCAAAACCCACATGAGAACATAAATGGCACTCTTTGTGGTCTAGACAGACCTTGAATCCCATAAGAGAGAGGATGTTGGGCATTCAGGGATAGACTGGGAGGACAATTTGGTTAAATTAAGAGATATGCATAACATGGGAAGTTTGAGGTATTCATTGAGATATCCTAAAATACGCTGTTGGGGTCTTGAGGGCCTCTTCAGCCAAGCTCATTTTGACCTCAATTTATGTTTACTATAGGTTGTATGTATGTGATCGGCGTTTAAAGATTTGTTTTAGTGATGTCTGAACAACAACTCACAGTAAATGTGTTTTGTCCTATTTAATGTCTATTGTCTAAGACAGCTAATAAATGCAAATGCTAGTTTATATTTCTTGACTTTATATGAATTGGACTGCATGCATATTTTTTGCTTATTTAGGCTCGCTATGTTGATGGATGTTGATTTTGTTTGCTTTTACGGACAACAGAAATTAGCCAATCAACCATTTTTCATAGAACCTGCAACTACACTGGCATATTTCTTGATACAGATAAAATGCAACAATACTTGTCAAATAATTTGCATTGGATATTTTCTAATGCAGAATGTACATATTTTCCCATAAATAATATACAACCAAAGTACTTATGAAGATTGAAGGAAATTACCTACCTAAACAGTAAAAGAAAATTGTCAGTAATATTTAAAATGTTCAAATAGACTTAGCATGTAGGCTTTCAAATAACCTTATATTTTGGTTGTTACATCAGCTACAGATATATTATTTATATTTAGTGGAAATGTTTTAGGTAAAAAAAGGAGAGAAGCTTGTAAAACATTTGTGGAAAAAACATAATAAAGGATATTTCTTGGATTTTAGAGATGGTGCCCTCAATTTTCCTTTAATTGTGATGATTTATTTATATTTAGCACATATTAAAACATGCTTTTTGTTCTTAGCAAAGTATTTGTACTCTCATTGCTAGTGGTGTCATCATTTAGGCCTGGAATGTAAACTTATCTCACAGTTTGCCTTTTAAGGATCAGTTCCTATTGGCTGTATACCCGATGTCTTCTCATGATCATGATAATGATGCCACTTCCACCAGTAGAAATACAATATTTCGGTTGAGAAAAGAAACTGTAATAGACATGAATCCACAGGTATCATGGAATCATGTCTCTAAAGTTCCTGTTGCCAATTTGTGGGTTACACTCAATCATAACTAACCCCATATTTCATATAGTTTCCTTATTTCTTTACAATAACAATTTCTTGTTTCCTGGAAATTCATGAGCTTGACGATAACATAACCACAAAAGAATTAATCTGTGAAGTCCCATATTCAGCAATAAAACTGTAAGAAAACTTTTCTCTTCTTTTCACAGTTTCTTTTGGTGAATATGAATAAATTCGTACGGATTCAGCTTTACGTCGGCCATCATCTCCTTGAAAACGTCAGGAAATTTTATGTTCATCGAGGTTCACTGCTTGACTAAGGAGTTGGATAGAGCCACCATACTCTGCTATGTGCTTTTTCATTGGAAGTAATTATTAAATCAGCAATAGTTTATAGAATGTCAATGTGTTGGTGAATGATCATTCTTATGAGAATGAATATAAATTTGCTTAAAAGAAGCTGACTAATTATATGGGGAAAAAAAATAAAACATTTTTTCTGTACAGCTAAAAGCAGTCAAGTGAATTTGCACCTCTAAAATACATTGTCTCTAGCTCAGGTGACTACTGTGACTAAATGTTTTAAAATATGTAACATTTTAGTTATCCTTTTATTGTAGCCAAGACCATATACAGTATCATAAACCATGTGAATTATTAGTGTGAACATTTGCGCCATTACAATCCATTTTTAAATACTGAGCAGTGTCAAATTGTGGCATCAGTTCCATTAGTATTTCTTAAGATATCACAATTTATGAAATTGCTAAATCTGCAATGTGCTGTGCATTAACAATGCTGGTTAATTGCTGTCCTACATGTCAGTGGGGAAAGATAGAACAATTTTATCATTCTGCCAGAAGCAACATTTCACAAACAGGTCCATCAACATTCAACTTTTAGCAAGAAGATTTCTTCTTTAGTGCAAAATGTGCTGTTTTAAGCACATGTTTTATCTGTGAGTTCAATACAATGTAGTAAACGAGGTGTGCACAATTTGTCCTTTCTATTTTGACAGTATTTAAAATATTTGTTTTATTCTGGAATTATTCATATGTATCTGGTAACTGCCATGCAATCCTGGAAGATATTTTTCCCCAAATAAATGATCTGTCTTTAGAAAAGAGCTAGTGATCACTAATGGCTATGTACCCCTGACAGACAATATATGCTAGACGTGTTTGCATCATGGATTCAGGACCCTATTCTACATAAGGGGAAATGCAGTGGCAGGCTGTTGTAAATCTATTTCATTAAGGGTCACCACAGAGTTAAACATGTTGACACATTACTATTGAGAGCTGTACAGCAGTGAAATGTTTGCAACTGTGATGTAATATTCTACTATGTCACTATGTGGTGACCACAACTTGCGCCTATTGACACAACCTTTTTTGTTGCTCAGTTCCCACCTAAATAGCCATTCTCTGCAAATAAATGTCTTAATCAATGTGTCAGCTTTCACAGAATAAGACAAATCAATAGTTTTAATGACTGTTGAACTATTCTTATTGTGATCAGTGTATACAGTATTTCTCAGCTTTGAACACAAAACTAAACTTAACAACTAACTTTCTCCTGTTAGATAATTTCAGTTTCAGATGAAGGTACAAACAGCATATATAGGCTTTTTATTATTATCTTAGATTTGTAAGGCACCACAGTGCTTCGCAGCGCCGTACAGTAGGTAAAACAGTACATACGGTAGACAAAATAAATGCAGAACAAAATAAATGCAGAGAAAAAAAAAACATTTCATATTATGAACCCTCCATTTATCTTGTTAACTGATCTATGTCCGTGTGTTACTTCTTTCCACAACATACATTTAAAAAGGGAGATTGAGACTCAACACAGCAGTGTTTAACTTAGGCATGCTAATTGCCAGATTCCATTATTATGTTTCACCATATACTATCTGTGTCGTCACCATTAAAAAAAACTTCTGCATTAGGCAAATTTTGAAACAACCAAGCTTTAATGTGCCTAAATAAAGATACCTATGAAGACAATCAAGTCTGGCATATGTCCAGTGTTTTATGATTTGACACATTCAAAGTATTTACAGAATAAATGCAAACTATTTCCTTGAGACTTGTGTTTGTCTTTTCTTGTTGTTGCTAGCAGTGTTATCAGCAGAGGTACCATGTTTAATGCAATATAGGCTTGTCTATCGTAGTTACTGCAAAGTACTTTGCATGGTTTGTGTTAAAGGGGAAGAGAAATGACCATTTAATAACTTATTTATAACTATTACCAGAGCAAACTCCTTGCAAAGTTACTGTGACAGGGTGGACCTCTTATGCCACCCTGTCTATTGTGTTGCTGGGGACTGGCTGGGCTTGCCTTGCCACCATCCCCTTTTCTTTATCCTAAATGCACCCTCTAACCGCGGTAGGAGGGGCTTTTGCTGTTGTCACCACTAGGCTCCTTCACTGGCACCTAGACCCGCGTCCTTATGGGTAACTCTTGCTGCTAGTATACCCCCTTGCTGGTACACGTGGGCTGGTACCCCTGACCTCTTGCCTTCAGATCAGGGTTACTGTGGATGGTTCTCCCTGGCCTATCACACTGGCCAGAGCTGCAGGGTAGCGGGCAGAGCGTTGATACGAGACCCTGGGTTCAAACCTCAGAACAACCGGATAATGGATTAGATTTGGTCTAATCTTCAGGTCACAGAAATTACAGCAGGTAAGTACGCGTCAAATCAGGTTCCTTAAGCAGTGATGTTTATTAGCTCAGGAAGTCCTAAAAAGGACAGTTACACACTAGTTTGAGGTACTGGTGATATCCAGAAAGTACAGATTGAATAATACTAATACATGGTCAAACAGTGCACTTTTATACAGATTTACACAGATACCCTGGCAGGATGTAATCCAGCCTCCTGCCCCTCTAACCAATCCAGGGGCTTCATGCAGCCCGCACATAACTCAATCTGAAGGAGTGCTAGCAGCAATATTATGTTTGAGGTTTTCTATTAAATGTTTACCATCAGGATGTAACATTTCTCTAATCTTGCTTTGAACGCAATTTAACTTGCAAAATTCACATTCAACTGTGATCACTTGCATACGGAGTCAACCAGCAAGTATAATTACCTCCTCCTGTCTTATAGGCTCAACAGACTTTTTTTTCATTCATTGATATAAAGGTCTAACTAACATGAGATTACCTGTCTCCAGACAGTTGCAAAACCCAAACATGACATACGGTCTCAGAACTTAATACATTTCCACACATTCCAGTATAAAAAGATAAGTACATTTGCAATGATACAGAGAGGTTCACTGCACTCCTAATTAAAATAAATATCTACAATAAGTTTTTTATTAGTGATCCAGCCACAGGAACTTTCCGGTTTAACCCAAGGAATACAATTCCTTTTTTGCTCTGAATCCAGTGGACCAATATTTATATCATAAGCTTAAGATTATATTATAAAGAAAAATTGCACACCAGATGTAGCTTCATGTGAAATGTTTTATATTCTACTAATCATTTTAAATGTAACAATCTTATACATAATATAAAACATTGTAGTAAACAAAGTATATTATAGAGCAACAACAAGTCTTGTTTACTCTACTAGCATAGATGTTAATATAATACAATACATTCATTGTCTGTTTTATAAATATATAAGCTATTGTATGTGTAAGCCAGCTGGTACTGTGTGGTGTGAGGGTGCATCTGAATCAGTGTGACATATGTGTGTTGTATTGTGTGGTGTCTGTAAGTGTAGGGGAGGGGAGAGTGTGTGGGGTAGAGCTGTACACAAGATTGGGGTTGTCCTCCATTTAGTAAAGGCAGGATGGAGAATCCTAATTAAAAGCTCATGTGAATAGAAATTCCAACATATATATGTGTGTGTGTATATATATATATATATATATATATATATATATAATACCAACAATTCGGTGTGCTCAAGTCAAGTATAGTAGATATTAAAAGTTCCAACGTGCTTTGTTCGTGATCCAACTCTTCTTCTCATGCAATTTACTTAAACACCAGCAGTATATAGTCTGCGCGTCTTCCCTTCCGTCTCCCGGTCTCCACGGGGAAACAACCAACACACCTACAGTATCAAAAACACAGGGGCGCTTCCACAGTGTATTATCCAAGTAAAATGTTTTATTCCAAACATTAAAATAGCACGTACCAGATGGCAAAGGTATTCAGGCATAAATAGTACAACAGCTCTGATATTCACATACGAACAGCAATATTTGAAGCAGCTCGAAGTCAGAGAGTCTCCACAATCACCTCTACGCGTTTCATCCCTTAGGACTTCGTCAGGAGGCGTGGATCTTCGTATCACAATTCACCTATTTCTAGGGAGTGACTAATTAATTAATTCACAGGTGGAGCAATCTCCACTCCTTAGATGTTCTTAGTAAATGCACAAATTAACAACTATTTTCAAATCTATTATAGAGCAGGTTAATATACCAATTCGTACATACACAATTTAAAACAATAAAATTCAACTATTAGAAACAGCCATCATATAAAATAGCCACAATAATAAAAATAAAAATAAAAAATATATTTGAAAGGATTTTATCCTCTCAAAGGCAGATAACAAAAAGCAACAGGCGGATCACAAAAAGACACATTACTTTCAGACATTTTAGAAGACAATTTAAACAGATGAAAATTCATAGAAATGGTGTTATTTCACACCCTTCATTTAATCCCCAAGGTGTAAATGTATTGAGTGTGTAAATCCAGAAGGTTTCCCTTTTGGATAATTTTAATAATCGATCTCCTCCTCTAGCATCCATTTCTACATGTTCGATAGCTTTAAACCGTAATGATTCAGAATTAGCATTATGACAGGAGTAAAAATGTTTCGGTATACTATGATTATCAGTCTTATGTTGAATATTACGTAGATGTTCAAAAATTCGTATTTTTACTGATCTTTTGGTTTTACCCACATATTTTTTCCCACAACCACATTCCAGTAAATAAATCATGTATGTGGTATTACAATTCATAAAGGATTGGATTACTCTTTCTTTTTTATTTGACGTATCAAAAAAGGATTTGTGATCACCGTGTACAAACTTACATGCTGTACAGTGACTGCAAGCAAAAAAAACTTTCATAGGTTGTAGCCATGTATTCTTATTTTTATTAGGTAATTCCTTAAGATGTGAAGGAGCTAGCATCATTCTCAAAGTCTTCGACTTTTTAAATATAATGCGTGGTTTTGCTGGCAGTACACTCGACAATCCCGTGTCTAATTTTAACACTGCCCAATGTTTTTCCAATGTTTTAAGAATCTGTTGGTTGGCTACATTAAAAGTAGTAGTATAAGCACAATCAAAATTATTTGAATTGGTCTCTTTTTTCCTTTCTTTATACGTCAGTAATTGAGTCCTGTCATAATGTCTAACCTTATCCAAACTATCAGTTAAGATATTTTCTGGATACCCTCGTTCTTTAAATTTGTTAATCAGAATAGAAGCTTGTTTTTCAAAAATTTCTGATTCCTCACAATTCCGTTTGACTCTCATCAGCTGGGAGACGGGTGTATTATCTTTCCAACGTCTCATATGACAGCTCTTATAGTCAATAAAACTATTACTATCAACTTTTTTGAAAAAAGTGTAAGTATTAATAAGATGTTTTTCTTCAAACTTATTAGTATCTAGAACTAAGTCTAGAAATTCTATCCTATTTTTATCAATAACGGAAGTAAATTTCAACTCGAAATCATTAGTGTTAATATCCTGAACAAATGAATAAAATTCTAATTCAGTACCTCTCCAGATGATTAGAATATCATCTATAAAACGTTTAAAGCAGACAATCTTCTCCATATAAAATGTATTTGAATAGATCACTTGATTCTCCCAGTATCCCATATATATATTAGCGTAGCTTGGTGCGAAGGAACTGCCCATCGCAGTCCCTCGCACCTGATGAAAAAACTGATTAAGGAAAGTAAAGAAGTTGTGTTCTAAGATATACTTAGTACATTCCAAAATGAATTCACATTGTATTATATTTAGATTACCATCATTGAATAAACATTCTTTTACAGCTTGTAACCCTTTGAGATGTGGAATAGACGTGTACAGAGACTGCACATCGATAGTACACCAAAAGTAATCGGTGTTCCACTGTAAGTTTTTCATAATCTGCAATATCTGAGTGGAATCTTTAATATATGATCTCAAACCTAATACATATTTTTTGAGATGAAAATCTACAAATTCAGACAAATGTGCAGTCAGAGAATCAATCCCCGAGACTATAGGACGTCCCGGGGGGTTCACAAGTTGTTTGTGGATCTTAGGTAAATGATAGAATGTAGCAATTCTCGGATGCTTATTGAGAGTATAATCAAATTCATTTTGGTCAAGGCAGTTATCATGTAATCCCTTCAGTAATAATTCCTCTAGTTCAGATAGAAAGGCATTTGTAGGATCTGTTGTTAGTTTTTTATAGAAATCAGAGTCATTCACTAATCTCATCGATTTACTTATATAATCTTTTCTATTTAAAATAACCAGCCCCCCTCCTTTATCTGCTGGCTTTATTGTTATTTCCTCATCTTTAGTAAGTACCTCTAAAGCCATTTTTTCATTTTTAGTCAAATTTAATTTTATTCCTGATTTGGTATTGGCTAATTTATATAAATCTCTTTTTACCAATTCACCAAACATATCGATATATGTCCCTCTTGACTCAATTGGGTAAAATTTAGATGGTTTTTTTAAAGGTCCAGACAGGACAGAGAGGAAAGAGAGCAAAAAAAGAGATCACAAAAAACGTTAGCTCCCTCTGAAATTTCAATACAAGGAGTTTTTAATTTGTTTTTCATTACCTAATACTAAATCTAAATTTTACTGGTTATTTTAAATAGAAAAGATTATATAAGTGAATCGATGAGATTAGTGAATGACTCTGATTTCTATAAAAAACTAACAACAGATCCTACAAATGCCTTTCTATCTGAACTAGAGGAATTATTACTGAAGGGATTACATGATAACTGCCTTGACCAAAATGAATTTGATTATATTCTCAATAAGCATCCGAGAATTGCTACATTCTAACATTTACATAAGATCCACAAACAACTTGTGAACCCCCCGGGACGTCCTATAGTCTCGGGGATTGATTCTCTGACTGCACATCTGTCTGAATTTGTAGATTTTCATCTCAAAAAATATGTATTAGGTTTGAGATCATATATTAAAGATTCCACTCAGATATTGCAGATTATGAAAAACTTACAGTGGAACACCGATTACTTTTGGTGTACTATCGATGTGCAGTCTCTGTACACGTCTATTCCACATCTCAAAGTGTTACAAGCTGTAAAAGAATGTTTATTCAATGATGGTAATCTAAATATAATACAATGTGAATTCATTTTGGAATGTACTAAGTATATCTTAGAACACAACTTCTTTACTTTCCTTAATCAGTTTTTTCATCAGGTGCGAGGGACTGCGATGGGCAGTTCCTTCGCACCAAGCTACGCTAATATATATATGGGATACTGGGAGAATCAAGTGATCTATTCAAATACATTTTATATGGAGAAGATTGTCTGCTTTAAACGTTTTATAGATGATATTCTAATCATCTGGAGAGGTACTGAATTAGAATTTTATTCATTTGTTCAGGATTTTAACACTAATGATTTCGAGTTGAAATTTACTTCCGTTATTGATAAAAATAGGATAGAATTTCTAGACTTAGTTCTAGATACTAATAAATTTGAAGAAAAACATCTTATTAATACTTACACTTTTTTCAAAAAAGTTGATAGTAATAGTTTTATTGACTATAAGAGCTGTCATATGAGATGTTGGAAAGATAATACACCCGTCTCCCAGCTGATGAGAGTCAAACGGAATTGTGAGGAATCAGAAATTTTTGAAAAACAAGCTTCTATTCTGATTAACAAATTTAAAGAACGAGGGTATCCAGAAAATATCTTAACTGATAGTTTGGATAAGGTTAGACAATATGACAGGACTCAATTACTGACGTATAAAGAAAGGAAAAAAAAAAACCAATTCAAATATTTTTGATTGTGCTTTTACTACTACTTTTAATGTAGCCAACCAACAGATTCTTAAAACATTGGAAAAACATTGGGCAGTGTTAAAATTAGACTCGGGATTGTCGAGTGTACTGCCAGCAAAACCACGCATTATATTTAAAAAGCCGAAGACTTTGAGAACGATGCTAGCTCCTTCACATCTTAAGGAATTACCTAATAAAAATAAGAATACATGGCTACAACCTATGAAAGGTTTTTTTGCTTGCAGTCACTGTAAAGCATGTAAGTTTGTACACGGTGATCACAAATCCTTTTTTGATACGTCAAATAAAAAAGAAAGAGTAATCCAATCCTTTATGAATTGTAATACCACATACGTGATTTATTTACTGGAATGTGGTTGTGGGAAAAAATATGTGGGTAAAACCAAAAGATCAGTAAAAATACGAATTTTTGAACATCTACGTAATATTCAACATAAGACTGATAATCATAGTATACCGAAACATTTTTACTCCTGTCATAATGCTAATTCTGAATCATTACGGTTTAAAGCTATCGAACATGTAGAAATGGATGCTAGAGGAGGAGATCGATTATTAAAATTATCCAAAAGGGAAACCTTCTGGATTTACACACTCAATACATTTACACCTTGGGGATTAAATGAAGGGTGTGAAATAACACCATTTCTATGAATTTTCATCTGTTTAAATTGTCTTCTAAAATGTCTGAAAGTAATGTGTCTTTTTGTGATCCGTCTGTTGCTTTTTGTTATCTGCCTTTGAGAGGATAAAATCCTTTCAAATATATTTTTTATTTTTATTTTTATTATTGTGGCTATTTTATATGATGGCTGTTTCTAATAGTTGAATTTTATTGTTTTAAATTGTGTATGTACGAATTGGTATATTAACCTGCTCTATAATAGATTTGAAAATAGTTGTTAATTTGTGCATTTACTAAGAACATCTAAGGAGTGGAGATTGCTCCACCTGTGAATTAATTAATTAATTAGTCACTCCCTAGAAATAGGTGAATTTTGATACGAAGATCCACGCCTCCTGACGAAGTCCTAAGGGATGAAACGCGTAGAGGTGATTGTGGAGACTCTCTGACTTCGAGCTGCTTCAAATATTGCTGTTCGTATGTGAATATCAGAGCTGTTGTACTATTTATGCCTGAATACCTTTGCCATCTGGTACGTGCTATTTTAATGTTTGGAATAAAACATTTTACTTGGATAATACACTATGGAAGCGCCCCTGTGTTTTTGATACTGTATATATATATATATATATATATATATATATATATATTGTAACAAAAGGAGGCATTTAGCTGGCAATATACAGAGAAAGCATGGAATTAGAGTAAAACATTTGTGCAGTAATGCACCTAGAGTGAAGACTTATGTATGAAAAGCAATAGTTTAAATTTGGTTAAACTTACATGATCTGAAATCCTTCCTCTCAGCAAACAGACAGGGCGTGTTTGGTTGTGCAAACAGAGGCAGTGATGGGTGTTTTCTTTTAAAGAGAAGGTGGGTGTGTCACCTGTCCATCAAGCAAAGGCTGGGGGAGGAGCATCATGTATAAAAGCTTGTTTGTTAATTTGTTCAGAGAGACCAATGCTGGGTGAGCTGGCTGGTCCTGAGAGAGAGCTGGACTATGTATAGCTAGTGTTTAGGGTCTCCATGATTGCTGTACAAGTATACGGTGTCAAACATTTACCATCCTGACAATAAAGCACCATAAAAAGGAAGTTGTTGTTTGCGTGTGCTTCTGTAGTAGCGGGCTCTTGCCACAATATACTTATATATATATATATATATTTAGAGATGAGTGGTTCGGATTCAGAGATATCAGATCCAAGATTTGAGGTTGCGAGTGAAACCGAGGATTGTCGGCAGTATTACCCTGTGATCCCCTAAAAGGCTCTCACCTGTTTTTATTCACGGGACTGGGCCGATTTTGGAAAGCCTCTATTTTATACAATAGGAGCTTAACCAATACTCTGCCTAATGTGAACCCCAGGTACTTCTACTTCTTCTATCCCTAAGCTACATTTCTTGGGTTGGCTGTTAGCACTGCCTTTCTGATCGATTTCAAGTACTGTTGGGCTCAATCTATGTGAGAGTCGCAATCCGAACTGTGAATCACAACATCATCCAAATAGACAGCTGCATAATGTCTGTAGGGCTTAAGAATCATATACATTGCATGCTGGAAGGTTGCTGTGACCCCATGTAACCCAAACGGTAACATCTTATACTGATAGAGCCCATCTGGAACAAGAAGGCTGTTTTTTTCTTTTGCATGGTCAGTAAATGGTATACAATAACCTTTTGTTAGACTCAGCGTGGTAAGGCTGTTCCTACCCTTCCTATCAGCTCACCCCTATGGGGCATGGGGAATGCATCAAACTTGGATACTGCGTTCAGTTTACAGAAATTGTTACAGAAGCATAGGATCCTGGTTTCAGGATTAGAACTATGGGGCTGGACCATTCACTGTAAGATGCTTGTATAACACCAAGCTTTAACATTTTTTTAACTACTTTGGAAATAGCCTCTTGCTGGGCTTCAGGTATGTTATATGGTTTTAGGTTGACCTTGACCCCTGGTTCTATTTCAATGTCTGCGACAATAACATACTTTATTATGGCCGTTCTGAACTCTAAAAATATATCCCTATTTTTTATGAGGAACATTTTAGCCTCATTCTTTTGAGCAGCTGACAGTGTCTTTGACACTTTTACTTTTAGAGCTAAAGGGAGTTGGGTTACTGGTGGGCCAGGTTCAGCTGACAGGGCTAACCGATCCTTCCAGGGCTTTATTAAGTTAATATGGTATATTTGTTAAGGCTTCCTTTTCCCTGGCTGGTACACTTTATATTTAACCTCATTCACGTTCTCCCTAATCTCAAACGGACCTTGCCATTTAACCAAAAACTTGCTTTCTACAGTGGGTACCAATATAAGAACTCTATCCCCAGGGGCAAACGTGCATACCCAGGCTTTCCGATTATACAACCTCTGTTGAGCTTGCTGGACCTGTTGTATGTGTTCCTTGACAGTGGGCACCATGGCAGCAATCCTATCCAGCATCTGAGACGTGTTTAATAACACTTTTATAATGAGTGGGTTTCTCTTTCCACGTTTCTTTTGCCACATCCAGCAATCCTCTGGGATGTCTCCCACACAAAAAAATCAGATGGAGAGAACCCTGACTGAGGATCTTTTTGAAAAGCCAGTAATAAATATGGCAAAAAATAATCCTAGTTTTTTTCCATCTTTATCTACAATCTTCTTCAGCATGCTATTTAAGGTTTTGTTGAACCTTTCTACCAGACTATTAGTCTGGGCATGGTAAATGGATGTCCAGAGGTGAGTGACCTTGAACAACTTGCATATTTCCTTCATGATTTTAGACATAAAAGGGGTAACTTGGTCTGTCAGGATTTCTTTAGGTATTCCCACCATGCTAAAGAAATGCCACAGCTCTCTAGCTATCATTCTGGTTGAGATATTGCGCAAAGGGATGGCCTTAGGATATCCCGGATAGTATAATTCTTGCCACTATGATATACTGATTCCACCAAGCAGACTTTAACAAGGGCCCAACAAGATGGCTACCCTGTCAAACGGGACCTCTATAATAGGCATGGGCATTAGTGGGTTCCTGAAATGGGGTCTGGGAGCATGATACTGGTTCTCGGGACAGGAAGCACAATTTTCTGACACCTCTTTATCCACCTCATAAGAACTGCTGTAAAATCCTCTTGGTGGTCTTTTCTTCCCCTAAATGTCCTGCTGTGATGTGAGCATGAGCTAAGTCTATTACAAATATCCTATATGAATGGGGAACTAACAGCTGAAACCTTATCCCTTTTTGTTACTTGGTACAAATGCTCATTATGAATGGCCATGTGTGGGTATACAAGCCTATCACCAGGTTCTATGGGCTCCCCATTAGTAACTTTCACATTTTCTCTGGCTTTTATTAGGATGGAGTCCTTTAACTGTTCTGATGCAAACAGTTCCTTTCTCACTTCAAGGTTAGGCATACTTTCAATTTGCTGTTTTCTGCTTCTCATTTCCCCTTGGAGGCGCCTCACTTTGACCTTCATCATTTGCTATTTTCCCAACCATTCTAGAGAGTCCACAGGACAATGGGCCCTCAATACAGTCAAATGGCGCTATACCATTCACATCTCAGACCATACTGGATTCCCATATTTTTCAAAAATGGGGAAAATCATGCACCAAGAAAGGGACCAACCTTACTTTAACAACAGTTGAACCACAAGAGGTCTCAATATTCCCCTTAGCAATGACATAATGTATGCAAGTTACACCAACAGTTGTTTGCTGGAATTTGATGAGTTTACTAACCCAGCTTTCACAAGGGTAATTTAACTTCCTGACTAGCCCGGCTCCCACAAGGGTAACTTGCCCTCCATAAAAATTACACACATATTCAAAGTCAGCATCCCATTACATAGGTTCTTGCAAACCTAGACAATTACCAGTAACATGTCCTGGCATATCACACCTAAAACATTTAAGCACAGGACCTGATTCATTAAGGAAAGGTAAACAAAAGTAAATAAGCATGGCAAAACCATGTTGCATTGGAGGGGAGGTACATTAAGGTGATGGCAGATTTATATTTGGGGTAGGGCATGTCCTAGATCAACTTTAAATTTCAGTGTACAAATAAGCTTACAAGTATTTGTGTGCTACATAAAAAAACAGACAGTATAGTGCAAAATAAAGATCTAGGGCCCGATTCATCAAGGTATGCAAACGCATCCGTATCTGCGTTGCATACTTTGAGTGACGCAGACACTTACGCAAGTGAAATAAGTACCTCAAACTGCAAAAACACACCCTCCTGTGGTCTTCTACACTTAAGGGACGGAAATAAGCATCGGAAACACAAACAAACACACCCATCTGTGGATCTTTAAACTAGGGATGAGCGCACTCGGATTTATGAAATCCGAGCCCACCCGAACGTTGCGGATCCGAGTCGGATCCGAGACAGATCCGGGTATTGGCGCCAAATTCAAAAGTGAAACTGAGGCTCTGACTCATAATCCCGTTGTCGGATCTCGCGATACTCGGATCCTATAAATTCCCCGCTAGTCGCCGCCATCTTCACTCGGGCATTGATCAGGGTAGAGGGAGGGTGTGTTAGGTGGTCCTCTGTGCTGTTTAGTTCTGTGCTGTGCTGTGCTGTGCTGTGCTGTGCTGTGTTCTGCAGTATCAGTCCAGTGGTGCTGTGTCCTGTGCTCTGTGCTTCTAAGGGCATAGTTATTTCCCCAATATTCCCCTGTGTTTAAAAAAATAAAAAAAAGTTTTTTTAAAAAATACCAAAAACTACTTTAATTTTTTTTAATTACCACAAAATTTGCACAACCAATCCTGCAGTATAAGCCCATTGGTACTGCAATATTACCAAGTTCACACATTCAGCAGTAAAAGTCCAGTGGTACTGCAATATTACAAAGTTTACACATTCTGCAGTATCAGTCCAGTGGTGCTGTGTCCTGTGCTCTGTCCTGCTGAGTTCCGTAGTGCTGCTGGGTCCTGTGCCGTGTCCTGTTCAGTCCAGTGGTGCTGTGTCCTGTGCTCTGTGCTTCTAAGGGCATAGTTATTTCCCCATTATTCCCAAGTTTTTAAAAAATAAAAAAAAAGTAAAAAAAAATAAAAAATTTAAAAAAAAAAATAAATATATAATAATTATAACCAAATTTGCAAAACCAATCCAGCAGTATAAGTCCATTGGTACTGCAATATTACCAAGTTCACACATTCTGCAGTATCAGTCCAGTGGTGCTGTGTCCTGTGCTCTGTCCTGCTGAGTTCCGTAGTGCTGCTGGGTCCTGTGCCGTGTCCTGTTCAGTCCAGTGGTGCTGTGTCCTGTGCTCTGTGCTTCTAAGGGCATAGTTATTTCCCCACTATTCCCAAGTTTTTTAAAAATAAAAAAAAAGTAAAAAAAAATAAAAAATTTAAAAAAAAAAAAATATATAATAATTATAACCAAATTTGCAAAACCAATACAGCAGTATAAGTCCATTGGTACTGCAATATTACCAAGTTCACACATTCTGCAGTATCTTGTGCTACATATAATGGAGACCAAAAATTTGGAGGATAAAGTAGGGAAAGATCAAGACCCACTTCCTCCTAATGCTGAAGCTGCTGCCACTAGTCATGACATAGACGATGAAATGCCATCAACGTCGTCTTCCAAGCCCGATGCCCAATCTCGTAGTACCGGGCATGTAAAATCCAAAAAGCCCAAGTTAAGAAAAAGTAGCAAAAAGAGAAACTTTAAATCATCTGAGGAGAAACGTAAAGTTGCCAATATGCCATTTACGACACGGAGTGGCAAGGAACGGCTTAGGCCCTGGCCCGTGTTCATGACTAGTGGTTCAGCTTCACCCACGGATCTTAGCCCTCCTCCTCCTCCCCCCCCTACAAAAAATTGAAGAGAGTTATGCTGTCAGCAACAAAACAGCAAACAACTCTGCCTTCTAAAGAGAAATTATCACAAATCCACAAGGCGAGTCCAAGGATGTTGGTGGTTGTCAAGCCTGACCTTCCCATCACTGTACGGGGAGAGGTGGCTCGGGAGGAGGCTATTGATGATGTAGCTGGCGCTGTGGAGGAACTTGATGATGAGGATGGTGATGTGGTTATTGTAAATGAGGCACCAGGGGGGGAAACAGCTGATGTCCATGGGATGAAAAAGCCCATCGTCATGCCTGGTCAGAAGACCAAAAAATGCACCTCTTCGGTCTGGAGTTATTTTTATCCAAATCCAGACAACCAATGTATGGCCATATGTAGCTTATGTAAAGCTCAAATAAGCAGGGGTAAGGATCTTGCCCACCTAGGAACATCCTCCCTTATACATCACCTGAATAACCTTCATAGTTCAGTGGTTAGTTCAGGAACTGGGGCTAGGACCCTCATCGGTACAGGGACACCTAAATCCCGTGGTCCAGTTGGATACACACCAGCAACACCCTCCTCGTCAACTTCCTCCACAATCTCCATCAGATTCAGTCCTGCAGCCCAAGTCAGCAGCCAGACTGAGTCCTCCTCAATACGGGATTCATCCGAGGAATCCTGCAGCGGTACGCCTACTACTGCCACTGCTGCTGTTGCTGCTGTTAGTCGGTCATCTTCCCAGAGGGGAAGTCGTAAGACCGCTAAGTCTTTCACAAAACAATTGACCGTCCAACAGTCGTTTGCCATGACCACAAAATACGATAGTAGTCACCCTATTGCAAAGCGTATAACTGCGGCTGTAACTGCAATGTTGGTGTTAGACGTGCGCCCGGTGTCCGCCATCAGTGGAGTGGGATTTAGAGGGTTGATGGAGGTATTGTGTCCCCGGTACCAAATCCCCTCGAGATTCCACTTCACTAGGCAGGCGATACCAAAAATGTACAGAGAAGTACGATCAAGTGTCCTCAGTGCTCTTAAAAATGCGGTTGTACCCACTGTCCACTTAACCACGGACATGTGGACAAGTGGTTCTGGGCAAACGAAGGACTATATGACTGTGACAGCCCACTGGGTAGATGCATCCCCTTCCGCAGCAACAGCAACAGCTGCATCAGTAGCAGCATCTACAAAATGGCTGCTCATGCAAAGGCAGGCAACATTGTGTATTACAGGCTTTAATAAGAGGCACAACGCTGACAACATATTAGAGAAAATGAGGGAAATTATCTCCCAGTGGCTTACCCCACTTAGACTCTCATGGGGATTTGTGGTGTCAGACAATGCCAGTAACATTGTGCGGGCATTAAATATGGCCAATTTCCAGCACGTCCCATGTTTTGCCCACACCATTAATTTGGTGGTGCAGCATTACCTCAAGAGTGACAGGGGTGTGCAGGAGATGCTTGCGGTGGCGCGCAAAATTGCTGGACACTTTCGGCATTCAGCCAGTGCCTACCGCAGACTAGAGGCACATCAAAAAAGCATGAACCTGCCCTGCCATCACCTCAAACAAGAGGTTGTGACGCGCTGGAACTCCACCCTCTATATGCTGCAGAGGATGGAGGAGCAGCAAAAGGCCATTCAGGCCTACACAGCCACCTACGACATAGGCAAAGGAGTGGGGATGCGCCTCAATCAAGCGCAGTGGAGACTGATTTCCGTGTTGTGCAAGGTTCTGCAGCCATTTGAACTTGCCACACGAGAAGTCAGTTCCGACACTGCCAGCTTGAGTCAGGTCATTCCCCTGATCAGGCTGTTGCAGAAGCAGCTGGAGAAAGTGAGGGAGGAGCTGGTAAGCCATTGCGATTACACCAAGCATGTAGCTCTTGTGGATGTAGCCCTTCGTACGCTTTGCCAGGATCCGAGGGTGGTCACTCTTTTAAAGTCAGAGGAATACATTCTGGCCACCGTGCTCGATCCTCGGTTTAAAGCGTATGTTGTGTCTCTGTTTCCGGCGGACACAAGTCTACAGCGGTGCAAAGACCTGCTGGTCAGGAGATTGTCCTCTGAAGAGGACCGTGACATGCCAACAGCTCCACCCTCATTTTCTTCCACATCTATGGCTGCGAGGAAAAAGCTCAGTTTTCCCAAAAAAGGCACTGGCGGGGATGCTGATAACATCTGGTCCGGACTGAAGGACCTGCTAACCATTGCAGACATGTCTACTCTCGCTGCATTGGATGCTGTCACAATAGAAAAAATTGTGGATGATTACTTTGCTGACACCATCCAAGTAGACATGTCAGACAGTCCATTGTCACTCACCGGACCGTGAGTGCCTCTTCCCGGACATTTAGGAACCGTGGCCGTCCTCCATCCTGAGGGTCTGCGCATGCGCAGCCCTTTCCTATACTTCTGTGTATGTCCCTTTAACTCAATTGGCAGATCAGGCAACACTCCCTATATTAAGCACCTGTGGTCAACACCACGTTGCCTGATCTTGGAGTCTCATTCCCTATGAGTCTCTGAAGGTGTTCCTGTATTCCTCGTGTCTTCAGCGCTGCTGATTCCTGTGGTTTCCAAACCACTTCTACCTCTGTGGTTTCCAAACCACTTCTACTACTGTGGTTCCCATACCACTTCTACCATCAACTGTATCATCGTGACTGTTTGCTGATTCCTATCCGCTGCCTCCGTGCACTTCAGTCCTCTAATCCACATCATCGCTATTATATTTCACTGTGACTGTTTGCTGGTTCCTACCCGCTGCCTCTGTGCACTCCAACCGTTACTTTACATCCACTCACCTGTTCCTCATCAAGTCCGTGAGCTGATTCCTATCCGCTGCCTCCGTGCACTTCAGTCCTCTAATCCACATCATCGCTATTATATTTCACTGTGACTGTTTGCTGGTTCCTACCCGCTGCCTCTGTGCACTCCAACCGTTACTTTACATCCACTCACCTGTTCCTCATCAAGTCCGTGAGCTGATTCCTATCCGCTGCCTCCGTGCACTACAAGCCTTCAGCCTACAACTCGCCTGTGTTCATCATCGGGATTGTTAGCTGATGTCTACCCGCTGCTTCCGTGCACTACAGCCTCCAGCCTACAACTCGCCTGTGTTCATCATCGTGACAAGTTAGCTGATTCCTATCCGCTGCTCCTGTGCACTGCAGTCTCTTCTCAGCTCTCCTGTGTTTCCTCGAGACTGCTGCTCTCATTGCCATTTGCTACTCTCCGTGATCAACAGCTCCTGGTCTACTCTGCTATCCCGTGTTCCATCGCTACTGACAACTATTGGTTGCTACTGGTTACCTCCGTGTACCGCAGAGCCCTGCTGCTGCTGACCGCGCTATCATCCATCTACTGCTGATCCGCTCTCCACGCCTTCACGTGTCCCGCAGGTCTACCCTCCTGTCTGCATTGGATTTATATCTCATCTACTACTCCTCTGCTGGATCATCTCCACTCTCCTGGGTCCTGCGTGAGTCCAGTTCCACGTGTTATTGATTCCTGTGGATTCGTGTCCCTGTTGGTCTACTTATCTGTGCGCTGCACCTACTGACCGCTGCCTCAGGTATCCTGGGACTTCTCATCCAGCCGGCCTCCTGCCGCTCAGGTATCCCTGCACTCCTATCTGACTACCTGCTTCTGAACCACGGTATGCATACTTCTCATTGACTGTGCTGGTGTATTGCATATCTTGCTGGACTGTGTTGGTTCTCCTCTGGAGTCTGCTATCCGCTGAGTCTATTGCCATCATTGACTGTGTTAACTTGTGCTGGACTACTTCAAGAGACTTCCTATATTTGCAGACCTGTTCAGTCATTTATATATATATTGTGCATGTTACTGTGGATCGTATATAAGGTGCCTGTGTATATCCTGTGTTGCAGTCTCTCCCCGTGCACCTCCTCACATATATATTCAGTGGTACAACTTGCTAGTAGCAGACCACTGATCCCTGTCTCCAGTATCACCTGTTCCAGTATCCTCTCACATAGCAGTGGTACAACTTGCTATCGCAGACCACTGACTCCCCGGATACCTCCACTTGGATTCCATTTCCTTCACTCAGACAGCGGTACAACTTGCTATCCGCAGACCGCTGACTCTCATCACCTCCTCGTTTCTGTTGGACATTCCTCCTCACTATAGCAGTGGTACAACTTGCTATCGCAGACCACTGACTACCTTCACGTGTCCTTGTCCTACAGTTCCTCGTGTACTATTACCTCCATATTACCAGTGCTGCTAGTCATAGACTTTCGTGAGCATCTCATCATCTGCTGTTTCCTGTTCCGTGATCACCCAGCTACCAGAGTACCCTATTACCATCTATATTGCTCTGGTAAGCCTACCACCTGGTGATCCCTGGGTAAAGACTCCTAGTGCCCGTGACAGTAAGATCAGGCCATGACAGACCCAGATACGGAACCTACCGCCAAAGAGATGCTGCAGCATCTGGTCAGCCGTGTAGAGCAACAGGATGCCCGCCAACAGCTGTTACTTCAGTGTTATCAATCGTTAACCTCCCAAGGAACATCGGGACAGACAGTGACAGCTACTACTGAGGCTCCTGTGCTTTCCTCCGTTTCCCCAGTGCCATCCCAGGTGTCTACAGCTTCTACGCTTCACCTGCCTACTCCGTCAAAGTACGATGGGGACCCCAAAACTTGTAGGGGTTTCCTTAACCAATGTTCAGTCCATTTTGAGCTCCAACCTCAAAATTTTTCTACCCATCGTTCCAGAGTGGCCTATCTTATCTCTTTGTTTTCTGGACAAGCCCTGGCTTGGGCCTCCCCTCTGTGGGAAAGAAACGACCCAATATTGCAAGATAGTGCCAAATTCATTGCTACATTTCGAAGTGTGTCCGATGAACCAGGTCGTGTGACCTCCGCTGCTTCCAGCATCCTCCGTCTGCGACAAGGATCTCATACAGTAGGACAGTACGTCATTCAATTTAGGATCTTAGCCTCTGAACTTCAGTGGAACACTGAAGCTCTAGTTGCCGCCTTCTGGCAGGGGCTCTCCGATAAAATTAAAGATGCACTGACTACCCAGGAGCTTCCTTCGTCACTTGAAGATCTGATCTCTCTTTGCCATCGTGTTGATATGAGATTTCGTGAAAGAGAGGCTGAGAAAACAACTTCTGCTAAAGCACCTCTTCGTTCTAACCCTCAATTTCGTCCAGTTTCACCCTCGGTGATTCCCATGGAGATAGGACGTTCCAAATTATCTTCAGAGGAGAGGAAACGAAGAGTAAAGAATAGACTCTGTATCTATTGTGCTGATTCCACTCATATGCTCAGCTCTTGCCCCAAGAGATCGGGAAATGCCAGGCCCTAACTAGTTCTGGAGAGGTGAAGTTAGGGTCCCTGGAGTCCTCTCCATCTTCCATGAAATCTAAAGTCTGTGCCTTTGACGTTACGATTTCCTGTGCTACCAAAACCTTTGAGTCACAGGCATTGATTGATTCCGGAGCAGCAGGAAATTTTATTTCCAAATCATTAGTAATTCAATGGTCTCTACCTGTGATTACCTTAAAAACACCCATTACTGTGACGGCTATAGATGGATCACGTCTCATCAACGGTCTCATCACTCAGAGTACGTCTCCAGTAACCCTTCAGATTGGTGCCCTGCATCATGAAGAAATATCGTTTTTAATCCTTCCTGTTACGACAAGTCCAATTGTCTTAGGCCTTCCATGGCTTCAGTGTCACTCTCCCCAGATTGACTGGCGCACCCCTCAAGTCACGTCTTGGGGGTCTGAATGTCACCATCGTTGCCTTTCCCAAGTCATTCCTCTCAAAGTACAGCAATCTTCCATCTCATCTACCTCACCGGGACTCCCTCCTCAATATGCTTCATTTACTGATGTTTTTGATAAAGCTCAGTCTGAATGTCTTCCTCCTCATCGTTCTTGGGATTGTCCGATCGACCTTCTACCTGGCAAGACTCCCCCCAGGGGCCGGGTCTATCCACTCTCGTTACCTGAAACTCAAGCTACATCTGAGTATATACAGGAGAACCTCCAGCGTGGGTTTATTCGACCTTCCACCTCTCCCACTGGAGCTGGGCTCTTCTTCGTTAAAAAGAAGGATGGATCTTTACGCCCTTGCATAGATTTTCGTGGACTCAATGCCATTACTATTGTCACGGGCACTAGGAGTCTTTACCCAGGGATCACCAGGTGATAGGCTTACCAGAGCAGTATAGGTGGTAATATGGTACTCTGGTAGCAGGGTGATCACGGAACAGGAAATAGCAGATGATGAGATGCTCAGGAAAGTCTATGACTAGCAGCACTGGCAATATGGAGGTAGTAATACACGAGGAACTGTATGGACAAAGGACACGTGAAGGTAGTCAGTGGTCTGCGGTAGCAAGTTGTACCACTGCTATAGTGAGGAGGAATGTCCAACAGAAACGAGGAGGTGATGAGAGTCAGCGGTCTGCGGATAGCAAGTTGTACCGCTGTCTGAGTGAAGGAATGGAATCCAAGTGGAGGTATCCGGGGAGTCAGTGGTCTGCGTTAGCAAGTTGTACCACTGCTATGTGAGAGGATACTGGAACAGGTGAAACTGTAAACAGGAGTCAGTGGTCTGCCACTAGCAAGTGGTACTACTGAATATATATGTGAGGAGGTGCACGGGGAGAGACTGCAACACAATATATACACGGGCACCTTGACTTTGATCCACAGTAATATGCACAATATAAATGTATAAATGACTGAACAACACTGCCAATATAGAAAGTCTCTTGAAGTAATCCGGCATAAGATAACACAGTCAATGATGGCAATAGACTCAGCGGATAGTACACTCCAGAGGAGAACCAACACAGTCCAGCAAGGTATGCAATACACAGCACAGTCAATGGGAAGTATGCATACCGTGGTTCAGGAGAAGGCAGTCAGACAGGAGTGCAGAGATACCTGAAGGGCCGGAGGCCAGCAGGATACAAGTCCCTGGATGGGTGAAGCAGGGGTCTAGCAGGTGCAGCGCACAGGTAGGTAGACCAGCAGGGAACACAGGAAGGCGTGGAGAGCGGATCAGCAGTAGATGGCTGAGTAGCGCTGAGAAGTAACAGCAGCGGGTCTCTGCGGGAACACGGAGGTAACCAATAGCAACCAGCAGGTGCAGTAACGATGGGACACCGGAGCAGAGTTGAACTGGAACAGGTGATCACGGAGAGTAGCGGGTAGCAATAGTGGAGGCAGACTCAAGGAAACACGGGAGCGTTGACAAGGACTGAAGACTGAAGCGCACAGAGGCAGCGGATAGGAATCAGCCAAACAGTCACGATGAAACACAGACGGGTTGCAGGTTGAAGACTGTAGTGCACGGAGGCAGCGGATAGGAATCAGCTAGCAGTCACGATGATGAAACACAGACGAGTTGCAGGTTGAAGACTGTAGTGCACGGAGGCAGCGGATAGGAATCAGCTAGCAGTCACGATGATGAAACACAGACGAGTTGCAGGTTGAAGACTGTAGTGCACGGAGGCAGCGGATAGGCATCAGCTAACAGTCCCAATGATACATGGTAGAGTTGAAGTGGTTAGAAGACTGTAGTGCACGGAGGCAGCGGATAGGAATCAGCTCACAGTCACGATGATACAGTAGATGGTAGAAGTGGTATGGGAACCACAGTAGCAGAAGTGGTTTGGAAACCACAGAGGTAGAAGTGGTTTGGAAACCACAGGAATCAGCAGGGCTGAATAAACAAGGAAACACAGGAACACCTTCAGAGACTCATGGGGAATGAGACTCCAAGATCAGGCAACGTGGTGTTGACCACAGGTGCTTAATATAGGGAGGTTGCCTGATCTGCCAATTAAGTTAAAGGAACATACACTGAAGGTTTGGAAAGGGCTGCGCATGCGCAGTCCCTCAGGATAGAGGACGTCCACGGTTCCTAATAGTCCGGGAAGAAGCACTCACAGTCCGGTGAGTGACAGTACCCCCCCTTTTAAAGGTGGGCACAGAACGCCTGGAACCGGGCTTGTCCGGATTTTTGGAATAAAACTTCTTCAGAAGGGCAGGAGCATTAAGATCTTCAGCTTTGATCCATGAACGCTCCTCAGGACCAAAGCCCTTCCAATGAACGAGGAAACGGAGGACTCCTCGCGAAATTTTTGCATCCAATACCTCAGTAATCTCGAAATCCTCCTCCTGATGAACTTGAACTGGCTGCGGTGCTGAGGAAGGAGTCGAGAAACGGTTGATGATGAGAGGTTTGAGCAAGGACACATGGAAGGCATTGGAGATCCGAAGATTCTTAGGAAGAAGAAGTTTAACACATACTGGATTGATAACTTGAATGATCCTATATGGACCAATAAAACGAGGGGCGAATTTCATAGATGGAACCTTCAAACGAATATTTTTGGTAGATAACCAGACCCGATCTCCAATTTTTAGTGGTGGAATAGCCCGCCTCTTCTTATCTGCGAAAGACTTATATTTGTTAGATGTCTTCTTTAAACAGGTTTTGACCTGAGACCAGATATTTTTGAAGGTCTGACAAGCAGTCTCCACAGCAGGAACTTGGGTGGGCGGGAGGGCAGGAAATTCCGGAAAAGACGGATGGTGACCGTAGACCACAAAGAATGGAGTTTTGGATGATGACTCATGGTACATGTTGTTATGGGCGAATTCAGCCCAAGGGAGCAATTCTACCCAGTTGTCTTGGTTGGCTGAAGAGAACATCCTAATAAAAGTCTCAAGATCTTGATTGACTCGTTCCGTTTGTCCGTTAGATTGCGGATGGTAAGACGATGAGAGTGCTAATCGTATGCCCAAGGTTTTACAAAGGGCCCGCCAGAATCTGGAAACGAATTGTACTCCTCTATCTGACACAATCTCAGACGGACATCCATGGATGCGGAAGATTTCTTTAATGAAATGTTCAGCCAGAGTAGACGAGGAAGGTAAACCGGACAGAGGGACGAAATGAGCCATCTTCGAAAATCTGTCTACCACTACCCAAATAGTATTGTGATTCTTACTTGGTGGCAAATCAGTAACGAAATCCATACTAATATGGGTCCAAGGCTTGGACGGAATGGGTAGTGGTCGCAGCAACCCTGCTGGAGTTCTGCGGGAGGATTTGAACTGAGAACATAAATCACAGGAAGCAATAAACTCTTTGACGTCTCTCCTCATTGAAGGCCACCAGTAACTACGAGAGAGAATCTCAAAGGTCTTATGTTCACCGGCGTGTCCAGAAAAACGAGAGGCATGGAACCACGAAAGGATTTTCCTCCTCAGAGTAGGAGGCACGAGGGTCTTCCCAAATGGTAGCATTTTGGTGGATGAAGCAGCCAGAGAAATACATTTGGGGTCTAGAATAGCATGGTTGGGAACCTCTTCTACATCAGAGGACGTCACAAAAGCTCGAGATAGAGCGTCAGCTTTCTTGTTCTTAGCAGCTGGTTTGAAGGTTATAATTAATTCAAAACGGGAAAAGAAAAGAGACCATCTTGCTTGACGAGGGTTCAAGCATTGAGCAGATTGCAAATATGACAAGTTCTTATGATCCGTGAAGATCGTCACCGGATGGCGAGCTCCTTCCAACAAGTATCTCCATTCCTCTAATGCAGCTTTGATGGCCAGCAACTCCTTGTCCCCGATAGTATAGTTTTTCTCTGCGGGCAGAAGACCCCGAGAGTAGAAGGCACAAGGATGTAATTTTTGTTGCTCCGAGCGTTGGGAGAGAATAGCTCCTAAGCCCACATTAGAGGCATCTACTTCTAGGAAGAAGGGGAGTGTCACATCAGGTTGTCGCAGAATGGGAGCAGACGAGAAGGACTCTTTGAGGATTTGAAAGGCTTGGAGAGCCTCAGATGACCATTGCTTAGTATTAGCCCCTTTCCGAGTTAAGGCCACAATGGGAGATGCAATGGATGAGAAGTCTTGAATGAAGCGTCTATAGTAATTGGCAAAACCTAAAAAACGCTGGATGGCACGAAGAGTAGTTGGCTGAGGCCAATGTAGTACAGCATTTACTTTGTCTGGATCCATCTTCAGGCCAACTCCGGAAACTATATACCCCAAGAATGGAATCTGGGGTAACTCGAATGAACATTTTTCCAATTTACAGAACAACGAGTTTTTCCGTAGTCTGGAGAGGACCTCTGCCACATGTTGGTGATGAGAAGGCAGGTCCTGTGAGAAGATCAATATGTCGTCCAGGTAGACAACGACACATACATATAATAAGTCCCGAAAGATCTCATTGATGAAACCCTGGAAAACCGCGGGGGCATTACACAGCCCGAAGGGCATTACTAAATATTCGTAATGCCCATCTCTGGTGTTAAACGCGGTCTTCCATTCGTCACCGGAACGGATTCTAATTAAATTGTAGGCACCACGAAGATCCAACTTAGTAAATATCCGAGCTCCCTTGATGCGATCAAATAGCTCAGTGATCAGCGGAATGGGATACCGATTCTTGATAGTAATGGCGTTGAGTCCACGAAAATCTATACAAGGGCGTAATGATCCATCCTTCTTTTTGACGAAGAAGAACCCAGCTCCAGCGGGAGAGGTGGAAGGTCGAATGAACCCACGCTGGAGATTCTCCTGTATGTACTCAGATGTGGCTTGAGTTTCAGGTAACGAGAGAGGATAGACCCGACCCCTGGGAGGAGTCTTGCCAGGTAGAAGGTCGATCGGACAATCCCAAGAACGATGAGGAGGAAGACGTTCAGACTGAGCTTTATCAAACACATCGGCAAATGAAGCATACTGAGGAGGGAGTCCCGGGGAGGAAGATGAGATGGAAGATTGCTGTACTTTAAGAGGAATAACTTGAGAGAGACAACGATGGTGACATTCAGGCCCCCAAGACGTAACTTGAGGGGTGCGCCAGTCAATCTGGGGAGAGTGACATTGAAGCCATGGAAGGCCTAAGACAATCGGACTTGTCGTAACAGGAAGAATTAAAAACGAAATTTCTTCATGGTGTAGTACACCAATCTGAAGGGTTACTGGAGACGTACTCTGGGTGATGAGACCATTGATGAGACGTGATCCATCTATAGCCGTCACAGTAATGGGTGTTTTTAAAGTGATCACTGGTAGGGACCATTGATTCACTAGTGATTTAGAAATGAAATTTCCTGCTGCTCCGGAATCAATCAATGCCTGTGACTCAAAGGATTTGGTAGCAAAGGAAATCGTAACATCGAAAGCGCAGACTTTAGATTTCATAGACAATGGAGAGGACTCCAGGGACCCTAACTTCACCTCTCCAGAACTAGTTAGGGCCTGGCATTTCCCGATTTCTTAGGGCAAGAACTGAGCATATGTGTGGAATCAGCACAATAGATACAGAGTCTATTCTTTACTCTTCGTTTCCTCTCTTCTAAAGATAATTTGGAACGTCCTATCTCCATGGGAATCACAGAAGGTGAAACTGGACGAAATTGAGGGTTTAAACGAAGAGGTGCTTTAGCAGAAGTTGTTTTCTCGGATTCTCTTTCACGAAATCTCATGTCTACACGATGGCAAAGAGAGATCAAATCTTCTAGTGACGAAGGAAGCTCTTGGGTAGTCAGTGCATCTTTAATTTTATCGGAGAGCCCCTGCCAGAAGGCGGCAACTAATGCTTCAGTGTTCCACTGAAGTTCAGAGGCTAAGATCCTAAATTGAATGACATACTGTCCTACTGTATGGGAGCCTTGTCGCAAACGAAGAATGCTGGAAGCAGCGGAGGTCACACGACCTGGTTCATCGAACACACTTCGGAACGTGGAAATGAATTTGGCACTATCTTGTAGAATTGGATCGTTTCTCTCCCACAGAGGGGAGGCCCAAGCCAGGGCTTGTCCAGAAAACAATGAGATAAGATAGGCCACTCTGGAACGATGGGTAGAAAAATTTTGAGGTTGGAGTTCAAAATGGACTGAACATTGGTTAAGGAAACCTCTACAAGTTTTGGGGTCCCCGTCATATTTTGACGGAGTAGGCAGGTGAAGCGTAGGAGCTGTAGACACCTGGGATGGCACTGGGGAAACGGAGGAAAGCACAGGAGCTTCAATACTAGCTGTAACAGTCTGTCCAGATGTTCCTTGGGAGGTTAACGATTGGTAACATTGAAGTAACAGCTGTTGGCGAGCATCCTGTTGCTCCACACGGCTGACCAGATGCTGCAGCATCTCTTTAGCAGTAGGTTCCGTATCTGGGTCTGTCATGGCCTGATCTTACTGTCACGGGCACTAGGAGTCTTTACCCAGGGATCACCAGGTGATAGGCTTACCAGAGCAGTATAGGTGGTAATATGGTACTCTGGTAGCAGGGTGATCACGGAACAGGAAATAGCAGATGATGAGATGCTCAGGAAAGTCTATGACTAGCAGCACTGGCAATATGGAGGTAGTAATACACGAGGAACTGTATGGACAAAGGACACGTGAAGGTAGTCAGTGGTCTGCGGTAGCAAGTTGTACCACTGCTATAGTGAGGAGGAATGTCCAACAGAAACGAGGAGGTGATGAGAGTCAGCGGTCTGCGGATAGCAAGTTGTACCGCTGTCTGAGTGAAGGAATGGAATCCAAGTGGAGGTATCCGGGGAGTCAGTGGTCTGCGTTAGCAAGTTGTACCACTGCTATGTGAGAGGATACTGGAACAGGTGAAACTGTAAACAGGAGTCAGTGGTCTGCCACTAGCAAGTGGTACTACTGAATATATATGTGAGGAGGTGCACGGGGAGAGACTGCAACACAATATATACACGGGCACCTTGACTTTGATCCACAGTAATATGCACAATATAAATGTATAAATGACTGAACAACACTGCCAATATAGAAAGTCTCTTGAAGTAATCCGGCATAAGATAACACAGTCAATGATGGCAATAGACTCAGCGGATAGTACACTCCAGAGGAGAACCAACACAGTCCAGCAAGGTATGCAATACACAGCACAGTCAATGGGAAGTATGCATACCGTGGTTCAGGAGAAGGCAGTCAGACAGGAGTGCAGAGATACCTGAAGGGCCGGAGGCCAGCAGGATACAAGTCCCTGGATGGGTGAAGCAGGGGTCTAGCAGGTGCAGCGCACAGGTAGGTAGACCAGCAGGGAACACAGGAAGGCGTGGAGAGCGGATCAGCAGTAGATGGCTGAGTAGCGCTGAGAAGTAACAGCAGCGGGTCTCTGCGGGAACACGGAGGTAACCAATAGCAACCAGCAGGTGCAGTAACGATGGGACACCGGAGCAGAGTTGAACTGGAACAGGTGATCACGGAGAGTAGCGGGTAGCAATAGTGGAGGCAGACTCAAGGAAACACGGGAGCGTTGACAAGGACTGAAGACTGAAGCGCACAGAGGCAGCGGATAGGAATCAGCCAAACAGTCACGATGAAACACAGACGGGTTGCAGGTTGAAGACTGTAGTGCACGGAGGCAGCGGATAGGAATCAGCTAGCAGTCACGATGATGAAACACAGACGAGTTGCAGGTTGAAGACTGTAGTGCACGGAGGCAGCGGATAGGAATCAGCTAGCAGTCACGATGATGAAACACAGACGAGTTGCAGGTTGAAGACTGTAGTGCACGGAGGCAGCGGATAGGCATCAGCTAACAGTCCCAATGATACATGGTAGAGTTGAAGTGGTTAGAAGACTGTAGTGCACGGAGGCAGCGGATAGGAATCAGCTCACAGTCACGATGATACAGTAGATGGTAGAAGTGGTATGGGAACCACAGTAGCAGAAGTGGTTTGGAAACCACAGAGGTAGAAGTGGTTTGGAAACCACAGGAATCAGCAGGGCTGAATAAACAAGGAAACACAGGAACACCTTCAGAGACTCATGGGGAATGAGACTCCAAGATCAGGCAACGTGGTGTTGACCACAGGTGCTTAATATAGGGAGGTTGCCTGATCTGCCAATTAAGTTAAAGGAACATACACTGAAGGTTTGGAAAGGGCTGCGCATGCGCAGTCCCTCAGGATAGAGGACGTCCACGGTTCCTAATAGTCCGGGAAGAAGCACTCACAGTCCGGTGAGTGACAACTATCAAGAATCGGTACCCCATTCCGCTGATCACTGAGCTATTCGATCGCATCAAGGGAGCCCGTATCTTTACTAAGTTGGATCTTCGTGGTGCCTACAATTTAATCAGAATCCGTTCCGGTGACGAATGGAAGACAGCGTTTAACACCAGAGACGGGCATTACGAATATCTGGTAATGCCTTTCGGGCTGTGTAATGCCCCCGCTGTTTTTCAAGGTTTCATTAATGAGATCTTCCGGGACTTATTATATGTATGTGTCGTCGTCTACCTGGACGACATATTGATCTTTTCACAGGACCTGCCTTCTCACCACCAACATGTGGCAGAAGTCCTTTCCAGGCTACGGAAAAATTCATTGTTCTGTAAATTAGAAAAATGTTCATTCGAATTACCCCAGATTCCATTCTTGGGGTATATAGTTTCCGGAGTTGGCCTGAAAATGGATCCCGACAAGGTGAATGCTGTACTACATTGGCCCCAGCCAACTACTCTTCGTGCCATCCAGCGTTTTTTAGGTTTTGCCAATTACTATAGACGCTTCATTCAAGACTTTTCTTCCATTGCATCTCCTATTGTGGCCTTGACTAGGAAGGGAGCTAATCCTAAGCAATGGTCACCTGAGGCTCTTCAAGCCTTTCAAATACTAAAAGAGTCCTTCTCTTCGGCTCCAATCCTTCGACAGCCTGATGTGACACTCCCCTTCTTCCTGGAAGTAGATGCCTCTAATGTGGGCTTAGGAGCTATTCTCTCCCAACGCTCGGAACAGCAAAAATTTCATCCTTGTGCCTTCTATTCTCGGGGTCTCCTGCCCGCAGAGAAGAATTATACTATCGGGGACAAGGAGTTACTGGCTATCAAAGCTGCATTAGAGGAATGGAGATACTTATTGGAAGGAGCTCGCCATCCGGTGACGATCTTCACAGATCATAAGAACTTGTCATATCTCCAGTCTGCCCAATGCTTGAACCCTCGTCAAGCAAGATGGTCTCTTTTCTTTTCCCGTTTTGAATTAATAATAACCTTCAAACCAGCTGCCAAGAACAAAAAAGCTGATGCTTTATCTAGAGCTTTTATGACGTCCTCTGATATAGAAGAGGTTTCCAACCATACCATTCTAGACCCCAAATGTATCTCACTGGCTGCTTCATCCACCAAAACGCTACCATTTGGGAAGACCCTCGTGCCTCCTACTCTAAGGAGGAAAATCCTTTCGTGGTTCCATGCCTCTCGTTTTTCTGGGCACGCCGGTGAACACAAGACCTTCGAGATTCTCTCTCGAAGTTACTGGTGGCCTTCAATGAGGAGAGACGTCAAAGAGTTCATTGCTTCCTGTGAGCTATGTTCCCAGTTTAAATCCTCCCGCAGAACTCCAGCAGGGTTGCTGCGACCACTACCCATTCCGTCCAAACCGTGGACCCATATTAGTATGGATTTCGTTACTGACTTACCACCTAGTAAGAATCATAACACTATTTGGGTGGTGGTGGACAGATTTTCGAAGATGGCTCATTTCATTCCTCTGGCTGGTTTGCCTTCCTCGTCCATTCTGGCTGAACATTTCATTAAAGAGATCTTCCGTATCCATGGATGTCCGTCTGAGATTGTGTGGGATAGAGGAGTACAATTCGTTTCCAGATTCTGGCGAGCCCTTTGTAAAACCTTGGGCATACGATTAGCACTCTCATCTTCTTACCATCCGCAATCTAACGGACAAACTGAACGTGTCAATCAAGATCTTGAGACTTTTATAAGGATGTTCTCATCAGCCAATCAAGACAACTGGGTAGAGTTGCTCCCTTGGGCTGAATTCGCCCATAACAACATGTATCACGAGTCATCATCCAAAACTCCATTTTTTGTGGTCTACGGTCACCATCCGTCTTTTCCGGAATTTCCTGCCCTCCCGCCCACCCAAGTTCCTGCGGTGGAGATTGCTTGTCAGACCTTTAAAAATATCTGGTCTCAGGTCAAAACCTGTTTAAAGAAGACATCTATCAAATATAAATCTTTCGCAGATAAGAAGAGGCGGGCTATTCCACCACTAAAAATTGGAGATCGTGTCTGGTTATCTACTAAAAACATTCGTTTGAAGGTTCCATCTATGAAATTCGCCCCTCGTTTTATTGGTCCATATAGGTTCATTCAAGTAATCAATCCAGTATGTGTGAAACTTCTTCTTCCTAAGAATCTTCGGATTTCCAATGCCTTCCATGTGTCTTTACTCAAACCTCTTATCATCAACCGTTTCTCAACTCCTCCCTCAGCTCCGCAGCCAGTTCAAGTTCAGCAGGAGGAGGATTTCGAGATTACTGAGGTATTGGATGCAAAAATTTCGCGAGGAGTCCTCCGTTTCCTCGTTCATTGGAAGGGCTTTGGTCCTGAGGAGCGCTCTTGGATCAAAGCTGAAGATCTTAATGCTCCTGCCCTTTTGAAGAAGTTCTACTCCAAAAATCCGGACAAGCCCGGTTCCAGGCGTTCTGTGCCCACCTTTAAAAGGGGGGGTACTGTCACTCACCGGACCGTGAGTGCCTCTTCCCGGACATTTAGGAACCGTGGCCGTCCTCCATCCTGAGGGTCTGCGCATGCGCAGCCCTTTCCTATACTTCTGTGTATGTCCCTTTAACTCAATTGGCAGATCAGGCAACACTCCCTATATTAAGCACCTGTGGTCAACACCACGTTGCCTGATCTTGGAGTCTCATTCCCTATGAGTCTCTGAAGGTGTTCCTGTATTCCTCGTGTCTTCAGCGCTGCTGATTCCTGTGGTTTCCAAACCACTTCTACCTCTGTGGTTTCCAAACCACTTCTACTACTGTGGTTCCCATACCACTTCTACCATCAACTGTATCATCGTGACTGTTTGCGGATTCCTATCCGCTGCCTCCGTGCACTTCAGTCCTCTAATCCACATCATCGCTATTATATTTCACTGTGACTGTTTGCTGGTTCCTACCCGCTGCCTCTGTGCACTCCAACCGTTACTTTACATCCACTCACCTGTTCCTCATCAAGTCCGTGAGCTGATTCCTATCCGCTGCCTCCGTGCACTTCAGTCCTCTAATCCACATCATCGCTATTATATTTCACTGTGACTGTTTGCTGGTTCCTACCCGCTGCCTCTGTGCACTCCAACCGTTACTTTACATCCACTCACCTGTTCCTCATCAAGTCCGTGAGCTGATTCCTATCCGCTGCCTCCGTGCACTACAAGCCTTCAGCCTACAACTCGCCTGTGTTCATCATCGGGATTGTTAGCTGATGTCTACCCGCTGCTTCCGTGCACTACAGCCTCCAGCCTACAACTCGCCTGTGTTCATCATCGTGACAAGTTAGCTGATTCCTATCCGCTGCTCCTGTGCACTGCAGTCTCTTCTCAGCTCTCCTGTGTTTCCTCGAGACTGCTGCTCTCATTGCCATTTGCTACTCTCCGTGATCAACAGCTCCTGGTCTACTCTGCTATCCCGTGTTCCATCGCTACTGACAACTATTGGTTGCTACTGGTTACCTCCGTGTACCGCAGAGCCCTGCTGCTGCTGACCGCGCTATCATCCATCTACTGCTGATCCGCTCTCCACGCCTTCACGTGTCCCGCAGGTCTACCCTCCTGTCTGCATTGGATTTATATCTCATCTACTACTCCTCTGCTGGATCATCTCCACTCTCCTGGGTCCTGCGTGAGTCCAGTTCCACGTGTTATTGATTCCTGTGGATTCGTGTCCCTGTTGGTCTACTTATCTGTGCGCTGCACCTACTGACCGCTGCCTCAGGTATCCTGGGACTTCTCATCCAGCCGGCCTCCTGCCGCTCAGGTATCCCTGCACTCCTATCTGACTACCTGCTTCTGAACCACGGTATGCATACTTCTCATTGACTGTGCTGGTGTATTGCATATCTTGCTGGACTGTGTTGGTTCTCCTCTGGAGTCTGCTATCCGCTGAGTCTATTGCCATCATTGACTGTGTTAACTTGTGCTGGACTACTTCAAGAGACTTCCTATATTTGCAGACCTGTTCAGTCATTTATATATATATTGTGCATGTTACTGTGGATCGTATATAAGGTGCCTGTGTATATCCTGTGTTGCAGTCTCTCCCCGTGCACCTCCTCACATATATATTCAGTGGTACAACTTGCTAGTAGCAGACCACTGATCCCTGTCTCCAGTATCACCTGTTCCAGTATCCTCCCACATAGCAGTGGTACAACTTGCTATCGCAGACCACTGACTCCCCGGATACCTCCACTTGGATTCCATTTCCTTCACTCAGACAGCGGTACAACTTGCTATCCGCAGACCGCTGACTCTCATCACCTCCTCGTTTCTGTTGGACATTCCTCCTCACTATAGCAGTGGTACAACTTGCTATCGCAGACCACTGACTACCTTCACGTGTCCTTGTCCTACAGTTCCTCGTGTACTATTACCTCCATATTACCAGTGCTGCTAGTCATAGACTTTCCTGAGCATCTCATCATCTGCTGTTTCCTGTTCCGTGATCACCCAGCTACCAGAGTACCCTATTACCATCTATATTGCTCTGGTAAGCCTACCACCTGGTGATCCCTGGGTAAAGACTCCTAGTGCCCGTGACATCCATATTGTTACTGGCAGGAAAAAAAGGCAGTTTGGAAGCCCCTGTACAAACTGGCTCTATTTTACCTGAGTTGTCCCCCCTCCAGTGTGTACTCGGAAAGAGTTTTTAGTGCAGCGGGGAACCTGGTCAGTGAGCGGCGAAGGAGGTTGCTTCCTCACAACGTTGAAAAAATGATGTTTATAAAAATGAATAATCAATTCCTCAATGAAGTACAGCACTGCCCTCCAGATACTACAGAGGGACCTGTGGTTGTGGAGTCCAGCAGGGACGAATTGATAATGTGTGATGAGGAGGAAGTACACACTGTAGGGGGAGAGGAATCAGAGGTTGAGGATGAGGACGACATCTTGCCTCAGTAGAGCCTGTTTAGTCTGTACAGGGAGAGATGAATAGCTTTTTTGGTGTGGGGGCCCAAACAAACCAATCATTTCAGCCAAAGTTGTTTGGTAGGCCCTGTCGCTGAAATGATTGGTTTGTTAAAGTGTGCATGTCCTATTTCATCATCATCATCATCATCATTTATTTATATAGCGCCACTGATTCCGCAGCGCTGTACAGAGAACTCATTCACATCTGTCCCTGCCCCATTGGAGCTTACAGTCTAAATTCCCTAATATAGACACACACTCACACAGACAGACAGACAGACAGACAGGTAGAGACTAGGGTCAATTTTTGATAGCAGCCAATTAACCTACTAGTATGTTTTTGGAGTGTGGGAGGAAACCGGAGCACCTGGAGGAAACCCACGCAAACACAGGGAGAACATACAAACTCCACACAGATAAGGCCATGGTTGGGAATTGAACTCATGACCCCAGTGCTGTGAGGCAGAAGTGCTACCACTTCGCCACCGTGGGTGGGTGTGAGGGCCCAAGGACAATTCCATCTTGGACCTTTTTTTTTTGCATTATATGACCAATCAACAGTCGTTTGCCATGTTCAAAAAGTAAAACCAAATTTAAAAAAATACAAGAAATTAAACCAAAAGTAAAATGCCGTGTCATAATTTAAAACAAGAGGTATTGACATGCTCTAAAACTACTGTATTGTTGTTTATATTTTATAAACACTACACTTGAAAGCTTGAGTCTTTCAATAAAAAAGTAACTGTCCATTGCACGAATATTTGCAACAGGGACAATTTTAGGGTTAAGAAAGTCAACTAATAACACTTCGACGCTGTCTGTCTTTATAAACACTACACTTGGAAGTTGGAGGAGGTATTGTGGCCCCGGCACCAAATTTACTACCGGGGCCACTCCACTGTGCAGTCCATATTTAGGTGTATCAGATATTAAACAACGGTGACAGTTGATGCCCAATTTTTTAATTATATTGTGGCCTCGGTACCAAATTGTGTACCGGGGCCACCACACTACGCAGTCCAGATACTTGTTTGGTGGAATTCAGACCAGTTGAGGGTTTTATTATTATATTGTGTGGACCACTCTATCTATACCACACTACAACTCTATACCACTCTATTTCATACTTTAATTCTATTTCATACTTTAATTCTATTTCATACTTTAATTCTATTTCATACTTTAATTCTATGACTAATTACCATAAAGAGGAACAAAATAAACCAATTTTACCAAAAGTATAATATGACTTAGACTTACAAACACTACACTTGAAAGATCGTGCCTTTAAATGAAAAAGTCAGTCTTCATTGCACGACTATGTGCAACAGGGACAGTTTTTTGGGTTTACAAAGTCAACGAATAACACTTCGACCCTGTCTGTCTTTAACATACTTGATGGGATCTCAATGACGAATTGTCTGTACCATGTTTGGAGGAGGTATTGTGGCCCCGGTACCAAATTGGGTACCGGGGCCACTCCACTATGCAGTCCAGATAGAGGTGTATCAGATATTAAACAACGTTGACTGTTGATGCCCAATTTTTTAATTATATTGTGGCCTCGGTACCAAATTGTGTACCGGGGCCACCACACTACGCAGTCCATACCCTTTTTTGGTGGAATTCTGACACGTGGAGGGTTTTTTAATTATATTGTGGCCTCGGTACCAAATTGTGTACCGGGGCCACCACACTACGCAGTCAAGATAGATAGATGCGTATCATAGATAAAGTTCATTCAGTGGTGTGGGGCAAATTGAAAAATATTCAAAATGCACTGACATTATCAAAAACAAGAGGTTGTCACACGCTAAAACTCCAACATGTATATGATGGAGAGGATGGAGGAGCAGCCGTATGTGTAGTGTAATGCAGACCTGTTGAAGGTTTTTTATATATTTTATTGTGGTGCCCAGTGCCCACTCCTCTAGGCAGTCCAGGTACATTTATTGGTGCGAATCATAAAAGTTCAGGGTTTTTAATATATCTTGTGGTGACCCACTCCTATACGCAGTCCAGGTACATTTATTGGTGCGATTCATAAAAGTTCAGGGTTTTTAATATATTGTGGTGACCCACTCCTCTACGCAGTCCAGAAAGATACCTTGTTGCAACGTTTTGGACTAATAACTATATTGTGAGGTGTTCAGAATACACTGTAAATTAGTGGAAATGCTTGTTATTGAATGTTATTGAGGTTAATAATAGCCTAGGAGTGAAAATAAGCCCAAAAACTTGATTTTTAAACTTTTTATGTTTTTTTGCAAAAAAATCCGAATCCAAAACCTTAAATCCGAACCGAGACCTTTCGTCAAGTGTTTTGCGAGACAAATCCGAACCTCAAAAATAACGAAAATCCGGATCCAAAACACAAAACACGAGACCTCAAAAGTCGCCGGTGCACATCCCTACTTTAAACATGGTACAAGCACAAGCGACGGATCTCAAGCAATTGACGTGAAGCTAAGCAATGTATACGTCACGCCCAATGTGCGAGGGCTGAACAGTTTGTTTACACATAACACAACACAATGCCGGTGGCTTATTTTCACAAGATCGCTCTGTACAGATTAATCATTGGCAAATAGCAATAGTGTGGAACAGTGTGAACGATGTTTTTTGTTTGCTATTAATTAGCATAATACACACTTTAAACTAAAACACACATTGCTGACGGCCTTTCTGTGTTTTGGAGTTCAAGTCGCCGTATAGTACGCAAAATGCATAGACATGGCTACATTAAAAGCACATGAACAATGAATATATCAAAATGTATGTTGTGTAAATCCATCTGCCTTTTCAGGAAAATGCATAGCATACTCTTCCATAAAGTACATGTACACACACACACGAGTGTATACAACCTCCACACTGATTAAGGGTTTCTGTCTGGATTAGAACTCATGACTGCCTTTATAGAAAGTGGGACAGCTGCCCACTAGCAACCTGAGATTTGAAAATACACAAAGAACCCCAACAATACAGCATGCGCGCTACACAGAAAAATTACACTTCATAGTACTCTTCATTATCCACACAAATTACTAACAAACTATTCATCTCACAGGTAGCTCAGTGGTTAGCACTTTGGACTCACAACACAGCAGGCATGAGTTCAAATACGAAGTATACCCATAACTATTGTGTGGACTGGAATCATTATGCTAACAAGAAACGCAGGAACTTCACACAATGGTTTCATTTTTTTATTTTTTTTTTATTTGTTATACACGCTCAACCACATTGTAAAATATGCCCTCAGATTTATCCTGTATTGTAAAAAAATAATTTTTGGGGGGGAACTTTAAAAAAAAAGCCTCAGGGCCCACACTTCACATGCACATTATTATGTGCATGCTGACATTTATAACTACGAATGGACTAAGAGGGGAGGGGGGGGGGGGGGTTGTAGGGGACAACCTCCTTTGAGTTAAATGCAACATTGCCTGCAAACCGACTTTCATCTGGATCCACGGCGTAAACGTTATGTGATGTACTCGGCTTTATCCAAACAGAACGCTCACCACACTCCAGTACCATGGACCTTTGCTTCGCTTGCAATTCTGCCTTACACCACTGACACCACTTCTGGGAACACTTTTGATGTTCTCTTCAATGTGTGATTGGCTTCGCTCTGATACTTGAACGTAACCTTGGACTATCACTACAATGACATATGATTTGGGGGAATTGGTAACTAGCTAGGGCATTTGACTTTGGGGAATTTATCTTGCACACAGGGCCTACAGATGCCATACCGCTTACAGGGGTGGCTTGTTGCTGGAGGGCACATGTTCATTTTGGATGACATGCAAATAGCAAATTAAATACTTTTGTGCTATAGAAATGATGTTCTAAATAAATCATCTTTCTTCCTTACTCTTTTCAGATTATTATATATATTCTCTTTTATCCTTATACCCACATGTTGTGTAATGAGATGAATAAAGACACACACACCAAGGTTTGTTTTTTTTTAAACATATATAATGTGTAAAGGCATGCAATTTCAAAAAATATATACAAAAATAAAAGAACTTATTTACAATAAAAAAATAAAAAAATTTTTTATTCAAACAACGAAGCCCAGTTGGCCAATGTGGCCTTCCAGTCGGCCAGCAATTGGGACTGTTGTTAGTGGAGGGCCTCAAAATTGGTTATAAAGTAGCGCATTTGGGCCAACAATTGGGCTGCAGTGGGTGATGGGGGATGGACGTCCCGAGTTTCCTCCACGGGTGCTGAAAGAAACCAAAATAATACAATAAATATACATCCAAACCCAATATGTCAAACTGACGGACTTACTAGAGATGTGTACTGTTACATTACTTATAAATGTTAGGCCTTTAGATACAAAAGCATTTGGACGCACATTAGACGTAGATAAGGCTTTGGTGTTGCATTTTTATAGATGTACTACATTATGGTATGCTCCGGGGAGAGGGGCGTGGACAGGGTTGTCTTAACAGCATTATAGTCCCCAGGCCAAAACACTACACTGAGGCCCTACCTACACAATCACTCACAGCAAATCGTTGAAAATTTGCAAAAAAATTAAGCTCATACTTATTGCAAACTCCCACAAATTCAGTGTTTGCCAAATAAAATGTCTGCTGAAGAGCAGACATTAATCTATAAACGTTTGGCAAATCTAACATGACCCTTGATTTTTGCAAGCAAAGATTTACAAATCCAAATACCGACTGATTTGTTTAATCATACAGACAGAGGTGGCACAGTACTAAATTACTAGCAAATATTTCTTATTAATCAAGTGTTCGAAGCAAACGTTAAATTGCTTTATTGCAAGATAATTGTTTGATAATTGCCAGAAAAATCTATAGCATTATATACTGACAAGTAGACAAGTCAATCTGGCCCGTCTGTTCGTGTTGCCCCTGCCCTGCGTGGCCATGTGTTAAGATGGCTCTGGCTGTTGTGGTCTTGTTTACACAAACTCACATTTGGATGACCATTTTGATTGCAACCTGTGTCATAAATGTCACCTTTTAATCAACATGTGTTTCAGCTGGGATTAGTAACAAAATTAATGGACATTGCAATGGTATCAAAATCAAAAAACCCTTTCTTGTAAAGACTTACTTTCTCCTAAGGCCTCACCAGCTTGAGGTACCAGCAGCTGGCTGTCACCCTCCTGGTCCTGCTGGACCTCGGGGTCTGGCTCAGCCTCCTCCAAAGACCACTCAGCCTACCCAGAGGCTGAGGCGGAGTATTGGGGTGCAGGCTGGGACTCGCCCTCAGCTTCCTCAATGGACTCCTCCTCGGCCTCGTCCTGGCCCTCGCCCTGCTCCTCCACCTCCGTCTCTGGGTCACCATCCCCCTCGGCCCGGACAGGCAGCTCCTGCTGCAGCTGGTCCTGCTCGTCCTCCTCCTCTTCATTCTGTTCCTCCTCCACCACCGCACGGCAGCGTTGGCACTGTTCCCAACGTGCCCGGTCTGTTGGAGACAAGAAAAAAAAAGGGTATTGTTAACAGAATCACCAGCTTAATAAATCAATAGTATTACGATAATCAGGTAATCATACATTTATAAAAAAACTTCTCATTGTCAGCAGACACAAATATTAGCTACTACAAAAGCAAGGAGCTAAACACAAAGTATTTCACATGACCTGTCACAAATGTTTGTTTTTGGTGCAGGGATGCGGAATATCTCAGTGGCCTAGTGGTTAGCACTTTGTTCTCAGTAGTGGGGTCAGTAGTTCAAGTCCTGACCATGGACTTATCTGTGTGAAGTTTGCGTGTTCTCTCCATATTTGCATGTGTTGACTCCAACACTCCAAAAACATACTCCCGGACAGTTTTTTTGCCAGATTTATCAAAATGCCAGTAGTCTGTGTGAATATGTTTGGAAATTTTAGTCTGTAAGCTCCAATGGGGCAGGTACTGATGTGAAGGACTTCTCTCTGTACAGCGCCACTGAATTAATGGATGGATATCAAATACTGAGGTTGATGACAATACTTTTGAAATCGCCCTTTGTTGGGACTCCCTCACATTGCTAATAGCCAGTTAATGAATGACTGATTAGGTATATACAGTAAAGTAGGTAATAAGTGGGCACCTTATGGGACCTTCAACTTTTTGGCATAGAAACTAATGACTTTTCTAAGCTGGCTTTCAAATGTTTTGTCCATAATATAAACACATCGGCCAATATAATCTTCAAATGGTTTTTAATCTAAGGTCAGCAAGTTACAGCACTGGGGTCAGGAGTTGGAGAGCTTGAGTCAAAAACCTCCATTAATGTTCTGAAGCATCACAATAAATCATGTTGGAAAGTCAATGTTCAGCAGCCACATTTAGTAGACAGGAGCCAAAGCAGGTTGGGTGCAGTAGAAGTGGAATGACCGTTCCAGTGTGGAGAAAGATTTATATGTAGTGTAGTGGTAGGCCATGTCAGGTGATTTGGGTGAACATATTTAGAGACATATACCAAAAATATATGTTTACACAAGTTTTCAGCGATTAATAGAGAACTCACTTATTACAATCTCCTCCCGTAGCTCCCGGAACAGCTGGGGCTGATGCCGACGGAGGCCGCTCCAGCGCCTCTGGAGTTGAATTATTGACCTGCGCCTCTTGAACCGCAGCCTGATATATCTTCGGACCCTACTATAAGCCTGCAGCTTCCTCTCGTTGCTGATGTATCTGCCCGAGGGCATGCTGTCCATGCCCTCGGTCAGAATCCTCAGCTCACGGCGGCTAAATACAGCAGACCTCATTTTTCTATAAGGAAGCTAACTCTGCAGTACTCTATGCTCGGATTGGTTCTCTGAGCACGTATGGGCGCGCTCACGTCTCACGCAGATCTTTCTGACACCTGTGTGTGTAATGGTTGACTCTCCGTCCAAAAATATGGCGTCTGTCGCAGATGAGAAGAGTACTCTATGCTCTGCAGTGAGGAAACATTAATCTACACCTGGCTTCTCAATTAAATCAGTTATTTAATCCCACTCAGCCTCTTTCTTCTCTCCTGCAAATTTTAAATTTCACTGAGCAGGCTCTGCTATACTGTGGACATGACAGTTTATTGGGGCAGAGATTTGACAAACATGTGTAAACATTGTTAATGCAAAAAGGGGCCTATCTGGAAATGCATATTATTGATGTGTTTTATTGAGAATACACATACAATTACCCAGTAGGCATAAGTGAACTATAGGAAGTCTCATACTAACATGAATAAATAAAATACAGTGTCTCTGACCAATTGTAAGCATCAAATCCAACCCCAGTGTGGAACCGAGCTCAGTGATGCTATGGGAATGAATAACAACAGAATTAACTACTAGGGTTATCATGTGCTAGCCTAGGGCAGACACACTAGGGGGACATGGGGATAGTAAGTAAATCTTACACCGTATAGTGTCAGTTTTGTCCTTGCATTAACATGGATTTGATGCTGTCATCAGAAGGTGTTTGAAATGGAGTGTAGATTTGGAGTAGGGTAATGGCTTTTAAAAGTATATTTGTATAAATGTTTTGTGAGTGCTTTGCCAACCTGTCATTTGGATTTGCTTATCTGTCTTTGATTTGGTGTGTGCAAAATAGCAATCTACATCAAGTTGTGTCATGGTTGTGCACAGTTAACATTAGCCCTCTTGGTAGTGCTTCCCTTTAAAAACCACATTGGCTGTTGGTCACAGGATGGCCATGCAGACATGGCATATTCCTTGCCTATTAGCTATTTAGGCACAGAAAACTCAGCTTATTGATTGGATATAATTCTAAAAGCACCTTTTTGTAAACCACTATGTTTGTGGTGGTGTTTAAAATCTCACTACAGATTGTGTGCCAGTGTTCAGTACTTACTGCTTGCCATTCTGGAGGATGGTCAGTCTGCTGCATGAGGAGAATGAAATTGTGGCCTCAGTGTGCTATTATGTGTCACACTTTGAAAGTATTTGAGCTACCTTGCATGTAGACACATGTTAAAGGAGACATTGGTCTTACTCTACACAAAATAGGCCCAATATATGCATTACTCACACACAGTACTTGCAGATATTCCAAACAAGATTGTATTTTAAGGCTAAGGCTAGCTTTTTTTAAAGCCCCATTATCAATGTGAATGCTAGTGCAAATTAATTAACTAATTCTTACACCCCAATCCAGATATGAACATTTGAGTTCACATCCAGAATACTTGTACCCCTGAATTTGAAGTCCACAAAATACACAATAACAGGTGTGTGCAAGCTTACAACCTGTGTTTTCACACACATTTTACTTGGCTTCAAAGTGGGTATATGTGTGTTGCCTCAAAGGAACATTGCATGACTGCACAATATAGTTAATGTGTAACATATGACAAATAGCATATGATGCCGCACAACAGTGCTGTCCAAAAGGGAATGACAAAAATATGTGGAGACCAACTCCAACAGATGCTGAAGTAGCATCTGACGCAAAGACCTTGGCCTTTAATATGTGGACTTTGTGTGTAGCATTTGTCTGTGGCCACGATTGAAAACAAAGATGCGCTTGAGTTGCAAGTGTTTTAGGGCCAGTTGGCTTCAACCAGTCCTAGCCTAGGAAGTGTGGCAGCCAATGCCATCAACATTTAAGAAACACTGACAGAGGTGTTTTGCTAATCTCTATAAGTGCACAGACCATGTTGAACGTGCACAATACCACATTCTAAAATGTGCCACAACCAAAGAGACTATACTAAATACACAAATATCTCTAATGTTAAAGGTAAAAACCACAACATATAGTGTAATTTCAGGGGAAGGGCAGTATGTGCTGTCGAAGTAAGCTTATTGGATAAAGTCATTTCAATTAAAATCGAGCAAACTTGGTTGTCTTTGTCTGAAAAGATGCGTACGATACACTACGGCGTGAAAGGGCACGCTACGGTGTGGAAGGGCGTACGCAGCTGCAACACGTGGCAACAACAGTATTTAATCTTTTACATACATTCGCAGAAACACTCACACTTGTAAAATAGTACACATTAAAGGTAGTTGCAACACATAGTCATTTATGTGTTAATATAGTAGTATTTATATTTATTATAAGTTATATGCATATCAGCAAAACATATGGTACACATTGAAGGAATCTAGTCATGTGTGGTATCATACTAATCCTCTTCGCATTTGCGACTGTCCGGTTCACTCTGCGAAGGAATCGCAGAGTGCATACGCAAGTTATTAATGTTAAGGAATTATGGACTATTATGACTGAGTAATCTTGGCGGGAAGATCAGAGCTCATCCTCTGGAGAGATGACCCCCTCCTTTGGATTTCTGAGTTTAATCTAGCCAATAATTGACCCTTGGACCTTCCTGAAACCTGGACCAATAGAAGAAAGCTATACCATCTGCATTGTTTTACTGTATTTCTGTGTGCATATAAGCAGCAGCTCCTCATCTAGTGTTCAGACATCTTGTCCCCAGACTTCGGGATTGAATGACTGTACACTGGATCCAGAGCGCCTGCGATAAGTAACGGCTGTACTTATTATGATTTTCGCTTGAATATCTACTGCTACTTTTAGAGAATAAATCTTTGTGCTTTGGAAACACAAATCGAGATTCGACAATCGTTATTGGTTAGCGACAATAACAATAACAATTTGGGGGCTCGTGAGCTTTGGAGGATTCGTTGCCGGACGATACGCAAGACCAACGGATTTCGGTTCCGCAACAAAGGGTGGAGACGCGTCATATACGGGTAAGAACGCAATGTGTTCAAAACCTGAATTTTACTCTGTGTTGTGACACCGAATGTCCGTTTTGCATTGTCTAGGGCACGCTAACTAGAACCTAGGGACAAAAGAGAAAACTGTTTCTTTTTACTGTCATTGTGCGTTTTAACTGTATTGCATTGCTTAGCGTATGTGTATTTCCTGCTGTGCGTACGCAAACTTCCGGTAGATTTGTCACGTGGTTAAACAATCGTTTTGATAGTTATTATATGTGCATAGTATAATTACTTGTGAAAACCTCTGGGACATTATTACTATTGTTGGGAACTTTGATTTTATGCACAGAAAAGGTGTATGTTGTGTGATTTGTTGACTTTAAATACACTAAGGTTTTATCTATTGTAAAATAGAGTGTCAGTTGCTGTTTGACGAGGCAGGTGCCCAACTGGTGTACGGTATACAAGGCAGGTATACCGGGGGCGGAAACTAAGCTAGTTTTCGCGACGTGCACCCAAGGGTAATCCCATCGCTTACGGATTAGCTTTAAGCGTTGCGATTGCACCGCACGGCAAGGAAAGCCGTGATTGTGACTTGGGAGTAACGGGGAGGAATTACGTTGGTAAGGCTGGTAATTGACTTTACCGGATGCTACCAGTTGTAATAAACTCAAAAGATTTTGTTGGAGAGTCAGGGGTGATCAGGGAGCTGATAACCCTTTAGTCCGCATTGATATTTCTGTATTAGGGGTCCTCGTTCAAAACGAGAGGAAGCGAGTGGACGCGGCTTGTAGCAAATACGTCCACGGGCCGGTAAAATATCTCTAGTGGTAGTGTTGAAATTAGTGGCAGGATATTGTGTTATTTCTGGAACCCTATTTTGTGGCAGGATATTGAGATATTTCTGGGACCCTATTGCTCAACATAGCTGCTAAACAAACGCTAGAGAAGGCCAAGGTACTGCCTAAGGAAGGGCCTATTGGTTCAGCGAGATTTCTCATGTGTAAGAAGTATGGTGCATACACAACTGCGTATTGCGACACGTGGGTTAAGATGACCAAAGATTATGATTGGTCTTTCCCAACAATAGGGAGTTTTAATGCAGAGGTACTAAATACTGTAAAAGATAAACTATGGTTGATTAAGTCAACGAAAAAGAGAAATAGACATAATGATTGTTTAAAATTGTGGCAAATGGAAGGTAACACGTGGCAGAGCAGCGAATGCACAGCGGAAGTAGGCGTGGTGAAAAGCGCGCGCACGGCGGGAGTAGCCGTTGAGAAGCGTGGCGAACTCAGCGCAAGCGCGCCCCCGCCACCTTATGTGGCGGGAGGGGTAAGTACAGCCGTTATTAAAACTGAAAAAAGAGAAGTTATATCCTGTTTTAAGTCAGTTTAAAACCAGTGTATCAGAAGATGAAGATGAACCCACTGTGATTTCGGCCATTGCTCATGCTGTTAATATGCTAGAGGTTCAGCGTAAGTATGGTAAAGGAGCAATGGCTGAGATAGGTGAGAGTAGTGTGATCACTAGGAGTGATAGCGTTCTAAGTCTTGAAACAGCAGATCCGGTAGTGACTTCTGGAGCCAGTGAACCAGTGGGTGCGTACCCAGTCCGCACAATATCAGTTCCCAATGGGAAAGCGGATAAGGATGGTGTAGTCCCTTTAAAGAATGTTACAATGCATTGTCCCTGGACTAGATCAGAACTACGTTCCATTATGACTGAATTCCCAGACCCTAGAAAGGAGTTGGCTAAGTGTCAGAAATTCGTTAAAGACTTAGGAAATGAACACAAACCAACCAATAAGGATTGGCGTGTAGTGTTGAGGGCGTGTCTTCCTCCCAATACTGACATACAAAAATTTATTAAAGATTGTTTGTTAGACGAAGATGACACCTTGACTGATGAGATTAGCCAAGAGAATATAGAACAAATTGTCAAACATTTAGCCATCTATTTTCCAGTAGTGTTAAATTGGAGTAAGATTTTCACCATAAAACAAAAAAAGATAGTGAAACTGCAGCGGACTATTTTGGTAGAGCTCTTGCATCAATGACACAGTTTACTGGGGTATCAGATATAAGAGAGAACCCACATCATAGGGAAGTAGCGGTAACAGTACTGATGGATGGTTTAAAGGAAAATCTAAAAACAAAAGTACAAACCTCAACCCCTGGTTGGAGAGGCAGCACGGTAGATTCTCTTAGAGAAATTGCTGTGGAACATGACAAAAAATTTTTTAAGAAAAGAGTGACAAGTTGATGACGGTGAGTATACAGGCATTAGAGGGAATGCATACACGACCACCAGCATATAACCCACATAACAGGAAACGCAGAATGTTGAGATGTTATAATTGCAACGAAGAAGGACATATGAGAAAAGATAGGGAAGGTATAAAGGGAAGGTATAATCCTAATGAAGGGTCACATAGATATCCACCAAGGAGGGATTCACATAGACTAGAAGACTCACACCTGCCCGAGCATGTTACAGCAGCAAATGCTGCGCGGGAAAACAATAGTCAGCGCTACGGGTCAGGTCATACCTGTAGTCTACAGCCAGTGAGGTAAACTGAGAGTCAGAGAGAAGAACCAACAATGATAGTTGACATAGCTGGTAGGAAACAAACTTTTCTTGTAGATACAGGGGCGGCCAGATCTGTGATAACCTCTCCCTTTAATCTACAGGTGACCAGTAAAACTATTCCAGCTATGGGGGTAACGGGAAGAGTGTTACATTATCCTCTAACTAAACCCGCTGAAGTTACTATCGGGCCTCTGCATACTAAGCATTCATTTCTCTTGGCTGCAGCGGCTCCTACTAACTTGCTAGGGAGATACTTGTAAAATGGGATGCATCATATACTGTACTTCAGATGGTGTGTTCCTAGATATACCCGAGAAGGTCGCTCATGAGGTACAGGACATATTGGACACCCCTCAAAGGTTAATGTTACACTCTACTGTTATAGAACCAAGTCCATCTCAAGTAAAGGGGATGTTGCTGGAAATACCAGGTTCACTATGGACCAGAGTTGGACAGGACACTGGACTGATGGCAAACGTAGCCCCTGTCATGGTAAGTCTAAAAAGTGGTAGGATAGCTCCAAAAATCCCACAGTATCCATTAAAACCAGAGGTGGAACTAGGGGTATATCCTGTTATTGAGAGGCTGTTACAACAAGGGATTTTAATTCGTACAGCCAGTACAGCAAATAGTCCCATTTTCCCTGTGAAGAAGAGTGGGGGGAGGGGCTATAGATTAGTCCAGGACTTAAGGGGAATTAATAAAGTTGTTGAGAGCCAATTCCCTGTAGTGCCGAATCCAGCTGTCATCCTCATGCAGATTCCACCATCTGCTAGTCATTTTACTGTCATTGATCTATGTTCTGCCTTCTTCTTAGTCCCTCTTCACCCTGACTGCCAATACCTTTTTGCATTCTCCTACCGGGGAGTGCAATACACATGGACCAGACTACCCCAGGGGTTCATTGACAGCCCCAGTATTTTCTCCCAAGCCTTACATGTCTGTTTGCAATCCTTTCAACCCCACAATGGGTCTGTTCTAATTCAATATGTGGACGATTTGTTGCTGTGCTCTGACTCTTTTATGTCATGTTTACATGATACTAAATTGTTGTTGCTTCATCTCTCACAAACAGGGCACAAGGTGGAAAAGGATAAATTACAGCCATGTCAGACTAAGGTCAAATACTTAGGACACTGCCTCACTAAGGGGCTAAGACACCTGACAACCGACAGGATTGAGGCCATGCAACACATGACTCTGCCGCAGAGCCAGAAACAGATTCGTACTTTCCTGGGGATGTGTGGATACTGTAGATCCTGGATCCCAGGTTTTTCTATTCTGGCATTACCATTGCAGGAGCTAGTCTCTTCCTCAAAACCAGAACGTGTTGTACACACAGAAGAGTCAGAGCAAGCGTTCTTTAATCTTAAAGAGAATCTGACTAGAGCACCTGCATTGGGAATACCCGATTATGAAAAGCCTTTTGAGCTATACTGTATGGAAGCTGATGGTTGTGCAGCAGGTGTCCTTACACAGAAACATAATGACGCTAGCAGACCGGTAGCATACTACAGTGCACAATTGGACACTGTGGCAAGATCACTCCCAACATGTCTCAGAAGCGTAGCAGCAACTGCTCTTCTGGTAAGTAAGAGCGATGACGTAGTATTAGTACATAATTCAACTGTCTATACACTCCATGCTGTATCAGCTCTGTTAAATTCAGCCCAAACCAGACACGTTTCTTCAGCTAGATTCACAAAGTGGGAACTAGCCCTGATGGCACCCTCAAACATCACCATCAAACGATGTAGCACCTTAGATCCAGCTACATACCTTCCATATGTGTCTCTAGAGACACAAAGGGTGGGAGGTGAGGAGACCCTGGTCGATGATGAGTTAGGCAAGAGTACTGACACACATGATTGTATGGAACACCTGAACCAGACCTTTACTGCAAGGCCCGACATACGTGACACCCCTTAGAAAATGTACGTTTTATACAGACGGGAGTTGTCATAGACAGACAGAGACGGGAGAGCTATGTACTGGTTACGCTGTGGTAGACGATCAGGATGTGGTAGAAGCTGAACCCCTTGGCCCACCTCACTCAGCCCAAGTGGCGGAACTAGTAGCATTAAGGAGAGCTTGTGAGTTGACAAAAGATAAATCAGCTAATATATATACTGACTCCAGGTACGCCTTCGGGGTAGTGCATGATTTTGGGGCCCTTTGGAGTCTTAGAAACTTCACGACAGCAGCAGGTACACCAGTGGCACACTCACAACACATAAAAGGACTTCTGACAGCGATACAGTTACCCAGAACAGTAGCCGTCATAAAATGCAAAGCCCATACCTTTGAAGAAGACCCAGTGTCATTGGGCAACAACAGGGCAGACGAAGCGGCTAAATGGGCAGCAGGGCAACCTATGACTGTATCGACCAAGACTATGATGGTTTTTCAGACATTAGACACGCAGAAATTAATTGAAATGCAAGATTTGTGTTCCCTGCAGAAGAAGGCGGTCTGGAAGGCGAAGGGATGTGGTCAAGAGTCCTCAGGACTCTGGAGGGATGGACAAGGTAAGCCTGTAGCTCCCCAAACATACTATCCAAGCCTGGCTGAAGCAGCACACGGTCTGACTCACCTGGGTAAAGAAGGTATGTGCAAACTGGTGAGAGCATACTGGTGTGCTCCTGGATTTTTCTCTCAGGCTGGTAAGAAAGCAATGTCATGTCTTACTTGTTTGAGGAAAAATGTCGGGAAAACTATTCCAACTGAGCCATCCCACATCCCTCCTACAGACGGACCTTTTCAGGGAATAGAAATTGACTATATCCAATTACCACCGTGCAAGAATCTAAAGTATGTGTTAGTGTGTATTGATGCGTTTTCCGGTTGGGTAGAAGCATATCCGGCAGCCACTAATACTGCTGTGTTCACTGCAAAGAAAATTGTACAAGATTTTGTATGTAGGTTCGGTATCCCTAGAATCAAGCATGGTAAGGTAATGGCTGAAACTGGGTTGGCATGGCCTGAGGCTTTGCCATTGGTCCTCCATAGCATTCGGACCACTCCTAGACCTCCTCTTAATCTGTCCCCCTTTGAGATACTGTTCGGACGACAACCTCATGTGATCGTGAGTCCACAAGACGACTTGAAGTGTAATAATGAAGTGACTGTACAATATCTTATAAGAATGAGTAGACAGCTAAAGCAACAACAAAAACTAAAAATGCTGTCACCTGGTATGCCAGAAACGAACTGTCATGATGTTGAACCTGGAGACTATGTTATGATCCGCAATTTCTTATGTTCAGGTTGTTTAACAGACCGTTGGGAAGGCCCGTACAAAGTGCTGCTGACCAGTACTACATCACTGAAGGTTGCAGAGAGAGACACTTGGGTCCATTCCACCCACTGCAGGAGAGTCCGTAATCTGGAGAAAGTGCAAGATAAAACTGAGACTGACGACACTTGTGAGTCTGTTCCAGGAGAACTAAAGCCTGTAGTCGAGACACCTGAACCAGAGACGTTGCCCCAGAACTATCTTTCCAGCGATGGAGTGGCGGTTTTTATTTCTTTTGTTCCAGGATTTTCCTTGTTTTTACTTTTTCTAGGACATTCTATTTTTGTGAAGGGTGATGGAGGACGGAGGAGGGTTCTGGTAGTGATGCGGATGAGATGGAGGCAGAGGAAAAGTTATTAGAATACTCAGAGCAGCCCATTATCAAGCTTGGTCCGGGGTTATGAAAAGGTCTGCTAGCTCAGGAACTCGGAGGCAGTGTGAGGGGCTATTGTCTGATGAGTATTGTATCTGCAAGTTCTGCGACTCCCTCATTGAAGAGAGATGCATCCAGCGATGCCAGACCACCGGTAATCTGAATGTGGGCGGGCATCCTTTGTTAATTGTTAATTAATTGACTATCTAACTGCTATGACTCTAAAGAAATAATACCACTTATATCAATGTATCATTCCTAATTTGGTGCATTTTGAAATATCAGTATCGTATGAGGAGCCATTATATTTAAACACCTATCAGGATTTAAAGTAAACCATTCCTTTCTAATATTGGAAGGATTTTGGGTTTATGAACAACCGATATCCTTATTTATTTGACTAAGTAATCAGATCACGCTGTTTTTATGCTGCAGACTCATTAACCTTTCAATTCTATATTGTGCATTCAGATTGTAGCGGAGTGGGATTTGCTATCAGTGCACTGATATTTTGTTATTTATATGTTGTGTATTGGATTTGTCGAAGTCAGCAAATTGGATAAAATCATTTCAATTAAACTCTAGCAAACTTGGTTGTCTTTGTCTGAAAAGATGCGTACGGTACGCATCGACGTACAAGGGCACGCTACGGCGTGAAAGGGCGTACGCATCCACTACACGTGGCAACAACAGTAATTTGTCTTTTACCATACATTCCCACAAACACGCATACTTATAAAATAGTACACATTAATGGTAGTTGCAACACATAGTCAGTTATGTCGAAACATAGTAGTATTTATATGTTATATCAGAGTTACATGCATATTAGTGAAATACACGGAACGGGTTAAAGGAATAACATCATGAGTGGTATCATAATGAACCTTATTACATATCCTACTGTTTGGTTCACTCTGCAAGGGAATCGCAGAGTGCATACGCAAGTTATGAATGATAGGGAATTATGAACTACTTAAGACTAAGGAATCCTGGCGGGAAGAGCAGAGCATACCCCCTGCAGAGATGACCCCCTCCTTTGGATTCCTTAGGATGAACCAGCCAATGATTGACGACCCCTTGGACATTCCTGAGACCCGGACCAATAGATGCAAGCTATACCATCTTCATTGTATTACTGTATTTGATTGTGTATATAAGCAGCAGCTTGTGATCCAGAGTGCAGACATCTTGTCCCCAGACTTCAGGATTGAATGACTGCACTGGATCCAGAGCGCCTGCGATAAGTAACGGCTGTATTTACTATTACTTCGCTTGAGCATATTATTCCACTTATTGCGAATAAATCTTTGTGCTTTGGAAACACAAATCGAGGTTCGACAATCGTTATTGGTTAGCGACAATACGCACATAACTATTTGGGGGCTCGTGAGCTTTGGAGTTTTCGTTGCCGATGATACGCAAGACCAACGGATTTCGGTTCCTCAACAAAGGGTGGAGACGCGTCATAAACGGGTAAGAACGCATGATGTTCAAAACCGGAATTTTACTCTGTGTTGTGAAACCGAATGTCCGTTTTGCATTATCTAGGGCACGCTTACTAGAACCTAGGGACAAAAGAGAAAACTGTTTCTTTTTTCTGTCATTGTGCGTTTTAACTGCATTACATTGCTTAGCGTATGTGTATTTCCTGCTGTGCGTACGCGAACTTCCGGTAGACTTGCCACGTGGTTAAACAATCGGTTTGATAGTTATTGTACATGTATAGTATAATTACTTGTGAAAGCCTCTGAGATATTATTACTGTTGTTGGGAACTTTTGATTTTCTGCGCAGAAAAGGTGTATAGTGTGTGATGTTGTAACGTAGATACACTGTTCATTATTCATTGTGCTCAGTTGCTGTCTGACGAGGCGGATTGCCCAACTGAAGGACGGTATACAGGGCAGGTATACCGAATGCGAAAACCGGGTTTTCGCAAAGCGCTACCAATAGATCGCAAGGTTTGCTAATAATTAGTATTGGTAGGCAGTGCGATCCGATCGCACCGTTAGTGCGAATTGGTGAAGCAGCTAGGAGGAATTATACTGCAAAGACAGGTTGATTGTATTAACTTGCGCTCCCAGCGATAATAAACTTAGCAGATTTTTGTGGTTGAGCCAGGGTATCGAGGAGCTGATAGTCCTTGGGGCCCACAGTGATATTTCTGTATTAGGGATCCTCGCCAGGGGCGAGAAAAGCGAGTGAACGCGGCTAAAGGAAATACGTTCACCGAGCATTAGAGATCTCTAGGTGTGATTGTAGCAACAGAGTTTAAATTATAAGGTGGAAAGAACAGAGCATTGCGGTGTGTCAGTATTTCACATTTGGCCGGAAGGAACAGAGCATTGCGGTGTGTCTGTGTTCCGGGTAGAAGGTATATTGTTCAACATGGGTGCTAAGCATACGCTAGAGATGGTCAGTGTACTGCCTAAGGAAGGCCCTATTGGTTCAGAGAGGTTTCTCATGTGTAAGAAATATGGTGCATACGCAACTGTGTATTGTGACACGTGGGTCAAGATGACCAAAACTTGTGATAGGCCTTTCCCAACAATAGGAAGTTTTAATGCAGAGGTACTAAATACCGTAAAAGATAAAGTATGGTTGATTACCTCAACGAAAGTGAGGAATAAACATAATGATTGTTTAAAATTGTGGCAAATGGAAAGTAACACGTGGCAGAGCAGCGAATGCAAACTGGAAGTAGGCGTGACGAAAAGCGCGCGCAAGGCGGATGTAACCGTTGCGAAGTGTGGCGAACTCAGCGCAAGCGCGCCCCCGCCACCTTATGTGGCGGGAGGGGTAAGTACAGCCGTTGTTAAAACTGAAAATAGAAAAATTGCTAAGTTGTATCCTGTTTTAAACCAGTTTAAATTAAGTGTATCTGAAAGTGAAGATGAACCCACTGTGATTTCGGCTATTGCCCATGCTGTTAGTGTACTAGAGGCTCAGCGCAAGTATGAAAAAATGGCTGAGATAGGTGAGAGTAGCGTGATCACTAGGAGTGAAAGCGTTCTAAATCTAGGACCAGTAAATCCTGTAGTGTCTCCTGAAGTCAGTGTACCAGAGGGTGCGTTCCCGGTCCGCACAATATCAGTTCCCAATGGGAAACCGGATAAGGATGGTGTAGTTCCTTTAAGAAATGTTACAATGCATTGTCCCTGGACTAGATCAGAATTACGTTCCATTATGACTGAATTCCCAGATCCTAGAAAAGAGTTAGCTAAATGTCAGAAATTTGTTAAAGACTTAGGAAATGCTCACGAACCAACCAGTAAGGATGTGCGGGTAGTGTTGAGGGCGTGTCTTCCTCCCAAAACTAACATACAAAAAATTATTGAAGATTGTTTGTTGGAGGAAGATGACACCTTGACTGATGAGATTAACCAACGGAATATAGAACAAATTGTCAAACACTTAGCCATCTGTTTTCCAGTAGTAGTAAATTGAAGTAAGATTTTCACCATTAAACAAAAGGATAGTGAAACTGCCTCAGATTACTTTGCTAGAGCTATAACAGCGATCGCACGATTTACTGGGATATCCAACATAAGTGAGGACCCACATCACAGAGAGGTAGCTGTAGGGGTACTGATGGATGGCCTTAGAGAAAATTTAAAGACGAGAGTACAAACCACATTACCTAATTGGAGAGGCGTCACGGTAGACTCTCTTAGGGAGTCTGCTGTGGAGCATGACAAAAACCTTTTTAGAAAAAGGGAGGAGAAAAGGGATAGGTTAATGATGGCAAGTATACAGGCTCTAGAAAGGGTGCATACACGACCACCAGCATACAACCCATATAACAGGAAACCTAAAGTGATCAGGTGTTTCAACTGTAACGAGGAAGGACATTACGCTAGAGAGTGTAAAAAGGAAAGACTCAATACACAGAAAGGTGGGTCACATAGATATCCTCCAAGGAGGGATTCACATAGACTAGAAGACTCACATCTACCCGCGCATATTACGGCAGCAAATGCTGCACGGGAAATCAATAGTCAGCGGTAGGGGTCAGGTCATACCTGTAGTCTACAGCCAGTGAGGTTAACTGAGAGTCAGAGTGAAGAACCAACAATGATAGTTGACATAGCTGGTAGGAAACAAACTTTTCTTGTAGATACAGGGGCGGCCCGATCTGTGATAACCTCTCCTTTCAACCTACAGGTGACCAGTAAAACTATTACAGCTATGGGGGTAACGGGAAAAGTGTTACATTATCCTTTAACTAAACCCGCCGAAGTTACTATCGGGCCGCTGCATACTAAGCATTCGTTTCTCTTGGCTGCAGCGGCTCCTACTAACTTGCTAGGGAGAGACTTGTTATGTAAAATGGGATGTGTCATATACTGTACTTCTGATGGTGTGTTCTTAGATATGCCGGAGAAGGTCGCACATGAGGTACAGGATATATTGGACACCCCTCAAAGGTTAATGTTACACTCTCCTGTTATAGAACAAAGTCCATCTCAAGTAAAGGGGATGTTGCTGGGAATACAAGGTTCCTTATGGACCAGAGATGGACAGGACACTGGACTGATGGCAAACGTAGCCCCTGTCATGGTCAATCTAAAAAGTGGTAGGATAGCTCCAAAAATCCCACAGTATCCATTAAAACCGGAGGTGGAACTAGGGGTATATCCTGTTATTGAGAGGCTGTTACAACAAGGGATTTTAATTCGTACAGCCAGTACAGCAAATAGTCCCATTTTCCCTGTGAAGAAGAGTGGGGGGAGGGGCTATAGATTAGTCCAGGACTTAAGGGGAATTAACAAAGTTGTTGAGAGCCAATTCCACGTAGTGCCGAATCCAGCTGTCATCCTCATGCAGATTCCACCGTCTGCCAGTCATTTTACTGTCATTGATCTATGTTCTGCTTTCTTCTCAGTCCCTCTTTACCCTGACTGCCAATACCTTTTTGCATTCTCCTACAGGGGAGTGCAATACACATGGACCAGACTACCCCAGGGGTTCATTGACAGCCCCAGTATTTTCTCCCAAGCCTTACATGTCTGTTTGCAATCCTTTCAACCCCACAATGGGTCTGTTCTAATTCAATATGTGGACGATTTGTTGTTGTGCTCTGATTCTTTTAGATCATGTTTACATGATACTAAATTGTTGTTGCTTCATCTTTCACAAACAGGGCACAAGGTGGCAAAGGATAAATTACAGCCATGTCAGACTAAGGTCAAATACTTAGGACACTGCCTCACTAAGGGGCTAAGACACCCGACAACCGACAGAATTGAGGCCATACAACACATGACCCTGCCGCAGAGCCAGAAGCAGATTCGTACTTTCTTGGGGATGTGTGGATACTGTAGGTCCTGGATCCCAGGTTTTTCTATTCTGGCATTACCATTGCAGGAGCTAGTCTCTTCCTCAAAACCAGAACGTGTTGTACACACAGAAGAGTCAGAGCAAGCGTTCTTTAACCTTAAAGATAGTCTGACAAGAGCACCTGCATTGGGAATATCTGATTATGAAAAGCCTTTTGAGCTATTTTGTACAGAAGCTGATGGCTGTGAAGCAGGTGTCCTCGCACAGAAACATGGTGACGCTAGCAGACCGGTAGCATACTACAGTGCACAATTAGACAATGTGGCAAGGTCACTCCCAACATGTCTCAGAAGTGTAGCAGCAACGGCCCTTTTAGTAAGTAAGAGCGAAGATGTAGTATTAGGTCATAATTGAACCATCTATACACCCCATGCTGTATCAGCTCTGTTAAATTCAGCCCAAACCAGACATGTTTCTTCAGCTAGATTCACAAAATGGGAACTAGCCCTGATGGCACCCTCAAACATCACCATCAAACGATGTAACACCTTAAATCCAGCTACATACCTTCCATATGTGTCTCAAGAGACACAAAGGGTGGGAGGTGAGGAGACCCTGGTTGATGATGAGTTAGGCAAGAATACTGACACGCATGACTGTATGGAACACCTGAATCAGACCTTTACTGCAAGGCCCGACATACGTGACACCCCCTTAGGAAAAGCAGATTTTACGTTTTATACAGACGGAAGTTGCCATAGACAGAGAGACAGGAGAGCTATGTACTGGTTACGCTGTTGTAGACGATCAGGATGTGGTAGAAGCTGAACCCCTTGGTCCACCTCACTCAGCCCAGGTGGCGGAACTAGTAGCACTAAGGAGAGCGTGTGAATTGGCAGAGGGCAAATCAGCCAATATATATACTGACTCTAGGTACGCCTTCGGGGTAGTGCACGATTTTGGGGCCCTTTGGCATCTTAGAAACTTTACGACAGCAGCAGGTACACCAGTGGCACACTCACAACACATAAAAGGACTTCTGACAGCGATACAGTTACCCAGAACAGTAGCCGTCATAAAATGCAAAGCCCATACCTTTGAAGAAGACCCAGTGTCATTGGGCAACAACAGGGCAGACGAAGTGGCTAAATGGGCAGCAGGGCAACCTATGACTGTATCGACCAAGACTATGATGGTTTTTCAGACATTAGACACGCAGAAATTAATTGAAATGCAAGATTTGTGTTCCCTGCAGAAGAAGGCGGTCTGGAAGGCGAAGGGATGTGGTCAAGAGTCCTCAGGACTCTGGAGGGATGGACAAGGTAAGCCTGTAGCTCCCCGAACATACTATCCAAGCCTGGCTGAAGCAGCACACGGCCTGACTCACCTGGGTAAAGAAGTTATGTGCAAACTGGTGAGAGCATACTGGTGTGCTCCCGGATTTTCCTCTCAAGCTGGTAAGAAAGCAATGTCATGTCTTACTTGTTTGAGGAAAAATGTTGGGAAAACTATTCCAACTGAGCCATCCCACATCCCTCCTACAGACGGACCTTTTCAGGTAATACAAATTGACTATATCCAATTACCACCGTGCAGGAATCTAAAGTATGTGTTAGTGTGTATTGATGTGTTTTCCGGTTGGGTAGAAGCATATCCGGCAGCCACTAATACTGCTGTGTTCACTGCAAAGAAAATTGTACAAGACTTTGTGTGTAGCTTCGGTATCCCTAGAATCATTTAAAGTGATAGGGGTACCCATTTTACTGGCGATATCTTCCAAAATATGTGTAAACTCATGGGAATCAGTAGCAGACTTCACACCCCTTACCGACCACAAGCCCGTGGTAAGGTGGAGAGAGTAAACGGTACTATCAAGAACAAACTAGGTAAGATAATGGCTGAAACTGGGTTGGCATGGCCTGAGGCTTTGCCGTTGGTCCTCCACAGCATTCGAACCACTCCTAGACCTCCTCTTAATCTGTCCCCCTTTGAGATACTGTTCGGACGACAACCTCATTTGATCGTGAGTCCACAAGACGACTTAAAGTGTAATAATGAAGTGACTGTACAATATCTTATAAGAATGAGTAGACAGCTGAAACAACAACAACAAAAACTAAAAATGCTGTCACATGGTATGCCAGAGACGAACTGTCATGATGTTGAACCTGGAGACTATGTTATGATCCGCAATTTCTTACGTTCAGGTTGTTTAACAGACCGTTGGGAAGGCCCGTACCAAGTGCTGCTGACCAGTACTACATCACTGAAGGTTGCAGAGAGAGACACTTGGGTCCATTCCACCCACTGCAGGAGAGTCAGTAACCCGGAAAAAGTGCAAGACAAGACTCAGACCGACGACATAGAGCTGTCACTTGTGAGCCTGTTCCGGGAGACCTAAAGCCTGCAGTTGAGACACCTGAACCAGAGACGTTGCCTCAGAACTATCTTTCCAGCGATGGAGTGGCGGTTTTTGTTTTTCTTTTGTTCCAGGATTTTCCTTGTTTTTACTTTTTCTAGGACATTCTATTTTTGTGAAGGATGATGGAGGACGGAGGAGAGTTCTGGGAGTGATACGGATGAAATGGAGGCCGAAGAAAAGTTAATAGGATATCCTGAGCAGCCCATTATCAAACTTGGTCCAGGGGTTATGAAAAGGTCTGCTAGCTCAGGAACTCGGAGGCAGTGTGAGGGGCTATTGTCTGATGAGTATTGTATCTGCAAGTTCTGCAACTCCCTAGTTGAAGAGAGATGCATCCAACGATGCCAGTCCCCCAGTACTCTGAATATAGGCGGGCATCCTTTGGAGGATTATCACTCCCTGGTGGGTAAGGTGTTAAACCAAACCGAGTGTTGGGTGTGCTCTCACGTGCCTCAAGGGCAGCATAACATAGGACTAGTGCCATTCCCTCTAAACATATCCGAAGTACTCGAATTAAGGGGTGGGAGGCCCATAGAAGGGAGGTACAATAACACTAGGTCCCCTAGTCTGACGCTTCGACAATACTCCATAGGCAGATCTTTGCTGTGCCTAAACATATCTCATGCAAAGCGCCTGGAGAATTGGGAGGCTGACCTATCAGATCAGACAATGGCTCGCCACACTCATTTTAGAGAGAGACTCACAAGGTCACTACTAGGCAGGAATGTTGATGGAAGTCACAAGTTAGGGCGTATAACCAAACATAAGAAGGTATCCATTGGAAAAGTCTCTACAGATAAATGTGAAAATATCATTAATGCCGACACATGTCTAGAGCAGATGGAGACACTAGGCATGGGTAGTTTTATCAAAACTCTGTGTGACATAATTCATGGGCATACCGTCCCTTATGTTCTCCCTGAGGATTTGTATTTTGTTTGTGGAAGAAAAGCTTATTCCTGGGTGACTCCGAGTTCCAAGGGCTTGTGTTTCTTAGCTAAACTGGTTCCTGAAATCATGACTATTACTCATGAAGAAATGGTTGATATTCACAAGACTACATCACCACCATACATACACACACAGTATGAACACCGTGGCAAGAGAAATATGATTCCTGGTGAGGAACCCATAGCTACAAAATTGATTAGTGAAACTGCTGGTTTCCAAGTTATGGTTGCTCTAGATCTCATCAGGACCGCTCGGGGAACATTAAACTTTAAATATATCCAAGACCTAGCCAAATTAATAGACAATATCACCGAGATGTATGATGACACTTTCAGGTATACTGGAAGGGAGCTACAAGCGTACAAGAAGGAGTTGGTGCAACATAGACTGGTACTAAATTATCTCACCTCTATTACTGGTGGGTACTGTGTGACACTGGCCACCCAGTTCGGTGTCAAATGTTGCACGTACATTACTAATAATACGGATGACCCTAAAGAGGTTATAGACCGGAAGATGGATGAAATGTTGTAGCTGAAATGGGAATTTCGAAAGAGCCATAATTCTTCGTTATATGAGGTCGGGGAAAAGGTGGCGGGTTGGTTATCATGGTTGAACCCAGCAAAATGGTTCTCCGGTCTGGGGGAGTGGGTACAGGAAATGGTTGCTAGTGTAGGTAAGCTCCTTCTCCTTATACTGGGTGTCATCTTAGCAATTGGTTTAGTTGTCAAATGTGTTCCTACTGTGTTGAAGTGTGGAAAACGGTCTCATGGGATTAACACTGAGAAAGAGACTGAAAGGGTGGTACCAGATACTGAGATCATGGTCTGTGAAGAAGTATTGTATAATCCTGAGCTTGAAACGGTGATTGGGTGATAGTTTATTACACTATCAAAGGGTGGAGCTGTCGAAGTCAGCAAATTGGATAAAATCATTTCAATTAAAGTCTAGCACACTTGGTTGTCTTTGTCTGAAAAGATGCGTACGGTACGCATCGACGTACAAGGGCACGCTACGGCGTGAAAGGGCGTACGCATCCACTACACGTGGCAACAACAGTAATTGGTCTTTTACCATACATTCGCACAAACACGCATACTTATAAAATAGTACACATTAATGGTAGTTGCAACACATAGTCAGTTATGTCGAAACATAGTAGTATTTATATGTTATATCAGAGTTACATGCATATTAGTGAAATACACGGAACGGGTTAAAGGAATAACATCATGAGTGGTATCATAATGAACCTTATTACATATCCTACTGTTTGGTTCACTCTGCAAGGGAATCGCAGAGTGCATACGCAAGTTATGAATGATAGGGAATTATGAACTACTTAAGACTAAGGAATCCTGGCGGGAAGAGCAGAGCATACCCCCTGCAGAGATGACCCCCTCCTTTGGATTCCTTAGGATGAACCAGCCAATGATTGACGACCCCTTGGACATTCCTGAGACCCGGACCAATAGATGCAAGCTATACCATCTTCATTGTATTACTGTATTTGATTGTGTATATAAGCAGCAGCTTGTGATCCAGAGTGCAGACATCTTGTCCCCAGACTTCAGGATTGAATGACTGCACTGGATCCAGAGCGCCTGCGATAAGTAACAGCTGTATTTACTATTACTTCGCTTGAGCATATTATTCCACTTATTGCGAATAAATCTTTGTGCTTTGGAAACACAAATCGAGGTTCGACAATCGTTATTGGTTAGCGACAATACGCACATAACAGATTGTTATTAAAATGCACAGTGTGGAAGTTCTTAGTGTTTACCATAATACCTTAGTAAACCATTAAAGACACGGACACCAGAATAACGTTGGAATAAAATATATTTATTAAATGGCTAATATTAAACTAAAGGGGCTGAAAGGCGGACGAGAGCAGGGCAGTCAGCAAACACAAAACCAATAACAGTGGAAAAGTCAGACCATTGTACCACCAACCCAGGTCAATACCTTATCTATTGGCCGGTGCGAAATATCTGTCCAACGGCAAGACTACACCCCCCTTATAACCGCCAGTAAAATATTCAACATACTGGCCCAGTGTCCCATTCACTGGACCCAACACACGTGATGACAACACAATCCAAAAGGGGGAGTAGTGACCTATGACGAGATAACCCAAGCACCATATGCAAACTTATCGACTGCTCTGCTCTCCCACCCAGAAAACATAATAAATAACCCAATAACTGCCGGGTGGGCGGGAGGAAATCCGGAAGCAGAGAGGGGAAAATGGAGGAGAACATTCACCTATATCAAACTAAACCACTCCCCTCCTCTACTTTCCTTGGTCACAAATTGAAGAAGCCCATAGGCTAAACACCTAATCACTTACCCACGTGATTTTAACTTTGTTTAGGCTGATGGCCACACTTCCCTTATATATTTTATTTATTCAAACGTGGATTCAATACTAGGTTTAATCCCAGGTCTCAGCGCTGTTCCAATATCCTTTCTGATGTGCCTAAACGTGCCCCAAAGGACTATGTATGGAGTCTTGTGTATAACAATACAAAGAACAGCAGTGTAGTAGTCAGCAGATACTTGATTGGGACTGTTTTTTGACACTATTGCATGGTCAGATTTATTGTTAACAAACATGAATCTATAGTTGCAGCAGAAAACATAGCAAATAAGACAGTGGTCTGTGTGCAAAAGTTACTTGCATCAAGAGTAGACAATCTGGTTCAAGAAACTTAAGCAGCCTAGGACCATTGGAGAAATACTTCAACGTGTAGTGACACACAAACTGCTGAACTCCAAAAGGCACACCAGCTTGGCCTGTTGAATGTAAAACAAACAAATACTTCAGCAAAATTAGCTCACATACAACGTTAAAGAATGTACTTCGTATATGCCTTGGTGCACACGAAGGTGTCCCCTGTAATGTAACCAGGAAAGTATCTTGTAAGGTTCAACAAATTGCTCTCTGTAATCATGCCTTGTGAATGTTTTCATATAGCTTGATTTAGCTGTGTGTTTGGCATCATTTGGGCCTTGAAAGTCCCCTCACAAAATAAAGTGACAAAATTTGCAAATTGCCTATTGTCCACAAGCCAGTGCATCAAATGAACCTCACAAATGTACTGTTTTTGTGACACTAAAATTTCATGCAGCACCAACATACTCTTACATGTTATTCAAAACATGATAGATAGTTTCATTCATCCACTGCATTCCCCATGGGCACATCCTCCCAAACGTTATCACATCTAGGGGTAAATGTATTAAGCTCCGGGTTCTTCAACACCCGCGAGTTTGGCGTCTTCGGCGTTTAAATTTAAAGCGGCGCTGCCTTGTAAAGGGAAGTTTCCCTTTAAACTATAACATTTGTACACAAATTATTTCTTGCCAGACCTCAATAGAGAGTGATATTGGAAGGGAGAATTTGCCACAGTTGCCTATAGTACAGGAACAGTTAAATAGTTCACTGTGTATGCTCTTCTTTCTACACAATACCTTAAATAATATACACAACTTATATAAAATAAAGACACGGAGACTTGAGTAAAGTGGCACTAAAAACTATTGTATTATAACCTATTAAAACTTGGTGGCGGAGAAAGGGCACTGAAGATCAGCTCCAGCGATACCCAACCAAGCGTGGACATGGCAATATAGCCTTAAGTCCACCCACTTCTCTCATAACCCCACTGCTTGGCCGGCCCTAACCTGGCGTCAGAGTAAACTGCACTCACCTCACTACTCACTCACCCTCCCTGAGCCGGGCAAGTCCCCACGGAAGGGACAAGAGTAACAGATTGCCTTGTAAGGGGACAGATACCTGCGACCAATCACGATAGGGCCATCTATATCAGCCGCTGATCCTCCCCTTCCTCCCCACCAAAACTGTAACCTACCAACCGGCTTTATGCTAAACCACCATTATACACTAAAACTTCCTTAAAAATGGCGTGGGTGGGCGGGATTTTGCAAGCTGAGTGACTCACCCAGGAAATGCATCGCCTACAAAGCCACAAGGACCTCCCCTCAGCATCACTGACCAGACTCACACCCCACGTTAACTCTTTCAGGTAAGTGCAAACACAAATGCAACACTGTCACTATTTAATTTTGTTCATCTAAAAGGGGACTCTTGTACTAGATAGGTTGCAAGTGACCCAGAAGAGACCTGTGTGTAGATGGACAAAGGAGTGAAGGATGTGTAGGGTTTTAATCAGTGTCCAAAGCACAAGATAGTTACAATTGAATGAGTATCTCAAACATTAGAAATAATATTTTTAAGAAACACAATTACAGTAAGCAAAAGAAACATAAATTCAACTAATATAACAACTCCTTTGTAAACAAAAATTTTCAAAACACATGCATGTTGGTTTCCTCACATTGCTTAGAAGTGTTGCAAGGCAGCTCATGCAGAAACCCATAATGCCTGTCTTCTTTATGTTTCAAAGATCACTTAAAAAGCAAACAACCTTGGGCCAGTTTAAAATTACAAGTTATTTGTCTGTGTTTTGTATATACCTGTACTTTCAAGCATTAAAAACTACAATATGTTATCTTAAGTGGAACACAAGTCAATAAATGACATAAAAGGACCATAACTATTTACTTTCAAGCTGGAAAAGGCTAAATATCCATGTGTTCTTCCTTCTGGATGAAATGGACATTTGCAACACACCTTGATTAAAGATTCATTTCAGCTTTGCCAGTCATGTCCCAGCTAAGGTCTGTTAGTACATAAAGGAAAGCCTTTAGTTAGGCCAAAATCAAAGCAATCTTGAACAAACAATACTCATCATTATTGTTCAAACTGCTATGCCTATGAAAGCCTCATCTGATAAGCTCCACCACTCAAGATACAGACCTAGCAGCATTTCTATTTAGCAGAAAACAAAGGTACACTTTTGAATCCCTCCCAAGTATCTGGTCCCAACATCTGTATTTGTTTTTAAACATGAAAAAGGGTTTTACATTAATCACAATACAATAGTTTGTGTGGACTGACAGATATTACGCCAAGTGAGACAAACCATAGGAGAGTTTTTTATTACCTTGCAAAGCAATATTGATTGTCAGTTGTCCTGACTCCAAAAATTCCTGAGGCCTGGGGATCTGTTGAATAAATATGCACCATGGCAATTTCACAAAACCACATAAGATTTAAAATAATAGGTATAAGATTGAAAATCTTCACAACACCACACCCAAAAAAAGAGGGGTTAACTTTAAATAGACCAATAACACTCTTTAAAATGCACATTACATTGGAAAAAAGATATGCACTGTTATTGTGTAACAAAAAACATCTTACAAACATTTAAAGTGCCTATAACACATTAACCTGAACTAGAACTCAATTCAAATAAAAGGCCACTAATAAAATCACCAGCAGCAAAACACACAAACTTTAGCATTCTAATCGACTTCAAGGCTGCATGAGGATGTATTTTATAGGGTTTGTAATGAGCTAAGTATATGCAGGTGTATAGGCCAGGTATCAGCTGATGAGATCTGATGCTGGGTCTATGCAACAGTGGTTATGAGTAACTCTCTTTCATTTTATACTCATTAAACCAAGCTTGTGTTTATTTCTTATTGTAAAATTATCTGATATGTATTAGACTAGACATTGCTTTATTGATTTTGAAATCACCAAACATGATCCTTTCTGTCTGTTACTAAGAAGGTGTGTTCAAGTGTTCAATTAATTATGTTAATTAAGCTGAAGTATACATTAGGGGTTAAAGAAATGAGCTGCCAAGGACAAGGTAATGAGTTTGAACCCTGAATGATACCTGTACGTGGCTTAACTTTGTCTATTTCCATGTTTCAGTGTATGTATTCCACTCTATCACTTATCTAAGAGTGCTTTAGTATATGTTTTGGTGTGTAATATGGCATGTTGAACAGTGTGGTCAGCTACAACACAAAAAAAGCAGCTGGTCCAAATGACTTGATTGCAAAGACATAGGAAATCTCTACTGCCAAAAGTGAAAAAACCTAAGTGGCCAAAATAACCTTAGAGAAAAACCAGTAATTTGAAGTGCTAGCAATATTATTATACTTTTGGTTTGTATTAATAGACATGGATACATTTAAATATGCAGACATTTTCACTCTGCATGTACCAAATCTGTATGTGTTTAATATTTGTCTTGATCTTTTGAACAAAGTTTTAAGAAAAACAACTTATGATAGAAGTAGGTGGTCAGCTTTTAGTTCTATTACATTTCCTTGACATGTTATTTTCACCACTTGTACATTGGCATAGCAGTTAGCTAATCTACCTTGCAACTGTGCAAGCCTGAGTTCTACTCTTCACCAATGCTCTTCTCTCAGAGGGATCATTAATATCCTTGCCATATTTGAGTTGATGTTAAATGTTCCTGGGTAACATTACGCTTTGGGTAAAATCGCATAAATCATGCGTGTAATTCGCAAAAAATGAATATTATTTCTATTATTAGTGGTTTTTAATACAAAAGCATCATCAACAACTCTCACATCAGCCATTTCACATTGAGAGTAATTATAATGGTGGTTGTTGTGATTCTAAAGAGATTTAAAATCAATCTTTATGGCAAAGTTGAATGTTAGTGCTAGAAAATAAAAAAAATTTTTTTTAACCATGCACTCTGCACTCCATTCCGGCAACTGGAATGAATGGGGAATGCAGTCTGCACTACATTCCGGAAATAAAAAGCACTCAGCACTCCATTCTGGCAACCGAAATGGATAGGGAGTGATAATAGAGAAGATATCTGCCTAGCATACCAAACTGCAGTGTACAGGCCTATAAAGGCAAGGCCTCTTTACTGAAGACCCAGCAAGCAGCATAGTGCGCTATAGGAAGCTAATTAATTCCGGTATTCCGGCAGTTCCGATTTAAACCCAAAGCCCAAAAATATCATTAAACATCTTACACTTGACAGTGGCATTTATTACAAAGCTGTCTGTAAGGAAAAGAGGCTTCTTTTATACAAACACAGTAATGGACTATTTGGCATATATATATATATATATATATATATATATATATATATATATATATATATATCTCCAAATAAATGTTAATTAAAAAAAAGCTAAAAAATGTCTGTATTGATATGTATGTATGTTGTGCATACATACATATTGGGACCAACTTACAGTGACGTTCCGTTTGTATCGCTGAGAAGCTTTCAACAGATTTTCCTAAGCTGAGGTCCAAATATGAGCAAGAGAGTGGGCAGCAGGAATCGAAGGTGCAGGAGGAGGCGAGTAATTAAGTAGGATGGGGTGGGTGCCATAGACTGTGAAGAAGGGGAAGGAGTCAGCAGAATGGTCTACATGATTATTATGGGAAAGTTCAGTAAGTCATTTCAATCAGCCTGATTAACAAAGGAAAAGCAGCGGTGAAATAATACAAGATCCTGGTTTACACGCTCCATCTGGCCATTAATCTGTGGATGGTAGACAGAGAGGAAGTTTAGACCAAATCCCTAGTCTTTACAGAAGACTCTCTGTGATATGAACTGTACCCCACGATCGGATATGATTTCTTGTGGACAACCATGGAGTCAAAAAACCTCCTAAATAAAAACTCGCCTGAGTTTGGAAGCAGAGGGAAGACCCTTCGACAGGACAAAGTGAACCATCTTCGAAAATCTGTCCACTATTACCCAAATCATGTTGAAACCACCACTAGGGGTAAGTCTGATAAAGTCCATGGAAAGACCAACCCAAGTGCGTTCAGGAAAGAGTAGCAGTAAGAGCAGTCCTGCAAGAGGATGCCTGGGAATCTTGTTTTGAACACATACTTCACAGAGAGCAACAAATTCCTTGAGATCTGCCCGGAGAGTAGGCCACCAATAGCGTGGGGAAAGCAAATAGAATGTCTTCTTGAAACCAGTGGGGCCAGCGAATTTGGTAATGTGGGCCCAGTGAAGCACTTTTAGGCGAAAGCTGAGGTTCAAGGTAGGAACATCCAACCGGTGGAGTCCTATAGGAAGCCCTAGTTAGGGCAATGATGCTGGAGGGTTCAAGTATGTGACGAGGTTCAGAGGAAGGAACTAATTAGACTCATCAAATGATCGGGATAAAGCAACCGCACTGGACTTTTGAGCACCCGAATGATAGTTGAGTTTTACTATTGGGCTTACGCGGTATAAATTAATAGGGCAGTCCTAAGGACGATGTGGGGGAATAATCTTGGATGAGGCTTTGCAGAAGACGTCCCAAAATGAGGCATAGGATATTGGAAGCTCCGGCTGTGAAGAAAGTACCCAGCAAGGAATGGTGGAAGTACTCTGTGTCACAAAGTTCATGGATGATTCTGGGATCCCCTGAATCTGCCCAGTTTGGCACAACTCTACCCAAGGGCACGGAGTCTAATGGAACAGGTGGTCTACGCCAGGAATCCACCCAATGAGGTATGGTCTTGGCAGCCCCTGTCCCGCAGGTCCCGGCCCCTTGGGTGAGTACCCGACAGACCCGCTTAGGGGATTAGTGAACAAAAGGACAGTAGCTAATGGCAACAGGAACCTCAGGTGAGAGTGAAACAGCCTGAAGACATATACCGAGAGCCTGCGAATGGGTAGAACTGAAATGTAGGTTGTACACGAGGAGGAGACCCATATTAGCAGGCAACAGCATCACTGGAACAGTGTGGAGTCCAATACAATAGTCTGCGGACAGGTAGCACTGAACTGTAGCTGCACACGAGGAGGTGACACAGATTAGCAGGAACAGCGTGGAGTCCAATACAATAGATATAAAACTGTGAGGAATCCAGGAGCAGAGAGAGCCAGGTCCTTTCACTTCCCAGAAGTACAGGCACCTGACAGCTAAGTCAGGTGCTTTAAATATCCCACCAATGAAATGGGATCAATGGGAGGCGAGTGGGAAGGTGTTAAGCAGACCCGAACGCAACCGGGAGGATGCGGCAACGGCCGCCGAATCTTCTGCCTGCCTGGAGCAGGTAAGTCCGTCAGTACCCACCTTCGGGGAGGCGTGTGACACGCTACTCCTTGGGCTTGACATTTTTTGAGACATTGAGGACCCCACATAGAAACCTGTGCAGAACTCCAATCGAACTGAGGTGCACCAGGGACCCCTGCAAGGGAGTTTGGGGTTCGCCGCAAGAGATGTGTAGGTTGCAGCCCTCCCAGTTAGCTACCAGCGAAGTACTTGGTGAATAATCTTTGTTGTGCTGTCCGAGGTCAAACCGTGCGAGCAGGCAAAAGTGGAGTCAGGGACCCAGGGGTCAAAACCAGGAAAAGTATGCAGCCACAGGGAGATCCAAAAGCACAGTCAGGGAGAACTGAGTAAAAATCCAGGAAGTCAGGCAGAATGCTGGGAAGCATACAGGAGCGCTGGAGCATAGAGAGACCTAGATACTCTGGCACCCATATGGTGCCAGAGCCATCTTTAAATAGATTAAAGTGAATCCTCATTGGTGGCAGTGGGATCGGCGGTCAAAAACAGCTGCCCTCCTACAGGAAGAGGCAGCAAGTATCTCCGTTACCTGGCATCAGAGATGCGATTGTTCTGCGCATGCACCCAAGCTGCCGAGACGAAAAGATGGAGATAGGGGCCCATGGCCAAGCAACGAGATGTGCTCATGGGGAAAAGGAAGGGAGCTGCCCCTAGCAACAACTGTGCATGTGGAGACGGCGCCTGACAACGCTGTAAAACCTATCTGCAGAGTATCACTCCTGCGATTTTGCTGCCCAAGCACACATAGACCTACTTCCTGCTGGTTTCTCAAGGCTGCCTCTGTTGTTGCTCTCAATATGCAAAGATCTCATGTTCACATTCTCGACCAAGTTGTAACAGGGTTAGGGTGCCATCTCCTGGGGTAGATGGTAGTGTGCAGCAGCAGAGAAGTCATACAAGGCATCTAATAATAAATACCCTCGAAACTTGAACATGTGACAATCCTCTTTGGAGGTTCATAAATAGATCCCTATGGCTAATTTCTAGAACAAAGCAATGTCAATGTAACATAGTTTTATTGTGACAAATGTCGACTTGGGGGGGCGTGTGTATGTAAATTTTTTATGTCTGTCCCAGTCCCACGTGGTGCGGTATCCGCACATGACAGACTTGCGTTTTGTATAGATGTGTATTGTACCTGTCTGGCTGCAGACCATTACACGTGTTTAAAGCACTTGTGTTATTACAGTTTGCGTCTATGTTGGCAATCATTTCTCATTTAACCTTTATAAAGTTTAAAAACTATTAAAGTTATAAAGTCATATTAACCTTTATTAACTAATATTTGTAAAATACTGTGAATAAACCACACAGTGTTAATGCAACAGTTTTATTGCAGGTAAAAAAAATACAATATAAAATTTGTATAGTACAATATGACACGTGAAAAAAAAATAGTATTACACTGAAAGGGTGCTACTGGTTTGTGGGAAACAGTTGCAAACAGCATATACATGTCATCAAAACTATTATCAAGGTTTTTACATTTTTTCTTGATGTTGGCAATATTTCCTTTCATTTCTTTAAAATAATCGTTGAGCTTGGCAACATTATTTTCTTCTTCCGAACTTTCATCGGATATGACGATTGTATTTATGAAGCAAGAAAATATTTTTTTTTTACCATTACACTTCTATATCTGTAATAAAGTTAATAAAAGTTTTAATACAACACCTGAAATGTGCTCACCTTGCACACTACTCGAGATCAGTTTGTGTTGTGGTCCCTTTGGCACATTTATTTTTTCTTGTTTGATAACAGGTGTTATTACACCAGTGGTATCTACAGTGGCCTTCTCACCGTTAATTCTTGTTTCTGACAAAACAATAATCATGCGTTTGCATTGGTTCATGTGACAGTAGAATGAAATACATAAAGTCCTTCAAACAGGTACACTACACGACTACACGTGCTACTCACTTTTTTTTATGTTTCTACGGATTCGCTCCAGTCTCCTAGCTTCTTTATTTTTAAGGTCCGACCACCTCTTCTGGACTTGGAATTTATTTATTTTCTTTCCAAGTTTTTACTTCAGTAATCGCAGTAGTTTTTGCATTATCAATTCCTTTCTATTATTAACTTTTCTGTACTTTCGCTTTTGACAGTCAGTCGTACTGGTCCAGTACTTTTACCATCATCTCCATCTCTCTTGGGCTCATTGACTTTGCTCTTTTAACTGCAGTACATTCTTCTTGAGCATCTCCATCCCCCACCTTAACTTTTCCAACATTTGTTGGCCCTTCCAGCACCATTTGTGACTGCGTCTCCGTCTCCATTGCCTCGACCCACCACTAACACCTTCTCTTCATTCGCCATCATCTCACGTTCCTCAGCACCAGACAGGCTCCTCTATAATTTTATACACTCAGACATGGGCGTTTGTTTATGCTGTGTACCAATCAGTGATGATGTCCGCAGAGAATGGAGCATTGTGGGTGATGCGTATTCGTGTATAATAACCTTGTGTATGGGTGTTTTTTTTTCTATAACTTTAACCCGTTCATAACCATTACATACGAAGGGATTTTACGATTCTTCTGACCTGATCATTCGTTCACATATACGGTAAGTTCTTTCTGATTGGTGCATACATGTGTACTTGCATTGGTTTATTGTACAGAACAGATGGGACATATGTTTATTATTATTATTATTATACCCAAACAAAACACAATGGCTTACGAAAGAAATGCTGACCTAATGAAGGATTTTATTGAGACATTCAGGGCTCACCAATGTTTGTGGAAAGCCAAATCCAAAGAGTATTCTAACAGAATGATACGAAACATGGCGATGCAAGAGCTTGTAAAAGCGTGTCTGCCATATCACCCTGGAGCAACTGTTGAATGAGCAAAAACCAAGATCCAGAACTTTAGGACTGTGTATAAAAAATAATTAAATAAAGTTGAAGCAGCCAAAAAAATCAGGAGCTGCAGCTGAAGACGTGTATGTGCCAAAGCTATGGTTCTTTGATCTGTTACACTTTGTGAGGGACCAAGAAACACCATGTACGTCCACTAGCAGCATGCCCACAGACAGCAGTTCATCCACAGAGGTAGAGCAAGCATATGATATACCTGCAAGCGGCACAGTAAGTACAGTACATTATGATGTTGCCATGTAACAGATTTATTCATGTTCAAAGAATCAACAACACAATAACAATACATAACATGTATAAAAACAGTGGTCATAAGCAATCATTCTGCCACGGCACGGCACCATCACGTTGAAATACATAAGGTACGCTTCCCGATTTAATTTTGCCAATGTACTACTATTTTTATAGTGTCCACACTCTAATGGTGTCAAGCCCACTACCTCCATGTCCTCGGCATTACTTTCCACATTGGCCTGAGTGGTACGTCCACTGTTGCTTTTACGCCGCAGAAAGTTATGCAGAACACAACAGGCCATCACTACTTTGTCGACTTTGTCCAAACGCAGGTTTATTGCAGAATGAAAAACTTGGAACCTGTTACTTAGAATCCCAAAGGCATTTTCAACTACACGCCGAGCCTGTGAAAGTCTGTAATTAAATATACGCCTTTCAATGCTCAGATTTCTTTGTGGCTATGGTTTTAAAACATTGTTGTGCAATGCAAAGGCGTCCTCTGCAACAAACACAAAGTTCAGTCCATATTTTGTGCTACTCCACGATGGCAGGTTTAGGGCATTGTTTTGTAGTTTGTTATGGAAGGTAGTATGCTCCAATGCACCTCCATCTGAGACTCTTCCATTTTTTCCAATGTCCACAAATAGGAATTCATAGTTTACATCCACTATGGCCATTAAAATAATGCTAAAAAACCCTTTGTAATTATAGTAGAAAGATCCACTGTTTGATGGTGGCATAATTCGGACATTTTTGCCATCAATGGCACCACAGCAATTTGGGAAATTCCATAGTCTCTCAAAGTCTTCCGCTATCACTTTCCAGTCTTCCTCTGTCGATGGAAACTAAAACATAAAGATGTGTAAATTGTTTACATTTGAACATGCATGCAATTGCATTCCCTCATTCGTTTGCTCTTTTTCAGCCTGCACTACTGTCTGATGGGCTCTTGCTGGATGTTGAAGGTCAGGATGCTACAACAATTAATAACACTGCACGTGACAGCCAGCTAACTGCTGACAACCAGGACGTGACCCAAGCTGGTACACTAGCAAAAAACAATCAGAAGCGAAAGAGACGCAGAATAAAGGAAATACAAGAAACTGATGCACTAGCAGAAAAGATGCTCAATTGTGCTAACACTTTGATAACAAAAACAAAGGAACAGGACGCATTTGATTTCCTGGGAGCAACAATAGCTAGCAAAATGATAAGTAGTAGCAAGCGCATACAAGCTGAAATGGAGTGGCTGCTGTGCGACCTCATGTGTAGGGCAACCGCTGAAGTTTTGTGGCCGGACACAGTTATTTCCTCATCTAACCACAGACACAAACAATCATACACATTTCACACAGCACAGTTGCAGCATGGTACCATGGGTGGACAAAGCGTAATGTCTCAACCTTGTATGACATCCACCCCATTACCATCAGTAAGGATGCCACATTACGCAGAGGACACATCTGGAATGGACACAAGCGAAATTTTGCACTACCAACAATTATAAATTGTTGCTCTGGTCCAAATAATTTATGCATTGCACGTTACCATATATAACATTGTAAAAATACATTTAACTTGTAATATGTATGTTAATAAACCGCTATTTTTACAATAAATACTATTGCTTTGAACCAACCTTCATATACTGCTCACTGAAAACTTCGATGATAGCATCACAGGTGTCAGGTATTATCATGCCAAGAGCTTGAGGTGAAATAGCCGTGCTGTATTTAAGATCTGAAAGTGTTCTCCCTGTTGCCAAAAATCTTAGTGTTGCCACCAGTCTTTGCTCTGGCGGTATGGGTCTCCTTAATTGGGTGTTCTCCCTCTGGATGAGAGGGGTTACTAGTTGGAGCAGTTCCTGAAAAGTTGAATCATTCATACGAAGAAAATTCTTAAAGTCATCTGGGTTGTTGTCCCGTATCTCCTGTAGCAGGGGCATATGAGAGAACGTGTCTCTCCTCTTGAACCAATCTTTGCTCCAACAATATCTACTCTTTCGCCTTCTTTCACTTTGGTTCCGTACCTGCAGTCTTCTTGCCACAGCAAGCAAGAAAAGTGCAGTTGCTTGTTCTTGTACTACTGTAGCCATTGTAGGTTTACAAATAGGAATGAATGAAGAGACAGTGTAGCCTTCTGTTTTTATGCTGCTTTGGGAGTTAACTATAGCGAAAGCTCTGCCCCTTTATGCTAATGTCTTTGGTATCTCGTTACATTTCCCGCAAATGTCGCTGCAGTGTGTACGAAATTAAAATCATTGCTCACGACAACATGGCTGTAAAAAGTCGCTAAAGGGATGTCCGCTCTTCCCTTTATCGTCCTAAACAAGGCTAGTGTGTATGCAGTCCATGGACCGAGCGATCGGACCATCGATCGCATGTAAAATCGCTCGGCATTGGTTGGTTGCAATTTCTGTAGTGTGTACCCAGCTTTACATCTAGCAAGAGCTGGCTTGTAAGCCACACCCAAATGAGCCTTAAATAGGCTTAATGACAGCTGCTATGACAACATAAGGCTATATTTTGAAACAAAAACAGAGGAAAAAATATGCCCATGCTTGGTATATCCCATATTATATATGGTACCAGCTGCATGACAAATGAAATGCCCATAAAAGACAGTTGTTGTCAGTGCTTATCCTTAACACTTTGTGATAGTCACAATAAAGGACATAGGAAACAGGTATTTCATAACTGCTGTTCCTAGTAAAGAATTTTAATAGTCACAATATTTCAATCCCTATCCTTGCGATTGAAATGGATCTTGTTGAAAATATGGTGGTTAGTAAACATGCCTCATAAGGAGGAAATCACTTCACACACAGTAGCATCATTATATATAAATGGATCTGAACTGAAAGCAAGATGCTAAGCTCAGCCGAGTGAACTGCTTTACTAAACCTGGACATTTATACTTCAGTCATCTGCGAACAGAGCGCCTGATTTTGATTCGGATGTAAGTGCTTCTGATCAGTGCAAAAAGCACTTTTGGCCAAAGATCAGTCTCCGTTTGCATTTTGGCTGAGACAGATCTCCCTGTTGCACCTCTCTGTGCTTAGAGAAGTGAAACGGGGAAGGTAGTTGGCAAGCCTAGTAACGTAAAGGCATATTCTCGCTCTTTACATGTTATTCTGAGTTGAAAGCAGCCGCAGATATGTATCTACGAAATGTATCTTCTGCAGGTGCTTTGAGTTGGTGCAAGAGACCTTGGTGTATTTTTTTTTTTTTTGTACATTCTTTTTTTTTATTCAATTATCTGCTTTACAGGGCCGCTGTGCATGATACACTTGCACGCCGGCCCAAAAAGCTCATTTGTGCAATTTGCACAGTATTCTAAGTCGCACGGACCTAAAGATCCATGCCACTTGGAATACTGTGTAAATTACGGGATGCAAGCTACACTTACGATTTCAGTGTAAATTGCATCCAACTCTAAATCAGGCACACAGTGTATAACACAGAGACCTGGTTAAAATGACTAAGTGTATTTGAGATCTGTATACATTATTACTCCATGAGGTAATGACATTGTTATAAAACAATGTACCTTTGCATTCTAATCCCTTGGATCAACAATCTAGACAGCCTACTTCATGGAGCCAATGAGATTTAAATAGCAAATTGCACTTAACTATTGAACAATAGTGTTATGATATATTAACTAACATACTGATTTTGTAATAAAATAGAGAGAAGAAAGTGTTGTACCTAATTAGGTTTGCCTGTTTATAGAAACAATATTATAACTATTTTGTATCCTATCAATTGCACGCAGTTCACAATCTTTAGAGTATGACTGTTATTTCATGCCTTTTGCACCCTATTAGCACAATTTATCAATACAACTAGTTGTGAGTTTTAATACTTTTAGATTTTGTAACACTCCCTCCCTCCCTGATCCAATTCCTTACCATTTGCGGCAATACACAAATTATTCTGTTCAATTTTTTGTATAAACCCAACTGAGAGTGAAAACCCCAGCTCTTTGCCTACTATCATCCTTTGTGAACTTGGCCAGCTCCAGAAGCTGGAGGGGAGTGTATTGGGCAAACCCCACCCCTCTTATAAGCTTGTCTGCTTTAGACCAAATTTCATAAATCTGCCTTATGATAGGAGTTTTTGTTTAGTAAGAAGAATCTGCAAGGGCCCAAGGAAAATATCCATCTGCTCACCCAGAAAGTGCCTCAGAGAGTTTTGTAGCAGGTATAGGTTCTTGGGCTGTTGGACCATTTATTAGAGATGAGCGGTTCGGATTTGGTGAAATCCGACAACATCCAAGTTTTACCGACTCCAGGCCATCATTTCCGGGAATTTTTTTTTGCAAAACTCGCGGTATAGTTCTCCTCATTCGTTTTCTCAAGTGCCATTTTAGAACAGACAGCATGTAGGGAGATGGTTAGCTGCATTGCTCTGCTCTGAAAATAGCATCCAGGGTGAAAGATGGGCATAGAAACCAATAGAATCCTATCATTATTGTAATGCAGTTCTGTAGCGATTAGTCAACTAGAATAGTTTGCTGATCGATTGCTTTTGATTTCAATCTTGCAGAGAGTTTAAACGGACTACTGGCTACTGGTTGTTGTTAATTTCTTTTAAACTGTAAAGTTCTTTTAGTGAAGGTAATCTTGTGTGGGGCAGTAACATCTGAATTAATTTTGAAAAAAACTGGGTGTTTGCTTGTGGGGTTCAGCAGCAGTTGCACATCCCAAAAAAACGCTATATATTCTATTCTTTTCTATTTTTCAATACTTGTCAATTCTGAAAGAGTCATTCAGTGACATCTATATTAAAGAAAAGGGTGTTTGCATGTGAGGTTCAGCAGCAGCTGCACACCCTAATAAAATGCTTTATCTTATATATAAAAATCATTGGTCTGTTTATTTGTTTGTCTGACCAATTATGTATTCGGAGATGGCTCAGTTGGATACTGGCCAGTTTTTAGGAGGATTAGGATCCCAGTCGGAAATCCGTTGCTGTATGTTGGGCAGAACATTGACCGGGAAGCCTGTTCTGAGCCCTCCACTGGATACATTTGGATGAAAACTACACCAAGTGGTAACATTGGATCCGTGAAGACATACTAGGGCAATGGTGGCAAACCTATGGCTCTAGAGTCACATGTGAGCTTTGAAATGTGTGTCCTGGCTGGGAGCATCAACAAATTATAGCTGCCCAGGCTCCAGCAGGGGCAGATTGAAAAACATTTAGCTGCCTGACTGACTGAGAGCTGCACATCCTCAAACAACAGTATATATTCTGATGTTTTCTATTTTTCAATACTTGACATTTTTAAAAGAGTCACTCCATGACACCTACATTTAAAAAAAGGTGTTTGCGTGTGAGGATCAGCAGTAGCTACACACCCTAAAAAAATGCTGTTTATTATAATGTTTATTATTTTTCAATACTTGTTAATTTTGAAACGGTCATTCGGTGACAACTATATTTAAAAAGGGTGTTTACGTGTGAGGTTTAACAGCAGCTGCACATGCAACAAAAACGCTATATTTTCTAATCTTTTCCATTTTTCAATACTTGTCAGTTTCTAAAGAGTCTTTCAGTGACATCTATATTAAAAAACGGGTGTTAGCATGTGAGTCAGCAGCATCTATACATCCCAAAAAAACACTATATATTCTAGTCTTCTATTTTTCAATATTGCCAACTTCAACACTAAATTTGGAACATTACACAGCATGCATCCATGGAGAGTGAAGAGGCAGTAACAATCAGAAGTCATTAGATGGACAGAAGCATCAGTAGATATTTAGACAAGTAGATACCCAATTGTAAAGAGCTATGTAATTTGCTGTCGCTATATAAATAAATGTTGCTGATGATAGACGAAGATGGCCTGCAGCCATACTAAAAAAATTCAGACTACTCACATAATACATTTTTCTATGGCCCAAGCATTTATCGGTGTTACAGCTTGCGGCTACTGACATAAGCTTGCAGAACAGGAGATAAAGATGTTTGCTTTTCCCGCAGAGCTTGATGTGCTCACAGGTACTTGGTTGCACCCTGGTCTTAAGCTGTTGCGTAGTGGAAGCTTATATCAAAATACCGCAGCAGGTGGGTAGGAGGCATTTGCAAAGATATGAGCGGATGGTCAATAGCAGGCCAAGGTCTAGGGTCCATAGTGGGTAGAGTGGTCAGGAACAGGCCAAGGGGCAGGGCTGGCAACAAACCCGGATATCCAAATAACAAGCCAGAGGTCAGGGTAATCAGAGTTCAAGCAGGGTACAATAACAAAGCCAAAGGGTCACAACAGGTCAGAGAATAACAGAGTATCCACAGGAACAAAACTGGAGACACATGGGCAGGTTAGCAGATGCAGATCAAGGACGCTATAATCGGCAGGGAGGCTAAGCCCTGCCTGCCTTACATACACATATGAGCCAATGGAAACCTGAGACATCGCTCAGTAATTATCCCCCAGAAGAAACAATAAAAATATCAACATCCCTAAGGGCTAATTAATAATGTTATTTATTTATTTCCTGCACATGCGCCCGGCTGCCAACTAATGCCAAGACGCGGCACTAATACTGCATTGTAAAGGGAAGTGTCCCTTTACAATGCAGCGCTGCTTTAAATTTAAGCGCTGAAGACGCCGAACTCGCCGGAGTTGAAGAATCTGGACATTAATACATTTACCCCCTGGTCTTTTCCCGCCTTGATAGGGCAAGAACGGAGTAAATGAATGACCCTTGTTTTCACAATACAGGCAAAAACCCAGGGGCGTCGCCTTGATCTTTCCTCTGGGGAAAGGTGATAAGCACCCAATTGCATGAGTTCAGGTGAGTCCAGTTATGCAAGATGAGAGACTGGAGAGAAACAGGAGAAAGAAGATGTGTCTTTTTCAGACTTCCTTTCCTTAATTCTATGGTCAATCTTGATTACCAGCTGCATCAACGTGTCCAGAGCTGGAGATGAGGGATACTGCTCAGAGAGACCAAGACGAAATTGACTCCGAAGTGCCGGGTTATTCCACTGACTATCGGTGTACCAACGCCTAAACTCAGCACAATACTTTTCAGCAGTTCGCCGACCTTGTCCGAGTGCCCTCAGGTGTAATTCGGCCTAGGCTGTCTGGTCAGGGTCAACATAGAGGAGGCCTAGGCATAGAAATAGGCATCCACAGATCGCAGAACAGGACTGGTCAAAGCAAGACTGAAAGCCCAGGACTGAGGGTCACCCTGCAGCAGGGAGATGATGGTACCGACCCTTTGTTGTACAGAGCCTAAGGAGCGGGGTCTAAGACAAAAATAAAGCTTGCAGCTCTCCTTGAAATCCCGGAACAGAGTTCTATCCCCGGAGAATCGGTCCGGTATGTTCAGTTTAGGCTCTACTGCAGATGCCAGTGCAGCTTGTGAGTCCTTGGAAACTTCTTCCGGAGCATGAGATCCTGAACCACTTGGGAAATGGTCTGGATCTGTCCCGCTAGGACTTGGGCTGGATTGGAATCCATGAGACAGGCTCTTCGAGATATTTTGGCTGTTTGTAATGTTATGGCTTGCGGCTACTGACATAAGCTTACAGAACAAGAGTTAGACGTCTTTGCCTATAGCAGCCACCTTTCCCGTAGAGCTTGATGTGCTTACAGGTACTTGGAAGCTCCCAGGTCTTAAACTCTTGCGTAGTGGAAGCTTATATTAAAATACCGCAGCAGGTGGAGTGGAGGCGGTAGCCTAGATATGAGCAGATGGTCAATAGCAGGCTGAGGTCTAGGGTCTGTAGTGGGTCAGGAACAGGCCAAGGGGCAGGGCTGGCATCAAGCAGCAACATCCAAATAACAACCCAGAGGTTAGGGCAATCAGAGTTCAAGCAGGGTCCAATAACAAAGCCAAAAGGTCACAACAGGTCAGAGAATAACAGAGTATCCACAGGAACAAAACTGGAGACACAGGGGCAGGTTAGCAGATGCAGAACATGGACGCTATAACCGGCAGGAAGGCTAAGCCCTGCCTGCCTTATATTCACATATGAGCCAATGCAACCTAGGAGATCGCTCAGTAATTATCCCCCAGAAGAACCAATACAACATACCAATGCTCCTAAGGGCTAATGAATATTATTTATTTATTCCCTGCGCACGCACCTAGCTGCCACCAAATGCCGGGACGCATCGCTAATACTATACCCCAGCACACTGACCGTTGCCTAGTAGATGGTTGCAACAACGTCAGAGGAAGTGACGTCCCAGTCATTGCCATAATGTCTGGGATGTGGCAGGTTATTTAATTGTGGTGGCTTGGCACAGCGCCGAAGCTCGTGACGATCGGTAGCTAAGAACAGATCTCTCCTAACTTTGTTTTACTTATATGCTGTGTGCCGTAATGCTGCCCTTCTGAATCAAACAAGGGGACTCATATAAATTTATGGGGAGGGAGGGCTGAAAAATCATTCCCCTAAGGCAGTGTTGGCTAACCTGTGACACTCCAAGTGTTGTGAAACTACATGTCCCAGCATACCCTTCCAGCAATAAGATGCTATAAATTGGCAAAGCATGCTGGGACTTGTAGTTTCACAAACACCTGGAGTGTCACAGGTTAGCAAACACTGCCCTAAGGAAAGCTTCATCCAACCCCGGAGTAAAGGGGACTGCCCAAGACTTGCAGTGGAGGTGGTCCCCATGTATAATTATGGAATATATATAAATAATATTTATATGTTCTATTAGTGACGTGCAAGTGTAAATTTTGTTAAAACAGGCAGTTCAGCTAGGACAAGAGTTGGCCTAGTATCTGCTGATTCTGATTGTATGGTACACAAAATCCCTGTGTATGCTCAGAACTGGCAGATAAGGCTGTTAAATCAGACATTTTCCGTGCTACAACGCATGGAATGACTTGTTACTACAAGGGGCTATCCTGGGTGGGGAAGGGGTGTGTGGCCATAGTTACAATGTGGTACAAAGGTGCAATGTGGGTGTGCCAAACTGAAGCGCACACAGAGAGGGATGTAGCAAGCTCTAGAGCTGTGGAAGTAACCTTCCACTTGTGCCGCATCTCTTGTTCCTAAGTAGTCTAAGTTAGCTGGCTCTTTACTGTGTAAACAACAGATTTTTTTTTTTTTTTAAAAAAAGCATAATATTAACCCTAGTACTGCCAGGCTAGTGCTAGTCTCTGCAAAGTCTCAAGTTTCCGCAAACTAGGCTAATCAGCCGGGGTTGTTGGCACTATAACAGAGGTCACACGGCAGGGGTTCCCCATGCATAATGACAAACTAACCCTGGGCTGTTCAGCACATGGATGGATTCCCTAGGGAAGTGGATGTGGCTGGATCACTTATAAATAATTTATTGTAATGGTATATTTAAATTATTAGCACAGTGTGCCAAAGTATATTGTTTGAAATGTACTAATTCCTGATACTGTGTATTAGAAATGTACTTATTTTTTATTTTGTGTGTATTTTGCCAAAGGAAATGTATTTATTGCTGAGACATGGCCAGGAGAGGAAATTTGGTTTTGTTTTGAAACTGTCCAGAGACAGCTAATATCATGTTAATCAGACCTTTTTATCTCAGTAGTCAACAGGTCTTTTCAGCCTGAAACCCCAAGAAGGGAGTCGTTACCTTTATCCTGCCTTGTTAAAGTAAAAGGCAGGATAAAGTTATTAATTTTTGTAAATAAGCCTTTGAAATATTTTTCAGATTGAACATATTTTAATCTAGCGTATTCTCTGTGATTCTTTGTGAACTTACAAAGTCCAAGCGGGCTCATGCTACATGTGTATGTGATTTAAGTGTGAAACATTAATAATTGGTGTTGGTGAACGTAAGGACGTCAGACTGTAATCATTGTTAAGTAACTAAGGTAACACCAGTCACAACCAGCTGTTCAGATTGCTGTATCTGATACAGGCTGGGGTGTTCATGACAGACAGTGACATGCAGGAGATGCTGTCTGTGTCCTGAAATAATTTGGGTCATTTTCGACATTCTTCAACAGAATGTTGGAGATTGCAGCTGCTGCAAGAAGAATCAAATTTTAGTGGGAATGTACTTTAGTACAGTGCAGTAGAGAATACTTTCCGTGTTGTGCAAGGTGCTGAAGCCACTCTAAGTAGCCACCTGTGAAATGAGTTCAGATACCGTTAGCTTGAGTCAAATGATATCCCTAATTAGACTTTTGGAAAAGCCGCTAGAGAAATTGAAAGGGGAGATGAATCTAAGCAATTCTGCTAACTATGTAGGACTTGTAGATCAAGTACTTTATTCGCGTCACCAGGATCCGAGAGTTTACAACATCTTGAAATCGGATCACTACATTTTGGCAACTGTGCATGATCCTAGGTTTAAGAGCTAGGTCTTCTCTTTCTTTCCAGCTGACCCATATCTCTAGAGATGCAATGAGCGCCTGGTCAGCAAGCTGACAGCTCAAATGGTATATGACACAATGACTCATCCTCCCTCACTTTCTTTGGCAGCTACTGCTAGGAAAAAACGTTGCTTTCCCAAGACACCCAGTAGTGATTCAGATGAGTCAGCACAACATTTTGACATTTGGTCTGGGCGTAAAAGAATTACCCAAAAATCATGATACCTCTGTTGTAAAATGAACTTCCAGTTTCACTGGGAAGGCCATTACCGACAATTACAGCAAAGTACAGAGTCTTCTGTAAGGGTGGATTTCAGCGGGGATGAATTATTATTGTGTAAGGATGATGTACACACTGAATAGGGTTGTCACAGTTGAATAATTGGATGAAAGAAAGTATATTGATTAATATTGTTTTACCGTGCGATTGCGATCAGTCCGCCACGTGTCATGGAGCAATTGCACGATAAATAGCGCACACATACACTCGCACTTACACATTCACTTGTATATAGCCAATTTTCATAATAGTTCCAATCCACAGTCATTTATGAACAAAGGTTATTTAGTTTATAGTTAAATATTGTAAGATTATATGCACTTTAGTGATATTTAACGTTCGGGTCAAAGGAAGCATGTCATGTTTGGTATCATTCTAATTCCCTATTTATCCGCAGTTGTCCGGTTCATTCGCCGAAAGGATCGCACATCGCGTACGCTAGTTATGGATGATAGGGAAGAAAATGATTAGAATGATATTGTCTGTGTAATGCTAATAGACCAGTTTGAGCCAGTTCTTGGCGGGAAAACTAAGGATGCATCTTCTGGAGAAGGCAAGCACACTCCCAGATGGCATCATTTGAACTGGCCAATGAACTTCATTACACTGGACCTTCCTGAAGCCTGAACCTATGGAAGCAAGCCACATCATCTGTATTGTTTTCACTTTATCACTGAGTGTCTATAACATGGGCTCTGAGACCAGCGTGCAGTCACATTGACCACAGACTTCTGGATTGAATGACTATATGCTGGACCGCAGCGTATGTATCGGCTGTAATGTAGTCATTTATTGAAATGTTAAACTTTTGCTTTCACTAAATAAATTGCTTATGCTTTGGAACCACACAAATCACATAGACAGTGCTTATTGGAAAACAATGAAATTACTTTAATAATTTGGGGGCTCACAGCTGGAGGTTACGCTACTGGACGATACGCAATGCCTACGGATTTCGGTTCCTCAATGAAGGGTGGAGACACGTCATAAATAAATGGTGATGATGATGATGATATACAGGAAAGAACGCAATGTGTTTAAAACCTGTTCATCATTCTGTGTTGTGAAACCGAATGTTCGTTTTTGCATAATCTAAGGAGCGCTAACTTGAATCTAGGGACAAGAAAGTAAAGTGTATTTCCTGCATTGCGTACGTGTACTTCCGGTGTTGTTGCCACGTGTTTAAGCAGTCGTTTTGATAGTATGTTATATGTATAGTATAATCACTTGGTAAAGCCTCTGAAAATATATTACTATTGTTTGGTAAATTAAAGGTGTATGTGTATGTGAATTCTATGATTATAAAGAGAAGAGAAGAATTTATGTACTGTTGAAAAGAGACAGAGGTATTGTTCAGGTGTTGTTTGACGAAACACAGTATAAAGGTGAACTGAAAACAAAGGTTCTGTTTGAAAGGATAACAGTGTGTAAAGAAACCTTTGTGTGAGTGGCGTTCTGTTCTAAAAGAGAACAGGGGATAAATAGATGCCACAGAGTATACATGGCAGGTATTCTCAAAACGAAAACAGGTTTTTGTGACATTCCCAATAGTAATCGCAAAGCTTACTGATAGGTAGTATATGTAAGCGGCGCAATCGGACCGCATAGTTGATTGTGCAACCGTGATTGTGAAAGAAATTGACTTAAAAGTATACTTTCTTGTTATTGCTTGTTTATCGTCTTGTGTTTATTTTCCTGATCACCGGCCGATGGTAAGGAATGAAATATGTTTGTTTTATATATATATATATATATATATATATATATATATATATATATATATATATATATATATATATATATATATATATATATATATATAAAGAAGAAACAATACCAAAACAATGGCGCTGTAGCAAATTATCAATATAAATAAACAAAAATGTCCAAATGTGAATCTCTCATAAAACACTTCCCGTGTGCAGGCAGCAGCCAGTCCTCCTTGAGCCAATCGGTGTAAAACGGAATGATCTAGAAACAAAGTGTAAAGAGGAGGCGCACAATAGTGTAATATTGTTACAATACAAGTAACTTTTAGACCAGATTGGTCTGAAATAATCCCCTACTACCAATAGAATAGATCTATGGTCTTAATGTGATATATAGTACATAAACACCAACCACTCGTGTAGTGAATGTGCGTACCAGATAAATAATCTTTAAAGCTCATCAAATGAGGGGAACATCCTGGATGTAGCTGATCATATATCCTTCAGGATTTCCAACGAGCCAGTAGATATCTCAAAGATAATGAAACCACAGGTGTAATAGCTCAAAAATACAATTTATTGAAAACACAGCATCTACTTACATATCAAGTAGCTGGAAATCAGCTTGGCTGTGTACACATAGCGATAGGCAATAAAATGAAAGTCCAATAATAAAATCCAAGTGTACAGATAAGTTCTCAACGCGTTTCGTCTGTTAGTTGTCAGACTTCATCAGGAGAAATCAGATTTCACCTCTGTCCACATTGCCCCTTCGTTATTTCACTGACCTCTAGTGAACACTCATGGAATTTAAATAGGAAAAGAGTTCATAACTTTAACAGCCTCACCCTGCCGCCAGAGACTAAAAAGTCACACCTCTTACAATCATCTTTCCTACCTTTCTTCCTCCCTGCTTCTATTAGCTGGTGATATATCACCTAATCCAGGTCCCCCTCAATTCTGCTACACACATATATCTGAATACTACAGAAATCCAGCAAACCTCAAATGCATCACCTGTCTCCCCTCGCTTCCAAAGTCCTTTAAATGTGCCCTTTGGAATGCACGCTCTGTTTGTAACAAACTTACCTCTGTACATGATCTCTTCCTCTCAAACAACCTCAACCTTCTAGCAATAGCAGAAACATGGTTCACACAATCAGACACTGCCTCACCTGCAGCCCTTTCACATGGTGGTCTCCATTTCACCCACACCCCCAGACCGGGAGGCAGACAAGGATGGGGTGTTGGACTACTTCTCTCCCCACAGTGCACATTCACAGTTCTACCACATGTCCCATCACTCACATTCACATCTTTTGAAATACATGCTGTTAAGATTTTTAACCCATTCTCTATGCGTGTTGCTGTCATCTATCGCTCCCCCCTGGTCCACACCAACAATTTCTTGAACACTTCTCTGCGTGGCACTTCTTGTCCTCTGACATCCCCACCATCATCATGGGTGATTTCAACATTCCTATTTCTAATCCACGTACCAATGCTGCTTCCAAACTACTCTCTCTAACCTCCGAATTTGACCTCTCCCAATGGATTGACTACGCTACTCATCAGGATGGCCACTTGATCTTGTTTTCTCTAGACTATGCTCAGTTTCTGATTTCCTTAACACTCCTTTCCCCCTCTTGGATCATCACCTTATTAGCTACTCACTCACCCTCAGTTCTCTACCCTCCCTAGTGTAAAACTCTTCCAAGCCTCCTCACAACCGCAGGAATATCAACTGTATTGATCTTCAACAGTTTTCCACCTCTCTTCAACACCTTCTCTCCCCAATTTCTACATTCTCCTCCGCTGATCGGGCAGTACCCCATTTTCACCAAACCATAGCAACTGCCCTGGATCAACTGGCTCCAGCAACACTACATACTTCGCATAGACTTCGTTGCCAACCATGGACACTAAAGTAACACGAACTCTACAAAAACTTTCTCGTAAAGCAGAACGTCACTGGCGTAAATCTTGTACCTCTAATGATTTCATCACATATACTGATATCTACCACTCCTATAGAAATGCTCTGGACACTGCTAAACAAACATACTTCCAATCTTTCTTCTCTGCTCTATGCTCAGGCTTCTAACCCCAAACACCTTTTTAACACATTTAAATCTTTTCTGAATCCTCCAGCCCCAAATCCTCCAACTACCATCAGTGCCCAGGATCTTGCTTCCTATTTCAAGGACAAAATAGATAAGATCAGACTTGAAATGGTATCATCTCCCTCGACAAGCAATCAGCTCAATTCCTTTTTAGCACCCTCTGACACTCTCTCTTCATTTGATCCCACAAATGAAGAGGAAGTTTCTATTCTCTTCTCATCTTCCTACTCTACCTCATGTCCTCTTGATCCCATTCCCTCACAAATTGGTAGGTCCCTGTCCCCTGTGCTCATTCCCCCTCTAACTAAAATCTGTAATCTATCTCTTTCTACTGGTATTTTTCCATCACTATTCAAGCATGCAGTGATTACTCCCATTTTAAAAAAACTAAATTCTGACCCTAACTCTCTCGCAAATTACCGCCCTATCTCTCAGCTTCCCTCTGACCAACCCTCTGACCAACATTACCACACACACACACAGCCCACTCAATACTTTTACCCTTGCATTCTAGCTGGTCCATTGTGCAATATGATATAGCACATGTTCTTGTTTCAAACTCCCATTGTCCTATAGATTGTAAGCTTGCGACCAGAGTTCTCTTACCTCTCTCTCTGTATGTATTAACCAGTAATGTCTTATTAATGTTTGTTCCCAATTGTAAAGCGCTATAGAATTTGCTGACGCTATATAAATAAATGTTGATGATGATGTTGATGATGAATGGAATGAGGGTTGAAACTTGATTGGAGTGGCTGGTAGCTTTGGCCACTAGTCCTCCCCACTATCAAGATCACTCCTAAAACTGCCTCTTAACCTGTCATCTTTTGAAATGTTTTTTACTTTTCTTTTGATGTTTATAATGGAGAAACTGTTCTAGACCTTGAGAGAAAAAAAAAGCAAATATTGAGACAGCAACCGAGAACGTTCGAAACACTGACTCCTGAGGTGTTATACTTATGCACAATCGGTCCAGCCAATTACTATATTCAATTATGGGGTAAAGGAAAATTTGGAGACCTTGGAGCTTGGAGAAAGTGCGAGGGGCTATTGTCTGAGGAGTATTGAGCCCCTTAGTACGTTGACCCCATAATTGAAGAGAGGTACATCCAGCGATGCTAGTCCAGTAATATTTGGACTTGAGGAGGCATCCTTGAGAATGATTATCAGTCTTGGGTGGGTAAAGTTGTAGACCAAACTGAGTGTGCTCTCACTTGCCTCAGAGTTTATATCAAGTAGGACTAGTTCTCTTTCCACTAAATATTCCTGAGGTACCTGAATTATGAGGTGGGAGGTCACTAGGGAACAGCTAGGTCCTTTAGTTTGAAGTCTCCCAATATTTAGCAGGCCAATCGCTGTTTCACATACAAAGAAACAAAGTATTGAGAGACTTGGAAGAACGAGCAGACAATAGCCCACCCCACAAGTTTTTGATGGAAAAAGAAATGTGAAAAAGAAATGTTGATATTATTAGAGTGTATATACTAACTTAGGTTGATGATGTTATTGGTGAACTCGCAGTGTTTAAATGTTGTCTGAGCTAAAAGACATGCGTTGGACAGTTACTGTCAGGCAGGGCAAGGCGACAGAAGCCGCCAAGAGATCATATACTAATGCTCTGCACCTGCTATCACATGTTCATTTGATGATTTATTGCCACCAATATGTTAAATGATGAATCAAAGCCACGAAAAATAGTTTTAGCAAATAAAAATATAGCAGCAAAGATTGAAATATTCTATATAAATTGAGATCATTTGGAATTCAAGTCCCCATTTCTATGCAAATAGTTTTTTTTTTACATAAAACAATTGTGAAAAATTTTGAATTTCAGCTACCTGTGTGTAGAAAACAAAGTGCAACAATTATAAAGTTTAATTTGTGGCAACTGTTAACAAATCACTTTTTAAATTTACTGCCCCTCTATAACGTCACTAATTTTTTCAATGGAGATGGGAGTGGAAAATGTAAAAGTTTTTTGTGGTCCAGTTTAGGCATTAATCACATGGAATGTGAACAGTACATGCAATAGGGTTGAGGTATGTGCCTGCCTGTTTGTGTTATGCACTGGTGTTGTTTATGAAGGAAAGATGTATTTGCCCTCATAAATATGTGTGTCTCTATTAATAAGGCATAACCAATACATATTAATAGTGATAAAGCCACAACCTAATTATACATCCTGAAATACATTGCAATGTGTAATAAATAATTAACTAATTACAACTATTAATATATATCAGGATATTATTTGATATTAATTTATTATTAAGAGCATGCAGCTGTGGGACACACGATTTATATACTTGCATACAAACTATAGCAGCCTTTGTGCAGAATAACATATGAGAATAAACACATGCTATGTTTTCAGTAATGAGAAATTGATAATATTAATAATCTAAAAGTTGCAATGTATATACATGTTGTTGAGTATTTGTCTATACATCATACAATGAATGCACTTGCAATGAACCCACTGCTCTGCAAAGTTATGAAAAGTATCTTCATACAGAGGAATCTGCAGTCAGGATATGGGTTATGTGTCTGCCTCCTCCCCAAAAAAACTGCTAAGGTAAGTGCTCTGCAGCAGGATAGAGGTAAAAGGAGAGCAGAGGTGAATATTTTCTTTAGTAGTAAATTCAGGACATGGAACCCAGTTCTGACTGGCCAGGTGCTTACCAATGCTGGCCATGGGCCATGGGGACTGCCCTAGACATTGCTGTACTTCCTGTTGGCTGGTCCCTCCACCAGGTTGTCATCGTTGTGAATCTGATCCTTTCTCTCCTATGTCAGACCCTTGCTCCACATGTGACAACCCCCTGCTGCCTCTTTCTTCTTCATGTGGCAGCCTCCCTCAGTATGCAACAAAAACAGGATGGCAGACATGGGGTAACGCGATAGAAAAGCTGGTGTGTAGGGAGTGGCATGTGAGAAAAATCACTGAAAATCTGGTGGGAACAGGTGTCATAGGTGAGAAAACTGATAGACAGGATGTGTGTGTGTGTAGATAAAGGTGGTTGGCAGCAGTCATGTGATAGTAAGGCTGGTGGGCAATTATGTGGCATGTAGTGAAAAAGCTGATGACTATGGATGTAGCATGTGCTGGTAAATCTGGTGGCCAGGGAGGAGACTAAATTAAAAAGGTAGGAGGGGGGGGCATGTGAGTGAAAAGCTGTATGTCAGCTGGGGGCATGTGATAGATAAACTGGTGTGGGGGCATGTGATTTAAAATCTGGTTGGTAGGTGTGACAAGACCAGGCCTTACATTGAGAATAGCAGACCAACTTGGTCTGTCAATCAGTGGACCAATTGAATAACAATGGCCCATTCTGTTATTAAATGCTACCCAGTAGCCAGATCCAGTATTGTTGTGGTGTCTAGAGAGGGGAGGGGAGGCAGCTCACAGGAAGTGTGAAACAGCTGTGGACCCTGTGACATAAAAAAAAAGTGGAAGAGGTTAACAGTAGCAGGGTCAGGACTTTTCTACAATCAGCAGGTGAACTTTGTTTGCTAACTAGTACAGCTTTATTATAGATAAATCATAGGAAACAGCAGAAAAATTATGCAATAACAGAAGCTTTCTCAGGGTATGGTAAGGTTCACTGAACAACATATGAAATTGCAAGTAGAAGCAACAGTCTATGTAAACTTGAGGTAATGCAGATAATATTGTAATATTGACTGAACAACTTAGGCAATGCAAAATGAAGCACCAGTCTTTCACCAGATAAGATGATACAGGCATTAAGAGAGCTGAATAAAGAATAGTTTGATGCACAAATATATGCTGGAGACACAGAATATACAGGAAACAGGTATGCAGATAGTTCAGACAGATAACAGTCCAAGCACTACAGAGATGGAATGCAGAGCTCAGTGGATGTTACTGAAAAGAGTACAAAGGCCCTTAGTTCTAGTTATAAGGAGCTACAAAGACACACTGTAGTTCTGTAAAAAGTTCCAATGAATTCACAGCCAGGAATCAGAGATCAGCAGTGCACCATCTATGGTTCTAGTGGATCAGGAACCAGAGAGCAGCCAATTACAATGCCAGGGATCAGGAACCACAGAGCAGCTGAGTACAATGCTAGGGAACAGTGTTAGCGTAAGAGCCCACTAGGTAACCTGGCACTTTAAATTTCTGAGTCACACATGAAAAAAGAGATGATACAAATATGTCTTTACTACACATAAACAGTAGAACTATAAAGCTAAAAGCAATAAACTAGAATCCCACTTAAAACAACACTCAAAGTGTCCACAACATCACATAAAACCCACACAGCATCCCAGTGGCCAAAATCCCTTAACTGCTATATAAAAAGTGACTCAATTCTTTAGCCAGGTCAAGTTGTAGTTTTTATAGCGTCCTGATGCAGTTGCCGGGAAAACTGCAACCACCGGTATGCTGAGAGTACCGTGGTGCCTGGCCAAGTTGTTAGTAATATAATTCACTATAAGGACGCACCATATCTGAGCCACTATTAAAGTGTATGGGAAAGTGTGTCTGGCCAAGTTGTATAACTTCCTCTCTGGGCCACGCTATTCTTTTAGTATTTACCAGTCAAGCTTTTTCAGCCACATAGGCTGACTGCATAATCTTTCGATCAATTTTCTAGTCCCATGTATGTTAATGGTGATTTCCCAGACAAGTTGTTGCGGCAATCTTTCTGTTTTGCGACTCATGGCCGTACAGCCCAAAGCTCTCTATCGAGATGGTAGGGACCTGTATCCCAGTCAGCCTATTCCAATAGACACACGCTATAACCGGCAGGAAGGCTAAGCCCTGCCTGCCTTATATTCACATATGAGCCAATGCAACCTAGGAGATCGCTCAGTAATTATCCCCCAGAAGAACCAATACAACATACCAATGCTCCTAAGGGCTAATGAATATTATTTATTTATTCCCTGCGCACGCACCTAGCTGCCACCAAATGCCGGGACGCATCGCTAATACTATACCCCAGCACACTGACCGTTGCCTAGTAGATGGTTGCAACAACGTCAGAGGAAGTGACGTCCCAGTCATTGCCATAATGTCTGGGATGTGGCAGGTTATTTAATTGTGGTGGCTTGGCGCAGCGCCGAAGCTCGTGACGATCGGTAGCTAAGAACAGATCTCTCCTAACTTTGTTTTACTTATATGCTGTGTGCCGTAATGCTGCCCTTCTGAATCAAACAAGGGGACTCATATAAATTTATGGGGAGGGAGGGCTGAAAAATCATTCCCCTAAGGCAGTGTTGGCTAACCTGTGACACTCCAAGTGTTGTGAAACTACATGTCCCAGCATACCCTTCCAGCAATAAGATGCTATAAATTGGCAAAGCATGCTGGGACTTGTAGTTTCACAAACACCTGGAGTGTCACAGGTTAGCAAACACTGCCCTAAGGAAAGCTTCATCCAACCCCGGAGTAAAGGGGACTGCCCAAGACTTGCAGTGGAGGTGGTCCCCATGTATAATTATGGAATATATATAAATAATATTTATATGTTCTATTAGTGACGTGCAAGTGTAAATTTTGTTAAAACAGGCAGTTCAGCTAGGACAAGAGTTGGCCTAGTATCTGCTGATTCTGATTGTATGGTACACAAAATCCCTGTGTATGCTCAGAACTGGCAGATAAGGCTGTTAAATCAGACATTTTCCGTGCTACAACGCATGGAATGACTTGTTACTACAAGGGGCTATCCTGGGTGGGGAAGGGGTGTGTGGCCATAGTTACAATGTGGTACAAAGGTGCAATGTGGGTGTGCCAAACTGAAGCGCACACAGAGAGGGATGTAGCAAGCTCTAGAGCTGTGGAAGTAACCTTCCACTTGTGCCGCATCTCTTGTTCCTAAGTAGTCTAAGTTAGCTGGCTCTTTACTGTGTAAACAACAGATTTTTTTTTTTTTTTTTTTTAAAAAGCATAATATTAACCCTAGTACTGCCAGGCTAGTGCTAGTCTCTGCAAAGTCTCAAGTTTCCGCAAACTAGGCTAATCAGCCGGGGTTGTTGGCACTATAACAGAGGTCACACGGCAGGGGTTCCCCATGCATAATGACAAACTAACCCTGGGCTGTTCAGCACATGGATGGATTCCCTAGGGAAGTGGATGTGGCTGGATCACTTATAAATAATTTATTGTAATGGTATATTTAAATTATTAGCACAGTGTGCCAAAGTATATTGTTTGAAATGTACTAATTCCTGATACTGTGTATTAGAAATGTACTTATTTTTTATTTTGTGTGTATTTTGCCAAAGGAAATGTATTTATTGCTGAGACATGGCCAGGAGAGGAAATTTGGTTTTGTTTTGAAACTGTCCAGAGACAGCTAATATCATGTTAATCAGACCTTTTTATCTCAGTAGTCAACAGGTCTTTTCAGCCTGAAACCCCAAGAAGGGAGTCGTTACCTTTATCCTGCCTTGTTAAAGTAAAAGGCAGGATAAAGTTATTAATTTTTGTAAATAAGCCTTTGAAATATTTTTCAGATTGAACATATTTTAATCTAGCGTATTCTCTGTGATTCTTTGTGAACTTACAAAGTCCAAGCGGGCTCATGCTACATGTGTATGTGATTTAAGTGTGAAACATTAATAATTGGTGTTGGTGAACGTAAGGACGTCAGACTGTAATCATTGTTAAGTAACTAAGGTAACACCAGTCACAACCAGCTGTTCAGATTGCTGTATCTGATACAGGCTGGGGTGTTCATGACAGACAGTGACATGCAGGAGATGCTGTCTGTGTCCTGAAATAATTTGGGTCATTTTCGACATTCTTCAACAGAATGTTGGAGATTGCAGCTGCTGCAAGAAGAATCAAATTTTAGTGGGAATGTACTTTAGTACAGTGCAGTAGAGAATACTTTCCGTGTTGTGCAAGGTGCTGAAGCCACTCTAAGTAGCCACCTGTGAAATGAGTTCAGATACCGTTAGCTTGAGTCAAATGATATCCCTAATTAGACTTTTGGAAAAGCCGCTAGAGAAATTGAAAGGGGAGATGAATCTAAGCAATTCTGCTAACTATGTAGGACTTGTAGATCAAGTACTTTATTCGCGTCACCAGGATCCGAGAGTTTACAACATCTTGAAATCGGATCACTACATTTTGGCAACTGTGCATGATCCTAGGTTTAAGAGCTAGGTCTTCTCTTTCTTTCCAGCTGACCCATATCTCTAGAGATGCAATGAGCGCCTGGTCAGCAAGCTGACAGCTCAAATGGTATATGACACAATGACTCATCCTCCCTCACTTTCTTTGGCAGCTACTGCTAGGAAAAAACGTTGCTTTCCCAAGACACCCAGTAGTGATTCAGATGAGTCAGCACAACATTTTGACATTTGGTCTGGGCGTAAAAGAATTACCCAAAAATCATGATACCTCTGTTGTAAAATGAACTTCCAGTTTCACTGGGAAGGCCATTACCGACAATTACAGCAAAGTACAGAGTCTTCTGTAAGGGTGGATTTCAGCGGGGATGAATTATTATTGTGTAAGGATGATGTACACACTGAATAGGGTTGTCACAGTTGAATAATTGGATGAAAGAAAGTATATTGATTAATATTGTTTTACCGTGCGATTGCGATCAGTCCGCCACGTGTCATGGAGCAATTGCACGATAAATAGCGCACACATACACTCGCACTTACACATTCACTTGTATATAGCCAATTTTCATAATAGTTCCAATCCACAGTCATTTATGAACAAAGGTTATTTAGTTTATAGTTAAATATTGTAAGATTATATGCACTTTAGTGATATTTAACGTTCGGGTCAAAGGAAGCATGTCATGTTTGGTATCATTCTAATTCCCTATTTATCCGCAGTTGTCCGGTTCATTCGCCGAAAGGATCGCACATCGCGTACGCTAGTTATGGATGATAGGGAAGAAAATGATTAGAATGATATTGTCTGTGTAATGCTAATAGACCAGTTTGAGCCAGTTCTTGGCGGGAAAACTAAGGATGCATCTTCTGGAGAAGGCAAGCACACTCCCAGATGGCATCATTTGAACTGGCCAATGAACTTCATTACACTGGACCTTCCTGAAGCCTGAACCTATGGAAGCAAGCCACATCATCTGTATTGTTTTCACTTTATCACTGAGTGTCTATAACATGGGCTCTGAGACCAGCGTGCAGTCACATTGACCACAGACTTCTGGATTGAATGACTATATGCTGGACCGCAGCGTATGTATCGGCTGTAATGTAGTCATTTATTGAAATGTTAAACTTTTGCTTTCACTAAATAAATTGCTTATGCTTTGGAACCACACAAATCACATAGACAGTGCTTATTGGAAAACAATGAAATTACTTTAATAATTTGGGGGCTCACAGCTGGAGGTTACGCTACTGGACGATACGCAATGCCTACGGATTTCGGTTCCTCAATAAAGGGTGGAGACGCGTCATAAATAAATGGTGATGATGATGATGATATACAGGAAAGAACGCAATGTGTTTAAAACCTGTTCATCATTCTGTGTTGTGAAACCGAATGTTCGTTTTTGCATAATCTAAGGAGCGCTAACTTGAATCTAGGGACAAGAAAGTAAAGTGTATTTCCTGCATTGCGTACGTGTACTTCCGGTGTTGTTGCCACGTGTTTAAGCATTCGTTTTGATAGTATGTTATATGTATAGTATAATCACTTGGTAAAGCCTCTGAAAATATATTACTATTGTTTGGTAAATTAAAGGTGTATGTGTATGTGAATTCTATGATTATAAAGAGAAGAGAAGAATTTATGTACTGTTGAAAAGAGACAGAGGTATTGTTCAGGTGTTGTTTGACGAAACACAGTATAAAGGTGAACTGAAAACAAAGGTTCTGTTTGAAAGGATAACAGTGTGTAAAGAAACCTTTGTGTGAGTGGCGTTCTGTTCTAAAAGAGAACAGGGGATAAATAGATGCCACAGAGTATACATGGCAGGTATTCTCAAAGCGAAAACAGGTTTTTGTGACATTCCCAATAGTAATCGCAAAGCTTACTGATAGGTAGTATATGTAAGCGGCGCAATCGGACCGCATAGTTGATTGTGCAACCGTGATTGTGAAAGAAATTGACTTAAAAGTATACTTTCTTGTTATTGCTTGTTTATCGTCTTGTGTTTATTTTCCTGATCACCGGCCGATGGTAAGGAATGAAATATGTTTGTTTTATTTATATTTATATATATATATATATATATATATTGAAACTGACTGTATAATATAGAGTAACAGTACGAGCTAGAACGAATTGAATACCAGGCTACGAGAAGTGTCTAATCTCTGCTTCCTCTTTCATCAACAGGCAATTATTGCAACCTCTATGCACCATTTTTGATCTGAATTAAGAGCGTGCATTTTTATTTCTAATGGTATGCTGTCCTTTCACTGTTTGTTTGTTTAAACCTTTTATTGCTAGTGTTTGTTGGGGGAGTTTATTGAGGGCTTCATTGAAGAACACTGATCACATGTGTTTGCTAATCACATATACTCATTGTAGATTGGCTGCAAGCCAGTGATAGCTGCATAGTTAGTTTGTCTAGTTCTAAGTGTGTTAGTTACAATTGTAAAAAATTTAAATAGCATAATTCGGAGTTATACCGAATGAAAAACTAGGAGGAAACAGGAGAAGAACATTCTGCCTATTATCACAGCTACACAAGGACAACAAGTCAGTATTCACCTGAAACTCCATATTCTACTCTTGCTGTATTCAACTCTTTCCTGGTTACAAGCTACACGCAACATAAGGATTGTTTTGGACTCTGATCTTATTTTCTTCTCATCTCATTAAAGTTTGTTTTATCTGGCAGTTTATTTTCCCTGCAAAATCCCCTCGGTTTAATCAGCCTGCTCTACTAGCTGCTCAGCCACTCCCTACTCATGCTACAGTTATTTCAGTCCCCTACCTCAGCATTGTACATTCAATTCTACTTTAAGCTTTGTCTGCCATCACAAGTAGGAAGAAATGATACTGTCTCCTCTCTCATGACTCTGCAAAAACTCAGCTACACAATCACCTGCTCTTTACTACTCTCCATTCAACACTTCAACCCACTCCCCCATATGGCTCCCCACATCATTCCTCTATACTATCCAGACATCCAGGAATACACTATATTTGCTGCAGCCTAGCTCTGTACTACTTATCTGATTACACTGGACATTGCAATTAGGTCATTCCTTTAATTCCCTAATTTTTGCTATTTGACTCATAAATCCCAATGCTTGCCAAAATATTTTTCTTTCTCTGTGCAACACACACCTCTGTCCACATTGCCCCTTCGTTATTTCACTGACCTCTAGTGAACACTCATGGAATTTAAATAGGAAAAGAGTTCATAACTTTAACAGCCTCACCCTGCCGCCAGAGACTAAAAAGTCACACCTCTTACAATCATCTTTCCTACCTTTCTTCCTCCCTGCTTCTATTAGCTGGTGATATATCACCTAATCCAGGTCCCCCTCAATTCTGCTACACACATATCTGAATACTACAGAAATCCAGCAAACCTCAAATGCATCACCTGTCTCCCCTCGCTTCCAAAGTCCTTTAAATGTGCCCTTTGGAATGCACGCTCTGTTTGTAACAAACTTACCTCTGTACATGATCTCTTCCTCTCAAACAACCTCAACCTTCTAGCAATAGCAGAAACATGGTTCACACAATCAGACACTGCCTCACCTGCAGCCCTTTCACATGGTGGTCTCCATTTCACCCACACCCCCAGACCGGGAGGCAGACAAGGATGGGGTGTTGGACTACTTCTCTCCCCACAGTGCACATTCACAGTTCTACCACATGTCCCATCACTCACATTCACATCTTTTGAAATACATGCTGTTAAGATTTTTAACCCATTCTCTATGCGTGTTGCTGTCATCTATCGCTCCCCCCTGGTCCACACCAACAATTTCTTGAACACTTCTCTGCGTGGCACTTCTTGTCCTCTGACATCCCCACCATCATCATGGGTGATTTCAACATTCCTATTTCTAATCCACGTACCAATGCTGCTTCCAAACTACTCTCTCTAACCTCCGAATTTGACCTCTCCCAATGGATTGACTACGCTACTCATCAGGATGGCCACTTGATCTTGTTTTCTCTAGACTATGCTCAGTTTCTGATTTCCTTAACACTCCTTTCCCCCTCTTGGATCATCACCTTATTAGCTACTCACTCACCCTCAGTTCTCTACCCTCCCTAGTGTAAAACTCTTCCAAGCCTCCTCACAACCGCAGGAATATCAACTGTATTGATCTTCAACAGTTTTCCACCTCTCTTCAACACCTTCTCTCCCCAATTTCTACATTCTCCTCCGCTGATCGGGCAGTACCCCATTTTCACCAAACCATAGCAACTGCCCTGGATCAACTGGCTCCAGCAACACTACATACTTCGCATAGACTTCGTTGCCAACCATGGACACTAAAGTAACACGAACTCTACAAAAACTTTCTCGTAAAGCAGAACGTCACTGGCGTAAATCTTGTACCTCTAATGATTTCATCACATATACTGATATCTACCACTCCTATAGAAATGCTCTGGACACTGCTAAACAAACATACTTCCAATCTTTCTTCTCTGCTCTATGCTCAGGCTTCTAACCCCAAACACCTTTTTAACACATTTAAATCTTTTCTGAATCCTCCAGCCCCAAATCCTCCAACTACCATCAGTGCCCAGGATCTTGCTTCCTATTTCAAGGACAAAATAGATAAGATCAGACTTGAAATGGTATCATCTCCCTCGACAAGCAATCAGCTCAATTCCTTTTTAGCACCCTCTGACACTCTCTCTTCATTTGATCCCACAAATGAAGAGGAAGTTTCTATTCTCTTCTCATCTTCCTACTCTACCTCATGTCCTCTTGATCCCATTCCCTCACAAATTGGTAGGTCCCTGTCCCCTGTGCTCATTCCCCCTCTAACTAAAATCTGTAATCTATCTCTTTCTACTGGTATTTTTCCATCACTATTCAAGCATGCAGTGATTACTCCCATTTTAAAAAAACTAAATTCTGACCCTAACTCTCTCGCAAATTACCGCCCTATCTCTCAGCTTCCCTCTGACCAACCCTCTGACCAACATTACCACACACACACACAGCCCACTCAATACTTTTACCCTTGCATTCTAGCTGGTCCATTGTGCAATATGATATAGCACATGTTCTTGTTTCAAACTCCCATTGTCCTATAGATTGTAAGCTTGCGACCAGAGTTCTCTTACCTCTCTCTCTGTATGTATTAACCAGTAATGTCTTATTAATGTTTGTTCCCAATTGTAAAGCGCTATAGAATTTGCTGACGCTATATAAATAAATGTTGATGATGATGTTGATGATGAATGGAATGAGGGTTGAAACTTGATTGGAGTGGCTGGTAGCTTTGGCCACTAGTCCTCCCCACTATCAAGATCACTCCTAAAACTGCCTCTTAACCTGTCATCTTTTGAAATGTTTTTTACTTTTCTTTTGATGTTTATAATGGAGAAACTGTTCTAGACCTTGAGAGAAAAAAAAAGCAAATATTGAGACAGCAACCGAGAACGTTCGAAACACTGACTCCTGAGGTGTTATACTTATGCACAATCGGTCCAGCCAATCACTATATTCAATTATGGGGTAAAGGAAAATTTGGAGACCTTGGAGCTTGGAGAAAGTGCGAGGGGCTATTGTCTGAGGAGTATTGAGCCCCTTAGTACGTTGACCCCATAATTGAAGAGAGGTACATCCAGCGATGCTAGTCCAGTAATATTTGGACTTGAGGAGGCATCCTTGAGAATGATTATCAGTCTTGGGTGGGTAAAGTTGTAGACCAAACTGAGTGTGCTCTCACTTGCCTCAGAGTTTATATCAAGTAGGACTAGTTCTCTTTCCACTAAATATTCCTGAGGTACCTGAATTATGAGGTGGGAGGTCACTAGGGAACAGCTAGGTCCTTTAGTTTGAAGTCTCCCAATATTTAGCAGGCCGATCACTGTTTCACATACAAAGAAACAAAGTATTGAGAGACTTGGAAGAACGAGCAGACAATAGCCCACCCCACAAGTTTTTGATGGAAAAAGAAATGTGAAAAAGAAATGTTGATATTATTAGAGTGTATATACTAACTTAGGTTGATGATGTTATTGGTGAACTCGCAGTGTTTAAATGTTGTCTGAGCTAAAAGACATGCGTTGGACAGTTACTGTCAGGCAGGGCAAGGCGACAGAAGCCGCCAAGAGATCATATACTAATGCTCTGCACCTGCTATCACGTGTTCATTTGATGATTTATTGCCACCAATATGTTAAATGATGAATCAAAGCCACGAAAAATAGTTTTAGCAAATAAAAATATAGCAGCAAAGATTGAAATATTCTATATAAATTGAGATCATTTGGAATTCAAGTCCCCATTTCTATGCAAATAGTTTTTTTTTTACATAAAACAATTGTGAAAAATTTTGAATTTCAGCTACCTGTGTGTAGAAAACAAAGTGCAACAATTATAAAGTTTAATTTGTGGCAACTGTTAACAAATCACTTTTTAAATTTACTGCCCCTCTATAACGTCACTAATTTTTTCAATGGAGATGGGAGTGGAAAATGTAAAAGTTTTTTGTGGTCCAGTTTAGGCATTAATCACATGGAATGTGAACAGTACATGCAATAGGGTTGAGGTATGTGCCTGCCTGTTTGTGTTATGCACTGGTGTTGTTTATGAAGGAAAGATGTATTTGCCCTCATAAATATGTGTGTCTCTATTAATAAGGCATAACCAATACATATTAATAGTGATAAAGCCACAACCTAATTATACATCCTGAAATACATTGCAATGTGTAATAAATAATTAACTAATTACAACTATTAATATATATCAGGATATTATTTGATATTAATTTATTATTAAGAGCATGCAGCTGTGGGACACACGATTTATATACTTGCATACAAACTATAGCAGCCTTTGTGCAGAATAACATATGAGAATAAACACATGCTATGTTTTCAGTAATGAGAAATTGATAATATTAATAATCTAAAAGTTGCAATGTATATACATGTTGTTGAGTATTTGTCTATACATCATACAATGAATGCACTTGCAATGAACCCACTGCTCTGCAAAGTTATGAAAAGTATCTTCATACAGAGGAATCTGCAGTCAGGATATGGGTTATGTGTCTGCCTCCTCCCCAAAAAAACTGCTAAGGTAAGTGCTCTGCAGCAGGATAGAGGTAAAAGGAGAGCAGAGGTGAATATTTTCTTTAGTAGTAAATTCAGGACATGGAACCCAGTTCTGACTGGCCAGGTGCTTACCAATGCTGGCCATGGGGACTGCCCTAGACATTGCTGTACTTCCTGTTGGCTGGTCCCTCCACCAGGTTGTCATCATTGTGAATCTGATCCTTTCTCTCCTATGTCAGACCCTTGCTCCACATGTGACAACCCCCTGCTGCCTCTTTCTTCTTCATGTGGCAGCCTCCCTCAGTATGCAACAAAAACAGGATGGCAGACATGGGGTAACGCGATAGAAAAGCTGGTGTGTAGGGAGTGGCATGTGAGAAAAATCACTGAAAATCTGGTGGGGACCGGTGTCATAGGTGAGAAAACTGATAGACAGGATGTGTGTGTGTGTAGATAAAGGTGGTTGGCAGCAGTCATGTGATAGTAAGGCTGGTGGGCAATTATGTGGCATGTAGTGAAAAAGCTGATGACTATGGATGTAGCATGTGCTGGTAAATCTGGTGGCCAGGGAGGAGACTAAATTAAAAAGGTAGGAGGGGGGGGCATGTGAGTGAAAAGCTGTATGTCAGCTGGGGGCATGTGATAGATAAACTGGTGTGGGGGCATGTGATTTAAAATCTGGTTGGTAGGTGTGACAAGACCAGGCCTTACATTGAGAATAGCAGACCAACTTGGTCTGTCAATCAGTGGACCAATTGAATAACAATGGCCCATTCTGTTATTAAATGCTACCCAGTAGCCAGATCCAGTATTGTTGTGGTGTCTAGAGAGGGGAGGGGAGGCAGCTCACAGGAAGTGTGAAACAGCTGTGGACCCTGTGACATAAAAAAAAAGTGGAAGAGGTTAACAGTAGCAGGGTCAGGACTTTTCTACAATCAGCAGGTGAACTTTGTTTGCTAACTAGTACAGCTTTATTATAGATAAATCATAGGAAACAGCAGAAAAATTATGCAATAACAGAAGCTTTCTCAGGGTATGGTAAGGTTCACTGAACAACATATGAAATTGCAAGTAGAAGCAACAGTCTATGTAAACTTGAGGTAATGCAGATAATATTGTAATATTGACTGAACAACTTAGGCAATGCAAAATGAAGCACCAGTCTTTCACCAGATAAGATGATACAGGCATTAAGAGAGCTGAATAAAGAATAGTTTGATGCACAAATATATGCTGGAGACACAGAATATACAGGAAATAGGTATGCAGATAGTTCAGACAGATAACAGTCCAAGCACTACAGAGATGGAATGCAGAGCTCAGACACACTGTAGTTCTGTAAAAAGTTCCAATGAATTCACAGCTAGGAATCAGAGATCAGCAGTGCACCATCTATGGTTCTAGTGGATCAGGAACCAGAGAGCAGCCAATTACAATGCCAGGGATCAGGAACCACAGAGCAGCTGAGTACAATGCTAGGGAACAGTGTTAGCGTAAGAGCCCACTAGGTAACCTGGCACTTTAAATTTCTGAGTCACACATGAAAAGAGAGATGATACAAATATGTCTTTACTACACATAAACAGTAGAACTATAAAGCTAAAAGCAATAAACTAGAATCCCACTTAAAACAACACTCAAAGTGTCCACAACATCACATAAAACCCACACAGCATCCCAGTGGCCAAAATCCCTTAACTGCTATATAAAAAGTGACTCAATTCTTTAGCCAGGTCAAGTTGTAGTTTTTATAGCGTCCTGATGCAGTTGCCGGGAAAACTGCAACCACCGGTATGCTGAGAGTACCGTGGTGCCTGGCCAAGTTGTTAGTAATATAATTCACTATAAGGACGCACCATATCTGAGCCACTATTAAAGTGTATGGGAAAGTGTGTCTGGCCAAGTTGTATAACTTTCTCTCTGGGCCACGCTATTCTTTTAGTATTTACCAGTCAAGCTTTTTCAGCCACATAGGCTGACTGCATAATCTTTCGATCAATTTTCTAGTCCCATGTATGTTAATGGTGATTTCCCAGACAAGTTGTTGCGGCAATCTTTCTGTTTTGCGACTCATGGCCGTACAGCCCAAAGCTCTCTATCGAGATGGTAGGGACCTGTATCCCAGTCAGCCTATTCCAATAGACACATTAGGTGAAACAGATTCACAAGCAGTTCCCGATAAAGCAGAATTCCCATGTAGCAAGATGTTCTGCTGAAGATGCGAATACGACTCAGGGATTAAAGCAGGAACAACAACTGAGTTGATAAGAGATATCACAATAACACCAGGCTCAGTAGAATAACCAACATATACAAAATTATTCCTGCAAGTCTTAAACGGTTCAAAGAATATTCAAAGATGAAGTCTGACTTCCTGTTTTGTTAAAAATGTTCCTGGCGCTGAAAAATCATGTGATCAATTAATGGGCAATCTGGTGTCTTATTACCTGCAGTGTCCAAATCCTGTGTGTTGTAAAACAAAAAAGAAAAGAGAAAAATGGCAGCAATGGAAATAGAAAACACCATTTGCCACATATGAATCAGTGAAACTTGGTAAAATTAGTAAATTTTTATTAAAAAATTAGTACAACATAAAACATGACAAAATATTCAAATAAATAAATATTTAAAAAGTGTATTCCCTTTTCAATGCACTGATCTCTACACCACTGACTAGACGTCATAAATAAGTAAAATATAATAACATAGTATTATTCACATGTATCATTTAAGCTCAATTGCGTCTGTCAACAGCATATTTATGCACAATTCTAAATGGGATTATCTCCTTTTTAAACGATAAGGCACTGATACTTTCCGTTCCGCAAGCTCATCTGAACAGTTCATATATATAGTTCAGGTCCTTAGTATCTGCAATATTTTGTGACAGTATCACAATCCTTCCTTTAAATATCCTTTTGGGAAATACAATGATATATTTTCCCATTGAAAACACAATATTTATAACAGCAAATCACAGCGTGTATACAGCAGCATTTCACAGCGTGTGTATAAATTTATTTATGATCGAAACAGAATAGTCTCTTATAATTCCATTATGGAATTATAAAGAGACTGAAAAAGCTAGTGGAGAGGGATGTGGCATTTGATGGAAAATCTGGTGGGCAAGGGTGTATGCGAGAGAAAAGCCAGTGGGTAAAGGTGTATGTGTGAAAAAAAAAGATGAGCAATGATGCATATGTAAGAAAAGCTGGTGGGCATGTGAGCAATGCTAGCGAGAACAAATGACATATGAGAGAAAAGCTTGTAGGCATGATGTGCCATGTGATAGAAAAACTAATGCTCAGGGAGGTATGTGATACAAAAGTTGGTACACAGGGAGGTTTGTGATGCAAAAGCAGGGGGGCAGCAGGTGGCATGTGATAAAAAACTGGTCTTCAGGGTTAGGCTTGTGAAAGTAAAGCTATTGGTTAGTTGATGTCATGTATTAGAAAAGTTGTTGGGCAAGGGTGACATGAAAAAAACTGGTAGGTAGAGGGCATGTGATTGAAAAGATGATGGGCATTTGAGAGAAATGCTGCTGGGAAATAGTGGCATGTGATGGAAAAGTGGTGCGCAGGGACGTGGCATGTGATTCAAAAGTTGGTGACCAGCTAAGATGAGATCATCTGCCTCTTTTAAATAAAATAAGAATGGTTTCCCTATGAATGAAACATCTGTTTTTTTCCCAGGTAATGAACACTTTTTGCTGACATCCCCACTCCCATCACCAATACATTGGAGAACTGTATTTTGCATTACTGGGGGAGGTGGGTTTTGCAACCCTATGGACCACTTTTCTAGTTAAGAGACAGCTGTGTTTGGATGTGACGGTTTGTCACCTTATTTGTGTAATCAGATGGTATGTTCTCAGATCACACTTGACACTGGATGACCACTTTGCAAAGAATTATGGACATACACTGGAAAAGTGCTGTTTCAAGGAAAACCCATATTCTTAAATAAAGCCAGGTGGGTTCCACGTGCACTCCATGAGTTGGAACAAGATGTTCTCTATGTTTCCTTGGATACCTGTTCTCTCTCATCTTGACAGAAAGCGGACATTGGCAAAAAATCATGCAAGGGATGAAATCAAAGAGGTTCTGTTCTTTATAAAAGTCAAACCTTGTCATTAACAGGATTAAATTACCATTGTTCTTCCTAGAACTACACTAGACTAGTGAGGGGAGTTCATGAATGATCAGTTCAAAATGAACTAATCTTAAAAGTGAACTAACTCATTTAGTTCACAGCTCTGCAAAGATTAGTTCATCAGGAACCAAAACAAGTGGGAGAAGTTAGCAGGCTCACTCACTGGCTTTTGGTACCTAACAGTAAAAGGAAAGTAGAAACCACAACACAGTTCATGAAATACGAATCTAATTGAAAAAACATGTGAAATTGCACTGACTTGCTAAAGCCTATGTATGAATGAGAGCGTCTATGTGTGTATGTTCCTGCTACTCAACTTTTTGTGATAAAATCACTGTCCTATTAGTCTTGATTCTGGCTTTGGTACTGGGCCCATACTCCTCATCTGTGCTAAATATGCTACTAGGTTTGTACTACAGCAGCACTGCTATTCAGCTCTCTCATATAATACGCATGAGTCAGTACCTCTAAACTACAACAGGTGGCACTGCTATGCTCAAACATTGTGTGAGACTCTGTGGAGCTGATCATTGAACTATATAGTCATGAGTCATTCTTCTGGCTCAGTAGTTCAATAGTTCATCTAGGCTACATTGTTGCTGTCCCCCTTTTTCTTCTCCGGGTGCTTCATGGGTGGGATTTATTTAGTTCCACTACTCCTCCACATGATACCCAGTTTGCCACATGCTCTGACCCCGTTCCTTGGGTAAGTTCATTTTTTTTCCTCTTTTTTCCCTTGAACCTCTCCACCATGATCCTCCTCGTATCACTCAAACAACATGTCTCAAAAACAGAACAGGCTCCTTACCTGTATCTCTCCCCTTTCAGATTCCATACCTCATGGTTCGATTTTACTCTCTGAATATTAAGGGACTTAACTCCCCAAATAAACGCCAATTGGCGCTTACTACATTCCACAGACGCAGAGCAGATGTTATAGCCCTCCAAGAAACACATTTTTTGTTCCGTGCACCCCCCCAACTGAGAGACCCAAGATACCCGTTGGGATACTTCACTAATGGCCCATTCAAAAGGAATGGTGTAGCCGTGTTGTTTAGTGCCCGTGTCTATTTCAGCCTACAATTAAAATAGAGGACAAATCTGGATGATTTAGAATTCTGATTGGACTTTTAGAAGACAAACCGGTGACCCTATATGCCCCTAACTCATGACAAATTCCTTTCTTCAAGTCACTATGCAAGGAGGTACAGAAAGTATGTAGAGGTCATTTAGTTCTGCTGGGAGACTTTAACCTAACCTTAGACCCCAAAATAGACAAGTCCAGACCACTAAGATCAGCAGGACCTGGCCCAACCCATGGACATTCTACTGTAAACTACTAGCGGAGCATGACCTATATGACGTTTGGTGGGTTTAGTCTCCAAATGTACGAGAATATACCTACCACTCCGGGGATCATAACACATACTCCATTATAGATATAATCCTGCCAGATAAATGGACACTTCAACACACCAGTACTATTAACATACTCCCTATCACATGGTCAGACCATTCCCCGATAGAGTGGTCCTGGAACCTACAACTTACTAAAATTTCCCCGAGACCTTGGCGGATGCCAGCCTACCTACTTACCTCTTTGGAACCCAGGGTCGCTCTTTCAGAAGCATTGTCACAATACATTCAGACTAACAACCCAGATGATACTTCTCTTTCCACTTATTGGTGTGCACTGAAAGCAGTCCAAATAGGTGCTCGCTTAAAAAAGCAATACCATTCCCATTAACGAACTCTCGAGTCCACTCTAACCACTCTAGAATTACAAAACCAGACACGGCCCTCCAAAGCTCTCCAAAGAGGAAAAAATTATGTTAGGAAACAGCTCAATACATTTCTCATATCTAGCATGAAATCAGCTCTCAGAAATTCTACTCCACGTGCAACAGAGCAAGCAGGCTCTTGTCCCGTAAACTTAGGGGTAAACAAGCCAGAAATCGATTAATAAAAACTCTCCATGACTTTAAGGGCAATAAGATCTACAACCCCGCTAAACATTACGCCAGACTTTATAACTTGCAGTATGACAAAGACACGGTGCAACCAAGAGAACTCTCCATATCTACTTTCCTCACCACCTTAACCTCCCTTCATTAGATGTAAATAGTTTGGAGGTACTTAATCTCCTTTGGTCCCAGCGGGAGGTTGAAGAGGTCATCAAACGCCTACCGAAAGACAAAGCCAATGGTATAGATGGTTTCGTTAATGCCTTCTACACCACGTTTAGGTCAGAGCTGGCCCCACTTCTCACCAATCTTTATAACAATGTTTTGACGGGTGGTAGATTCCTAGATGAGATGTTGGAGGCACAAATAATTACTATCCCCAAACCTGGTAAGGACCATTCCGATTGTAAGAACTATAGACCCATAGCGCTACTAAACACTGAAATAAAAATTTATGCTAGGTTGATAGCAGACTGTCTGAATCCTTTTTTACCACAGTTGATGCATACGCATCAGCTTGGCTTTATATTGGGTCATACGGCGTCAGATAATACGCGCCGCATTTTGGATGTGGTGGACCTCTTGTCTGGGACCGGAGAGGAGCTTGTTATGCTTTCTCTGGATGCAGAGAAAGCTTTTGATAGGTTCCACTGGCTTTATATGAATGAAGTATTACTTAAGTTTGGTATACAGGGAAATATACTAAAATCCATATTGGCCCTATATCAGGGAACTTTTGCAAGGGTATTTAGTAACGGTTTCGTATCTTCGCCTTTCTCTATCCCCAAAGGAACAAGGCAGGGGTGCCCCCTCTCCCCTCTGATGTTTGTTCTTGCCAGAGAACCTCTATCACATACAATTAGACAGACCTCAAACTTCCCAGGTATTACTCTTCACTCCTATGCACACAAACTGTGTCTGTTCAAAGACTATGTATTTTTTTGTTACCAATCCGGAGACCTGGTTGTCAGCCTTGAAACACATCTTCTACGGTTATAGTACGGTTATAGTGCGGCCTCGTTCTACAAATTGAACATCACTAAATATTAGGCCCTCCTATCAACATACCGCAATCCTCACTATCGACGTTGCAAAAGCAATTTCCTTTTGTTTGGGTAAGGGACTCTCTGCCTTATCTGGGTATTCACATTCCCCCATATATTTGAAATTAATTTCTCCCCGATTTTTCTCCATCTTTCTTCCTTGGCCAAGAATTGGATTAACTTCAAGGTCTCCTGGCTGGGACCCACAGCTGCCTTTAAAATGATGTTGTTACCCAAACTCATGTATGTTTTTCGCACTATACCATATATTGTACCATAAACGATTGATGGCCCACTTCCATACAATAATGATGACATACGTGTGGAGACAGAAAGCCCCCTTCTCACCCACAAACATATGTAAGCAGCGTGGAGGTGTGATGCTTCCCAACTTAACTGACTACCAAGAAGCCTGTATATTGAGCCACCTGCAGGATTGGGCACTTCCCCAAGCCTCTAAGCCATGAGTAGACATTGAAAGGGCCCTGTGCACTAGCTATTCTCTATCGGACCATCCCTGGACTCCCAGGCCCGCCCGCCCCTTAGCTGTCTATAGACTACTGTCCATCTCAGATGTCATGCAGGTGTGGGACAGGGTTATTGGGTTACATACAGATTTTGCACTTCCATCCCGCAATCTCTCCCTTCAAGCAGTATGCGTATGCAAACTCATTCCAGATTTAAATCTCACTGCCTGGAAAGACAGGGGGATTGCCTTATCAGATTTGTTTGCCCAGAGACTCTTTCTTCCCTTCTTTCTGCGCCAAGATAATTATAGCTTACCCTCATCAATAACATATAAGTACTTGCAAGTTAGGCAGTGGGTGATAACTGCCTCGAAGACCCCTTACTCTCTCTCCTCGCTCCCACTGCCTATTTTAGATAGACTGACTAAGGGTGCCAATGTAGGCGGTATAACATTTTGGTGTCAATACCTCCTCTCCTTGATCCCTTCTACTAAAGCCCCATCCCAAACTCGGTGGGATAGATGTAAGCTTAAGCTTTACCCAGCAACAATGGGAGAAAATATATGTAACTTCCCATCACATGGGACACCCCAAGACACCCCGGACTCCCCACCATTCGCCCCTCCAATAGCCCTCATACAATTCCCCCAGCCCAACGAACAGACTACACCCTCCGGCACCTCTGCCATGCTGGAAGTATTTTCAAACTGTCAAAAAGGGATTTTTATACTTACGATAAATCCATTTCTCCGATTCCACCTGGGGGACACTGCTACCATGAGGTTGTAGCTGGGGAGTGTGGAATTGGCCCTTAACTAGTTAAACTGTGGCTGCTGACAGACTCCTCCCCTCTGCAACCCCCTGCAGATAGTCAGTGTAATTCTAAAGCCCTCAAGGAAAGGGAGTCAAACAACCAAGAAGCAAACACCAAAAGAACAAAAGGGAGGGAACGCAGTGTCCCCCAGATGGAATCAGAGAAAGGGATTTATCGTAAGTATAAAAATCCTTTTTTCCCTTTCTTCCTATCTGGGGGACACAGCTACCATGGGGACGTACCAAAGCAGCCCCCCTAAGGGAGGGACCGTCCTGAATGCCCAGCTCATAGCATGCATCCGAGGACACAAACTCACTGAACTGATAAAATCTGGTGAATCTGTTTGCAGAGAAGGGGGAGGGGACCGCACCAGGTAGTCCATACACTTCCATACAGATGTACGTATTAATCTAGCTTCATTGGCATTAAATAAACACCTGGAGAATAGGTGCACCCGATCATTAGATTGCTTTAGAACACCACAGAGAGAAGAAAAAAGAGAATGATCCTATGGGGCACTCACATGGACAGAATATTGATATTTTGATAATCGATTTTTGTTAAATACATCTTTATTGTTCTGTTAAAACATACTATTAGCGAAATATAAAAGATGAATAGTGAATCACACATGAAATGGGAAATAGAACTGATTAAATAGACAATGTTAATTGTCCAGCCGCGACACTGCTCCAATTAGCTACTGAGCATATTCTTATCGTAAACACATTTCATAGAGTCAATTACAGTAGTCAATTCAATTGCCCTTTTCTCTGGTTTTAAATATTAATCTCTGATCAACCACTCCTATTCATTGGATAGTGCAACAGAACTCCTCTTCATCTTTATTCAGGAGATAGTACCATTATATTTTATAAATATCAAGATTGAGTATATTATGACGAATCAGCTCTTGGAGGAGCTAAACCTCCAATAATTCACTATGTATTGCCGTGCCTATAGATGGATAGATGGACTTCATCATCATATTATATTTAAATAGACCATACTGACTAGGTCTACTGTTCACCTCAGGCAGTACAATGTACCGCTCTTAACCCTTCTTATATAGCAAAATTGAAAGTACATTAGGCTCAAAATATCGGAGAGAGCTGCTGGTCATTAATAAATGGCCCCTTTATAAGTGTAATCCGGAGTGTTTTCATACATATTTCAAGCTCTAAATAACACAGGGAATCCTTCCTCGCCAATACAGAAAGTAACCCCTTATGAGCGTTATTAGGATTCCTAAGATTCGTATATGGCTATTGTCAAAATAATTGCTAGTACAGCGGCGTTAGTGCCTTATAGGAGTCTAAAATAGCGGCATCAGAAAGGAGCACTGTACCTATTCTAATCTTATTATCCACTTATGAAGTCTCTGCATATAGCAGGCTAGATCTGCCAATGTCTGTGGTTAGAAGTCAATAGGGCTCAAAGGAGCTTGCTGGCTTGTTGTCAGGATAGTAGAAGGCTGAGGACTTACACCATGAGGATAGTTACCAAACTTCTTATCTCCCAGTTTCCACCAGGACGCTGGTCTAGCATCAAGGTGCAGATGTGTGTCTGGAGTCGGAGAGTCGAAGCCGCGGCTTCCATCAGTTCGCGCATGCAGTGTGAAAAGTGTATCGGTACGCTGCTTTATCCTCTAATCGCTTTAATCCAAATCAGTGGGATTTTGGAGCAGAGGGGCAGCTTGTAACCTATGCGTTTCGCCAAGGCTTTGTCAGGAATGTTTGCAGACACAAAAGGAGGCAATTATTTAAAGGTGATCCAGGGGGAGGTCCGCGCCATCATTGGTTAGTCCTTGCGGCCTCTGATTGGTCCCGTTAGTGATTGGCAGGCTCCATGGCCAGTGGAGGTGTATTTTAGTTAGTAGGGCACTGAAGCCGTTCATTTGGTGGAGGCAGTTGATGATTGCCTAATTAATTAGCCATAGTCCTGTTTACATTGTATCAACTTGGGTACAATAATGTATACCAAAACACATAATAGCTGGTAGCAATAGAAGCACACAGACCCAATGTAGGTTAATAAAGCGGATGCAGAACGTGTAATGTTTATAGTTCTTGTGGGGTCAGTATCAGCGACCTCTCGATCGCTCTGACTCAGGGGTAGCTGACAGGAAGTTAGGGGGTGGGGTGATAATGGAGTCATAACATAAACAAATGGTATGTGAAATAAACCACACCACATGCGCGAACCAACCGAAAGCCGCGGCTGCGACTCTCTCGGCTCCAGACACACATCTGATGCTAGACCAGCATTCTGGTGGAAACTGGGAGATAAGATTGGCAACGATCCTCATGGGGTAAGTCCTCAGCCTTCTACTGTCCTGACAACAAGCCAGCAAGCTCCTTTGAGCCCTATTGACTTCTAACCACAGACATTGGCAGATCTAGCCTGCTATATGCAGACTTCATAAGTGGATACTGTTTACCAAACATATAGCTCCCGGCTATATGCTACAAGGGAACAAGACTTTGAAACATCTCCGACTTGGGACCCTAACACTGCCTCGGTAAAGGCAGACTTATCAGTATTCTGCCTATTGGAAAGTCTGTCAAGTTGCCTATCGGACTTCATAGCTCCTTACGAGGAATCAATACGTTGTGATACATTACTGCATTGATATTTTCTGTATGTTTATGAATATTTGTCCTTTTGCACTGTATGATATGAGATACGTCTGTAGGTTGCAACCTTACTTTATATTCACATTGCATGTTTTTATGTGATTTATACAACCCTATAAGGAATAAATACCAGGGTTTTCGATTGCTATTCTCTACACCTTATTTGTGCGCCAAAGCGACCTTCTGTTTTGATTTCAAGTGTATTGTCTAAGGGTTGGGACTATCCCTTAATTGTTTGGCCCCCAAGGCAGCCATTCTTCCAATACCCTCTAACAAGGGAGCGCAAACCACCCTCCACCTTTATCTGCCTCTTCTTAGTGCCTTAAAAGCATTGTGCACTGTAGCTCCGTCCCACCCCCCACCTCTGAGGAAGGGACTTGGTAGCTTCCGGCGCTCTATGCTCCTCAGAGCAGCGCCGGTCCCCAGGAAATGATGTAGCCATGCCTTCTCCCGCTCTGCATGTCAGCCTCATACAAAGAAGATAGACGGTTTCTGTGAGAACCACCGCTCTCACTACCTGACAGCCCTGCTGTCCCTTCTATCTTCTTTCTACACTATCCTAGAGGAAAAAAACGGAGCAAAATAAAAGTCTGCCCAACTCCTTGGGTACTTAGGCTACACTGACTAGCTGCAGGTGGTTGCAGAGGGGAGGAGTCTGTCAGCAGCCACAGTTTAACTGTTATTAATCCCAGTGCATTCACGAAGAGCAACAGAAGTGTAAAGCAAAGTGTCCACTGATAAGAACAGGTTCCTATGGAGACTGTATAGTAAAAATGGCAGGAACAGGTATTATAAGTTTTACCCCAGTCCAGAAGGCACAAGGCTGTCCAGGAAAGCAGACAGAGTCCAGGGATCAAGCAGGGATCAGACAAACAAATCCAAATAGCCAGGCAGAGGTCAAGCAAATAAGCAAGGTCCAGAAGTCTGTCCAAAAGGTCAGGGCAACAGGCAAGCAGGCAAGGTCCAAGGTACAGGCAGGGGTTATACACAGAAGTTCAATCCAGCAGGTATATACCAAACAGCACAGTAGCAGGTTAGCAGCAGCCAGGAACAAACGGATGAACTGCACAGAGCACAGCTAGAGGCAGGTACTTAAAGCAGTGCGACAGGTGCAGTTCTAATCAGGCATAATGCAAGGAGATTAACTCATTCAGGCATGTAGAAGGAACAGAACAGCAGCACCTCTGGTGGTATGAGGCACTGCTGCTAGGTAGACAACAGACAGAGTTGTAACATTAACTAGTTAAGTGCCAACTCCACACTCCTCAGCTACAACCCCATAGTAGCAATGTCCCCCAGATAGGAAGAAAGAGAAATGAAGGTTAATTAAGGTTAATTGGGCAGCACGGTGGCTAAGTGCCACACAGCGCTGGGGTCATGAGTTCAATTCCCCACCATGGCCTTATCTGAGTGGAGTTTGTATGTTCTCCCCGTGATTGCGTGGGTTTTCTCCGGGTGCTCCGGTTTCCGCCCACACTCCAAAAACATACTAGTAGGTTCATTGGCTGCTATCAAAATTGACCCTAGTCTCTCTCTCTCTCTCTCTCTCTCTCTCTCTCTCTCTCTCTCTCTGTCTGTGTGTGTGTGTTAGGGAATTTAGACTGTAAGCTCCAATGGGGCAGGGACTGATGTAAATGAGTTCTATGTACAGCCCTGCGGAATCAGTGGCGCTATATAAATAAATGGTGATGATGATGATAATGTGTTTTGATGTATACGTACACTCTTCTATATGCATATTGCTGATTTTATGAGTCTTGCTCTCAACAGAGTGACACCACCCACCCTCCCCCCATGTGGGGGTCCCTCATGTGTTCCTCCTTGTGTGATTTCAATAAAAATAATGATAATAAAAAAAAAAATTCATCTGGCTGTTTTGAGTCATTTGAATCATTTAGTTCACAAGTCACAGGATAACTTCCCTGTCAGGTCAAGACACTCAGCTCTGTATCGGAGTGCTGCATGCTATATACTGTGTTACAAGCCGTCGCGGCCTTTAGCTGCCGCGACTCTCCTCACCTGCGTCCCGACTGTCTCCATGACGACCGGGACGTCACCTCCTGCTTTCGCCCTGGCCGTTGCCTAGGCAACGGTCGGGACACTGTAGTAGCTAGCGCCGCGTCCTGGCATTAGGGGCGCCAAGCATGTGTGCAAACCTGTTAATTTAATTATATTATTAAAGCAGCTCATGAGTCTGATTTCTCCTGCTGGCCTCTTCTGCAGCCATTGGCCAGTCTCTGTATGGATGGCTTAGCCTCTTTGCCGGTTATAGCGCTCAGTATCCTGTCTGCTTGTTCATGTGCGGTTTGCTAAACTTTTGGATTGACTACAGTGTTTGACCTTCTGCCTAGAACCTGGACCTTGATTGTTTGCTCGTTGTCCTGACCTTTGCTTTGTTACCCAGACCTCCATTGATCGCTGCCAGCCCTGACTATCTGTCTGTATCTGACCACGTATCCTGCTTCAGACCCTAGACCTTTGGCTTGTCTTTTACTCCGCTTGTACCATCTCCCGCTATCTCGGCGGCAGTACGTTCATAAGCTTGTACTACTTTGAGTGTAAGTCCTGGGGGCATCTGAGTGCCTGTGAGCATTACCAGCTCTACGGGAAAGGTGGCTGTTATAGGTGAAGACCTCCTCGACTGGTTCTACAAGCTCATACTGTTAGCCGTAACATTATAACCGACCAAAGAGAGTGGAAAAAGCAATTTCCATGGAAGAAAGCGGGACGAATCCTTCTCCAGCTCGAGTTTTGTTGGGCCAAATCGAAACTTTATCCCAGATGGTCCAAGGCCTGTCGCATCGGTTGTCTGCGCAAGAGGAAGCTGCTAGAGCCTCACAAGCCCAGCAAGCTCCCCTGACCCCTAGTGTGGAACCCAAATTGAACCTGCCAGATCGGTTCTCTGGAGATAGAACCTTATTTCGTAACTTTAAGGAAAGTTGTAAACTTTATTTTTGCCTCAGACCTTGTTCATCTGGATCGGAGCCTCAACTGGTTGGTATCATTATTTCCCTTCTGCAGGGTGATTATCAGTCCTGGGCATTTAGTCTTGCTCTCACCAGCCTTCCAATACAGTCCGTTGATGCATTCTTTAATGCCCTGGGTCTGCTCTACGATAATCCGGACAGAGTGGCCTTGGCTGAAGCTCATCTCAGGGTCCTGAAACAGGGCCGTCGCACTGCCGACGAATATTGTGTGGAGTTCAGACGCTGGTCCACGGAGAGCGAGTGGAATGATCCGGCACTCCGGAGTCAGTTCTGTCTGGGCCTTTCCGAACAGATAAAAACTCTCTGATGCAATACACAATCCCAGCTACACTAGAGAATCTCATGCAATTGGTCATCAAAATTGACCGCAGAAGAAAGAAAATCTGAGAGGGATACTACTGTTTCCTCATGCTCTCTTCTGACTCCTTCTGCTGCACCTTTTGAAGCAGCTGAGCCCATGCAGCTAGGTGCTTATCACCTCACTTCGGAAGAAAAAACCAGGAGACGTACTTTAGGCCTTTGTCTATATTGTGGCAACAGGGGCCATCTCCTCCAAAGCTGTCCCAACAAGTCAGACAAGTCAGGAAAAGAACAGGCATAGAGAACATGGAAGAAGTTCGTCTAGGTCTGCATATTATATCTTTCAAAAATGCACTCCTGGTTCCTGCGTAATTTCCTTTGGTGCACAATCCACGTCTGTCTCTGCCTTACTAGACAGTGGCGCTACTGGGAATTTTCTGAATCTGGATTTCGCCCGTTCCTTGGTGATTCCTGCCATTAAGCTCAAATCGCCCATCACTGTTTGTGGCCTGGATGGTGGTCCTTTACGGGGTGGAAAAATATGTTCACAGACACCTCTGTTGCAGCTCACCGTGGGGGCGCTACATTCTGAAACCCTGTCGTTTTATCTTATTAGTTGTCTGCCCTAAAGGAAGATTATACTCTCTCTCTGTACTGGAAATACAAGCCCTGAAGGATTATATTGAGGAGAATCTTAAAAAAGGCTATATTAGGCCTTCGAAATCGCCAATAGGAGCCGTGTTTTTCTTTGGAGTGGGTGGTAGGGACCCTTATGGAAGGGCTTACCTGGGGCGTCTGCGCTTTGTTTCGTTGTTATGAGGGTTGGTGCTGCCTTGACGGATGCTCCGGATGTTCCAGTTCCGGTTTTTGTTGGTTGTTTCTTTGTTTTTTCCGTGGCGCGACCTGTGGGGAGATAGGATGGGGATAGGGAGGGAGAGAGGGGGGGGGAAATGGGGAGGGGGGGGGAACAGGCGAGACAGTATACACGAATTCGGCCGTCAGGTGGCTCTTCTAGAGTGGGAGATGTTTATAGCTCCTTTTGCAGTATGTTTATAGCTGTTTTGTCTTGTTTATAGCTCTAGTGCCGTGTATACTGGGGCGACTATGTGGGTATGCAGCGTAGTAAACTCTTAGGGGTGGGCCGGCCAGTGGGATTACGGTGCCCGGTTCCAAGTGCTTCGGTAAAAGCTATGCAGTAAATCTGCTAATTGGTATATAAACTTGCTTTCCCTAAAATAATGTAGTGTGGCTGGATGGTGGGGGGGTGGAGCAAGCTTTTGGTTTAAATATAAATTTGGTAGTGTTCCCTTCTAAAAGGGAGAAGCGGTGTGTGTAATTATGTTCAGATAGATAGAGGGAGAGATATGTGGGGAGTTTAAAGGTAACAGGAAAGTGTTATGTTGTGGGTGCTATGTAGATGCTTAGGTGGATGGGTAACAATGTATTAGCGTTCTGCTGCAAAGCTCTAAAAAGAGCAGTTTGGTGTACAGGTTACCTTGGGTGAGCGGGTTGGCTGCTGTTCTGGATACTGGATCGTGGCGCTGGACGTGTTTTTCTTTGTCTCCAAGAAGGACAGGACTCTTCCGACCCTGCATTGACTACCGCGGGTTGAATACAATCACCATTAACAATATTTACCTGCTTCCACTCATATCAGTCCTCTTTGATCAGCTCAGAGGTGCTTCAGTGTTTACCAAGATCGACTTACGTGGAGCATATAACCTTATTCGTATCAGAGACGGGGACGAATGGCAGACCGCATTCAACACTCACTCAGGGCACTATGAGTATTTGGTCATGACTTTCGGTTTATGCAACACGCCCGCTGTCTTTCAGGACCTAATTAATGATGTTCTCAGGAAATTCCTAGGCCACTTTGTTGTGGTATTCCTGGATGACATCTTGATTTTTTCTTCGTCCTTGGATCAGCACCGCCTTCATGTGAAACAGGTCCTCCTCAAACTTCGGCAGCATCAACTGTTCGCCAAGCTGGAGAAGTGTGAATTTGAGGTCCGGAAGAGCTCATTTCTCGGGTACATTATCTCCCCAGATGGGTTCTTAATGGATCCTAGCAAAATTCAAGCAACCTTAGAATTTATGGGCTTCGTATATTATTACCGGAGATTCATTCATTCCTTCTCAGACCTAGTCACTCCTCTTACTGCTTTAACCCGTAAAGGGGCTGATGCCACCAACTGGACCTCTGATGCGATAGCCTCTTTTGAAGCCCTGATGTCAGCTTTTGCCAATGCTCCGGGTCTTAAGACACCCCAAACCTGAATTACCTTTCGCCATTCAAGTGAATGCCTCTTATATGAGTGTGGGTGCTGTTCTTTCCCAGAAGGATTGAGAGCACAAATTACACCCATGTGCCTACTTTTCACGGAAATTCTCTTCTGCTGAGAGTAATTACGATGTGGGCAACCGTGAACTTTTAGCTATAAAATGGGGATTTGAAGAATGGCGACACTGGCTAGAAGGAGCTGTCCATGTCACCTCTGTACTTACGGATCACAAAAATTTGCTATTTATTGAATCCGCTAAACGCTTAAAATCCAGACAAACATGCTGTCCATTGTTTTTCACCCGCTTCAAGTTTATCTCCTACAGACCGGGCTCCAAAAAACATTAAAGCGGATGCTCTCTCCCGAAGTTTTATTTCCTCTCATGAATTTATTGTGGAGAAGCTTCTCGACTCCAAGAAAGTCCAGGGAAAAACCCATTCTCTGGTACATTGGAAGGGCTACGGCTCAGAAGAACGCTCTTGGGTCCCTCGGAAGCGCCTACACGCTGACAAATTCCTCCGAGAATTATTTAAACGATTCCTTGAAAAACCTGGATGCCAGGGTTCCTTGACCCCTCCTCAAGGGGGGAAGGCACTGTTACAAGCCGCGGCGGTGCTCAGTTGCTGCGACTCTCACCTGCGTCCAGCTCATCTCCATGACGACCGGGATGTCACTTCCTGCTTTCGCCCCGGCCATTGACTAGGCAACGGTCGGGATGCTGTAGTAGCTAGCGCCGCATTAGGGGCAGCCGGGCGTGTGTGCAAACCTGTTAATTTAATTACATTATTAAACAGCTCCTGAGGTTGATTTCTCTGGTTCTACAAGCTCATGATAATATGGTTAACTGCAACATACTGTAATTATGTTTACACCACCATATATAGGGAAGATGTATTAAACCTTCAAGAAACACAAAGTGGAAAAGTTAAGGTTTTTTTTTCTAATGACCATTTAAAAAAAAAAAAAAAGTGAGACTTTATAATAAACTGGATTTGGGTATTTCTCATTTGCATTTTATGGAAGTGAAAAATAATAATGAAAATTTTATTAACTTTTCATAGCTCAACATGTCATTGCTAGTGTGTTGTATAAGTGATTGCCCTTTTTAAAATATTAAAAATGATCACACATTTTAAACATATATGATCATTTTAACAAGACTATAACTCAACTAATGAAGTAGTAGTAGACATGAGTACTGTATGTGTAATAGACTAGATCTATGTTTGCAATCACATCTCTCAGCAGTGTTCCAGAGCCAGTGAACTAACTGAACTAAATGAGCAACTGAACTAAGTGAACTAATCTTTTTTTTTTTTAAAATCAGATACTGTTTTATTGAATTTTAGTTCATATAACAGAAAACAACAAAACATATATTACTTAACCTATGTCAGCCAATTAGCAGAGTCCCAAGGTCACCCAGATGAGATCAGTGCGGGTATAGATATAGATGTTGAACATATAAATAATACCAAATAATATATAGAGAAAATGGAGCAGGTTCAGATTTGATGGAACAGTTACATACACACGTATTTGAATACATAACTATCCTGCATATAGCCTCATCAGAGATATCGCGTAAAGTAGCAGGTTATCAGCACCACAATAATGAGATTAAATTAATTTATTTAATTTCATTTAGCACAGACCAGATCAAGCGGAGAGTTCACAATTAACTATCCAACATCCTGGACCATCCTTCTTTTTCTATGCTTGGACTCGTACCAAGAGGACCAGACTTGATGATATTTGTGCTCGGCCCTTCGCAAGGTATAAGTGTATCTCATGATCCATGGTCTCATTTACCAAAGCCCTACAGCTACAGAAGTCTGGTTTTGCATTTACCAGCCAATTACGCGCTATGACAACTTTTGCCAAAGTAAGTGCTGTAAGGACACATTTATAAAGAGGTGTGCTTCCAAAGGAGGGATACCGGGTACCACCTCAGTTATACATTTCCATATTTTTTCCCAGAAAGCATGGACTAACTGACATTCCTAGAGAAAGTGCCAAAAACCACATCATGGTTGAGATCATTTAGGGCAATCAGCGTTCCGAGCCCTATCAATGGTTGCCAGAGACAATGAAGTGTGATATACCCTATGTAAAATATGAATTTGTTGAAAACGAACTAACGATGTAGCAAGTTTAATACTTTTTAGGATGTCGCACCATTCCTCCTCATCAATTGTACCAATATTGGATTCCCATTTTACCTTGAGAGGTAATAGACTATTACATGTCTGATGATGTTTAAGCTCTGCATAAACTGAAGAGATAACTCTGCGACCCTTCATACTCTCAAGCAGAGATCTAGTAGGGGCGTTAGCCAATATGGGGGGGTGTTCCCAAAGTGTGACAGAGTAGCATGTCTGATTTGCAAATATCGAAAGAAAGCCCACTGAGGAATCTGGAAATCTCTTTTCAATTGTTCAAATGATTTGAACAAATTTGTGTCATAGAGCTGACCCACCGTAGACACGCCCAAATGCCGCCAGAAACAGTCCCCACTCAGTTTACATAATTCAGGTAGAGCGTCATGATACCAGATCCGAGTATCTGCAACCACTCTTTTCCCCCCAAGGATTTTATGTGCTGTATTCCAGATCCTAATGGCTTGTGTAATGATAGGAGCTTCTATTTTAGGAGACCGACCCATCAAAAACACCTGTAGAGGAGTGAACTGGGGCCCCGCCCGCTCACCAATAAAGCCCAACAAGGAACTGACATTACGTCCATTCATCCACTCAATCAGATGTGACAACTGGGCTGCCATATAATATAATCTGAGGTTGGGTAGCGCCAAACCACCCTCAAACTTGGATTTACATAAAGTACTAAGTTTTATTCTGGCCCTTTTGTCACCCCAAATAAATAAAGTATTGCATGTAGTTGCGGGACAAAAAACTCCTCAAATTTTTTATAGTTCCACAGGAATACCATCTGACCCTGGGGACTTCCCGTTAGGAAAGGATTTAATAGCCAATTCAACTTCTTCAACTGTGAGAGGGGCGTCCAAGAAGGCAACAGATTCACTAGTCAGACTAGGGAGTTGGATAGTGTCTAAATATGAATGAAGCTCTAAGTTCGAAAAAGACGCTTTAGAAGCATATATTTCTTTGTAATATTGCAAAAAGGAATTGTCGATATCCGCCCCAGCGTATTGTTTCACTCCATTTTGATCATAAATAGCTGTAATTACTCTGCTATCCCTTTCTTCCCTAGACAAACAGGCCAGATAACTGCCACCCATATCAGCCACCGAGTATTGTGCATGTCTAGCAAATAGCAACCTCCTTTTTGATTTATCCAGCAGAAAATCTGACCATTTTTGCTGCGCATCCAGCCACTGGATTCTATCATCCGTTGATCGCGACAATAAATATTTGGATTCTAAATTTCTACAGGACTGTTCCAATTCAACCTCCTTTGAGCGATTAAATTTTTTGGTATCTGCCATCTTCTTTCTAAGTGTTCCCCTCAAAAAGGCCTTAAATGTATCCCATAACAAGGCAGGATAAGCATTGGAATTATTCCCAAAATAACCCTCCCATAATACTATGAGATCAGCACCGCCCGCCATTGGCTGCAACCATGCTGGGTGCAATTTCCAAAAACGAGTTCCCCTCTCTACCATGGTGTCCACCTGCGCCATAACAGGAGAATGATCTGATATACCTCTTGGCAGGTGTTCAATCTTGGAAACAAGAGGTGACAAGATGGGAGACAGAAGGATAAGATCTATCATAGAAAGTGTATTGTGTGAAGTAGAATGACAAGAGAATTGTTGTGCCTCTGGATTACGAACTCGCCACACATCCACAAGCCCCATTTCCCGAAGAAGTTTAGAGATGCAGTTGGACGTGGAGGACCCAAGGGTCTCGTGTCAAGTGTCTCTCTTCATCTATCTAGGATAGGGTCAGGAACATTATTAAAGTCTCCCATACAGGTGACGGGGGTATCTGGTGATTGGGATATGAAGGTTGCCGCCTTCCCAAACACTTCCGTACCATATGGAGATGGAATATATATTGCCAAAATTATTATTGGAGGAAAGTCAATTATCGCTCTTATAAAAACGCATCTACCGTAGGGGTCTAACTGTAAACTTTCCAGAGAGAAATGCATATTTTTCTTTATCAAAAGTGACACTCCTCTAGAACTAGGTGTGTGAACAGCGTGGTACGCCCATACCACCCATTGTTTTTTAAGTGCCATTACTTTACCCCATGTAGGTGTGTTTCCACCAAGCACACAACATCCGATGCATACTTTTTAAGCTGAGAAAGTACCAAGTTACGCTTGACCTTATCATTCAAACCTCTTACATTCCAGGTGAGCAGACGGAGCCCCCCCACCACCCGGCTAATCTCCACCATGACATATCAGGTAGTATATATATTTGAGGATAGCAAGGCCACACTGGCACAATCCCAATATAAATGAAGCATAACATTAACACAGCAAATATACATCATCACATTATGCATTGCAATACAATCCGAAACTGCCCCGCACCGATCTCACAAAACTTCAGTATGAAAGTATAACATAGAACTCCAATGCTGACAGTAAAGGAACATAATGAGAACAACTTAAAGTAGAACAATATCCAAGTGTAAAACAAAATACACATTTCAAACCCTTCCTTCCCACCCCGCATACTCTGCACAACACTAACCGTTAGAGTATACTTGGATCCCTAAACTAGAAGAAATTACCCCAATTTAACCAAACTATCTATCTAATTACCCAAAATTGGGAGAGCGACTATAACTAGCAGGAGGTCTCCCACATTTAAAATCCTACAACCAATTCTGCTTTGGTGAACCTTCTATTACAAAGCCTTTTCTAAACAAACGGTGAGAAAGCATAACCAGTATTAGCAACATCAATTGTAAAATTGAAGACAAAATGGAAATAATTGAATATTTGAAAACTTAGGCTATCAAGTATCCAAATCCACCGCCGGCATTCTGCGATCCAACTAGTCAACAGCGTCCTTGGGTGTCGTGAAGAAGTGTTGTTTTCCGTCTGCTGATATGCGCAGCCTTGCTGGGTATAACATGGCATATGGCAATTGTAGATCTCTCAATCTTCTTTTAAACAGCACCAAACTGGGATCTGGATTTTTGTACATTCATGGCAAAATCAGGGAAAACTGAAACAATATGGTTATTAAACTTTAAAGGACCTTGTTGTCGCACCAGGCGGAGGACAGCATCCCTGTCTTTGAAGTGCAGGATCTTTGCAATAAACGTACGAGGGGAGGCTCCAGGTGGTGGAGCCTGAGGAGGGAGGCGATGTGCTCTTTCAACTGAGAAAAGAGGGGAGAAGGCTTCTTTCCCAAATTCTTGGGTCAACCAATTTTACAAAAAGGCTTTGAGGTTCTGACCCTCTAATTTTTCCGGAAGACCCACAAATCTCAGATTGCTGCGCCTTAAGCGCCCCTCCATATCAGAGAATTTCTGCTTGCACTGGCTCAACTGAGTCGCCAAATCCAAAATCTGTCTCTGTACAGGAGCACCAGCATCTTCCAAGGATGAAATTCTATGCTCCGTTTCTCCTAGCCTTTCACACGTTTTTTGAAGGTCATGTCGGATAAGGGAGAGATCGGCCTGCCCCTCGCCTATCCTATCTGTGACCTTTTTTTCACTTGCATTTATAGCTTGAAGTATCTGTTGTAGAGATGGAGGAATTTCTGCGGGCTGCGAACTCAGATTAGGTAAGTTCACCGATGCCTCTGGTAGTTGCCCAGCATCTTTAGGAGCAGCTGATGTCGATTGGCAGGCATAGAGCTCCAACTTAGCCGCCGCGGCTGTTGCAGTGCCATACTTTCCCATAGTGCTGCTGGGATAGTATATCAGGATAGACAGCGGTATGTGTCAAGGCTTATTCCCCCCTTTTTATTTCCCCTTGTTTTATTTCTTCACCTGAGGCAAAGATACAGTATAATAGTGTAAGAGCAACACCCCACAGAGAGTATCCCACACTCACTCTCTTACAAATTTAATTGGGTTTCAACCTCCACCAAGCTGATCAGCACAGAAGATGTGGCTCTATAGGGTACTATTGTACACAACGGTATTGTAAAGATTGCAACTTCCCTGTCAGATCAGATCAGGGTACAAAATACAAATGGCGCCTGCCATGAGGGATCAGCCTATTAATGTCTAAAATGGTGGGCAACTGCTTCACAGTGCTCTCCCTGCAACCAGAGTAGTCAAAGCTGTGTCAGAGAGGAGCGCTTGCTAGACACTTCACTTGCAGAGTCCTGCTTACAATTTAAGTTTACTATACAGGATCAGCGTGAGCTGCTGCTTCCACACACCTCCATAGACAAGCAGCGCATTCGTGCCAGCAGGTATCAGCCTCCTTCACTCCGCCAGGACCACACACACAGATGGCTGCACAGCTATGTGCACTCGGCAGCGGAGGGGATATAAGCTGGAAGAGTCAGTGGGCCAGCGTCCAGAGCAAAGAGCACAACCATCTCACCTCCCATCAGCGAACAACAGACATCCAAGATGGCGGGTGCTGTTCCTGCCGCAATTTCCCCATCCTCCACTGGTCAGGCAGCGCTTCAGCAGAACGGTCCTCCGCAATCAAAGGCAACAGGTGAGACACAGGAGGGAAACGCCAGCCAGGTCCCCCAAGCTCCCACACCAAAGATAGGGAGAATCGGCAGGTCAGCAAACACCAGGGGTCACGATCGCTCCCCGTCCGGGCACCGGCGCCAGTTCACAGAAGTACCCGAAAACCTTCAACCCTGACTCAGGAGGAGGAAAGTGCTATATGCTGCAGAATTGGGTTGCAGCAGCAATCGGAGAGAGGATTCAGGATATGAATTCCACAGGATTTTGCGGGAGCTGATGGAACTAGTGTCCTACTCCATGCTGCTCCAGGCCATGCCCCAAGTGAACTAATCTTTTGAGCGAACTAGATCAGGATGAACTAATCTCCAAAATGAACTAGATTTCCCATCACACCACCAGACATCTGGGTGCCAAATTAGCAGGGGGGGAACCCATGTGGTATTGCTCTACATCAACTCCCATTCTTTAGGACTATTCTGGACAAACATCTATTTTGAAGAACCTGGAATGATTTTGCAGAGTGGAGTCACAACCGTGAGAATTTTGGACTGCTTGAAATAAAAAAGTCTGCAAGAGTAACAGGAGGATTGGAAGAGCTTGGTTTTGAAGGGTTATCTCATATCAGCTCCGCTGCAAAACTTGTTCCAGATTCAGTGTCTCAAACACTGAATTGTGCTTGGGATTCTACTCCAGTATTCCTATACTCCATTGGGATAATCTTAAGGGTCTGTCTGCCCTGTAAGCCTACAGCGAAAGACTGGGATTTAGATCCTTACAAAACTGGCAGAGAGCGTACTGGCCAAGTGGCCAGGGCCCTCATCAACATTCAGAAGCTGTATTAGCAACTTGACAAGGATGTAGGATTCCAACAGTTTGGTCCAGATAAGTGATTGCATTATATCCAATAGTGGCTAATAATATATGGGCTCTGGGATACTGTGTGAGGTTTCTGGCGATTGCTCTGAATATTAATTTGTATTCCTGTACTAAGTTGCTATTATTTTGCGATTTCTATTTCATTCTGTAATTAAGATACTGTTTTATCTTACACTTCTCCTCGCCTGTACGATACAAGAACTCATAAGTTGCCAGGGTACCTATTAGTCTAGGTTCAAACACCCTGGTATCCTGACACCAGGAGTAAGGCATGTGATGGAAAAGCTGGTGGGCAGACATGTGGCATGTGCTGGAACATCTGGAGGGCAGGGGGGCATTTGACAGAAAAACTAGAGGGAAGGTGGGGCATGTGAAAAAGCTGGTTATTCACATGTGGCACCTGAGCTAAAAGCTTGTGGGCAACATGGTGCATGTCCAAATCAATATTTCCAAATTTAAAATCAAATATTTTAACTTTGAAAAATTCCTTGCGGTTTAACATCTACGATTAAGGCTTCTTGTACATAATTTAAAATTTAAGAAAAACAGAAACGCAAGATCCAAAATGTAATGACATTATGAAGCCTTAATGGATGTGTTCTTTGCGCAATACAGTTATGATATGCCATTACACATCCTGTGGTTAGCTGTAGATTTAGCACCATCATGGAGTAAGATTGCTGTCAACTCACAAAATTGTGGAGCCAATTCACAGATTAGATATGTGTGCTCATTGGAATAAAACACATGCAGACTATGCAATTGAAGGTCTGAGCAGCTATATAGCACAAAAGATAGTCCCCACATCCATCACACTCTGCACTGATTTATGTATGGTAATTTAGAGTGTTTTTGGAGCATGATTTGTCAGAGTCCCATATTGAGGATTTAGTAGTTGTTGTGGTTGAGTTTTAACATCAACACACTCAATTGGAAATTGCATAGGACTGCTTAGGATTTAATAAACCTGATGAATAATTTTGCAATAAGGCTGTTGCTATGGAGAGCTTTTCATTTTGCACCAGTGTGAGACATTTTGGTTCCCTAATTTTCTCTGCAAGCATTTATAATATCTATATCTGTATTTGAGCACTCATTGCTTTAGTTGGCATATAGAAAATCATATAATGCATATAGCATCAGTGTGGTCAATATCGTGCTTTACATAATATAATCCAAAATTGTAGGTTAAACCTAAAGTTGCTTTAAATTTAATGTGGATATTTGAGCATGGTTTATTAAATAATTTACACCTCCCATTTGCCATTGATGTTCCCATAAAGATTTCATAATATATTTTGCTGACATAGTAATGTTTGCTGACTGACATGATTTCCATGAGGCAGTCTTTCGTTTTTCAAATTGATATAAACTGATAATAAAAGGATTGCTTTTAATTTTTTTCTGCTGTCTAATGGGTCGAAAACATTTAAGACCACAATTTGAATATGTGTATATTACAGCAGATAAAAGTGGGCAGCACTGTGGCTAAGCGGTTAGCACTTCTGCCTTACATCACTGGGGTCATGAGTTCAATTCCCGACCATGGCCATATCTGTAAGGAGTTTGTATGTTCTCCCTGTGTTTGCGTGGCTTTCCTCCGGGTGCTCCGGTTTCCTCCCACACTCCAAACACATACTGGTAAGTTAATTGGCTGCTAACAAATTGACCCTAGTCTGTGTGTGTGTTAGGGAATTTAGACTGTAAGCCCCAATGGGGCAGGGACTGATGCGAGTTCTCTGTACAGCGCTGCGGAATTAGTGGCGCTATATAAATTGATGATGATGATCATTTGCAAACCATATGATCAAGTGGGGTCTAATAAAATAAAATAAAAATAATATTTTATTTAGCACTCCAATGTGTGAAATTGATTTATAGGATATCTAGGATATAGCATCTGCAACGCAGACTTAATACTCAAACAGTTTTCAGATGCACACATTTATTCTTTTGAAGGACAATGTTCTGAAATATCCAAATGAATTTAATCTACAAACAGAATACACAATTACATTTTGACCAGCTCAAAAAGTATATACCTGTACAAATATGTTACAAAATATTGCTGACACAAATCATTTTTAAATCAACAATTATGCTGAATGTATTAAAAGACAACACACAGGACCCAGTCAAGATATTGTTAAAACAAACGGTGTTCCATTTTCATTGCAAATACAGAGTTTACAGGAAAATAGAAATATTACAAAAGTAAAAAAAAGAAAAAATAATCAGCCTGCACAATTATACAATATATCATAGGCACCTTGGAAACTTTGTATATGAATAGCTGATTTAATATGGGAAGGTGTATAGAAATATTAGCCAGTATTTAGTTGAGAAAATAGGTGTAGTCTAAAGAAAAGCTCCTTTTTCACGCCAGTTCTGAGTAAGCATAATTGGCAGCATTTCAACATCCTCCTCCTCTTCTTCGCTGGTTTTTGATTTCATTACTCCTATCAAAACATCATGTAAATCATCCTTGCGGTTCCTCAAATGCTCAATTCGACGGTAACATTCACTAAAAAGTAAAGTGAGAAAAAGTTGACCAAGTAAAGTTGCATTACATAAATTCCAACGTAATCTCTCTGGTAAATATTATTGTCAGTATGATAGTCTGAAGAAGCTTTAACATGAGATGGGTCAAACGTGATTTCAGCTGATTGCAGCTTTGAATAAAGTGGATTGCAACAAAGATGATTTATAGTCAAAAAGATTATATGATGTTAAAATTTTGTTAAAGCTCTAACAATATGAAAACTAAAAATATAAGTAAAAAGATAAAGCAGTTTTTCATCATCATCATTTATTTATATAGCCTTATGAAGTCAATCCTAGAATACGCACATCTGCTCATCAATTTCATCAATCTGGCGATCCAATCGGCCTTCCTCATCCTCTTCTGCAACGATTGCTTCAGAAACCTTCAAAACACAAATTTTACAGTGGAAAAGGGATTCATGCAAGAAAAACCTTCAATATCATAAAAATTAAATTGCTATAAAACAAAAACAAAAGCAACGCACATATCTTGAGAAGTTTAGTACCTAAAAGGTTTAGTCACATTTCATAATAAGGTCTGTTAACCAAGTTCTGACTAAAAATGTTGGTATGGAATCTAGCATAGCAACCCAAAGGCTCTAGTAAAGAAAACAAACTAAAAGCAGTGTCTAAATACAAGAGAGCTGTGGTGGGCAAGTACAATACTTATTCAGCTCCCCCAATATTTAAACTAAAATGACTTAGGCTGGGTACACACCACAAAAGCTTTCAACCAACTTGTTATCACAGACGATTGTACAAACGACTGAAGTTCCAATTAGTCTCCCGATTCATGTATACACGATTTACTTTCAGATCTGTGCTTTTCATCTAGCCCAAGAGCAGTGTAGTTGGTCATTCCTATCACACTGATTAAAAGGCTGGGTACACATAAAAAGAACTTTGCCTTTTTCACAATGTCATTATAAATTTTGTTAGCTTCTGTGACTCAAACAAAATATTCAGTCCCAGAACGAACGGACGAATTACTCCACCTACAGCACTCTACATTTAAGACAGACACAGTGACAGGTTCTTAACTCTCTCTGGGCAGACAGTTGTGAGTCCATACACACTGCAGGATGGAAAGGAGGTTGGAATGAGATTTATAGTTCTGCTGAACAATCAAATGAAACGACGATCGGTACTTTGGAACGACGACTGTTCATCATGCAAATATACACACACTAATGAGATATTGGGCCAAAAACGGTCATTTATCGGGTGTTTGGCACGATAATTGGTTGAAAAACCTGTAGTGTGTATCCAGCTTTAAATTAGTGGAATAAATGCCTTAGGAAACCAACTAAAACAATATTATCCTAGTGCCTCCAAGAATACATGCATGATGCCAGCTTTTATAAAACAAAAACATGTGAGGACATATTTATTTCCAAACAGGAAAATGCACAAGACTCTTGGTCACCATTACATTTTTAGTATAATAAGCATGGGCTACAAATGTAACATTGTAGAGTGGGCTGAAGGAGACAGTTGATAATGGTTGGGTAAAAAGTGAAAGCTGTACAGAACCCACCCCCCCCCCCCCCAAAAAAAAAAAACAAACCCAAAACATTAGTACTTACAGTATTAACTTGACGAATTTCCTTCTGAAACTCTTCCCACTCTTTATCCAACTGATCTTTAGGAGCATCAACTTTTCTCACCTTTACAAAAAAAACACAATAAATAGAAATAGGTCTGTTGTGTAATTATAGATCACATTTTCTATGACATAGTATAAGGTGGTGTAACTTACATGCATGAATTATTAGTCTTACTACTATGTTTAAAGAAGAAAAAAAAAGTAACCCTCTTATCTGTATGTATAGGCCTGCGCACAGGGTCCATTTACAACAGCTCCAACGGGGCCGCAATATATACAACACTGCCAAAACTAAGCTGCTGCACATTTTCAGCTGCAGCAGCTCCTCCCATGTTCCTTTGCAGAACTTAAGAGTACAGATAAGGAAACAATGAACTGCGCTATGAACCATCAATACAATAATATATAAATCTTTCAAAAATTAAATAAGAAAATGTTAAAAAGGCTTCAATAATATAAAATAATAATAATAATAATACTACAATAGTCCTTTGTATAATCATATAAATATTCATGGTAACTGTTGCAAAAATTATAAGCACATATAAAATTATGATTATGAGGATAAGTCTGTTAAGCAATCTGCAAAAATAAGTATCTCGACAAATCAGAGATCACTAGGCAAAAGTTAAATTAGTTAAAGAAGATAATCCCTCCAATTACTGATGATATGGCCTGAAGCAATGGTGATAGTGATGACCTCACTTATAGCATTAATCTCTGACATTACGTCCCTCTGAGTGGAAAGAGTTCAATTAGCTTCAATGCCAAATGCAGAAAGCAGCAGAAAAGCAAGTAATTTGGTTGAAGTGTTCAAATGATTATGGGAGGTTGAAATCTGCTTGGTTCCACGTGAACAAAGAACAGAAAACGGTCTTTGAAGATGCTGTATCCGATGCCTTAATGCATTTCTGCGCTGTCTTCACTTTTATCAGCAGGGAATCTCAAAATGGGCCAGCCTCAGTATTTAAATATTTAATAACCAAGCAAATGTGGTGAATAATACTATCACCTGTGCAAGTAAACAGCACGAATTCATCAATAAAAAGTGATTTTTGATGAAAAAAAAAAAAAAAAAAAGGTTATGTAACATTTACCAAATCTCTTAAACTAAGAAATTATTAGATATTTATCGAAGTGTTTAAATTTTTTAGAATAATTTGGGGTGTATGGAGGAATCTGACTTGTACTAAAACGAAACATTTCAAAAGCCAATCAACAGTATGAAACAGACATCGTTCAGCTGATAATGGACAGTTAATTACTCAGACAAGTGAAATTTCAGATAGGTGTAAAAGAAACTATATCAGCAGACAATGTAGTTTCAAAAATAGTCAACATCAAATGTATATACTCCATCGGTCGGAATAGAGAATAATAAAATAATCTAATTTAACATATTTAAAAAAAAGTATTTTCTTTTGCCAAACCTGCGCTATACAAGCTGCATATGTAACCATATTGAAGAGAGAGCAAGATCGCTGCAAAAATCACTAGCAGTGTTATGGAGTGACAAGTAATCTTCCATATTCGTTTTAAGCGACATAGAAAATCACCAACATTTTTATTTATTGATAGCATTGTCAATGAAATTGTTCGTGGGGAAAAAAGAAAAAATATATATATTTTTTAATCTCTTTATTTTCAAATATATAACAAAACATGAAACCTGAAAAAAGATGTCACAGAATCAACATAACAAATATCTTGTGAGACCAAATCGGTAAATAAAGCCATCAGGGCGTAGAGCCAACTGAAAAGAACAGAGGAATAAAAGTGGAAATATACACGTTATTCGTTAATTTGACTCTCAGGAGCAGGGTAAAGGGAGAAGGGGTAGATGGAAAAGAGGAGACAGGGGCCTTGGGTGTAAGCAAGGGTAAAGGGCAATGAGGAAGAGAGGAGTCTCAATTTAATCCAGGCTGCAGATAGAGGATTGGGGAACCAGAACAAAGGAGCCTATATGTCATGGAATTTAGGCAATGTATTGTTGAGAAGACTACCAATATATACCATGGAGAATATATACCATATTCTATTCAACAATTCCGTTTTAGACATTTGATATGCCCTCGCTATCAGCAGTTTAGAGGCGTGACTGATATGTAGTATCAGTTGATTTTTGAGCTCTCTCAATGAATTGATGGGAGTATTAAGTAGAAGTATTAGAGAATCCTTTGGTATTCAGACTTTGGTGATCTGCTCAATGATGCCTAGGGCAATAGTGGAGATACGTGAAATTACGTGCGGATTTCTCTGCAGTCCCTCCAACACCTGTTGGATACCAGGGGGTATATCAGATTAATCTTTTCGGGGACCATGTACCAAGGCGAGTATATTTTATAAGAGTTTTCTTTTATACTCAAATTAATGAGAGCTTTGGCAAATGTTTTCCTAATCGCAGACCATTACTTGTTCTAGAGATACCAATTACTTTTTCCCAGGCTTCTTCATGGGCTTCCAATGATAGGGGCTCAAGAGCACGGATAGAATGATAAATTATAGATATGTTCCAACGTATCTACTCTGTACGCCATAAAAAGACGAAAGTTGTACGTGTCTGGGATTGAATGAAAGCCAGAATGTATAGGTATTGGAAATGCAAAAAAGGGAGGTGGTATTTAGCCTGTATGTCTGCAAAGGAGGTGGGGTTGAACTCCACCAGAATATGGACAAACCTGTCAAAGTTCCTAGCTTTCTATGGCACGGCAGCCAATATCTGTGTGGCCTGGAGGAAATAGTGGGTGCTTCCAAATAGGGGATAAAAAACTAAACTTGTGGGAGTTTTTGAGATGCATAAGAAGGGTGTGCAGTTCGATAATGTCTTTTATGGTAGCTTGGTTCTCTTCCATATCTGAGTCTGGGCAGGGAGTTTGTCTGGTCGAGGGAAATTATAGGATTTTTCAGCCACACAGGTTTTGTGTGTCTAGCTGATGTCTTGTACATTGAAGATAGAGTATGAGTAGGTGGCAGAAGAGATGAAAACAAACTTGCTGTCAGGACAGAGCTCTGGATAGATGTGCACTAGTAGCTACAAAATCTACACCACTGAAAATCTGGTCTTAAAAGACAATGAGACCCAGTAGTAAAACATTCCTGTGAAAAAAAATAATAGGGCAGGGAAGTGCCCAAGAGTAAGAAACCTGTGTGGCTAGTTTGCTTGTAAGTAACTTTTATAAATATATTAAAATTATTAGCACAGTGCCAATTTATCTCATTGCAAATGTACTGATTTTGATACTGTGTTATATATCTGTATTAGCAATGAACTGATTTCTTAGGCAAAAGGCATATGCCGGGGGAGGAAATGTGTTTTCTATAAATATCTGAAGTCAGGTAATCGCATATTAATTAGATCTTTTTTTTTTTTATCATAGTGGCCAACATGTCTGTTTAGCCTGAAAGACAGGGAGGGGGAAATTAGCCTTGCTATCTCTCTAAGAGAGAAAGCAAGCAAAATAGGAAACTTAACACCCAGTTTCAGGAAATCTAGAGATTGAAGTAAATCTTGTTAAAGCTTAAATTGCATTAGCTCCAGAGTTAAAAGATATATTACATCCTAATGGTAATTATTGAATATGATTTATCATACATTGAGGTGCCAGTTAAGACAGGGGCTGGCTTACCTTCTGCCAAGTTAGGGCTGCAAAACTATAAAAAGGTACACTGTTTAACCATGTAGCATCATTTCATTTGTAACTCCTGAAGAGATCACTAGTACCTCAAAACTGGCGTTTAACTGTTCTGAGCCAGCAAACATCACTGCTTAGGGAACCCGCTTTGACACCTATTTTCCGGCTATAATTCTTGTGACCTACAGATTAGACCAAATCTAATGAGTTATGCGGCTGTTCTGAGATTGGGACCCAGTATTCCAGTACCAATGTTTTGCCCATTACCTGCAGCTCTGGTCAGTGTGATAGGCCAGGGGGAACCATTCACAGCAACCCTGATCTGAAGGTAAGAGGTCAGGGGTAACAGCCCAGGTGTACCAGCAAGGAGATACACTAGCAGCGAGTTACCCAGAATGACGCGGTTCTGCACGCCGCAAAAGGAGTCCAGTGGTGACAGCAGCAAAAGCCCCTCTTACTGCGGTTAGAGGGCGCATTTGGGATAAAGAAAAGAGGTTGGTGGCAAGGCAAGGCAATCAGTTCCCAACAACACAACAGACAGGGTGGCATAGGCGGTCCATCCTGTCACAACTGTAAGCGGCCAATGGCTAGACAGCAGAGCTGGGCTCTGTAAGGGGCTACCAAACGAGTGTTGGTTCTGGAACTTCAGATAGGTAGAGAGCAGGTCCAGACATAGGTGGCCTCTTTGAGAAGCTTAGGTTCCATTCGGCAGAATGTAGGAAGGGACTGAGTACAAGGTCAGATGCAGGAGAGCTCACTCGATGTGTGTCCACTTCCCACCTCATACAATTTTTCCTTTTTTTTCATAATCATGCAGACCAACAGCCTCTGTATGTATGCAAGAGCTGTGTAGGGACCCTTCTGGGTCAGTGCTTGGTGAACCGAGAGCTGATTAACGAATTGGGTGCAGATTCAAGCAGCCCCAGACAGAGCACTGTGAAGACAGATTGATAGCAGCAGAAGTAGCCTTTGCAGTGACCGTCGCGCAGTGGAGCTGCTCCTGAGAACAGGCAGGGAACTCCGTCACAGGACAGGTAACGCTTGGGGCCAGGCATTGGGACGGCCTGTATCCAACCTGCTCTTAAGGTGATGTGCGCTCACTCGCATATCAGGACAGGGACACCTGATCTGAGGATGGGCAGTGCCAGCGAGAGCAGTGGGAGAAGGCGAGTGGCAATGTCTACGGTATAATGGAACAGTCACTTGCGGGGTCGAAGACAGAAGTCGCAAGTGTGGAGTCCAATGTGTTGGTCATATCCAGCAACGGGCAGCAGGATAAAGTCTGTCTGGTGGAGAAGACAGTGCGGAAAGTCAGTAGTGAGGGAGTAGTATGGGGGATCATAGCAATGGTCTGTTACTAGAGGCAAGATGAGCCCACAGGGCTGGGGTGGCGGGATTCAGTATGCTATCACTTAATCCTGGTGTCCACTCTCTGCTGATGCCAGGCCATGCCCCGGAAAACTTTTTTTTAAAGTAAGTCTACTCTCTATAGTTCAATGAAAATAATATCCATTGTAACAAGTCAACCGGTGGAAAGAATGGTTAGTTATTATCCTTAAGAAATAAAATTCTTATTCTATAATAAAAAACAAACACTAAACATTATAACTCCGTGTCAGGGATAGCAGTCTCTAGCCACTCCCTGAACTAACATCTTATCATATAATCACAGTCAAACAATATATCACCTCTAATTTGTCAGGAAACCACACCTGACCACCTTTATCTGACACAAACTGCACACTGCGCACTCATGACTTGGAAGCTTACAATAAGGGAACACACAGGATTCCAGTCTGAATCTCGCACACTCACCTCTCAGGCTCAGTCTGAATCTCGCACACTCACCTCTCTTAGGCTACAGACTTAGTTGGTCCCCTTCCCAACACAGACACATGTTTTCACACCTCTTCGCAACAGCCACCAGCTACGTATAAGGCCCGTAGCAAACCTATGACTTAATTACCAAACTGCACACCGTCTGCACTCTGGTAGCTAAAGGGTTAACACAGCCAAGCAATCTCTCTTCTAAACAGGCAGTGAATTCGTTTGGAGCAATAAGGTCAGCACTCAACTTTTAGATTTAATATACAAAAAAAGTACAATGCTTACAGGTTATAAAAACAATTAAGATGACATAACAGGATGATTCATTTCCCAAAAGACTGACAATTTCTTGTAACTGGTCTCAGCTTTTCAAAAACACTTACACCTTTCCTCACCCCAGGGGGTTGCGGCCTCCAGCGGGGGCCTGCGACAGTTTACAATGCACAATTTTGCATCTCCTCTGATTTAATACCCAATCCTAATATGTGACCTAATTTTTTTGTGTAGTGTCACACAGACCCAATATTTATTATTAATAAATCCAATATAAATTTACAAGTTTCGGTCATGTCCAGCATAGGTCCAGTGTATAAGCTGAGTTGGAACAGATTTCCTCACCTTCTGTGCCTGACAGACAGCTTTATTTGACATAGAGGATGCCCTTTATCATGCTATTTATGATTAACTGAAAGTTGCAATTTGGAAACGGAATTTGTTTATATAAGATACAGCAAGCCATCATCCTTGTGTAAGGCCACAAGCTGTGAATGGCTCCCTTAAGTTTCTCTAGGTGCCAGAAACCAATGCTTATGCAAGGATACAGTTCACCCCATGTGGTCTTTAAAGCTCACTCCCTAAGGGCAACAACTGTCCTCTAATAGCACAGGGTTGTGCAGAGCCTCAGAATACACACAGGTCATTTGAAAGTGGGGTTCTGCTTTGAAGTTATTTGCAGTGAACTTAGAGAGAAAAAACAAATAATAGATTCATTTGATACAGAGTATTTACAATGCAGTTATGATTAGGCTTTATTCCTCCCACATATGTTATTGGTTAATCCTTATAACTAATGGATCATTCCACAATTCTAGAAAAAAATTCTACCTTACATTTTCTAATTTCAATTAAATTTAGTATAATAATGTTGTCATGGGTCTAAAGAAAACCTCCAAATCTTAGGCCGATATGTGCACTAAAATTGCACTTTAACGAAAAATTTGCTTTTAATGTTTTTTTTAAATTGTATTTGTAGCTCACCTGTTTGAGATAGAAAGTTGGGGAAGGTCTCATTTTAAACCTCTTTTTATGGGCATACATTTTTTTGGTGCTGTAAATTTAAAAATAATAAAAAAAAAAATGATAAAAGGAGATAAAATTTGAGGATTTTGTTTTATTATATTGATTTGAGCAGTCATATCTTGGGAAAAAGACAAGCGAATTGCCAAAAAGTGTTGCTACTTTTTTTAGTGTTATTAAGAGAAAATATTATTTCTTTATCCAAGTTCAGGGCTTTTTGGAAGAACCTGTATAATAAAGTCCAAGGGATAATCTTTTTCCTTAAGCGAGTTAACTAGATTAGTGGCTTTGTCAGATATTAATGATAATAAATTATCAAATGAACAATTCCTGTGTATCCTTATTTGGCCTGAGGAGATTATGACTATTAACCCTTATTTATAGTGCACCACATGTGATCTGCAGCACCGTACAGAGGCCAAACAACATGACAGTACAATGTATAACAGTACAAAACAAATAACACTAATTCAACACAGCTACTGAAAAGCTGGATGGGTATGGGCTGCAAGGGTATATTCAGTGAAAACCTGTGCCCAAAAGTGTGGCCGTGGCAACAGGATTAGAGCCACTGAACGAGGTGCAAAGATAATAGCTGATGAGCAAAAGTAGGGCCTTGCTCACTAGAGCTTACAACCTAAAGGAAGGGCAGACAAACAGTTGACAAATGGGGGTAAGCAAGTAAAAGGGGATCTGAGGGCAAGAAGTACAAGTGGGAAAGATGGAGGATGAGAGAGGTTGAGGTAAACTACATTGTGAAGTGGTGAAATGGAGAACTGGCAGGCTTTTAAGAATACACAATCTAAATATAATGCGCTCAATTGCTTATAATGATAATCTAATGGTTAACACTAAGTATTAGGTGTAATATATCACTATACTATAAACTCTATTGATGCATAAAGCCTATTGTATATCATGAGGTTGATCGAATAATATCTAAATGGAAACAAATCTTGCAGGTTGAGAACCCACTGGGTAAAAAGGTATATATTTATTCCTGTTCTCTGAACATAATCAGCCTAAGACCAATTGGTAAATAAAAAAAATGCAATAAAAATAAGAAAATGAGTACAACTTATTTACTGTGCATTAATGAGGAAATGATTAAAATTCAACCTCTGAGATTATACTAAAAATAAATTGATTAAACTACAATAAAATCATAAGATCAGAATGTCTATAATACCACAAATAAGATAACAAAATGTCCATAAAATCAGCTTCCAATGCTCTCCGTATATTGATGTAAAGGAATCCTAATTTCAACAGGAAATCAAAAATAAGGAGAAGACTTTGGTACCTTATGTCCCCGTAAGGCGATTGAGCTAAAGGTCATAGCTCTGGAGAGAAACGTGTACTTATCGGTAGCTAGCGATGGGGCCCTTGGAGAGATGTGGATGACAATTGACTGGATATCTGCAAGCAGCAATACGGGAACCGGCTATTCAGATGAAGATGTCAATGAGCAGATGATGGTACGGCGTGCGTTCCACAGTGGAACGCAAACCCGGAACTTCCTGTGTGACGTCAAGGGGGACGTGCCCGAACGGCTTTCATCTGGAACAGCAGATTTCATCAGGGGGTGTATATAGGTGGGTTTGAAGCTGCACAGACTTGGGGATAGTCTGACAGAAAGATGTGAGAATCCAGTAGAGGGGGGACAGAAAAATTGTTCCAGTGGAGGGGGGCAGTACATGAAAAATATTGGATTCAGGAGTGAGATCATCATCATTTATTTATATAGCGCCAGCAAATTCCAAAGCGCTTTACAGTGCACTTTAGTGAAATTTGATTACCAGAGGTGACAGTAACTAGCTCATCAGCGGGCAGCAGGGGAGTATGTATGGAGATGTATGGGGCAGTGAAGTTTGAGAAGGCCTTGTATGTAAAGGTGAGGAGCCTGAAGAAGATTCAGTAGGGGAAGGGGAGCCAGTGCAAGGTTTGGAAGAGAGCAGAGGCAGATATGGAGCAGCGAGACAGGAAGAAAAAAGTCTAGCAGTAGCATTAAGTATAGATCGAAGAGAGGTGAGATGGGAGCAGGGGAGGCCAGTAAGGAGAAGGTTAAAGTAGTCAAGATGAGAAATGATCAATAAATGGATAAGAATTTTGGTGGCATCCTGGGAGAGGAAGGGTCAGATACCTGCAATGTTGTGGAGCTGGAAGAGACAAGATTGGGAAAACTATTGAATGTGCAGGGCAAAGGAAAGGGAGGAGTCAAGAATGACACCTAGGTAGCGGAGTTGGTAAACAGAGGAGATACTGATGTTGTCAATAGTGAGAGGGGATGGGAGGGGAGGAGACTCTTGATGGAGGGAAGACAATGAGCTCAGTTTTTGCACTGTTAAGTTTGAGAAAGCGAAAGGACATAAAGGAGGAGAGACAACTCCTGGAGATGAGAAGTAAACTGGAGTGTCATCGACATAGAGGTGATAATGCAGGATAAACTGATGAGTTCACCCAGGGAGATGGTGCACAGAGAAAAGAGCAGAGGTCCAAGGACAGAACCCTGTGAGACTCCTGCAGGAAGGAACCAGAGGTGGAAACAAAGAAGGACAGTTGGCAATGTATGATGTGAACCATGAAAGGACGGTGTCAGAGAGGCCAATGGTGTGAAGGGTATGCAGCAGGAGAGAGTAATCCACGGTGCCAAAGGTCGCAGAGAGATCCAGGAGGAAAAGCAGGTAGTGTCCCCTGAATGTAATCGAGATAAGTACATTGGTGACTTTGGTCAGGACAGTTTCAGTAGAGTGGAGGGGGCAGAAGCCTGATTGAATCAAAGAGGAAGTTGTCAGAGGAAGTAGCCGATGAGACGGTTATAGACAAGCTACTATAGTATTTTGGATGCAAAGGGGAGAAAATAATTTGGGCAGTAGTCCGTTAGGTGGGGTCAATGTTGGGTTTTTAAGAAAGGGTGAAATAAGCAAATGTTTAAATGAGGGGAAGATGCCAGCGGAGAGGGACAGACTGAACAGGTGAGCATGCAGTGGGGAAAGAGGGAGTGAAGGAGGCGAGCGAAGATGGGATCCAGGGAACAGTATGATGGGGAGAAGATAAGAATAGACTGTTGCCTGTAGTGGGTCGGAATTACGAGTTAGTGGCTGAAGGAAGAGGAGGCAGAAGAGTGATGAAATGAGGATATTTCGTGTTTGATGGCCTCGATTTTTGAAGTGAAAAGGCAGTTGCAGTAAGGGAGGACAGGAGGGAAAGAGGAAGGGGGCAAAGGAGTGTGTTGAAAGTGGCAAAAAGGCAACAGGGATTAAAGGAGGACTGAGAAGAGATAAGAGACTTGAAGAAAGAATGTTTAGCAAGTGAGAGGGCAGAACTGTAGGATGAGAGGATGAACTTGAAGTGAAGGAAAGTTGCCAGGGAGCGAGATTTCCTCCAGTGGTACGGGTGCCTTTTTGAAGGAATCATGTAATTTTGTAGTCCCGAGGTTGGGGTTTAGAGCGGCAAAGGTGGTCAGAAGAGCTGGGGGTGGCAGCATCAAGAGCAGTGGTGAGGGAGTGCCGCATGGTTGGGGCAGGCCAGGGTGAATAGAGGGGAGATTCGAGAGAAGAGAACAAAATAGCAGGCTCAAGAGCACCAATATTACTCGTGGAAAGCGTGGGGATGTTTCTGAGAAAACATTTGTGATGATTACTTTTAAAGTAGATGAAGACATTCACACCTTCATCTTTCTGATAAATAAAGGTATGAATTTTGTCATCTATAATTTGAAGGGTGATATCCAGAAAATTAATTGAAAGAGGGTCAAAAGTGCCTGTGAAAGTCAAATTCTAGGCATTGTGATTGATGAATGCCTATAATTGAGTCGCCCATCCAAATGACAATATATATATATATATATATATATATATATATATATATATATATATATATATATATATATATATATATATACACACATATATATATACACACATATATATATATATATATATATATATATATACACACATATATATATATATATATATATATATATACATATATATATATATATATACATATATATATATATATATATATATATACATATATACATATATATATATATATATACATACATACACACACATACATACATACATACACACACACACACACACACATCTATATATGCATATACATCAATATATACATACATATATCTCTATCTATCTATATCTCTATGGTGTATAGGACCAAGTTCGCTGCAAATTCACCCTCCCAAACAAAGGCTTTTTTTAAACTTTTAGAGAAGGTTAAAGCTCAGGGCGAACCTGGTCCCCATCGCCGTCCCATGTATTTGTAAATAGTGCTTAAGATTGAAAGTGACATTTGTGCGAAATAGAATGAAAGCTATCAATGCCAGAAGAAATGTATTGTTACCTTACAAAAGTGTATGATTCAAATCTAAAATTATTTGACTGCTTTGATATTCATGTGTGAAGATACCGGGTTCTCTGTCCCAATTATACTCATTACATGCTGATTAGCCACCCAGGGGTGCCTTACTATGCCAGGGAATCCGACCTCAGTACCTTCTAAGGTTCGTATAGTCACAGCAGTTAGAAAGTAAAACAACACATTTAATGTACCGTATTTTTCGCTCTATAAGACACACCTAGTTTTTAGAGGAGGAAAACAGGGAAAAAAATATTCTGAACCAAATATCAAATATTCTAAACCAAATGGCACTGCTAATATGGCTATGAGGTCCATGTGTTTGAATGAATAAGTGGAAAATACCTCGGCGCTGTGAAATATATTATGAATATTTATTGAAATCAGTAAAAGTAGGTAGTTCTGGCCAGAACAGTATACCAAATTCAAAAGAGTTCAACAAAGTAAATACAGTGGGGACATAAAATCACAATTTTAACAATGCAGTTTATACAATCACAGGTAATTTCACAATAATCCACTATATCAATGACTGATGCAAACATCTGGGTTATAGAAAAGGGTAAGAAAGTCCTCCACCCATTGTAGACCCTAAATTGTAAATCCTGAGATAGATCCAAATAGTAATATAATATTCCACAATGAATGAGTGCAATGTTAATTACTGTCCGTTTCAGCAGACAGTGCAGAGTATGTAAATTCACAGTGGTGGAAGAAAGTCTGTACACTTACAATTACGGAGAGGTGATCAGCTCCCGATATCTCCTGTAAATTCAAAGTCCAATGTAGTAAATACACGGATCAGCTCCGATGTCAGCTCTGGTGTAGAGGCAGATAGGTAGGAATACTGAGGCGGGTCAGAAGGTATTAGTATGCGGGTAATCCAACGCGCTCGTTTTAGAACAGAACGGAAAACACGTATTTTCGGAGCTGCACGCTGGCGATGGTTGTGTATATAGCTGTTGAAATTATTTTGTTGAATATTGGAGAGCTCTTCTTGGCGCTTCTCCGCAAAAGGCAACTGACTGTGACAGCCGAGGATACAAGCATATTGCTTATTGGACTGGGGATAAGCTTCCACACAGGCTAAGTCACATTGCACCTTACTTCACAACTGCTCGTTCAGCGGCACCACGTCACCAGCATGCGCACACCACTGCAGAATGGAGACATCCGCCCGGCGGCAGGACGCTGGAGCATCCCCACGGCAACCAGGTATTAAGGATCTGTACCAGGCTTTTTTTTTAGTATTCGCTCCAAAAGACGCACACACTTTTTCCCCCACTTTTTTGGGGGAAAAAAGTGCATCTTATGGAGCGAAAAATACGGTAATAAAATATTAAATCATCAGATTATATACACACACACACACACACACACACACAGCAAATAAATGCCGGGCAAGTTCACCACACTATCTGTGCTTACACCACTAGCTTAAGGAGTTAAGGTCACCTGGATGTCCTGAATTGCAGAATCCGAAGCCCATGGATCTCTCTCAGCTGCATATGTAGTCTCTGGTAGAGAACTGCAACTAAACACCAGACCTTGCACCTTCCAGGAGTCAAATCACAGAATGATCATCTCCCCAACCTGGAGTGGCTCCTTATATCTAGGGTCAAATGTACACAGTGTTTTCCCCTCACTAGACAAACACCTGGCTCTGTTCCTCTTTAAACATTGGTGGGTGCTGCATCAGGGGGTTGGAGGGGGAGTGGAGATAAGCTGCTATTCCACAGAAGCTCCCCTGAGGTTTCGCAGACAGAATGTCTTAGGAAGTCTTGTGGAAGACCATGGGTACTAATAATTCTGCACATGTGCAACCCAGGGAACCTTTTAAACCTCTGCTCCACGTGATGGGAGGATCACCAGCCAGTTCCCTTTTTAAGGGTCCTCTTCCTTTCTATGTGTGTCAGTTCATCAGGTCTTCTACCTGATAGGAAGTATCTCCTCTGACTCCCATCCGTGGTCTCACTTACCTTTGTTCCTGTCTTCGCAAGTTAGGTCATTCGTTCATTGGCTGCAGCATCAGTCCTGTTCCAGTTATAATACCTGTGTGGATCTCAGTGCTTTTGCTCTCTGCAGTTCACCGCTTCAAAGCATTACCTGTTCAGCTTATTCCGCTGTTTAGACCCGTTACTGTACTTCCCTCTCAGCCTATCCTATTATCGTGATTCATAGCTATACTGCTGATCATCGCACAGCACCCATCCTGTTCTGCAATTCCAAACACCTGAGGCTACATTTCATTCTGCCTTACAGTTACTTTGTGGTTCTCTGTATTATCTGCTCTGCACCCCCTAGAGGACTGCACCCTGCAGTTGAGAGCAGCTAAGACCATACGCCCTTGTGGGAATCCCTGGTGAATACCTCTCCTCCGCTAGACTCCGCACCTATCTGGGGGTAGCTGTCACTCAAGTAAAGATCAAGACCATTCCAACTATCTGACTTTCGTGTCATGTCCCCTTATTCACATGTAGTTTGACACTGCAGTTGTACTCTCTTGAGCTGGGGAACAAAAGCAAGGGCTATAAAAAGTACATGATATAAACCGCATTTTGTGAGAAACATGGGACAGGCTGGTTAAGGTGTTTTCAAACTTGTTTTGTCACATCATGTTATGCAAAATATTGGTGTAGAGTGATTGGGTAGCACACGTAATGAATGTATAAATTGAACAAAAAAAACTTAGAAAATGGGTAGTATCACATAAATATTAAGGTAATGAAGTGGCCAAAGGTTGGAGAAAATTAATCAACATAAAAAGAAAGATGGAGGGTAAGGAACACATCAACAGAAATAATAGGGCACAGAAAGGGTACAGATTGTAATTATTCTATGGAAATGACCCTTGTCTCATTAGTAGTTAAGAAATTCAAAAGCTCAGTTTGATATTTGGGGGTGGGGTCTGACTGTAAAATGTTATAAAATATTTTATCTGAGTTGTCGATTGGCCTCTGTAAGATAATCATCTATGTTTTGAATGACCACACTACCTCCTTTATCTACAGCTTTTATAATTATAGAATTGTCACAACAGTTTGTGAAAGGCTTTTTATTTCGATAGTGAATATATTTGTTTGTTTGTTCTTTATCACAGTTCTTTCAGTTGTTCCAAAGAGGACTCAAAATATTCAATGTATGCATCCCTGAATTGTATGGGGTAAACCAGATTATTATAAAATTTACTTTTTTGTAAATGGGAATCATTACAGTTATTGATATATGTAGGTGGATCACTTAAAAATAACTTATTTTAGAAATCTATTTAAAATTAGTGGTGCAGTGTGCCCTTGTATATCATTGCAAATGTATTGATTTTTGTATTGGAAATGTATTGATTTCTGAGGCATTATACCATGTTGGAGGAAATTTATTTTGTAACTTTTATAAATGAAGTCCCATACTAATTAAGTCTTTTCATTTTAGAGTGACCCACACATCATTTTAGCCTGAATGTACAGGAGAGGGTCGTTACTTTTTCACCCTGTGTATCCTGTGCCTTAAAAAGATAGGGTAAGTATCTGAATAATGCAACAGCAAGCAATTAGGGAAATTACAGATTGAAGTAAATTTTGCTATGTTTAAATTGCATTAAATCCAAGTTTAGAGAATATATTCCATCCTGATGCTAAACATTGAATGTAATAACTCAGATGTTTTGATGAGAGAGATATTTTGCGACAGATTACGTATATATCAATTATAAAAAAAAAACCAGGGGAGTGGCCTGGACGCCATCTTGGAAAGTTGGAGTTTCTGTGAGCTCCGTTCCATATCCCCTATTAAAGAGCTATTTGGGGTCCATACACTGCAGAAAACCACATAAATCTGCGCTTTACCTGAAGCTGAGCCCTCCAGGAGTGAATTTGGCTCCCTGGACCAACTTAATGTAGGTTCCAGACCAGGTTCCCCCATTTGCGTTTGGCCAGACAGATTGCCTCCCGGGGCCGCACTGCCTCGCGCCCGTATCGTGCTGTTGATACTCGGCAGCATTAAGAGGTAACTGAACCCTACCTGGGGGGTTAAAGAAAAAAAAAAAAGTCCCTGGACGCCTCAGCGGTTTTACCGCGATTTGCGGCTTGGCCGTGCCTCTGCAGCCACGGCTATTATTTTACTTAGACGGCTGAAAGATCCGACTTCCGGTTTTCGGAGACCAACTTCCGGTTGGCGGCGGGAGCCTATATGCCGGAGAAAGAGGTACCCAGCCGTGAGTTGCCTTATTATATCTGCAACAAAAGCCCTAGAGAACGAGGCGCACCAAATCACTGATCCACAAGGCCTGCCATCGCATCGCTCTGTCACCGGGAACCTTGGTTAAAAGAGGTAAAACACGGGGCGTGGCAACCATCTAGGTCGGTCACGCTTAGGAAGAGCTCCGTGGAACACTCGTCCCTAAAATACTCCCCGTTACTGCCCAGTGACTTATTTGGCACCAAATATATTATCCTCCGTAGTGGGTACCTTCCGCTACGACCCAACTCTGCTTGGGGGTGTCCCACAGCTGTCTAGCTTGCCCAGATCTCCTGGGGCCTAGCAAAGGCTGAAAAGCCGCGGTCTCGATTTCCGGGCCCCGCCGGACGTTGTCATCCCGCTGGAGCGGTTTTCCCTGCCTGACCCTTCCGACAGCTTTACCCTAAGCCCTCTTCTCTCCCTGGGCTCTCCCTGCATCGGGACTTTTGCTGGCTGCAGCGGGCGGCGCCCGATAGAAGACTGGCGCTACTTGAGGCCTGAAGACCGGCTGCAGCAAAAATAAAATAAAGAAAAAAAAAAAAAAAAAAGGGTGCAAGGCACCTGCTGCATTAGCTCCCTGGAGACGCAGATCTAAAGAGCGGCCAATCCATTGTGCCTTACCACGATCTCCCTGAGCAGACTGTCCATCTGTCATCCTAGACTATAACCTTCCGCTACATCCCCTGGGGCCACTGTGTACTCCTGAAAGAGCTAACAGCGCAGCGTTTAGCCAGTCTCTGGAACACGGAGAAACACCTGAAAACGAATCCTGATCCTGCATTTCAACAAGCCCACAGAATCTCACCCCAGGCTCACTCAAAGCTGCACGCCATCAGAGAGAAGATTTCCCCCAAAAAGCAGAGGCCAGCAATCTGGATCTGGATCTCTCTTTCCTATTATTCTAACAGCTTAACGCAGCTAATGTCCACCTAACCCAATTGGACTTGTCCTCCACCTGTCTGTTATACTCTCATTATTGAGACGAACGGCCCTCCAGAGATATAATCTTCAACATGAATAGACCCGCAGGTAGAGGTCACCGGGGCACGGCCGGCGAAATTACGCAGCATTTTTCTCGTCAAGACAAACCAGGCACATCCTCTTCTTTTCCCTCTTCCCCTCAAGAGCCCCACAATGATGGAGACTCATCAGGCACATCAAACCCATTAACCAAAGCCGAATTTGCGGAGCTGAGGAACCCAATTGTTGACCGCACCAACGCCTTTTCGGTAGATCTACATAAAAGCAATAGGAGACCTCAAAACGGAAATGGTCATAATTGCTAAAAGAATATCAGCTCTAGAAAACAAGATGGAGTCCTCACTCAAATTCCAGAAAGACGCTTCACAGGACTTGGACTTCCTATTGAAAGAAAACGATTTATTTAGAGACAAACTGGAAGATATGGAAAACAGGGAACGCCGCAATAACCTACGACTGCGTAATGTCCCTGAAAAAAAAAAAAAATCGAACCCAAGGACCTTGAAGATTACGTATGCAAGCTCTTTTCCACTTTAGACCCTATGCTTTCCAATCAACCAATACAGATAGAACGGGTCCACAGAGCTCTGAGACCACGTCCGAAGGACTCTGACCCCCCTCGTGATGTGATCCTACGCCTCCTTTCCTTCAAGACGAAGGACATTATTTCCAGTGCAGCCAGGAACTCTCCCTACATACTCTTTGACGGTAACCGCATTCAAGTGTTCCAAGATCTTGCCCCATCAACAATTGCTAAACGTCGTGACCTTAGGTATGTGACACGTACCCTCAAAGAGAAAGGCTACAAGTATCGTTGGGGATTCCCTTTCCGACTGATAGTTGAAGGTCATCAAGTAACGATCCGCCCAACGAAGGGAAAGACCTGATTCACAGACTTAATCTTTCTCGCTTTGACAGACCCTCTGAAGGGGACCCGCAAACCTCATCTAGCCAACAACCTCCTTGATTTAACTCTCCGAATTCCTCACTAAAGAGGATGTTAATGCCTAATCTTATCTCTAAACTCATATAACGTTATCTTCTGTTTTGTCTTGCACATTACGTTTTCTCTTCCTTTGTATTGTTTGCATTCGTTCACTCAGGTTTGTTCTTGTTAAGATAACTTTTGCTGCTCTGCAGTCTTATTCCGTTCTGGTTGGCCGTCTCACCAATAATCTATTATACTTGGATAATTTGCAAGACAGACGGGGGACACTCCTTTTACTCCCCAGGCCACGCACCCACACATATTGGGAATTATACATTTCTAGTTCTAAATTTACATTTGGATATACGAAACCTTAATGCACTCCCGCACCTAGTGCCTTAATTTGTGACATTTTATAGGTTCATTCTACCTATCTTTAGTTTATTTTGGTATTCAGGCACTTCACCTGTGACTCCTCCTCTGCCTGTGAGGCCTGAGTCCACTCCCCTTACCCTCTCCCACCCTAAAACCTCATCATCTTCTTCTATTTACTTTTCTTTCTTTCCTGCGCCCTTCTTTCCTTGCGCATACTCTGCCCTGTTTTCTCCTTGGTGTTCCACCTTTCCCCTCCATCTGCTGAGTACATTTCCCCCAAAACAGTTATGTCTTTCACAACCCTCTCTCTTAATGTAAAAGGGCTGAATAATCCACAAAAACGTTCTATGCTGCACCACACTATGCATAAACTGAAAGGTGATATTATTTTCCTACAGGAGACCCACTTCAAGGCCGGCGGCCACCCCTCCTTGTCCTTTAGAAGACACTCCACGGCTTACTACTCATCTCCATACTACAAAGAAAAACGGAGTGGCCATTTTACTCCGCAACTCTGTTCCCGTCGTTAAGTCAGAGATCAAGGACAACCCTGAGGGAAGATTTTTGATCTTAACGGGAAGGATTGGGCATCTAGACATCACCCTTGCTAACATCTATGCTCCTAACACAGGTCAGGCAGCTTTTTTTACACACTTTTTCACAGAATTACACCGCTCAGGTAAAGGTTTGGTCCTCCTGGGGGGTGACTTTAACACAGTAATGTCCCCTTCAATAGACAGATCAACACCTAGACGTCCCTTTTCCCTAACTTCGCATACCAAAAACTTGCTAAAGCAAACAACCGAGGCCGGTCTTTTTGACATTTGGTGAGCACTTTATCCCTCCTCTAGGGACTACACATTCTATTCATTTCCCCATCAATCCTACTCCCGAATAGACATGTTCATGAGCTGTACTAATCTTTTCCAACATATAAAGAAAGCTGACACAATCTCTAACACTTGGTCTGACCACTCTATACTCTCCCTCTCGGTCAACCTTTTTCAGAACTCCCGGGGCAGAACTTCATGGAGACTAAACGAGACTTTACTTAAGCTCCTGCACTTTAAAGAGCAAATAGCAGAAGCAATAACAGGGTATTTTGACATCAACAATAACCCAGAAGTTCCGACCCCTACAATTTGGGAAGCTCACAAAGCAGTAATCCGAGGAAACATTATACAGTTCGCTTCCTACAGGAAGAAAGAGCGCAATGAGACATACAATAAGCTATCCTCCCAACTTAAAATTTTAGAATCACAACACAAACAATCTAACTCCCGCTCTCTCGGGCAGCAGCTTCAAAAAGTTAGAGGGGAAATTCAAGCTATATTGGCGGAGAAGACTGAGCGTCAACTCCGGTGGCTCAACCAATACTTCTACGAGAAGGGGGATAAGGCTGACACACTCTTGGCCAACAGAATTAGAGCTAAAAGGGCATCCCAAACAATCACTTCTATTAGGAACAAGAAGGGGAATATATCCTACGACCCCAGGATCATTAATGGCACTTTTCATGAATACTATGAAAACCTTTATAATATGCACAAAGGCCAGCACACCCCAGAAGCCCCTCCCCAGACCATCAAATCATACTTAGACAAATGCTCACTGCCCACTCTGTCCCATCACCAGATCACATCCTTAAACCAGGAAATTACTGGTGAGGAAGTTACCTTGGCCCTGAAATCACAAAAAAACTCCAAAGCCCCTGGCCCCGACGGCTTTATGATGTTTTATTATAAAACATTCTCTAAAGAGCTTGTCCCCCAACTGACCCACTTATTTAATAATATATTACACGGCGGTAAATTTCACGAAGAGTCTACCCGCTCTACCATAGTGGTCATCCCCAAACCAAACAAAGACACGTCCTGTTGCTCTAATTATCGCCCCATCTCATTAATTAACGCAGATGTAAAACTATTTGCTAAAGTACTGGCAAACAGATTAAACAACTACATGTCGACCCTGGTATTCCCGGACCAAGTAGGCTTTATCCCCTCTAGACAGGCCCTGGACAACACTAGACACACCATGGATATTATGACCTATGTCAATCAGCACAAAATTCCCACAGTGGTCCTAGCCCTTGATGCCGTAAGAAAGGCATTCGACAGGCTTTCCTGGCCATTTATGTTCAGCACCCTCAATCAATTTGGTCTGAAGGGGGAATTCATGTCGGCCATGCAGGCCCTATACCACCGCCCGTCCTCGTCAGTCTTGACGAATGGATTACTGTCCCCCACCTTCTCCCTGGGTAACGGCACAAGACAAGGGTGCCCTTTGTCACCCCTACTGTACGCACTATGTATCGAACCCCTAGCTGATGCCATAAGGCAAAACCCAGACATCTCTGGGATTCGGATCGGCCCCCGACACTTCAAAATCTCACTATTCGCTGACGATGTCCTTCTGACACTTTCCAACCCCCTAATTTCGCTCCCAAATTTACTTGAGGAACTAAAGATATACGGTTCCCTGTCAGATTATAAAATAAACAACTCCAAATCAGAGGCTCTTTTGCTCCAAACATCTGACACGGTAAAATGTATCTTAGAGTCATCATTTAAATTCCAATGGCGACCTAAAGCGGTTCGCTATCTTGGGGTCCAGATAACCAAAGAATACAGTCAACTGTTTAACGCTAATTACACCCCCCTTCTAAATTCCATTAAAGGAGACCTCACAAGATGGGATCCGCTGTTCATCTCCTGGTTTGGTAGAATAAATGTAATAAAAATGAACGTCTTACCCCGAATTTTGTATTTGTTTCAGACACTACCTATACCAGTCCCAGGGGCATATTTAGCGAATCTCCAACTAATTTGTAGTATATTTATTTGGCAGGGGAATAAATCGAGACTCAAAAGATCCTGTCTAGCCAAACACTCACAATCGGGAGGATGTGGATTACCGCTCTTTGACCAATACTACCACGCGGTCAACCTAAGCCATATTATCTCTTGGCAGACGCCCCCGGGGTTCAAGAGATGGGTCGACCTCGAAAATGCACTCACTCCAGAACACACTCTCAGCTTCCTACTTTGGCTTCCCCGCAGTCAGAGACCGGCCTCGGTTTACTCTCACCCCACCATACAGTTCACACTTGATCTATGGGACAAACTACACAAGAGATGGAAACTCACCTCGTATCCCTCCCCTCTCACGCCACTCTGGCACAACCCAGATTTCCCTCCCGGTAACACCAAATCTTACGCAGCTCCCTGGCAAAAAGCGGGGATTACTCAATTTACCCATATTTTAGGGACATACGCCCCCCAATCCTTCTCGGATCTGAGAGAAAAGTCTAAACTCCCGCCGTCCTTGTTTTTTGCTTACATCCAAATTAGAAGCTTTATACAATCAATCTGTAGATCGACCAAACTACGTAGCCCACGCCCTTTGAGAGATGCTGTACCAACCGAGTTGGAGCCCAGGGACTGATATCCCTGGTATATCATGTATACCTAAAGCCAGAAAGCAGTCCCATCGAATTGTTCGAGACCACTTGGGAACGCGACATTGGCAAAACTCTGGATCAGGAGGGATGGTCCCAGCTCAGAACCAGGATCTCCAAGATATCCCTTAACACGTTGATCAAAGAAAAAACATTTAAGGTCTACACAAGATGGTACCTAGTTCCCACGAGACTTCATAAAATTTACCCAGGTACATCAGACCTCTGCTGGAGGTCCTGTGGTGGGGTGGGATCTTTTTATCACATTTGGTGGACATGCCCCCTCATATCCAACCTATGGGCCCAGGTTTCCGACTTTATTTCTAAAATTTTGAAGGTCGTGGTTTCCCCGGACCCATTGGTCATGCTACTATGCTCTCAAGACAAATCACTCAATAAGTTCAGCAACAAGCTGGCACAAAATATATGTGCCGCAACACGCCTTCAAATAGCTAAGAATTGGTCACCCTGCCTACCGAACATCCAAAGCATATCCTCCCGAATATGGTACATAGCCTCAATGGAATATATCACAAGTCTCCTACATGATAAAGTCACCAATTTCCATAAGATTTGGGATCCCTGGTACTCCTTTCACCAGTCCCCTATGCCTGCCACTCAGTAACTTGTCCCACCTCCACATTGTGGTCTTTTAATCCCCAGTATCATCACTCCCTTTAGTAATGGTCTTTCTCTGTTATTAACGTACCTCTAGTCCATCACGAAGGTGGACACCAATTTTCTCCTCAACCTACTCACTAGCTTCTCTTGTGAGACACGTTGCTCCCTGAAGGTGGGTTGCGCGGGTCGCTCCCTCCTAGGGGAACCCATTGAACCCTTCTTTTTTCTCTTTTCTCCCCCTCCTTTTTTTCACTCCTTTTCTTTCCCTTTCTCCTTCTCTTTCCCCCCACCCCCTTCTATTTTAACCCAAAAAAATAAATAAGAAAAACAACAACAAAAAAGACTCTAGGGAAATGAAGGAAAGAAAATGCACAATTAACATTGCAGCAAAGGATAAACTTCCCTGTACTTTCAGATTATGTACCGTATTGTATACTCTGGGAATTTTTTCTCCTCCTCCCTTTCCTGTTTCCCAATTATGTTACTATATTTGTACTGTTGTCAAAAATAAAGAGTTTAAAAAAAACAAACAAAAAACAAAACAAATAATTCAAATAGATTTGATTTACTGGACAGGTCAATTTTTTGTCTTTTTGTTAACAAATCAGTTTGAGCCTTGGTAAGATGAGAGAAAAAATATTCCTCTTGATTTTATTGGAATTTTGAGGTTTTTCTCAAGTTTCTTTTTTCCTGCTCTAGAACTTCCAAGTCTGGGTTACTTTCGCTTTTGGGCATACCCAGACACAGCATCTGGAATACATTGTAAGTATTTATTGAACTTTTTCTTATATGATTCGGATATGGTTTTCTTCTTGCAAAAAAAAAAAAAAAGAAAAAAAAAAAAAGGGATATTTTTGTTTTTGTTATTAGACTCTGTTTTGATCTTGTTCCTAATTTAATGTAGTCATGCATTGCTAGAGAGGGACTATTTGATTTAAAATTAGTAGTAAACAATGAATGTGTGGTTTGTTAGTTTATAAAGGATTATGTCTAGATGTTGTTATGAGAACCTGTTTCTTGGATTGTTTTATTTTTAACTGAATTTATATAATTAAACCCAATTAAAAAAAAATAAAAAAATCTATAAATAAACTTAAAATGTATCAGAAGAGTTAATGTAAGGCTTGTAATAAGAGTGTTTATCTCCTCTGGAATACTCATCTAGATCCCTACTGCATTTAGAGACAGTTAAAGATCACTTGATGTTTAAAGACAACAGAAGAATAATGCAATATCAAGGAGAGATCATACATTTAAAAAAAAGAAAGAATTCTATGGGAAAAGATGTTTCTAATAAAAAGTTATAAAAAAAAAAAAAAAAAAGAAAGAAAACAAAAAAGGGAGAAGAAATACAGTAGGGATCTAAAAGATTATTTCAGAGGAGATAAACATTCATCACTTATTTTTATGTTCTTTTCTCCAACTTTGGCCACTTCACTACCTTCACATTTACGTGATACCACCCATTTTCTGAAAAGCTGATTACTTATTCATGACATGCGATACCCAATCACTCTAAACAAATATTCTGTATGACCTGGTTATCAGAGCAGTAAAATATTATTTTTAGGTTTGGACAATACACTTTCAGAAGATCATAACACATTTCTTCTAGATAGCTTTCATTCTATTTCACAACAACTTCACTTTCAAATTTAAGCACTATTTACAAATAAATGCTACGGCGATTGGAATCCAGGTTATACATTAAAATGAATCACCACAAAAGTTGGCTCAAAAACATCCCCACAGGCCAACTAATGCTGGGTACACACTACAGAAAATTTATCCTGATGCCACATGAGTAAAGAAATTACCAACGACTAAAAAAAGAAAGAAATAGTCCCGTTCAGCATGCCAATTCATGTGTACACAAAAGAGTAAAATGGTATACCAGCGCTCACCCAAAAATATATATAAATAAGCTGCCAAATGGGGAGATGTGGAGGCGATCCGTAGTCCTCTCCAGATATCCACAATAAAAACAACAGAAATACCCCGGCGCTAAATGTAAAGTACGAAGACCAATATGTAAATAAGTGGAATTATATTGATGTAAACCTACAACATGTAAAACAAAACGCAAGCATGCAATTGAAAATGTAAAAACACAAAACAAAAAGGGAAAAAGTCTGCAGACAGAATATAGTGAGTAACCAACGTGTAGAGCTGATTACTGGAGTTTATGGACACCTACTTGTATTTATTGACTCTTCATGCGCTGCTCTGGAAAGCGCATCACCTTGGCAGTTAGTTTTACTTCCATCGACTTTGCTCTTTCCATCGGAACCCTAATTGGGGTGGAGCATAGTACAATAATTACTACTACTTTTGCTTGGAGGACATTGGAGTGCACATATCTGATGTGCTTAGAACTGGTTTATTGGCCAATTTTTATTTTATGCATCTTTTTGTTTGATATTGTTTGCATATTTTTCTTCCCCCTTTTTTTTTTTTTATAGTTTTTCGACTTTTCGCTTCATTATGTTTAAATTTTTGGTTTTTCTGTCTGCAGACTTTTTCCCTTTTGTTTTGTGTTTTTACATTTTCAATTGCATGCTTGTGTATTGTTTTACATGTTGTAGGTTTATATCAATATAATTCCACTTATCCACATATTGGTCTTCGTACTTTACATTTAGCGCCGGGGTATTTCTGTTGAATTCATGTGTACATACTATACATGTTTTAAAAAGTTTACCTTCAGATCTGTCCTCCATCTGTCATAACCATCTGCTGAAAAGATCATGACTCTAAACTTTAGGGAGATCCTGATCGTAAGTGCATACACGCATCATTCCATCACTGAACAAGATTTTTAGTCCAGTGTAAAAATCAAATGAAACAATACGATGAACATTGAAACAACAATCAATGATCATTTCAGTGTACACACTAATGTGAAATCGAGCCGAACGGTCATTTATTGTTTGAATGGCCCGAAAATTCTCTGAAAACACTGTAGTGTGCACCCAGTCTAAGATAAAAAAAAGAGGTTTGTTTAATGTGGCAAGTTTCTCTTAATTTTAAGTGCAGACCGCACAGAAATACATTAAGGCATCAGATACAGTAACTACAAAAGAACATTTTTTTATTCTTTGTTCATGGGAAACAGATTTCAACTTGCATAACAGTTTGAACACAACTGAAGACTTCAAAACAAAATGCTTACTTATTGGCAGCTTTCTACACTTGGCATCAGAGATAATTGTGACCATTCCACTCAGAGGGACATCAAATCAGAGATTAATGCTGTGGGCAAGATCATTTTCTTAATCCCCAATTGTTTCATGCCATATCATCGGAAATTTGAGGGATTATCTCCTTTAACTTGCCTTTATTGCATACCTCATAATGATCTCGGATTTGTCGAGTGACTAAGGTATGTTTACATATGTGCTAATTGTATTAGAGCTTTTTAGCTGATTACATAATATATTTGCCCTCATACTCAAAAAAAACATTTATATATAATATATAAATATAATTTGCATATAATTTTGCAACAGTTCATGTGAATATTTTTACATGTCTATATAATGGACTTTATTCTATAATAAATACTATTTTTGTTCTTCAAGGTTTTTGCGACATATGATTATTTCATTTTTGAAAGGTTCATATATTGTTTTTGTATATGACTGGTTCATAGCACAGTCCATCGTTTCCTTACATGTACTCTCCTTTAATCAGTGGTTCCGTAACCTCTTAAGACAGCGTCTCACATCCCTGATTGTAAAATTTATAGCGCCCAAGGACCTATTCTGTATACCCAGTCTATCGGATGTGGCATAATATGAACTGGGGGCTTTGCCGTGTGGGCTATAACCTGGGGGCACTACCATGTGGCATAATAAAAACTGGGAGTACTTCTGGACACCCTCCTCCTAGGTAGTGATGGAAACACCCCTCTGATGGTAAGCTGCAACATGGAGTATCCCTCTCTAGGTTTCCCTGGGAGCGCACCTTAATGAATTGTGCGTGATTATGTATGAATGCCTAGCAGTTTCTCAGTCTTCCTTACAGTATCTAGATATGATTATGCGTCCGTGTCCTCTACATCCAACACATTTTTACTTGCCCACCCATTTACTCTGGTGTCTGGCCCACTAGAGATGGCATTCCACTACCTGGAGCTCAACACAATTAAATTAATTGGATCAAAATGGTTTTAAATGTGTTACTCATTCTATACTTCAACCAGAGATGTTACTGTTTATAGTGAAATGAGCACTTGCCTTTGCATCTACTTCTGGGTCATCAAAGAATCCCTCAGGTAAGGCTTCGGCAGTATTCTCTTTCCTGATCAGGAAGAACAGAGTAAAATCGGAGCCAAAACCGTATGTACATGTAAAACATACTAGCCGAAACCATAGCATTGTCTGTCTTTTGGATCTAACAGCTTCAAATTTATGGTTTCACAGAGGTGCATTTGACACCACAATCTTCTGCATCATTACGACACTTTAAATCTTTACTTATTGCTTCCAGACTTCATTGTCCACTGGCCTCCTCACATCATGATACTGTCCCTGCCACATATGGCTTAGATCTCTCCAAAATAGTTTCACAAGTGAACACAGGATCGCCAAGAGGGGGCTGGGAGTTCAACAGGTAGAAAGTACTGGGGCCCATGACTGCCTGTGTAAGAGGAAGAATCACTAACCCGGCCAAATTAGAAAGTCAACCTAAATGGCTAATTATTCCTACATAACCACTATATCCCCATTTAATTTTATTTACAATTACCGTATTTCCCCATGTATAAGGCGCTCCCATGTATAAGACGCACCTTAATTTTGGCCCCAAAATTTGAAATAAAAATATTACGGTAGCTGTCAAAAAAGGCAGGGAGAGTAATGGCCGACTGCTGTGATTGTGATCAGAGCAGCGGGGCAGTACACTCTCCCTGCAATTGCCCCCCCCCCCTCTGCTGCCACTGTGCCTCTGTCCCCCTCCTCCTGGATCCCCGCTGCCATTGTGCCTGTCCCCCGCCTGCTGGATCCCCGCTGCCACCCTGCCTGTTTCCCGCCTGCTGGATCCCAGCTGCCACCCTGCCTGCTGGATCCCAGATGCCACCCTGCCTGTCCCCCGCATGCTAGATCCCCGCAGCCACTTTCTGCCTGTCCCCCGCCTGCTGGATCCCCGCAGCCACTTTCTGCCTGTCCCCCGCCTGCTGGATCCCCGCTGCCATTCTCTGCCTGTCCCCCGCCTGCTTGATTCCCCCCGCTGCCACTGTAACACTGTCCCGCTCCCCCTTGAACCTCCCCCCTTCGCTGCCCCCCTGCATCCCCGCTACCCCTGTATAAAAGGCACCGAGGTTTTAGACCGAAAATTTTGGGGAAAAAGGTGCATCTTATTCATGGGGAAATACGGTACATATCCAGCATAATCAGCAGAGGATCACCAGCTAGGTAAGTCTTAAGGGGTGAGGCAGGAAAAGGTAGTTTAGAATTTAACTAGAGAATCCCTTTTAAAAAGGACCCCATATTAGAAAAAAAACACAGCTTCTGCCACAGTCAGTGGGAAATCTTATATGAAATAATATCTTGAGTTGACTTAAGTAGGAGTTACTAAGACTTTGTTGGTTACACACATGCATACTTTACACTGCATGACCAGGGCAAAATAGGTATAGGTTACCCGGTATCTACATAGCTGGGACATAGTATATGCAAACATGACCCGCTCCAAGGACATTGGCAGGTAGGGAATGTGACTGGTGCGATACACCTGTCAAACCGTAACTGAGGTGTCCTAAGGTGAGCTTAGGGAGGACAGAAACCTCCTGTGGTGGAATACGGATAAAGCTCCAGGTCCAGATGGCATACACCCAAGGGTCCTTATGGAGCTAAACGTAGAAATGGCTAGACCGCTATTCTTAATTTTCAGAGATTCAATCTCATCAGGCTCAGTACCAAGGGATTGGCGAAGAGCAGATGTGGTGCCGTTGTTTAAGCTTTGTTTTATATATGCAGAGAGTGGTTAAATATATTATCTTTCCATAGTCAAACATCTCTGTGATCCCAAACCAACAATGCTGTGTGACTGGATGACAGCACACAATGCCCTTTTTCCTTATTTTATTCTGGCTGGACCAACATGCACTAGGTGGCATTCACATATCTAACTGCTATTTCCTACATTTCCTAGATTATAAGCAGAGATGACCTTTTGCTGCTTTGTGTGTAAATACCCAGTCTTGTCTTATTGTTGAATTTTTTTGGTGTGCAAATTATACACACACACACATTATATATATATATATATATATATATATATATATATATATATATATATATATATATATATATATATATATATATATATATATATAGTGGCAAGAGCCCGCTACTGCAGAAGCACACGCGTACAACTTCTTCCTTTTTATGCTTCTTTATTGTCAGGATGGCAATAATGTTTTGACACCGTATACTTGCACAGCAATTATGGAGACCCTCAACGCTCACTATACATAGTCCAGCTCTCTGTCCAGATCAGCCAGCTAGCCCAGCGTTGATCTCCCTGAAGAATGAAACAAGCAGGGTTTTATACCTGACACTCCTCCCACAGGCCTAGCTTGATGGACAGGTGACACACCCACCTTCTCTTTAAAAGGAAACGCCCATCCCTGGCTCTAGACTATCAGACCCACCCTGTCTGTTTGCTGAGAGGAAGCAGCTTTAAAATCAAGTAAACCAATTTTAAACTACACATATGTTTTTACCTGGTTTAATCTCCACCTAGGTACATAACTGTGCCAATGTTTTACTCTACTTCCCTGCTTTCTCTGCACATTGCCAGCTAAATGCCTCCTTTTGTTACTATATATATATATATATATATATATATATATATATATATATATATATATATATATATATATATATATATACACACACACACACACATACACCCCATACACACACACACACACACACACACAGTGAAAAGTATTGAACACATGAACATTTTTCTCAGTAAATATATATTTAGTGTAGCTATTGCAATGAAATTTACATCAAATGTCAGCAACAACCCTTGTAACCCACACATGCAAAGAAATCAAACCATAGATGTCCATAATTTAAGTTTAGTGTAATAATGTGAAATGACACAGGAAACAAAAAAAAGTAGAACACACACTTTCAACACACGTAGAAAGGGAAGTGCAAAAAGGCATGGAAAGCCAAGACACCAACTGAAATCTATCAGTAATTAGAAAGCAATCCTGCCAGCTGGTTCAGCCACAACTGATGGCCTATAAAAAGGTGTCTCATTATGAAGGTGTCACACAAGAAACATCTCATGATGGGTAAAAGCAAAGAGCTCTCTTAAGATCTTCGCTACCTTTTTGTTGTAAAACATACTGATGGCATTGATTACAGAAGTATGTCTAAACTGCTGAATGTTCCAGTGAGCACTGTTGGGGCCATAATCTGGAAGTGGAAAGAACATCATTTCACCATGAACTGGCCACGACCAGGTGCACTTCGCAAAATTTCTGACAGAGGAGTGAAAAAAATTATCAGAAGAGTTGTCGAAGAACCAAGGACCACTTGTGGAGAGCTTTAGAAAGACCTGGAATTAGCAGGTACAATTGTTTCAAAGAAAACAATAAGTAACGCACTCAGCCACCATGGCCTGTATGCACGCTCACCACGCAAGACTACTTTGCTGAAGAAAAAACATGTTGAAGCTTGTTTAAAGTTTGCTGCACAACATTTGGACAAGCCTCTGAAATACTAGGAGAATATAGTGTGGTCAGATGAGAGCAAAATTAAACTCTTTGGATGTTATAATACACACCATGCTTGGAGGGGAAATGGCACCGCACATCACCCCAAAAACACCATACAAACAGTAAAATATGAAGACAGATAACCACTAATTGCAGCGCTCTAAAAAAACGCCAAAATCTAAACCTGAAAAATTTAAAATATATAGTACTGTATAGTACTGTATCAAGACATTCAGCGCTAATTGGTACTCAGATAAATAGAACAAGACTACATATCAATAAAAACATATGTGTATCGAAAAATGCCCATTGAATTTAATCTTCAATCATGTGGACTGTAAGGAAAGTGGTAGTTTCACTATACGGAGAGTAGCTTCAAAGTGATATACACCTTACCATCACCTTTGTGACTGTAAGAAAAGTTGGGTTCCTACCAGATGAATGAATTGCTAGAGCATTCAGAATACATAGATCATCTCTTCCAAATTGTGGACTCCCGAAAATGGATTCAAGTTCTTCCCTTCACCTCCAACATCGGTATCCACACAATATTAGGTCCGAGAAAAAAAGACAAAATCTAACGTCATATTGTCTTAAGATCCAATTTTATTAAAACTTACAATAAAAAACATAAAATGTATAACCACAAAAGGTGTGTGAATGCTCCTATCAGAAATCAGATCGTCAGATGTCAAAAATCCCGGGATAACTCTTGCCCGTTTGCTGTCAATATGATGACTAGTAAAGCACTCCACACTCTGCTCTGGATCAGTCTTAACGCTCAAATGCGTTTCAACCATCTTTTGGTCTTTGTCAAGGAGATAAGACTGATCCCAGATCCATAGCTATTTATACCGGATATAGTCAATCCAGGGCGATGATAATAAAAATACATATTATAACATATAAATGCAAACAAAAATTAAACAATAGAATCAAAATCTTTAGATATACACTCAAAATACCTATATTGTGACATAGTTCAGATACCATCACAGCTTCATAACGACTAAACCGGATGTGACGTATCTTGGTTAGTGGTTATCTATCTTCATATTTTACTGTTTTGTATACATTAATCACTATTTCGGCTGCACTATGTTCTCTCATCGGATCTCAAGAACAGACTTAATATCTGAGGTCTTCAATAGAGAAGACACTATAGTAGAATTAATGGATGAAGATCTAGAGTCTGTTTTCAAAAAATTGGAACAAATTCTGATAAAAGAAAACTAACTCTGGTGGGAAATAGTAACTTTGGAACAATACATGGCAAGTCAACTAATTTCAAAAGGCCTTCAAATTAACAAACTACCCTCTTTTGATACATCATAGTTTTCAAAAGAAAATGGACATTAATATTACAACAATGCTCTTTTTCACTCATAGAGTTAATACTAACAGAAAGAAGGGCAGATCTAAGGAAGTTAGATGATGAAATTTTCTGTTTACAAAGCTTGATCAATCCCTTCAAAGATCTTGAGGATATACAGGCTAATATTATAGAAATAGAAGAGAGGCTCAAAAGAAACACCAAAAATCTGGTAGTTAAAAAACAGAAAAAAATTATGAGACACAAAGGTCTCAATAATCAGATTTCTTTTTCCTCACCTAAGGATACCCCTAAGAAAACATATAGGACTCATAATAAAGGGAATAATGGGAGCGAAAAAGATATGTCTAGATATTCAACAGAAAGATTCATACCAAGTTACATCTTTTGGTGCCGATAAAAAAATCTCTATATGATAATAAATCTCAATATGAGGAAAAATTAAGATACAAAGATAGACGATATGGGAATAGATATCGGAATTATAATTTCCGAAATAGAGACTGTGATTCTTTTTATAGAAACAGGTATGAACCTCTTAGTGATATAGAAGATCACTCTCCTCCTTTTTTAGGATGGGAGAGAGAAAGACTCCCAAATTTTGGAGACGAAGAAAGAACAGGATATACTAAATATATCGGATTCTAAACATCTTCCTCATATAGAAAAGAGAAAAACCAAAACGAAAAGGGGTAAAAAAGGTGGTGACAAAAGGAGGATTAAAAAATGGATAAGAAAGAAACAACTTAAGAAAATAAAAAAGAATGAGGAACCTACAAAAACTGATCATTCTGAACAAATAGAGGTCTTTAATCTTAGTTCAAAAATTGTATCCGAGAATGAAATATCTTTATTAAAAATGAGACTTAAAATTTGCCCCTACATCCTAGGTCAATGCTTTTGAGATCTTAATCGATACACATACATTTTTGAGGAAACTCTTTAAAAAAAAAAAAATTAAATTAAAGAGAGGAGTCATCCGGTTGATGAAAATTTGTCAGAAACATCTCAGAATGTTAATCAAAAAGTCTTTAAAACTAGATCAGATTTTTATCCAACTGATATCAAAGGTACTTATGTAGAGACCTTTGGGAGATTAGTGTTATATGAACTTAAAAAGATCACACATAACAAAATAAGAAATATCACTCCAACAATATCTCTTATAAAGAGAGAAAATCTTTAAAAGATCTCCAAAAAGATCGGATTATTATAATTAAGCACGCAGATAAGGGAGGAGGATGATAATTTTTTTCACTCCTCTGTCATGAATCATGACGACTACACATCAGAGATCATAAGACAACTAAGTGATAAGAATACTTATACAAAATTAAATAATGACCCCACATTTCGAATTAAGAATGATTTAGAACGGTTCCTAGTGGAATTTTCAAAAGACACATTACAAGAGGATCAGTTTAAGTTCCCTACAGTTGAGGATCCTACTACATCTTATATTTACATTTTACCTAAAATTCATAAAAGTATTGTCAATCCGCGCGGCACACCTATTATTTCAGGGATCAACAGTATTACATCTAATCTCTCTGCTATCATTGATTATTATTTACAGCCTTTAGTCATTCAAAATCCCTTGTTTCTTAAGAACACCAAAGATGTCTTGAAACATCTAGACACTATTAAATGGCAAGATGGTTGGCTATTGGTCACAGCCGATATTACATCTTTGTATACCAACAAAAGGGAGTAGAAGCTATAGAATTTTTTCTGAACACATCGGGTTATTCTGAAAATTTGAAAAATCTTACATTATTAAGGGTATTTTATTTATTTTACAAAACAATTATTTCTATTTTCAGGGCAACTTCTATCTCCAGAGGAAGGGGACAGCCATGGGTACCAGGTGTGCCCCAAGCCACGCCAATTTATTTACGGCCTATTTACACATCGGGCTGGGGCAGACCTGGTATCCTGGCAAAGGTACATCGATGATATCTTATTTACATTGAGAGGAAGTTCAGATTCCCTTTAATCTTTTTGTACCAATCTTAACAACAATTGGAATATTGTATTTAACATTAATAGAAGTGCTTGTTCTGTGTGCTTTTTGGATTTATTATATATATATATATATATATATATATATATATATATATATATATATATATATATATATCTATATATATATATCTATATCTCTATATATATATCTATATATATATATTGTAACAAAAGGAGGCATTTAGCTGGCAATATGCAGAGAAAGCAGGGAAGTAGAGTAAAACATTGGCACAGTTATGTATCTAGGTGGAGATTAAACCAGGTAAAAACATATGTGTAGTTTAAAATTGGTTTACTTACATGATTTAAAAGCTGCTTCCTCTCAGCAAACAGATAGGGGGGGGTTTGATAGTCTAAACAGAGCCAGGGATGGGCGTTTGTTGGACTGTAATTGACAGAACCGACAGCCTCTAGAACTTCATATGGACCCTGCCAAAGTTTGCTTTCCTGGGTAGGAACCAGGACTAGGACCTTGTCCCCAGGCTTGAAAGATCGAACAACAGCACTTTTATCATAACTTTTTCTCTGTCGTTCCTGAGCCTCTTTTACATGTTGCTGCACAATGGGCCCTATCTTTCCTAGCCTCTCATACATTTGGGACACAAATTGTACTAGATTTGGCTCCCTGGGACCTTGCAGCTCCCACTCTTCTTTTAACATATCCAAGATACCCCTGGGATGTCTCCCAAACAAAACCTCAAAGGGACTAAACCCTGTTGAAGCTTGAGGTACCTCACGGATGGCAAACATCAAATAGGGAATAAGAGTGTCCCAATCTTTTTTCTCTTGAGCCACTGCTTTCCTGAGCATGTGCTTCAATGTGCGGTTAAAGCGTTCCACCAAGCCATTTGTTTGTGGATGGTATACAGAGGTGTGAAGTGCCGTAACCCCTAGCAACTGGCACATGTTCTTCATCAGTTTAGACATGAATGGAGTACCCTGATCTGTGAGAATTTCTTTGGGTATTCCCAAGCGTGTAAACATCAATACAAGTTCTTTAGCTATGGTGCTGGATTTTATGTTTCGTAGGGGAATTGCCTCTGGATACCTGGTTGCATAGTCAAGCACCACTAGTATATATTTGTGCCCACGTGCGGATTTTTCCAGGGGCCCCACAAGGTCCATAGCTATCCGTTCAAAGGGAACTTGTACTATTGGTATTGGAATGAGAGGTGCCCTGTACATGGGTTTGGGACAGGTTCTCTGACAAATGGGACAGGACAGGCAATACTTTTTCACTGCCATGTGTACACCGGGCCAGTAAAACCCAAGCAGAACTCGTTCCCGTGTTTTATCCTCCCCCAGGTGTCCCCCACAGACATGTGTATGTGCTGCTTTTAACACTAGGGTTACATGGACCTGAGGAACCATTAATTGTTCTACTTTTTCCCCCTGTACATTAGCAACTCTATACAGGAAATTATTTTTAACAATAAAATATGGTATACCTTCTGCAGGCTGGGCGGCTTTCGCTACCCCATTTACCTGTCACACTTTTAAAGGCATGTTCCAAAGTGGCATCATTAAGTTGGTCTTGAGCAAAGTCCTGCAAAGGAAACAAAATTGGTATTGCGGACCAGTCCGTATCCTCACTAACAGGCGGGGTGGGCTCATCTGCGACATCACCGACCAATGCTAGTTTGGACTGTCCATGTTTCCCCACAGTTGGATGCTTTTGTGTAACTCTTGCTGTGACTCCCAGGATGACATTCCGGTTTGGCGGTTCCCAAAGATCGATGTCCAGATGTTGTGGATTCTTAGGCGGTTCCTTTAACACCGGGCTTCCAACCGTTGCATCAGTTGCGGCATGTCCGGCCGGATTCGCTCACCGAGGACATCATTAAACAGTGGGAAGTCTCGCCCCAAAATGAGTGGATATGGGAGTTTAGGTGCTATGGCAGCTACCACCATAACAGTTTTGTCTTTGAGTGTGACTGGTAGTATTGTTCTTTCATACTCCTCTGTCGTGCCATGTACGCAAAGAACTTTCACTTTGGGCAACCGAGAAGTTATGGTTTCGGGTAAAGCAGAGCTGGAAACCAATGAGAGTTCACTCCCAGAGTCAACCAAGGCCAACCAAGGTTGATTAGCACAGTCACCCGGAACAAACAAGGACTTCCTGATGTGGGACTCATGGTAAAACAGCTTGGAAATGCAGGTCCAATATGTGCTACAGAACAGTCCATGGGTTCCTGTAGTTTAGGACACTCTGCCTTAAAGTGGCCTGGCTCACCACATTCAAAACACTTCAGATTAGACAGCTTTGCACCTGGCCCTCTGTCCGTAACAGTTTTGCCATTGGGCCCTGTGGCAAAGATTGTCAAACCTGGCTTTTGGCGTGGCAGCGGCTTTGGCACAAATGCAGGTTCTTTAGTTATTTGCTGTAGCGCACAAAACCTTTCTACCATGGTGGCAAGCTCTTCATAAGTTTGTGGGTCTGATTGCAGAACCCACCTTTGCAAATCGCGGTTCAGCCCCCGGATGCAGTGATCTATCGCCAGAACTTCAAAAATCCGAATTCTCCTCAGGCTGCAGCCACTTCTTTAAAATTTTAGAAAGCTCAGCCACTTGCGCGCTGACCGGTTTTTCTTCATCAAAGCACCATTGGTGATAGCGCTGGGCTTTGCCTGGCCCGGAAACTCCAATGCGAGCCAATATCTTAGACTTTAGACACAGATAATCAGAGGCCCGTTCCTCATCTAGATCCATATAAGCTCACAGAGCTTCACAGTCAGATATGGCGCCAGTCTCTCAGCCCAATCTTTAGGAGGCCATTTTGAACTTTTTGCAAGTCTCTCGAAAGACACTAAATATGCTTCTACGTCATCAGCTGGTGACATTTTCTGGAGAACAGGACCAGGTGGTTCATTTCTGTCATGCCTCACCTGGATTAACTCTTCTCTTAAGAGCCTTGTGTTTTCCACCTGTGCCTCGGCGATTTGTAGCATCTGAGCTTGCTGCTGTTGCTGCGCAGCGGCCACATTCACGAGGGTTCTCAGTACTTCCTCCATGTTGATGTCTGTGCGGGGTAGGTAGCGGAACCTTGCTTCCCGGAGCATCCCACTCCTGACAAGAGCCCGCTACTGCAGAAGCACACGCGTACAACTTTTTCCTTTTTATGGTTCTTTATTGTCAGGATGGCAATAATGTTTTGACACCATATACTTGCACAGCAATTATGGAGACCCTCAACGCTTACTATACATAGTCCAGCTCTCTGTCCAGATCAGCCAGGTAGCCCAGCGTTGATCTCCCTGAACAATGAAACAAGCAGGGTTTTTTACCTGACACTCCTCCCACAGGCCTAGCTTGATGGACAGGTGACACACCCACCTTCTCTTTAAAAGGAAATGCCCATCCCTGGCTCTGTTTAGACTATCAAACCCACCCTGTCTGTTTGCTGAAAGGAAGCAGCTTTTAAATCATGTAAGTAAACCAATTTTAAACTACACATATGTTTTTACCTGGTTTAATCTCCACCTAGGTACATAACTGTGCCAATGTTTTACTCTACTTCCCTGCATATTGCCAGCTCAATGCCTCCTTCAGTTACTATATATATATATATATATATATATATATATATATATATATATATATATATATATATATATATATATATATATATATATATATATATATATATATATATCTCCGTACAGCCAATTCCTGAGACTTAAAAGAAGCTGCACAGAACAGGAAGTTTTTTCTCATCAATTAGAAAAAATGAAGCTAAGTGATGCAAAATTATTAGAAACTGCCGAAACCAGAGTTTCAGAAATTACTAGGAAAGATTTGATATATTCTGATAAAAAAAAATAACAATAACAGTAAGGATTTATTGTTTATCACCAAATATAATAAAGATCATAAACAAATACAATCTATAATCCGTAAACATTGGAATGTTCTACTTAAAGATAATAATATTTTAACAGAAATTCTTCCAAAAATTCCCAAATTTGTGTATAGAAGATCCTCTAATCTGAAGGACCATCTCGTAACAGGTATACATTCTAATGATACATCAAAAGTAGGTATTATAAAGAACAAAGGATTTTATAGATGTGGGATTTGCCAGGCGTGCAGATCCCCATCTAGTAATAATCCTAAAAGTAAAATGACAGAATTTACAGTTAATGGACAAACTTTTGCAATACCAGAATTCATCACATGCAATTCAATAAATGTCATATCTTATCACATGCAAATGTGGTTTAATATATGTAATTAAGACTTCTAGAACATTAAAAAAAAAAGGATGAGTGAACATTATTACAATATTAAAAGGGGTTTCGGAAACTCAAACACTATCTGCCCATTTCAAAACATCTCATTCTTGTAATGAGAAAGATATTGTAAATTTTCTAGGCATTGACTTGATCAAACATGCCTGGAGATATAGGAATATAGATAATAAATTGTCCCAAATGGAGATGTGGATTTTCCATCTGAATAGTTTGACTCCATATGGTCTCAATAAGGAGTTTGAATTAAAATGTTTTCTCTTGATACCTTTTTGTTCTTTGTACTACTATATGTATGTGATGTATATATGCTTTTGAGCTTCATGATATTCTGTACTTTGGAATGCATAGTCCCGATTGGTTGTTTCATGGTGTTTGATACTGATAGTATACATCTGGGTTATATGTATAATATTAATTCCATCCTATTTATTTTCTATTATTCACTTTTTATTATGCCTACTGTTACGATATCTTGTGTTCCATTATATCGGAGGTTTGAGCCGCAATATTTAAAATGACCGCTTGGTGATGATAACGATACGTCACATCCGGTCTATTTGTTATGAAGTGACGATTGAGATTTGATTTGGAGGATTGAAATTTTCTTTGAGCAATACCAATAGTTCATTGACTGAGCTCTTTAACATTAAATGGAATGAAGTTTTGCGTTACATTGCCTATGAGGCTTGAAGCGCATCATCTCGATAAACCGTTCTGTGATGATTACGATACGTCACATCTGGTTTAGTCGTTATGAAGCTGTGATCATATCTGAACTGTGTCACAATATAGGTATTTTGAGTGTATATCTAAAGATTTTGATTCTATTGTCTAATTTTTGTTTGCATTTATATGTAATATGTATTTTTATTATCATCACTCTGGATTGGCTATATCTGGTATAAATAGCTATGGATCTGGGATCAGTCTTATCTCCTTGACAAAGACCAACAGATGGTTGAAACGCGTTGGAGCGTTAAGACTGATCCAGAGTAGAGTGTGGAGTGCTTTACTAGTCATCATATTGACGGCAAAGAGGCAAGAGTTATACCGGGATTTTTGACATCTGACTCATGCGCTGACGATCTGATTTCTGGTAGGAGCATTCACACACCATTTGTGGTTATACATTTTATGTTTTTTATTGCGAGTTTTAATAGAATATTGGAGCTTAAGACAATAGCATGTTAGATTTTGTCTTTCTTGGACCCAATATTGTGTGGATATCGATGTTGGAGGTGAAGGGAAGAACTTGAATCCATTTTCGGGAGTCCATAATTTGGAAGAGATCTTCTATGTATTCTGAATGCTCTAACAATTCATTCATCTGGTAGGAACCCAACTTTTATTACAGTCACAATGGTGATGGTGAGGTGTATATCACTTTGAAGCTACTCTCCGTGTAGTGAAACTACCACTTCCCTTACAGTCCACATGATTGAAGATTAAGTTCAATGGATATTTTTCGATACACATGTTTTTATTGATACGTATACTTGCTCTATTTATCTATGAGTACCAATTAGCGCTGAACGTCTTGATACAGTACTATATACCATACAAACAGTGAAGTTTGAATGTGGGAACATCATGGTGTGGGGCTGTTTGTCTGCACACGATACTGGCATATAACTGAAGGAAGGATGAATGGAAAAATGTACCGAGACATTCTTGATAAAAATCTGTTGCCATCTACCAGGATGCTGAAGATGAAACGAGGGTAGACATTTCAGCAAGACAATGATCCCAAACACACAGCCAAGGACACTCAATTGGTTTCAGAGAAAGAAGATAAAACTGCTAGAATGGCCCAGCCAATCACCTGACTTGAATCTAATTGAAAATCTATGGAAAGAACTCAGATCAGAGATCATAGAAGCCCACGGACCTTCAAGATTTGAAGAGTATTTGCGTTGAAGAAATCGGGCAAAATCACACCTGAGCAATGCATAGGACTAGTTTCTCCATACATTGAAGCTGTCATTACCAACAAAGGCTTTTATACAAAGTATTAAATAATTTTCAGGAAGCGTGTTCAATACTTTTTCCCTGTGTCATTTCACATTATTACACAAAACTTAAATTATGGACATCTATATTTTGATTGATTTCTTTGCATGTGTGGATTGCAAGGGTTGTTGCTGATATTTGGTGTAAATTTCATTACAATAGCCACATTAAATCGATATTTACTGAGAAAAAGATTCATGTGTTCCATACTTATTTCACCCACAGGAATTCAAAAGTGTAACAAACTAAAATAGCTTGAGCACTGATAATCAAGCTCATCGTTTATTTTAGATGAGCAGAATATAGATTAACCTTAACTGATGTAAATATTCAAAATAGCAAAACAATTATATCAATCATTGTATAGGCAATGGTATACTACAAATAAGAGAACACACAAACCATATGCAACTATTAATAAAATATTTTACACATTTTAAATTCCCCAAAAAAGTAGACAAGTAATAGAATGCTAAAGAAAGTCTTATCCAATAGCATTATTTTGATAGAAATCATTTAAACTATACTTTCCTTACAGTATCTATTAAAGTAATGGTTGTCAAAGGGGTGTATAATCTACAAACTATTTAGAAATCTGACATACAACACTTACTTTTCCACAGGTTTTTCTTGCAAGTCTGCCTTTAAAATGGACCCAGAGTGAGAAACCAAAGAAGCTTTACTTTCAAAGAAATCTAAAGAAAACAAAAGCAGCTAGAATGGATGCGAATCCAGACAAAACGTATATAAAAAAACAGCGGACTGCAGTCTCCATGCAGTGGTTTGTCAGCGCAAGGACATGATATGGTAGTTTCCACTGGGATCTTTGCACTGACTGTAAAGATCTAATCTTAGTGTCCAAAAACAAAGAAACAATCTGCATTTTGTCCTTGCACTGACAAGACAACACTTATTTAAATGTAAATGTTATGCCTGTTCATGGCATTAGTTATGCCAGCCACACACAGGCTGATCCTGCCTCTCGCAATTGCAATGAGCAACATGTGCCAATTTAGAATAGACATTCAGTGCCAATATTCAGTGTCCCCAGTTGAAGCATCATTTTGGACATTTTTTCAAGGTTTTGTTCATGTATTTTGATAATAAAGAAGATGAAACAACAAACATGCATACAGGTAAAATGAGGTCATGAGACAATAGTCTGAAGAGACAAGAGCGGTTATAAAAACAGAGTTGATCACCAATTCATGCCACTTTGACAAGAATGATAAGGTGGACAGTCTCTGCTCTTTTATAACATGTTATACATAGAAAATAATTGGTCAGAGAGCTACAAGATTAAAGTATAGGTGCACTGCGGTATATTTACTTGCATATCATATCCGTCAGTGATCAGAGTCTGGCAGTCTTGGTAGTTTTATCTTAAACGAATCCCATCAAACATATTTCTTAAAGATCTAGTGGAGTATGTTGCAGAATGAAAGATACTAACCTGCTTTAGATATGGACAGAACTTCTGTACAACAGATCATGATTGGATTACAAACCAGCAGCCCATATGATGGAGGTGGCAAAATTCTATGCCAATAAGAAAATTGCAACAATTTGTTACTAATAACCATAGTAAGGATGAATGTAGACACTTTATACCCAACCTCGTCTGTTTACTATTCATCTCAGATAATGAAGGAATATCATGTGACCATTTAAAGCAGCATGAAAAAGAATACAGAAGAAAAATTCCAAGTACAGCTTACTATTAAGGAGTAAACCGTAAAATTGAAAGATGCTATGTTCCACATGCAGCTGTGTAGTATCGAATATATGAGAACCTGTGCCCTGTTTTTCAGTGTACCAAAGTCACTTGGAACTCAAAAAGCAATGGGTCAGGTCATCGATATTGATAATAAGGGCGTTTGATAGTTTATGTAAAACTAAGGTTATGCCCTAAAGGTACACTAGTGGTGGCTCCAGAAAAAGGATTTAAAGCAAGAACCACTCCATGTTTTCTATACTGTACAAATTATATTATTATTATTCATTTTTATTTATAGGGCGCCACAAAGTATCTGTAGCGACCGTACGAGGACAAACAATGGCACAGTACAAGGTGAAACAGCACAGTACAAGTAACAGTAAGCACTATAACTGTGGGGGCTTAGGCACAGCATGAAAGATAGGGAGGGAGGGGAAAAGTGAGTATAGGCAGGTAACTATGGCCCAAGAGGGTGGGCACGGATGACAGGTTGAGAGTCACTGAGGGAAGTGGAGAGAAGCGAGAGTAGACAGACGGCAGAGGGACCGAGAGGAGGTGAACTGAGTAGCTGGAGAGCGCAGTTAAAAGTGATGGAAACAGGAGGTAGGAGAGCCCTGCTCAAAGGAGCGAACAATCTAAAGGGAGGGGAAGACAGACAGACACATTGTGACTGCCACAGACAAATGTGACTGAACTCAGCTACTCCAGGGACAGCCCCTCTATACAGCTAGCAAGATCCACAAAAGCGGTGGTAATAAAACCCTCCAACTAGAGTTCAGCTCCATTAGTGTTTTGGGAAGCAATTGAGTTACATAACTGTAAAAGAATATAGTAATACACATTAAATACATTATAAACACACACATATATATATATATATATATATATATTAATTATACACATACATATACACACGCTATATAGAGGGTTTGTCTCCCTGGAGTAACTGAGGTTCAGTCAAGTCACACTTGTACAGTATGGAAAACATGGAGTGGATCTTGCTTTTAATCCTTCTTCTGGAAGGATTTTTTGGACTAAGATCGCATTCCACCATAATTATGTATGTGGTGGTGAGGCATAGTGTTTGAAGGGCTACATGTTTAAAATTTAAGCAATTAAGCTGTCACTGGGTGCTGCATGCCAAATTTCAGGAAAAGAAATAAAAAAAACATGGCACATTTGGAATAGTCGAAAACCATGCCTTTTTTTCCCCACTGACTTCTTCGCATAAAAATTTTCTTCTCCGAGATGGAGTGTATTAAACATATTTGTCATCCACAGGGGGGCTGGATGGTGTTTTGGGGCTGGGGGGGGGGGGGGGGGGGGGGGTTACACTGTCCTAATATTAGTACTTCCATTACTCTCATTATAAAGTTTAATCAGCCCGAATGGTGCCAGAGGTTGTAACATTGTCAGTTTAAAATCTTCCGCCGCCTCATTCACATCGTATAATTTATTCACTGCATTGCTGGTGGAAGCTCTGCAAGGCTGATAACTAAATAATTATGTAGGAGCTATAGCTCAGGCTGTGGGAAATCCCCATATTCTATATATGACTGCTGCTAACAGAAGCTCTTAGTTGTGTCGCGCGTATGAAGGTTTTTTTTATCTTGCCAATTCAAGGATCCCTGGATTTATTACAGATGAAGAGGATGCCATGCCTGGCTCTAGGTAAGCATTAAAGAGGGTGAATGAGAGATGTGTTATGGAGTTTTTGTTTCAAATAAAATTATTTTTAAACTTGTTTGTGTGTGTGTACTTTATTTACATTTTTCCCTGGTGCACTACAGGTCCCAATGCCAGGTGGTGGTTCTCCAAGTGCCAGTAAGCCCTGGAAGCCATGGGTATCCTGATGCTTGTAGTACTTCATGAGCCAGCATGCCTGAACACTTAATGGCTGCTTGGTTACACAAGGAAAAAAAAGGGGACAAAGAAAAGGCGCTGCTCTCTATTTCAAAACACCAACCAATTTGTAATTAAAACATTAAGTCAGTTGAAAACCAGCATAGGTACTAAATGCAGTCTGATAATAGCTCAGACAATGTGAAATCAGGTTGAAAAAGTAATAAGATCTTTTAGTTCCTTAGCCACATACTTCAATAAATTCTAGGTTCTTGATGCCCACAATCACTGATGTAGTTCAAAGTGCAAATTAGTTTAAAACAGACCTTTCTTGGATGCAAAGCAATATTCCAGCTAATTGCCAACCGCTGGTAACCAACCTTCCAATTCCTCCTTTAGTGTGAAATGAAAATCACTCCTCCTGCAGGCTCCTTTTTAACCCTAGAAGTGAGCAGGATATTCTTACCTGCAGGTCCTTTTGTAGCAATACTCTGGCCAGAAATTTTCTCTAACATTCAATGCTTGCTGTAAATAAGGACCGTGTGGTGTTATCAATAAAACTCCGGAATCACCCTAAGGAATCCAGCACATGCTGACCAGTCTTGGGATGGTTTGGCATTACAGCAGGAGGACCCAACGCTGCGGGTTGCCCTGCTATAGTGCCACCAGCCCTAGTGCTGGTACTTGTAAATTCAGGGGCTCTTTAAGATACTTATTTAATCAGCCATTTAAAATTAATTCTAATACTAAGGTTGGTTAAGCTGTTTGGGTAGGCACACCCTTTTATTTCTTTTACATTTATTGTGGTCTGCTCCCCCCCCCCCCCCCATGTATTGGCGACATAAATCACTAGATTTAAAACTGCATTTTAACAGACTAGATATTATGAACATGCACAGATTATGACTATCAACCCTACAACTGTGTTGACATCATGGTGTCGGTGACAGCAATCCCACTCCATGATAGTGATGAATCTGCAGCTAATCACAGCATGGTTACAATGTCTGTATTGTGCAAGGAACACATCCAATAAGGCTTCTGCCTTAATCGTTTAAGTTTGTTTTCTTAAATTTTAGGTGGTGTCTAACAGTAACAAGCCTTAATCGAAAATCGAACATTATGTACCCTACAGTTAGAGAGGAAGTTGAAGTTTAGTTAGTGTCGGAGAGGCAGGATTTATTTTATGGTTTGTTTTTATGCCTTGAATAAAACTAGCTATGGCTAGTTGTATCAAAACCCTTGGACTGTTGTGACTCGCTGCTGGGTGCAATACTGCTGCTGTCTATCCAAGGAGACGAGATCTGCTCCCCATCCTGTTACAATAATAGTATTATTTAACTAACCATAAAATCCCTTTCTCGTAGTCCATTGGGGACACTGCGAGACATAGGAGTATAGTAGGCAGTCCTGGGAATCAAGGCTTATCATTAGACTTGTGAGTGTAGCTCCACCCCTATTATACCCATCCCACAAGAAGGAGTACTCTGTTTATGCATAACAAAGCCCAAAGGAGGGTCAAAAAGTAGGTCAACAAACACCAAAAAGCAACAGTAAACCAAGAATACAACACAGAGCAAGGGTGGGAGCCAAGTGTCCCCCAATGGACTACGAAAAAGGGATTTTACGGTGAGTACAAAAAAATTGAAGAATTATACCATTAATTTCCTTTCCTTGAAATACTCATAATGGGTTAGCGCCCTAATCAGCTGAGTGTAGACAGGAAACAAGAACACACACCTGGAGGGTATATAAGGTGACTCCTCCACTTTCATTTTCCTACTTCATGGCAGCCCTCACAGTGGGATGTACCAATAAATAATAGGATGTGCCATACAATCAACACATAAATTAACTCTTTTTTTTAGCAACTTGTTGAAGAATCTTCTCCCAAACTGCGCATCAGTAGCAGATGAGATATCTAACAAAATAGTGTTTAGTAAATGTTTGAATTGATGACCATCCAGCTGCTTTTAAGATGTTATTAGTTGATGCCTTAGCCTTGCGTATCCAGAAAGTAGCAATATCCCGTGTTGCGTGTGCCTTGAATAGTTTAGGCACGTCACGCCCTGTGGCTGGATCACTTATAAATAACTTATGGTTTAAATTTACTTAAAGGAAATGGCACAGGGCGCTTATTTATATAATTGCAATGTACTGATTTAATATATTGTGTGGCACTTTGCATAGGAAATGCATTCATTTCTGAGGTTTTGATTTCTGATGCAAGCAGTATTTGTTGAAGACGTCTTTTGTGTAGATTCAATAGGAAGTCCTCATTAAGGCCAAGTATATTCATGTGAGAAACCAATATGTCCTTTTTAATCTAAATGCACCACAGGAGGTTTTTAATGGTGAGGCCTGAGTGGGCTTTTGGCCAGTGTGCTAGAACCTGTTTGAACATTGTTAGCAGCACGTGATATGGACAGATAAGTGTAAATTTTGTTTTGGGGGAACATATTGCATCCTAATACTAAAAATAACTCAGACTTCTTGGGGCCAGCAAAGAGTTCAGGGGGCTGGCTTACCCCTTGCTAGGCTGTGTCCAAAACTGTATTAAAACGGCACTGGTTTGTACTGAAATGCATCATTATTGTTCCATCTGACTTTCTGATCACTGGTACCTTCAACCAGTGTGAACTGTCCTTGTCAGGACACTTGAGCAAATAAACATCACTTGCTTTAAGACCTGCATGACAACTTCTTCCCAGCTATAACTTCCTGTGACCTACAGATTAGACCCAACTCTAATCCATTTCCGACTGTTCTGAAGTTTAGACCCAGCTCCTAGTACCACTGTTCTGTGTGCTACCCAGCAGCTCTAGCCAGTGTGATAGGCCACGGGGAATCCATCCACAACAACCCTGATCTATAGGAAGAGGTCAGGGGTACCAGCCCAGGTATACCAGCAAGGAGTACAATAGCAGTGCCAGTTACCCAAAAGGGACGCGGTTCTGGATGCCGTTAGGGAGTCCAGTGGTGGCAACATTGTAAGCCACTTCTAATACGACGAGGGTGCAATTGGGATAAAGAAAGGGAACTGTGACAAAGTAAATCCAGCAGGATCCCAGCAACAACAGATCAGGATGGACCGCCTATGCCACTATGTCACACACCCTTGTAGGTCTGTGTGATAACATCCTTGATCCATCCCAAAGTAGGTTTTGACTTGGCATATCCTTTACGGTGACCCCCAGGAAGAATAAGAGTTGCTCAGTTTTCTGAGACCCCTTGTTCTGGAGATATAATATAAATATATACATCGCTGACCAAACCTAAGGTATGATGTTGCTGTTCTCTCTTATCAGATGGACGCAAACACAGAGATGGCATTACTCCTTGATTAACATGAAAGGTGAAACAACTTCTGGTAAATAAGCGGCATTAGTCCTTAAGACTACTTCAGTATAGATGCTCAAGAAGTGCGCCTTACACCATAAGGCCTGTAGATCTACTTGACGAGCAGATGTAACTGCTTTTATAAACAAAATTTAAAGGGCGAGTCATTTGAGGGAAACGTCTTTCAGATGTTCAAACGGACCAAAGGTTAAGGAATTCAAAACAATGTTGATATCCCAATGCTGAGATCTCTTGCTTGAACCAATATATTAATAACTTATAAGAGGCACTTTTGCGGTTTAAAAGTGACGCCACAATTTCCATGACATCAAAAAGAGGAAGTCTGGATTTTGTGTGAAGGACTGCACATTTGTGTAGAAGATATGGCCTACATGGCAGAGCCCAAGGTTGTTCTCAAACATTCTCCAAGCTACTGCAAAAGAACTTGGATAAAGAAATTACAGCGCTGGAAATTGAATACTGTCACAAATCATGGCATGACACAGCAAACTACACACAAATCACAACACAAACTGCAAAAGGAAAATAACAGCAATGATGTTAACAGTAACTTGACTGATTTGTAAAGCTGAATGAGCCTACACATTAAGTTTATTGGAGGCCTTAAAAAAAAAAAAAAATAGGAATTTTGTACTTACCGTAAAATCTTTCTCTGACTACAAGTTGGGGGACACTGCTCACCTTGGGGTATAGGGGGCACTGTGGTAGTAATAGCACTAAAGAAAAAACAAACAAAAAAAACTTGTCTAGCCTGCTTCCCTCCCCTCTATGTCCCCTCCACAGGAAGAGCTCTGTTTATTTACTAACCAAGCCACAGGAGAAGGCAAAAACACAACAGAACACGCAACAGAACTGTCAAAACAAGGAGTGGGAGCGCAGTGTCCCCCAACTCGTGATCAGAGAAAGATTTTACGGTAAGTACAAAAATCCTATTTTCTGTTTCACACTAGTTGGGGGACACTGCTCACCGCGGCGACATTCCAAAGCTGGCCCCATGGGTTGGAATGCTCAGAATGAGCGGCACGTAAAACTTTATGGCCAAAACTTGTGTCTTTTGTAGCAAAGACGTGAAAACGATAAAACCTGGTGAATGTAAGAACATAAGACTAAGAAGCTGCTATACACAACTGCTTAGCCGAGGCCCTATTCCACGACATCGTGGAATGAGCTGTCAAACCTTCAGGAACCGGAGAACCCTCCGAAATGTACGCCTGCCAGATAGTAGCAGTGATCCCTCTAGCCACAGTCTGCTTTGTGGCCGGCCACGTTTGCGATCGTCATACAGGACTAGAAGACTATCAGTCTTCCGACCTGAAGCTGTACGGTCCACATAAATCCTCAAAGCTCTGACCACATCTAAAAGAGACCGAGTCCTGACCAGGCGCCAGCGAATCCTGAGGAAGACCCGGCAGAACAATATCCTGATATATATGTGCTCCCGATCGATTAGTACTTCAAAATACAATTCAGTTTCTATTGTTACAGTTGTATTATTACAGCAATATATCCCTTGAAAAGAGAAGTAAATATCACTAATATGCTAAAGCGATTCAAATCTTTTGTATTATTAATGCATATCAAGCATAATCTCATAAGTCCCAATACAGTAAGTGGTTTAAAAATTTTATGTAATTACAAATAATTATGAACAAAATTAAATATGAAAAAGTTGTCCTTGCAAGTTAAAGAAATTATAAGTATAATGTAAGTGAATCCATGAGTGTAAAAGTAATATGTGCTGTGCTAATTCTAGCTGTTCATATTTTCATCAATATACTATTTTTTAATATTTTGTTAATAAATGTAATCTTTGTTTATTAAAGAATACAATTCTGAAAATTAAAATATTTTAATGCAGATCACTAAAAGTTTAGAAGTATTACATTTTAGACTGAGTGCCCTAAAAACACATTTCCCCCCCTCTTTTTCCAATTTCAGTCTTTCTACCTTGCGGTTGTGCCGTAAGGCCATCATGTCTATTTCTGGCTGACCCCAGTGGATGACTATTTGAGAACACAACTCCGGATGGAGCAACCATTCGCCTGGGTGAAGGGCATGCCGACTCAACGACTTAAGTAGTCGGCCTCCCAGTTGTCCACCCCACGGAATGAACGCCGCTGAAATTGCAGGAACCTGTTCCATCCATTTCATGATCTTTGACACTTCCTTCATGGCAACATGGAGGTCTGTGATACAGATTAGGCCCCATCCAATATGTTAAAAACCTGTCGCACTGCCACGATAAGGTCCTCAATGCCCTGTCTATTGAACATATCTTCCTCACCTGTGGGCAAGTCTCCATAGTCAGAATCCTCTAGAACATCACCATCTCCCAAATGCAGATGAATCAGTGTCCGAATCTACTAACTCCTGGGCAATAGGCAGACCCAAGCGTTTACGCGGTCCATCTGCCATAGTCGAATGGAACAATTTTTCAAGGGAATTAGACACTCTAGTCAACCCCTGCACAGACCGTTGCAAACTACTCATCCAAACAGGCTCCTTGGAGATCCCTGGACCACCCTGCAGCAACTGAGACACCTGTCCCGAAGGAATGGCGTCTGAGGACTACGTACCCGGAGAAGAGGAAAAGGAATCAGCACCCACCGTTCCCAGGTAATAGACCATGCCAGCTCCTTGGCCCAGGCTGGTTCCACAATGTCCGCCACACCCGCAAACGAGCACCCGCCCAGGTCCTCTGCCTTGCATACCGTGCATAGGCCCCCTGGTCTGAACGTCCACCAGGCAATTTGGACTCGCACCTAGTACAGGTGTAGTACATTACAGAGATAGCCTTGGATTTGGTCCCAGTCCCTATTTCTGACACATTGCAAAACAGAAAGGTAAAAGAGACACACACCGTATAATAAAGAACTGTACAATATATGGCGAACTGTAAAACTACAGAAATACACAATACAGTGCTTCAGCTAAGACTAGAACCAAAAGTGTTCTGTAATGTACCCCCACAGGATGTACAGCATATAGGAAACACAAACACTGAAAAAGATATAAGAAACAGCAAAGCCACTCTATCCACTGGTTTTCAATCCCAAGCGATGTGTCTGTGTCCGAGTGTCCCGGCTGGCAGGTTAGGAAATGGCCGATAAGCCGTGAAAAAAAACAGGCATGTTAATTATCTAACCACACCCACTTAACTCTTTGCTGGCCAAATCAGCAAAACAAAAAAAAACCCCACACATGTCAGACCCTGGAGGGGACTGCAACAGCTCCCCACCAGCATACTATGCCTCACTACCTGTTTGCGCCGCGACTGCTCCTCAAAATGGTGGCTGCCAGGCTGGGTAACTGGACCACAAGAAGCTCCACCTCCACAGCAGTCACGGGCGACCGGAGCATACTGCCGCGGCACCTGTACCGCCTCTCTGGAAGCGACTGGGTCCTGGACACTACCTGAGTGCCAGGTGACCCTTTTCTTAAGAGCCCTACATATTATCGGGGGGGGAGGGGGGCTTAACTAAAGCACCTCAGGCGCTCACCCTGAAGTAGCTGCAGCGGTCACCTGGTGATCGCTGTCGAGAAATTATGGCTATCTATAAAAAAACACAACTAACTCTAAGACTAGACTAAAAGTACCCTAATCCGTAGGCACTAATAAAAAAACGGAGCTCTTCCCGTGGAGGGGCATAGAGGAGAGGGGAGCAGGCTAGACAAGTTTTTTAGTGTCGTTACTCCCACAGCGCCCTCTATACCACAAGGTAAGCAGTGTCCCCCAAGTAGTGTGAAAAAGAAACAGGCTATGCAGCTTTCTCAGTACCCAAGCGGTTTCTCAGTTTTTACTGCACCAACCCAAATGTGGAAAATATTCTTGCTACTGAAGCTGATGATGATGCAGATGTTAGCAATTGCTCTACTGCTACCATGATATTTTCATTACCCGCTACAATTTCTGAACCAATGTGCATTTTCCACCAGTCTATTGGTGCCACTGTTGACACAACATCGTGGTCAAACAAGAGGTCATTAAACGGGGTTGCTTTTACAGTGATAAGTAACTTCTTTCAACTGTCCTTTCTATCTGAACTTGAAACACTGGTGTGGTGTTGGTCATTTTCTCTGGATTCTGGAATTATCTGTTTCTTGTCTGGACTTTTTGCCTATTGCCTGTGCCTCTTTGTTTGTACACGAGTCATAATTAAATTAGGTCAGCAAGCAATAACCATAGATACAGACCTTTTATTAGTAGAGCAGCTAATGAAAGGTCAAAGGACTGTGATCCATATTGCACAGTATGCCAATTACCATTAAAAGCTTGTTAAAATCCTGGATCTTTTGAATGGTGATTTAAATCAATAATTAAAAAAAACAAAAAACAAAAAACAAAATCATGTGATTTAAATTGTGATTAAAATCAAGTACTTTTTTTGTGTGAGAACATTTCCCCTTGGAAGATATGCAGTCTGCTGATATAATCTGCTATGGCACTGTCTATGCTCACTAAATAAAGAGCCGAAAGATTTGAGGGTTTTTTTTCTGCCCATAACATCCCAGATGTTACTTTTGACAATATTGACCTGCTTTTGGTGCCTCCTTGCTTGTTTAGGAAAGTACTGTTCTGTTGTAAAATATCTTCAGATGTTTGCATTGTAGGCAGGATTGAAAATGCTGAATTGCATGCCAACTGCTCTCATCTCTAGCACACTCCTTTGGAGAGCCCATCTGCATGCAGAAATAATTCAAGGCACCTGGCTAAAGGAGGAAAAGCATCTCCAATCTGTAGCACTGGAATCTGTTGTAAGCACTATCTGTTTCTGAAAGGTCATACCTTGACTCCTTAAATCTTGGACACAGGTTAAGGGACTGTTTTGCGATCCTTGAAAGGCTGAGCCTAAAAAGTCTAAAGGCATAATGTCCCAGGTATACAAACATACCAGAAGTTTTGCGCTCCACTAAATGTTTAAAATCTGAGAACAACTATAAGGAGCAGTATAAGCAACCAATAGGGAAAAGGAGCGCTCATCCCTCATGCTATGACCAAGATGTCATCCAGATATGGCCACATGGTTATGCCACACTTTCTAAAACCTTGGTGAAGTTTCTAGGTGACGAAGAAAGGCCAAAGGAAGCCTGGTGAACTGGAAGTGACGACCCTGGATAAGAATCTCAGAAATCGATGGTGATAGATTGCAATGGGGACATGCAGACACACATCCTGCAGAAGTTAAAAAATCTCCCCCAACCGCATTAAGAATGGAGTTTACCGACTCCATTTGGAAGGTGTCTTTTTTTTTTTTTGCACGAAACGATTCAGACTTTACAAGTCTAGAATAGGTCTGAAAACATCCTGCAGACTTTCGAACGAAGAATAGTTTTGAATAAAATCCCGTGCCTTCCTGATTTGCAGGGACAGGAACAATAACTTTTGCTTTCAACAGATATTGAAGGATGTCTTCTAGAGCTTGTTCAAGGAGGGTAGATGGATTCAGGAAATGCCGAAATGAGAAACTATATACTGTAGCCCTTGACAACATCTTGTACCCACTGGTAAATTTTCAGACCTCTGCAAAGTATGCAATTCTGCCCCCTACAGTGATAAACCGCGGTTGGCCTTGAAGGAAGACAGTGAGTTCATTAAGGCTCTTGGCAACGCAGCCCTGGAACCTCGGGTGCCTCCATGATGGATCAGGTATTCCACCGCTGTGGCATTGTCTGACTGGACTCTCAGCGGCTTGCCCCGCAGAAAGTTCTGTGTCTGGACAAGCACCTTGTAAAATCGCCTAAAGCTCCAGCATATTTATGGAGAGTTGCGTCTCCTGGGGTCCCACAGACCCAGACACCATAGAGCTCTGAAGAACCCTCCCCATCCTGACAAGCCGGCATCCATGGTCACTAGCGTCCACTCTGACGTCTGGAAGGTTTGACTCTCGGAGAGGAGCAACCAGTGCGTCACAGGTGTGGACAGTTTGATCCTGTTTGTCTAGATAAAGGTGGGATTTCGACAATTTGTGCAAAAGTTTCCAATGAAACGGCCGCCTCAAAGACTGAGACCATGGTGTTCAACAACTTCATGCATCAAAGTAGGAAGACTTTTCGTCTCATCAGTAGGGAACACACTTCCTCAGGTACTTTGTGTCGAAATCGAGACCTAAAAAGCGCATCCTCTTATCTGGTATTAAAGAGGATTTCAGCAGGTTGATGACCCAGCCGTGTGCTTCTAGGAAGGACATTGTTATTTGTATTTGGCGGGACAATGCTTGCTAAGATATTGCCTTCAATAGTAGGTTGTCCAGGTAAGGAACCACTGTGACTCCATGCAAGCGGAGAAGGCCTCACTTTGGTGAAGACCCTAGGGGCAGTAGCCAGGCCAAAGGGTAATGCCCTGAAATGGTAATGGGCTTCTCTTACCGCAAAAGCAGAGAAGGTGCTGGTGCCCCTGCCATATGGGAACATGTAGGTAGCCATCTATTTTTATCGTAAGCAGCCATGAATTCTGCCAGCTCCATGCCAGCAATGACTGACTCCAGAGACTCCATCCTGAAATTCAGGACTCGTACCTGTTGGTTGAGAGTCTAAGATGATAATTGGCCTGAAGGAGCCATCTGGCTTTGGAACTAGAAATAAATTTTAGTAAAACCCCAAACCTCTACAGTGGAGGGACTGGATTAATTACCCCAAAAGCCAACAGAGTCTCAATTGCCACTCACACTGCTGTGCACCGGAGACCACAAGTTGGAAGCCGTGTGGTAAAAAAACAAAAAACAAAAAACCCAGGAGTGTGGGAAGTGGAGCAAGTATATCACATATGCGTGTGAAAATACCCTGGACCCAAGAGTCAGAGGGGGATGATTTCAGCCACTTGTTGTAAAAGAGCAATAGACAGGATCCCACCACATTTCTGTGGGTGGGAGATAAGTCATGCAAAAACAGACTGTCGGCTTAGGGTTGCCTCGTCTGGAAGGCCTCCTGGCCCCGACAGAACTCTGTCCTTGTGGGAGCAGTCCGACTCCTTGCAGGTGGTCCCCGAGATCTGCTGAAGTGGCAAAAGGACTGCAACCTGGGATGTTTTGGTTTGGCCGGAGTAACTGGCAATTGGCTTCCTGTAGCCCAAAAAGGTATATACCATCAAACGGCAGTGCTTCCAAGTTTGCTTGTAACCCGCGGCTGCTATAATTTGCACTGATAGTTTGGATGTGACTGAAAGTATCCAAGCCTGGCCCAGAAAATCAGATGCTTCTATGATATGATCAGTTAGGACCAATAACTCAGTCCGTGGGCAGTCGTCACGCAGGCCCTTGTCTAATTGTTCAGCCCAGGATTGAATAGCCTTATTTACCCAGGCTGTGGATATACCCAGCTGGAAAATGCTGCTAGTTGCTTCATAAGAGGAGCAGATTAAAAAAATCTGTGGTCTCTTTAAGCGAGACCCCCCCTTGTATCAGGAGTGGAGTGATTCTAGTCAACTGGGCAATAGGTAGGTCCTCTATTAGAATACATTCCCATTTTGCAGAAAGAGGGTCGAGACCTGAACATCCATGGCATATGAAAGCAGTGGTCAGGCTTTTTCCATGCCTCCGAAATCATATCCAGTAATTGGGGAGATGGAGGGAAATAAATGACCTGTTTCTTCTGCCACTTAAAGAGAGAAACCAGCTGTGTGTTAAAAAAGCATAAAGTGTGGAAGACCACCGACACCAAGTCAACCAATCATTCCTCTACGTCCTTTTCCCCAGAGTCCCTAGAAATTTCACCTTCTTCCTCAGATGAGAGGTCAGACATGAAGTCTACTGGCATAGCCTCCTGTGAGACCTGACAGTTGTGGGATGTTCTCTGAGAAGCGATCAAGATACGTTCCATTGAGGAGGCCCTAGCCAATCCCTGGGTGGACTCTGCAAGGGATTGCACGAAGGTAGATTCCACATGGGACACACCCGAGATGGGTAGAACAATTTGTGAGCTAGAGGGTGTGGTGCAGAAGCAGAAGAATCACCTACCTGATGGTGAAACATTACCCGCGTGGGTTCTGCTATGGACGTTGTCAAAGGAAAAATCCAAGCAAGATCTCCATTGAATCTGAGAGTCCAGCTGTGGCTGCGCTCACCAAGAGGGGCACAGATAAGTAACAGAGTCTGTTAGGACTTCTGTTCCTAACAGGCTTCAATACCCTGCTGTGCTCATCCATTACAGGACAGGTGTTTATAGTCCTATAATCCCTCTTTTTTTTTCTAACAGTCTGTGAGAGTGTGTGTGAACCTGTTGTCATATTCTGCTGGCCGTAACTATTGTTAAAAAATGATATTTATTCTACTTTTATTTTTATACTTAAGCTTGAGAGATCTACACATATACATCCAGAGGCTGTTTAAATAAAACTGTAGGGTCACCAGCCATTTGTTATAGATCGCTGGGTTTTAATAGAAATATAGATGATAATCCCAAGAAAGAGCCTCCTGCAAAGTGCAGCCTGTGAGGCGGAGTTCTGGGACCAGTGCCAAACTCAGTCTTCGTCTACGGTCATGGAAGAACCTGCTGTGGCTTCTCCTTTGTTCCGTTTATATCTGGCAATATTCATTGCCTACGGTAAGGGATGTGCAACCGCAGCACCTCTGAGTAGGTTTGCTGCAGTTACGGCTGTCAGCACTGCTCTCACACTGTTCTGTGGACCTACTGTTGCCGTGCAGGAGACAAGGTTAAAAAAAAAATAATTAAGCAGAGGTCCTGGGGATGAGGTAACGGTGCTTTAATACTAAACATAATATTTTAAATCTCTCTCACCTTTTGTATTTATTTTATAAATGGCCTACTCACAAAATAAAAGATATTATTAAAACAACTGGGAATGTGGGACGCTAGTCAATCAAGAGATTAAGCCAAGTTAACAAAAATGTGTCAATAGATATACAACAGGTAAAGTGATGAGAATGTCAATAACCAGGAATTTGAATTCCTCTACCCACAGTAGGTGAATGCTTGGCAAAGGCATATATTAGTGTTTGACGTTTCTAGGATTTAGCCCAATTTAATTTAAGACTAGAAAATCCACCAAAAGCATTTCAAGGCCATTATTTTGTAAGGACCAAATTCAGCAAATTTGCAATTGGACAATACTTGTAGTGATACCAGAGGTGCAAATGCAGTTGAATACATAATACCTGTTGGAAGAGTACGGTCATGTGCTGAAGGTGGAGGCAGTGGCATGTCTGTAACTTTCTTTAAAGAGGAAAGGTATGCTGACACTGTTTCACCATCTTCATCCTCCTCACCATCATCATCATCATCATAAACCCCTGGCAACAAGCGAAGGTTTGGAGGGTTCACAGTAATTTGCTTATGAGATTGCTGATCAGTATTTTCAAAGAAACCCACTGGTAACCTGAAGTAAAAACAGTATTAAAATTGTAAAAAAATATACGTAATTGTGCATTTCTTGCTACAAACAGGGCAACTGAAACAGCCATCTCCTAAGCGTGCAACAATTCATAGTAGTTAAATACACATTTGCTTACATTGTCTAATTGCAGGAAATAAATCAAAGCTAATTGCTTGCCATGAGTTATGTTTATGCATTGTTATAGGATAACCATATAGTCATACATGATACAGCCATCTGCACAAATTTGCTAGAGGAAAAATAATTTTAATTTACACTTCAATGTGTGTAGATGTTCTGTAAATATTTTATTCAGGAGTTATTCTGCCCCAAAAACATAATGTCTTTACTTATTTGTATATTAACATGAATGGAAGCTGCTCCTCTGATTGCCTGACAGATGTGACATGTAGTATCAACCTCAGACTGGAGGGCAACAATGTCCCCAGAAAACAATCCTTACATAACTTCTACTACAGTGTCTTTATCTTTCTATTATTTTTCTATATTTATTAATTGTGATTTGTTTTTTTTAATTTGTGCATATTTTGGTGACAATTGCATATATAATATTTTCGCTCTTTTCCTTGTTATTTAAAGATTGTATCTTATAAGAGCAGTGTGACTGGATCACTGATAAATAACTTATTTGTTGCTGAATCATGAATAATTTATTGTAGAAATGTATTTTACCAGAGGTGCAGGCACCAATGTATAATTTGAAATGCACTTATCGTATTACATTGGGATGTGTTTTGTATGCAAGTGTCATTGTTTGGGTTTGTAACATTGGTAGATGAAGTCTGTTTGCTGATAGCAGGAACTGTTAAGTAAGTCTTTATGTGAAGTGACAAAAACCTGTCTAGCCTGTATACCCAGCAGGAGGCCGCTGCCTGGCGTGACTGGATCTCAGATAATCAAGTATCAAGTTTTAGCACATAACAGAGAAGTGTAAATAATATTAGCTTTGCATTGCATGTAAATCCATGTTTGGGTAAACAATTTGCATCCTAAGTCTAAAGATAGCCTGTGAGGCTGTGTTCAAATCGGTATAAAAATCTCTGTCTTGTATTGAAAATTGTTATTTCTTGCTTCATCCGACCTCCTCCTGGTACCTTCAACCAGTGTGAACAAACAAACAACACTTGCTTCAAAGACCTGTTCGGAAACTTCTCTATTCCTGTGACCTACAGATTAGACCCAAAATCGAATCTGTTCCCGGCTGTTACTGATGTTTGGACCCAGCTTTTCCGGTACCACCGCTCTGCCCGCTACCCAGCAGCTCTGGCCAGTGTGATAGGCCAGGGGGATCCATCCACAGCAACCCTGATCAATCGGAAGAGGTCAGGAGTACCAGCCCAGGTACATCAGCAAGCGGTACATTAGCAGCGTCAGAAACCCAGAAGAAACCTGGTACTGGATGCCGGTAAGGAGTCCAGTGGTGGCAGCATTTGTAAGTCCATCCTACTGCGGCAAGAGGGCGCATTTGGGATAACGAAAGGGAACGGTGGCAAAGTAAGCCCAGCCGTTCCCAGCAACAGCAGACAGGGTGGCATAGGCGGTCCATCCTGTCACAAGCTGCATCAATATATCCAATGAGAGCGCAACACATGTATATTTCAATTTAAGAGGAGTGTTAAAATGTCCTGTTCAAAAGTAATTGTTAAACAAAAAAGTAGCTTAAAAAGCAAATTAAAATGCCACTTTTTACCTTCAGACGAATAAAGGTATTCCGGCACTTTACCTTTCATTTTTAATTTTTTAAATGCAGTGACAAAAGTGGTTATCCACCTTTACATAACTTAAATATTTTGTGTTGTTCATGCCTTCCTGCAATTTTAATTAAATTATTGGTTTTATCATTTCTGGCACCAACACTTTAGCAGCAAATCCTTTAAGTTGCGAGGTGGGGCCTCCACAGCTCAGACTTGTTTCTCCAGCACATCCCACAGATGCTCGATTGAACAGAAGTCTGGTGAATTTGGAGGCCAAGTCAACACCTTTAACTCTGTCATGTTACTCAAACTATTCCTGAACAATTTTTGCAGGGGCATTATCTTGCTGAAAGAGGCCATTGCCTTCATGGAATAATGTTGCCATGAAGGGGTGTACTTGGTCTGTAACAATGTTTAGGTAAGTGTACGTGTCAAAGTAACATCCACATGAATGCCAGGACCCAAGGTTTCCCATCAAAACATTGCCCAGAGCATCACACTGCTTGCGCCAGCTTGCCTTCTTTCTATATTGCATCCTGCATCTCTTCCCCAGATAAATGACGCACTTGAAAGAATTTCAATTTAAGAGGCACACTGTTTATTGCCAGTATTGGAACACAAATATGTAGTTGTAATTGATATGTCATGATTCAAGCAAAATAATAAATTAATGCTAAAGTTAGAAAACCATGTGTTTTAAAGTGCTCCAAGAAACTGATTATAAATGATAACTTACTTCTAGATCAGTACAACCAGAGAAATGGAGATCAGTTCTAACTTAAAAAGGAGTTTGAAGGACTAGAAGATTTACAAAAAAAAAAAAAAGAATTAGATTTTGAAAATCTTCAAATTTAAACATAAGAAAAATAAATTCTCTAGAGATAAGAAAAACTATGCAACAGGAACAAACTTCAAATAGAATGCAAAGATCACTCAATAGAAAATCCGTGAATAGAGAAAATGTTCCTCTAAGTCATTTTGAGACATCTAAAGCAGAATCCTTGGAAAGTGGCACAGGCTACTTAAGGAAAGATAGTGAAAAAAATATAGAGAAACAAGTTTTTCTTTTTTAGAAAATACTTAATTCAGCAGAAGAGACAAAAGGAACAAAAAAAGAAAAATGAGAAGGGGAAGAAGTCTAAGAAGCAGAGAAACAGGAGAGACGAACAGTAATATCAGTGAAGATTCCACAGACACAAAACTATAAGGAGTCACCTCTAGTTTGGAAAGAGGAAACGTTAAAACAAATATTTCTAAAGATCAACAAACATTTATCTTCACTTCTAAGAGATGCAAGCATTAGAATTCTGGCTAAATTACATGTTGATGAACATTTGGAAGATGCACAATATACTCCTAAGACCATAACTATTTGTAAGACAAAATTAATTTTTTTTTTTTTTTTAAAAATCATCTTTTTCCCTGTATAAAATTTATGTCCACAAATTAAAACTTTTGTGGCAATGGTGTCTAAAGATTTTGATCAATTTAAAATTAATTCAAATACAAAAGGGAAATATAACTTCTACAAAAGCACGAGCCATCAAAGAGATCCAAACCAAACAGTCACATAATGGCAGAAACATTGTGATCTGGCCAGAGGGAGTAAGGGAGAATATATAAATACATTTTTTAAAAAAGAAAATAATATGAGGTTTTTACACAACTAAGACACCAACTGCTATAAGCAGTTAACATTTAAAGCAACTAAACATTTTAGAGAAGACAATATAACAATTATGGCAGGATTTTAAAAAAAGGCAGCATAGTACTGTTACAACTCAGCCTGTTATTTGTATCTAGTAGCAGTACCTTATACCACCAGAGGTGCTGCTGTTCTGTTCCTGAACTTTTCTACATGCCTGAAGGAGTTAATCACCTTGCATTGTGCCTAATTAGAACTGCACCTGTCGCACTGCTTTAAATACCTGCCTCAAGCTGTGCTCTGTGCAGTTCATCCTTGTATACCTGGCTGCTGCTTGTGTTCCCCCTGTTCCAGTTTGATTCTGCTGATATTTGATCTCCCGTTGTGACTTTGGCCTGTTTACCGTTTATGCTTGTCTGCTCGTGACCCCGAACCTTGCCTGAATATTGGATACTGCTTGACCTCTCGTTACTTTAGACCTTGGCCTGATTACCGGACTATGCAAGTTTGCTTGTGACATTTACTTCGCCTGGACTCTGTTTGCTTCCTGGACAAGACTTTTGCATTCTGGAATTGGGTAACTCACTCTTATTATCCCTGCATTCAAACTATATTAGCATTCTGTGGAACCTGTTATTTCTGTGTACCTTCCTGCCACACCTGTTCATGTTGGTAGTTATACCTGTTTATGAAAACCTGCATGTTCCTGGAACTGAATCCTTGCTTATATATTTTGCTGGAATAAAGACATTTGTATTATACTTCCGTGGCTGCTTGCTGAGTTTACTAGGAATCGTAACATGTATACCTGTTTATGAAAACCTGCATGTTCCTGGAACTGAATCCTTGCTTATATATTTTGCTCGAATAGACATTTGTATTATACTTCCGTGGCTGCTTGCTGAGTTTACTAGGAATCGTAACAAGTACAATCAGAATTGAATTTTTTGAAAATGCAAGACCCAAAAGTACCCACCTTCTTTCTAGAAGCCAAAAAATTTACCTTCAGACCGAGGATACAGCAATGGGCGTGGCTTGTGTACCAACCTGTAGCACGATTGGTGGTTATAGTCTGCTTAGAAATCAGCCAACCCAGCTTCTGAGCATTTGGCGAGAATCTACAGGGAGGCCGACTTTGAACTCCTGAGTCCAGGTAAATTCTAAGAACTCTGACCACATCCAGGAGAACCAGCCGATCCTGGTCACCTGAACAAACAGACCCCCGAAAGGAAGGAATGACTATCCCATGATTAAGGTTGAAACATGACACCATTTTAAGTTGGAACGACTGAGATGTACACAAGACCCGTTGTCTAGCTAAAGAAATGGCTAAGAGGAAAGTCATTTTCCAAGTCCTTCCAAGTCATCAGTCTCCAAAGGTTTAAATGGAAGAAGCTGAAAGAACTAAATTAAAATACCATGGCAAAGTAGGAGGAATATAGGGAGGTTGGATATGTAAAATCCCTCCAGGATCAGAGTTAACTTCCTCTGAAAACACATAGACAAAGTAGAGACCTGAAACTTAAGGGAACTAAGCTTTAGTCCACCATCCACTCCATTTAGGAGAAAAGAGAGAGGCTTTGAAAGCCTAAAGGAAGAAGTGTGGAATACTTTTTGTACACACCTAACATAACTCTTCCAAACCATATGATAGCCAGTGTCTGCACAGAACTTTCTGGCTTTGAGCATAGTCTGAAAAACATCTGTCAAGATCCTGGCTTCAATAACCATGCTGTTTTAGCCAGACGACAATTGTCCTGGAGGAGAAACGGACCTTGCGACAAAAGATCACCCTGCAGAAGGAGTCTCCACCCTGGGCCTGCTGCAATCCATAGAACTTTGGAGTGCAGGCTCTTAGGGGCCAATTTGGAGCCATGAGGAATGAAACTCCCTTCCTCACGAGGATGCGATAAAGAACCCAAATTGGACAGTAGAGATGCATCCACTAGTGCAGTCAACGGGTTCCTGGTCCTGGAGCAGAACGTGGACACTTGTTGTTGTGCTGGGAGTCCATCATGTCTACTTTCTGCTGACCACACCTCCAGAGTGAAAAGACCACTCCCCAGGAAGAATGGAGTGTTTGCTCAGGGAATCGGCCTCTCAAATCTTCACTCACGGAATGCAACCAGTAGAGAGAGCTGGCAGAAAGCATTCCGCCCATAACAGGATTTGAAAAGGACCCCCCATCTCAAGGGAGATATTTGTTCCTCCCTGATGAATTATGTACATCACCGCAGTGGCATTGTCAGACTGAATTTGGACGGGCCTGCCCTGCAGGGCCAGCTGGGCTTCCATCAGAGCATTCATCACCACCCTGAATTCCAGAAAGTTGATGGGAAGTTTGACTTAGATACAGGACCATAGGCCCTGTCAGTCATCGAAGGTGAAATGTTACTGCTCCTAATCCCTGAAGACTGGTGTCTGATGTAAACACGGTCCAATAGAGAATGGTAAATGAGCAACCCTTGATTAAGTGGTCTACTTTTAACCACCACCACCAGAGAGACAGTCGCGTCTCCGGTGATAGTGAAATAGGTCGAGAGTTCAACTGAAGGCTGGACCTCCACCACCTCCTTAAGATATTCAGCTGAAGCATCCAGGAGTGGAACCTGTTGTACTGCACAGCATTGAATGTGGAGACCATCTTCCCCATGAACTTCAAGTGTATCAGAACAGGCGGACCCTCCTTGGTGTCCAAGACCAAAGCCAAAAACACACCATCCTCTGACCTGGAGTCAGGTTGGATCTTTTGAAACTAAATTCACTCATGCCATTCCAGAGCTGTGGAAGTGAATCTGCAACAAGTGGGCTGACTCAGCCTTTCTAAGCAGATCGAATAGGTAATGCAATGAGATCTCAAAATGGCTGCCATCACTGCTATGACCTTTGCGAAAACTTGTGGTGCAGTCGCCTGACCTAACAGAACTGAGTAGGGGTGGTGTCCTTTATAGTTCGGGAAATGGAAATATGTATCCTTAATGTCTATGGATGTTAAGAATTTGTTGGCCTCCATGCTGTGTATGACGGATCTGAAAGACTCCAGCTTGAACCTGTCCACATGAAGTTTGGTATTAAAGAACTTGAGGTTCAAGATGGGCCAAAATTATTTGTCTGGTATTTGCGGCAGGGACAGGTCGGAATAAAATTTCTGAATTTTCTCCTGTTCTGGGGGCAATCACACCTGAAGAAAGAAAAGAGGCAATAGCCTTCCCGATAGCCAACTGCCATGACTTCTCTTTCAGAAGACCAGAGGAAAATTAAAAACCTCTTTGGTGGAGGCCCCTGAACGTACAGGATGTAATCCCCCTCTATAATACTTGTAACCCAGAGGTTTGAAAAGGATGCTCTCCACACATCCCAAAACAAAGATCTCATCCCATTGCAGCCAGAGGTGAGGTGAGTGGGGGCAGGGGGCGTAGTGTCTTGCAGTGTTTCTCAGGCTTAGCTATCCCTCACACATTGGGAGGGGGTGTCTCATGCAAGGAGAGGACACCAAGAGAAAGGAGGGGCAAAAGGAGGATCGTAATAAACAGAAACCTGGTCCTTTATCCTTAGAGTAAAGGGCTCCCACTCTCTGGCACTCTGACAGATCATTTAATAAAGTTCTGTTCCAAGAAGAACTGAACAGTTGTACAGAAGGGCTTCCAATGATTTCTTAGACTCCATATACACTTTCTATGACCAGAGCCAAAGTGTTCACCTGGCAACTATTGCCAAGGGCGAGAACCTAGAAGTGGTAGAAGCAGCATCCAGAGCTGTGTCACTGAGGTATTCACATGTCTCTGATATGCTAAGCCAACAAGAGCAATTCTGACTCCGGACGGGCAGTCTGCAATCATTTCAAAAGATGATCACCATTTTTCCATGGCCTTGAAATTTCATGCCAACACCAATTGTATGCACCAGCAGCCACATAGGACATTAAAGTGTTTTCACATCTCTTGGTTGTGCCATCCTTCAGCGAAACTGCTCTACGGATGGGAAGAGTGGTGGAATTAGAGACAAGTCAATGGATTACCTTTGGCGGTTGTTCCTACCTAGCTATTTCCTTAATAAACAAACAATACACTACAGGAAATTTGTGGGAAATTTCTTATCCGGCTTAGCCCAAAGCTCATCCAGTAGCTCAGACAAGCAAGAAGATTTAGGAAAGGAGACAACTCTTTTTTTATTTTAAATAAGACTGTTGTAATGAAACGGGATCACACAGGACTGAGAAACGGGTGATGAATAAAAAGTCCTCACAGTTTAATGTACTTTTTAATCCTTGGTCCAGTCTTAGTATATACACCAGACCATCAGTGTATTATGTGTATTGTTATTTCTTGTTATTAGGTACCTTTGTCCTTGCTCTTATCTGCAATATTGTATGTATAAGAAATATAAAGAATATTGCCATATTGTGCGAAAATAACAGCACAGCAGAAGTCATTTTGCTTGTGTTAGCTAAAGCAATTACCATTTGTCTCAAATATCCATTGTTATGAGGTGTGGCGTAGATCTGGTTGGTAAGCAGAACAATGTTTGAGTGAATTAACTTAGCTAGCTGTCAGCCCAAGTTGATATGGTGCTAATCGTAAAAACGATTACCATAACCCCGACAACGACGATACCTACAAAGAAACACAGATTAGCCAAAAAAAACTACATCAATATACACGGACTTACCTACAAAGCGACGCTGCAGTTTTATGAAACACAACCTGCGGGGTCCAGACATTGCCGCTTTCAATGAACAGTCACCGAGGTCACATTGTTCAGTGACGTGGAAGTCAAATGCCGGAGAGGTCTTTCATCAGAATTAGTTGCGGTAAGAATCATCCACCCCTCGGAAATCTACAGTGTCGCTTTGTAGGTAAATCTGTGTATATTGATGTAATTTTTGTTGGCTAATCTGTGTAGCTTTGTAGGTATAGTCGTTGTCGGGGTTGTGTTACTCAGAAAATCGTACCCAACTCAGTTGATTAACTAGGCCAACAGGTAATTAGGTTAGAACATATGCAATGTGCCTCCACAGTAATATAAAGGCTGAAAAAGCATTGGGAAATGTATTAATATGAGTGCTGTTGTATCAAAATGTATCACAGACTCTGTGTGATACGTTGGAGTCAAATATTTTAATGTTTCACTCAAGCGTGAAGTGTATATTGTAATTTTTATAATGACATCTTCTATGTATACAGTGAGGTTGTGACAGGATGGACCTCCTATGCCATTGTGTTGTATTACTGGGGACCGGCTGGGCTTGCCTAGCCACCATCCCTTTTCTTTCTACAAAAAGAGCCCTCTAACCGCAGTAGCCCTCCTACTGCAGTTAAAGGGCTTTTGCTGCTGCCACCACTAGGCTCCTTAGCTGCACCTAGAACAGCGCCCTCCTGGGTAACTCTCGCTGCTAGTGTACCGTCTTGCTGGTACACCTGGGCTGGTATTCCTGACCTCTTCCCTTCAGATCAGGGATGCTGTGGACAGTTCCCCCAGGCCTATTACACTGGCCAGAGCTGCAGGAATTACAGCAGGTACTGTAAGTAGACATCAGGGCAGGTTCCTTAAGCAGTGATGTTTATTAGCTCAGGAAGTCTTAAAAAGGACAGTTACATACACTAGTTTAAAGGTACTAGTGATCTCCCGAAGTACAGATAGAATAAAAGATACATGGTCAAACAATGCTCATTTTTATACAGTTTTGGACACAGCCTAGCAGGGGGTATTCCAACCACAAAAAAAGTCTGAAATATTTAATTCAAAGATTAACATCAGGATGTGAGATGTTCTTTAAACTTGGATTTTAAATGCAATTTAATCTTAACAAAATTTACACTAATCTGTGATTTACCACATCACATGCTATTTACATTGTTCAGACAGGTTCTAACACATAGGGCATAAAGCCACACAGTAAAGAAATGTAACGGCTCCCTGCTGTACTTTCAGGCTAAAAAGACAATTTGGACATTCACACATCAAAAGCACTAATTCACTTAAATGAGGATTTCATTTTGAAGTTACAAAACAGATGTCCTCAAACAAATGCCTATAGCATCAGAAATCAATACCTCAGAAACCAGAACATTTCTGAATTAACACAATCTCAAAAATCAGCACATTTGCAATGATATAAATTGGCACACTGCTCTAAAAATATAAATACATTTATACAGTAAGTTATTCAGGCAATAAGCTAATTCAGTCAAGCCATTCCATTGTATAATCAAGGTAACAGAGACAGTATGTCTAACAGTTAAAGTGTCCACTGATAGACCCCTTCTGAAAGTGGGAGGATTTAGACATTTGACTCTACTCCGTGTATACAGCCAAGTATATAAGGAAAGCAAAATGCCAATACAGCTATTCTAGTTTGGAGGATCCTGGTGTACAAGACATCAGCAAAAAGAACTCGGGACAGGCATTGTAGTACTGCTGGCGGAAACCCTACCAAGACAGGGTCTGTGTGAGCCAGTATCCCAGGCTGGGCGACATGGTAACGGTCTAGCTAAACGGTAGTGTTAATACTACGGGAGGATAAGATTCTAAACGAGACGAGGATTATTACTTTGGAGGTCCGACTGCAAGAGGCTGCTGGAGGGTACATGCTACAATTTACCCTATATCTTGTGAACAACTTATGGTATTGTACTGTTGTAATAAATAACAGGTCTGCAACCAAAAAGCTGTTTTCATAATTTTATCTGATTCTTATGGTGCGCTGAATTCGAAAATGACCACTGTTTTTTCCTGGGATGTCAGGTTTTTTCACAATCGAAATGTGCCTTGGTCAAACAGGTAGCTGGAAATTGCTAAATTTCAAATTCATCATACTTGGGGGGAAAAAAAAACTGAATATGGAAAAACATATTTATTTTCACTGCCAGTGCTCCCAAAAACATGAAAATACATGTTTATTGGTCCTGATGATGATCACTGCATTGTTGAGTGTGCTTGCTAGGGCCTGCCCGGACATGTTCTTTCATGCATTAACTTGTTCTCTGATTCCTCCACAATCTTGCATTTCATTTCAGTCGTCATCCTCTTATTGTCTGTGTGGTTCAAAATTAGTGCAATGCCTCAAAGAAAGTGTGTAAATTCGCCTGACAGTTTCTGTTTCATATGTGGAGAGTTCATGGTGAAAATGCAGCAGAAACTGCAGAAACCAAAACTGGTTGGTATGTGGGGATTTAAAAGTATTGTGTATGCTGCTGGGACAACAGGCTGGGTACACCAAATACCCTTGTTTTCTACGTTTATGGGACAGTAGAGACTGACAAAATCACTGGAAGCAAAAAAATTGGCCACCAAGAAGTCTAGTTGTTGGTGAAAAGAATGTTCTCAGAGATTCATTTGTACACCCTGAGAAGGTTTCATTACCACCACTCCATATAAAATTAGGATTAATGAAGCAATTTGCTAAGGCAATTCCCAAAGATAGCGAATGCTTCAAGTACTTGGGATCCAAGTTTCCAGGTTTAAAAGAGGCAAAACTGAAAGAGGGGGTTTTTGTTAGCCCGGATATTAGAAAACTCATATCCGACAAAGACTTCATCAGTTCAATGACTCCAACTCAAAAAGAAGCGTGGGTTGCCTTTACTGTGGTCATAAAAAAACTTTTTGGGAAACCCAAATTACAAGGAAATGGTGGAAACAATGTTGAAAGCGTTCCACAAGCTTGGTTGCTACATGAGCTTAAAAGTCCATTTTCTCAACTCACACCTTGAATATTTTCCTGAAAATTTGGGAGCAGTGAGTGAAGAGCAGGGATAACATTTCCATCAAGATATAAAAGAAATGGAAAGAAGGTATCAAGGGAAATGGAGTGTTACGATGATGGCCGACTACTGCTGGATGTTGAACAGGGATCTTCTGGAAGCCACCTACAAGAGGAAAAGCTCAAAAAGAAGATGATTTCACAAGCAATTTACTTGAGTGTGGTGTTAATTTTGTCGTCACCTGTGCAAATGAGTTAATATTTTTCATGTTAATAAAATATTTGCGTTAAGAGATTTTTTTAAACGATGACCACCCATTTGTTCGAAAACCTGACGTCCCAGGACAAAACGGCTGTCATTTTTGGATTCAGCGCACCAAAAAACGTAAGTATCAGTCAACTAAACCAAAACAGCTTTCCAAAAAAATTTTTTCGCAGACCTGTGTAATTATTTTTTAGACATTCTCGCCTACCCGATTGAGTTGAATCCCACTGAGGGTAACCACCATCCCAACTATAGTTTGTTTCCTCACAACTGCCACTGTATTGATCTACTGTCATAACCAGTTTGTCAATGTTCTGGCATCCAACGGATGCGCCCTTGAATCCTGTAGAAAGAGCAAAGAAGGAATTACACTGAACAATTTAGAAGATTTTGTCGATTCAGCAAGACAGTCAGGGGATCTTACACAAGCAGGTTTTGCCATGTTAGATGCATCCCTCCCATGCGTGCGCAAGTCATGGTCCACGGAGTCGTAGGTCATACACTGGGCATGGTGAAAATGCCAAACCAACAAAGCATTAAAAAAAAAAAAAAAGCTCTAACTTTTGCCATAGAAAAAGACCATTTTTCAGATATGTTAGAATAAGTATAGTTAGGCAAATAGACCATGACCGAATCAGAAATTGTACCTCAGTTAAAGCAAAAACAGTAGCAGACAAATGAAAACAGTCTAAATCTCCCAGACACACAGAGAAAAAATGATTTTTGCACTTACATTAAATCCTTTTCTCTGTATCTGTATTTGTTCTGCAATTCCCTATCTCTCTTTCATCCAATCTGGGGGACACTGCTATCATGGGGACTTCTAAAGTAGCTCTGTCAATCTGGTCTACAAAACTTTGCTGCCAAAACTTGCATCAGGAGACGCAAAAACATTAAAACGGTAAAACTGGATAAAATGTGGACAGAGAACCTGGTTGGCACCAGGCAGAGCCGATTTGCTGATGCACCGCTGCACGCAGCCCAAGAGGTCCTCCACAGAATGGATGGAATGCGCAGCGACACGATCAGGTAAAGGCCAATCAGAACTAATATAAGCCTGCCTGACGGGGAACATTATCCACCTAGCAGTAGTTTGTTTTGCAGCTAGCCAGCCCCTCTTGTGAGCATACAAGAAAAAGGAATCCATCCCCCTCTTAGTGGACATCATTTCCACATACATTCTAAGAGAATGGAACACATCCAATGAAGTTAAGGATCCCTTATCCGAAGAGGCAGTCATCTCCTGGAAGATGGGAATACAATCTCTTAGGATCTTGCACAATACAGCCCTGTCAGTATTAAATACCAGATAAGCTGAACGACAAGAGAGCACAAAGTTCTGAAACTCTCCTTGCAGAAGCGATGGCTAGGAGAAAAATCACCTTCCAAATTAGGAACCTGAGTTCAGTCAACTTCAACGGGGAATGATTTAAGATACTCAAGTACCAATTGCAAGTCCCAAGGTGCCTTAGGTGGTACATAAGTATCAAGATTCTGAGCAGAAGTATAAGATCCCTGGGCCGGTCTAGCTCGACACTACTCTACCCAGAGGCGTGAAGTCTAATGGGACAGGTTGTCTTCACCAAGAACCCCCGCAAGGAGGTATGGGCGTTGCAGCCACTGTCCTGCAGATTGCGGCTCTCTGAGATTGTTACACAAGACCCGTATGGAGAATTAAGGATTGGAAAGAACTCTGCAGGATGATACCATAGAGCAGCGAACTGGAGTATGAAAAGAGGATAGTTGTGGAAGTGTAGCACTGAACAGCAATTGAACACAAGGAATCAACAAAGACTGCAGCAGGAAGGCAGGGAGCCACGTCTAACCTATGCCCGGGATTTGACACAAAGAACAGGCTCCTGACTGTATGATCAGGTGCTTTAAATATTCTGTTTGCAAAAAAGTCAGCCTATTACAGACAGGAGGAAGTTAATAAAAGGATCCACGATGGCAGCCGCCAAAGGAGGAAACGCGGCGCTAGCGGGGAGCACTACTAGGAGCAGGTAAGTATGCCAGGACCGATCCACGGGCCTGGCCTGTGATAATAAGGAGCCTGGATGTGTAGAATACATTGGAGGAAAGGCTACACCTTCGGTATACCTGCTAGCCTTTTCTCAAAATATATCAAAAGGTCTGATACCCGCACCTTCAGGGAACGAAGGAGAAATTCCGCCTCCAAACCATGCTGCGGAGAAGCTAAGAACCTGGAGAGTCGAAAGGCTGTTGTATGACAAGTCCTGTGTTCGTATTAACTGACGTAGGTCGGCCACACTATGATAATTTAAGGCAGAGACTGGTTTATTTGCATCCAACATGGCATCAACAACCTTGAGGGTCAGGGTGCTGAAATGACCCCTGAAGCAGTAGACTGTCTCAATATAGAAGTCGTCAACCTTTACCGACAACCGAATGTGCAATACGCCCACATAGCAGGCTCGACATGGCCAATCAGGTGCAATCAGGATCACTGGAATTCCGCAGTTCGATGTCATGTCATGTTCATGACATCTACCGTGCACATCAAGGGGTCTCTGGCCCTAGAACAGCACCTGGGTACCTTGCTGTTTCGGTGGGATGCCACATCCGAAGGTTCCAACTTCTGGACCAACCATGGAAACACCTCCATAAGTGTGTCTGCTTAGGTAGTTGGCCTCCCAATTTTCTACAGTCAGGATGAATATAGCAGAATTTGCTGAGACATACATTTCCACCCTGAACAATATCTGGGGCGTCTCCTTCATCCGGCTCCAACACTCCAGATGTTGCCTTGTTGATTGATATACGTCCCTATGTCAGCAGCATGGCACAGAGCTCCAAAATGTTTATAGGAAGTGACACTTCCCGAGTGGTGGCAGTGAAGAACTACCACTTCCCAACCTTCAAGACTGGCATACATGGTTACTATTGTCCAGGACCACAGGACAAAGGACCTTCCCACCG